>NW_027507790.1:57796137-58498780 GCF_037356315.1 Lithobates pipiens | reverse complement strand
ACTATAGAAAGGGGTTGCTGCAACTGGGTGGTTCTGTCATGCTAGGAGAATGTACCTGAATGTATGCTATGTCACCTGGTGGACATCAACCATTAAAGAGGAACTGAACTGTGGTAAATAAAGAGGGCAAATGGCACAGAGGTCAAAGAACCTGTCACCACAAATTCCCATGGTCTCCATGCAGCTTTATTTCCCCCCATTACTGACTGATTCTGCCAAACAAGCTGCTGAGAGACCTGTGCTTGTATTTCAAACTGGAAAAACCCTGATGAAGGGGGTGCTTCGACCCCTGAAATGCGCTGGCTAATTTTTTGGATTGTACTCCTAACTTTTAATGGAATAAAGTTGTATCTGGACCTCTTAGCGGTGGAGTGGTGCTTCATTTTCAATTCTCGTTACATTACACTACAAGCCAAGAAGACTGTGGAGATCCTCTGGAGAGTAGAATACCTTAAGATATCAATACCAGTAAGATATCCCTTCAGGTCCAGCACTATCTTTCTGCTTTCCTCATCTGTGGAGAGACAGACAGCTTAGTAGAGGCAAGGTTTTTCTTCTTAATGTCAGAGCCTCCAACAAGGAAAACAGTAGGCAGCACCGTAGTGATATCACTAAATCTCACTCCACAACTCCGGAGACTAGTAATTAAAGAAAGCAATGTCTGGGATTCACACTGCTGATATACAGCTATGAGGCTATAGGCACATGAGTGCCTAGGCACCCTCATAAATCAGGAAGTGCTCTGCTTATATTCAGTACTAGGAATTCCAGACAAGAATTTTTTTGAAGATACTTTGGCACAATTAACGTGTAATCTTTCCTGATGAAGTGGCTGTAAATCTCTGAAATGAAATAAACAAAGCATATTTCTGCCTATACTGCAGCAGTCCTTCATCTGTATAGGGACTGATGTACAGTCTGCTAATCACTCACACACAACCTACTTGCCTTACTCTTCTGCACGCTCCTCATCCTCTTGATCTGCCCCCTCTTCTTCACTCTCGGCTATGTGCAATCCCAAAGACACTACCACCAACAACACCACCACCACCACATACCTTCCGCTGCTGACCGCTGCCCTATACTGCAGCAGTCCTTCATCGGTATAGGGACTGACATACAGTCTGCTAATCACTCACACACAACCTACTTGTTCCACAAAGGTCCTTATAAGAACTGGTAAGGTATAGGGTACTACAGTACATAGGGTTGAGTGAGGTACAGTCTGCCATTCTATAAGGACTGGTATAGGTCCACAATACATAGGGTTGAGGTGCACTACTGCTGACCACTGACCTATACTGCAGCAGTCCTTCATCGGTATAGGGACTGACGTACAGTCTGCTAATCACTCACACACAACCTACTTGTTCCACAAAGGTCCTTATAAGGACTGGTAAGGTATAGGGTACTACAGTACATAGGGTTGAGTGAGGTACAGTCTGCCATTCTATAAGGACTGGTATAAGTCCACAATACATAGGGTTGAGGTGCACTACTGCTGACCGCTGCCCTATACTGCAGCAGTCCTTCATCGGCATATGGACTGACGTACAGTCTGCTAATCACTCACACACAACTTACTTGTTCCACAAAGGTCCTTATAAGGACTGGTAAGGTATAGGGTACTACAGTACATAGGGTTGAGTGAAGTACAGTCTGCCATTCTATAAGGACTGGTATAGGTCCACAACACATAGGGTTGAGGTGCACTACTGCTGACCGCTGCCCTATACTGCAGCAGTCCTTCATCGGTATAGGGACTGACATACAGTCTGCTAATCACTCACACACAACCTACTTGTTCCACAAAGGTCCTTATAAGGACTGGTAAGGTATAGGGTACTACAGTACATAGGGTTGAGTGAAGTACAGTCTGCCATTCTATAAGGACTGGTATAGGTCCACAATACATAGGGTTGAGGTGCACTACTGCTGACCGCTGCCCTATACTGCAGCAGTCCTTCATCGGTATAGGGACAGACGTACAGTCTGCTAATCACTCACACACAACCTACTTGTTCCACAAAGGTCCTTATAAGGACTGGTAAGGTATAGGGTACTACAGTACATAGGGTTGAGTGAGGTACAGTCTGCCATTCTATAAGGACTGGTATAGGTCCACAATACATAGGGTTGAGGTGCACTACTGCTGACCGCTGCCCTATACTGCAGCAGTCCTTCATCGGTATAGGGACTGACGTACAGTCTGCTAATCACTCACACACAACCTACTTGTTCCACAAAGGTCCTTATAAGGACTGGTAAGGTATAGGGTACTACAGTACATAGGGTTGAGTGAGGTACAGTCTGCCATTCTATAAGGACTGGTATAGGTCCACAATACATAGGGTTGAGGTGCACTACTGCTGACTGCTGCCCTATACTGCAGCAGTCCTTCATCGGCATAGGGACTGACGTACAGTCTGCTAATCACTCACACACAACCTACTTGTTCCACAAAGGTCCTTATAAGGACTGGTAAGGTATAGGGTACTACAGTACATAGGGTTGAGTGAGGTACAGTCTGCCATTCTATAAGGACTGGTATAGGTCCACAACACATAGGGTTGAGGTGCACTACTGCTGACCGCTGCCCTGTACTGCAGCAGTCCTTCATCGGTATAGGGACTGACATACAGTCTGCTAATCACTCACACACAACCTACTTGTTCCACAAAGGTCCTTATAAGGACTGGTAAGGTATAGGGTACTACAGTACATAGGGTTGAGTGAAGTACAGTCTGCCATTCTATAAGGACTGGTATAGGTCCACAATACATAGGGTTGAGGTGCACTACTGCTGACCGCTGCCCTATACTGCAGCAGTCCTTCATCGGTATAGGGACAGACGCACAGTCTGCTAATCACTCACACACAACCTACTTGTTCCACAAAGGTCCTTATAAGGACTGGTAAGGTATAGGGTACTACAGTACATAGGGTTGAGTGAGGTACAGTCTGCCATTCTATAAGGACTGGTATAGGTCCATAATACATAGGGTTGAGGTGCACTACTGCTGACTGACCACTGCCCTATACTGCAGCAGTCCTTCATCTGTATAGGGACTGAGAGTTTTGTCACGGGGTCATTTAAAAAATGACAGGCAGAGGAAGAGGCAGGCCCTTCCACAGGGGTGGTAGGGGTAGGGCAGGAGCAACAGGCTTGAGCCAAAGTGGGAAGTTGCAGAAGGTGCGTTCAATTACTTTAAAGGACGCACCAGACTTGGTTGAGTGGCTCGCTCAGCCTTACTCTTCTGCACGCTCCTCATCCTCTTGATCTGCCCCCTCTTCTTCACTCTCGGCTATGTGCACCCCCAAAGACACTACCACCAACAACACCTCCACCACCACCACCACATACCTTCCGCTTGAGTCACAGGAATTATTTTCCGATCCATATCAAGAGGAGATTTCTGATGCGCAGCCACTCTTGGCATTCGATCAGGAAGAGGAGGTAGCAACAACCGCTACTCAGCAGTCTGACGACAGTACCCAGATCAGCCCAAGGAGGAGGTTGGTCCCCGGTGTTGCTGCCTACTCCGAGATCTCTACTTATAGCGGTGGGGAAGGTGACGTTGATGATGACGTGTCTAGTGATGTCATGTGGGTGCCCACAAGAGAGGAAGAGGAGGGGAGTTCAGAGGGAGATATGGACCAGCAGATAGGGAGGAGAAGCAGGAATAACTTACATTGCACAGGAGGGACAAAGCAGACTGCAAATGTATCAGGAGCGAGTCATCGACCATGTACGGTCACATCTGGCGCTCCCCAGACACCGGCACATGGCTCCGCAGTGTGGGCTTTTTTTAACGTGTCCGCTGCTGACAATAGCTTTGCCATCTGCAATCTTTGCAGTCAACGCATTAGTCGCGGTAAGCCCAACACTCACCTAGGGACGACCGCCTTAAGAAGGCACATGAGCAGCCATCACTGAGCCGAGTGGGAGCAACGGAACACACAAAGCCACACTGCAGGCTCTCACCATCCAGCCTCGTCTTCTACTTCTCCTTCTCCTTCTCCTCTCTCCTCACAATTGTCCTCCACTCCACCTTCCATCACGCCAAGCTCACGTTTTTCTGCAAAAAGGCAGGCTTCCGTGGGCCTAATGTTCGAGCGTAAAAAAATGATGACGCCGGATAACCCTCTTGCCCAACGGTTGACGGCTGGCTTGTCAGAACTGATAGCCCGCCAACTACTGCCATATAAACTGGTGGACTCGGAGGTCTTTCGCAAATTTGTGGCCATTGGAACACCACAATGGAAGGTCCCAGGAAGGAAGTATTTCTCAGAGAAGGGCATCCCAGAGCTATATGGCCATGTTCAGTGGCAAGTGAATGTATCTCTGGCACACAGTGTCGGTGCCAAGATACATCTGACCACAGACACGTGGTCTAGCAAACACGGGCAGGGAAGGTATATCTCTTTTACTGCCCACTGGGTGAACCTTCTGACAGCCGTCAAGCATGTAACCCGTGGCACCCATGTAGATTTGGTTTTACCGCCATGGATTGCATGCAGGCCTGACTCTTCTTCTCCTCCTCCTCCTACTCCATCCTCCTCCCTCTCCTCCTTGGCTGACTCCTCCTTTTCCGCTGCTAGCGTCTCTTCCGCTGCGCCGCCCAAGCTACCCAGAACCTATTCGACATGCCAGGTGAGACGTTGCCATGCCGTGCTGCATCTGTTGTGCCTGGAAGCCAAGAGCCACACTGGCCAGGCACTCCTTTCAGCTTTGCGTTCACAGGCAGATCAGTGGCTAACACCGCTCAATTTGACAGTTGGTAAAGTGGTGTGTGACAACGGTGCCAATCTGCTTAGCGCATTGAAACAGGGCAAAATCACCCACGTGCCATGCATGGCACATGTCTTAAACTTGGTCGTGCCGTGATTCGTTGTCAAATACCCTGGGGTCCAGGACATCTTGCGGCAGGCAAGGAAAATCTCGGCTCATTTCAGAAGATCTTACACGGCCATGGCTCGCCTTGCTGACATTCAGCGGCGACACAATCTGCCGGTCAGACGTCTTATTTGCGATTGCCCGACGCGATGGAACTCAACCTTCTATATGCTTGATAGGCTGCTCCAGCAGAAACGTGCAGTTAATGTCTACCTGTATGAACTCTGCGGCAGAACCGGTTCTGGGGAGCTGGGGTTTTTTTCACAGCGCCAGTGGCTGCTCATGCGCGACGCATGCAGACTTCTGTGCCCATTTGAGGAGATCACCAAACTGGTCAGTCGCAGCCATGGCGCCATCAGTGACATGGTACCTTATGCCTTCTTTATGGAGCGTGCATTGCGTTGTGTCATTGATCAAGCTGTGGAGGAGCAGGAGCGGGAAGATGAGGAAGTCGCAATGCTGGATGAATTCCCAGGGGGGCTACTCTATCTTAGACAAGTCAACAATAGGAGTCTGAAGAGGAGTCAGAGGAGGATGGTGCCGGGGCGGATGAGGAGGAGCAAGAAGAGCATGCTTTAAACCTTTCTGGGATCCCTGTTGTGCGTGGATGGGGAGAGGAGAATGAAGAGGACAACATTATCCTGGATGATGAGCAGGAGCCAGGCCACCACACCGCTTCCAGTTTAGTGCAAATGGGGGCCTTCATGCTCCAGTGTTTTAATAGGGACCCCCGTATAAAAAGCATAAGGGTCAAGGACCAGTACTGGGTGGCAACGTACTTAGACCCCCGGTACAAACACAAAATGGCGGAAATGTTACCGCCGTCACAGAGGGCTGGCAGAATGGAGCACTTCCAGGCCTTGCTTCGAGAAATGCTGCATTCTGCTTTTGCGTGCGCTGGCAGAGGAGCAATTCCCACTCCCAGAGAAGGAGTTGCGGGTACCAATCCAACAGCGCCTGCAAGAAGAGGCCGGTTTGAAGACTTCGGATATGAGGTCCTTCTTTCAGCCGACCCATCAACAGGTGTCATCCGGATCCAGCATCAGGGAACGCCTAGACCGTCAGGTGTCCGACTACATCGGGTTAACGGCCGATGTGGACGCTCTGAGGAGTGATGAACCCCTGGACTACTGGGTGGGCAGGCTTGACCTCTGGCCAGAGCTTGCCCAATTTGCAATCGAACTGTTGGCTTGCCCCTCATCCAGTGTCCTGTCCGAAAGGACGTTCAGCGCAGCAGGGGGGATCGTGACCGATAAGCATACTCGCCTAGCTCACGACAGTGTTAACTACCTCACATTTCTAAAAATGAATGAGGCATGGATCTCGGAGGAATTCAACACAGGTGACCAGTAGACCATGTATATGTCTATAAACAATTTTTTTAATCGAGCACAGAGACCTTCTTTCTTCATTTGGCTTACTTCCTTGTCCAAAAAAAGCACACCGTACTATATGCCCGTACCCTCCTCTTTGAAGAGGTTGAGCGGTGTCATATTTCTACTGGGGCTGCTTATTATGAGGGGCTCCCACCATCCCTGTGCTGTGCTGACATCCTCCTGGGGCTGTACCTCTGCTGTGCATATTATGAGGGGTTCCCACCATCCCTGTGCTGTGCTGACTTCCTCCTGGGGCTGTACCTCTGCTGTGCATATTTTGAGGGGCTCCCACCATCCCTGTGCTATGCTCATTATGAGGGGCTCCCACCATCCCTGTGCTGTGCTGAATTCCTCCTATGGCTGCTTATTATGAGGGGCTCCCACCATCCCTGTGCTATGCTGACATCCTCCTGGGGCTGCTTATTATGAGGGGCTCCCACCATCCCTGTGCTATGCTGACATCCTCCTGGGGCTGCTTATTATGAGGGGCTCCCACCATCCCTGTGCTATGCTCATTATGAGGGGCTCCCACCATCCCTGTGCTATGCTCATTATGAGGGGCTCCCACCATCCCTGTGCTATGCTGACTTCCTCCTGGTGCTGCTTACGGTGCAGGTGTCAGTGCTGTATATCACGGTGCTGATGTCAGTACTCTTTATCACGGTGCTGCTGTCAGTGCTGTATATCACGGTGCTGGTGTTAGTGCTTTATGTCACACTGCTGATGTCAGTGCTCTCTATCATGGTGCTGCTGTCAGTGCTGTATATCACGGTGCTGGTGTTAGTGCTTTATGTCACGCTGCTGATGTCAGTGATCTCTATCACGGTGCTGTTGTCAGATGACTCTATCACAGTGCAGGTGTCATTGCTGTATGTCACGCTGCTGGTGATCATCTCCTGCACCCTCTTCTTTGCCTACCCTGGACCCTGACCTTCCCTCTCCTCCATTGCCTTCATGCGCTCCACAGTCCTGAATTGTCACAACAATTTCCCATATAAAAAAAGAATGCTTGTAGTTGTCGATCCCAGATTCACCTCATACATGTGTTATGTCATTGGCCATGTGGTGGGACTATGTTTGCACAGCTATTAATTATTTTGTGGCTGCAAATTTGACCTGTAGGTTTACGAAGTTCGCCTCCCATTGAAGTCAATGGGGCCCGCCGCGAACGTTCCGGTTCGCAAACTATCGGCCGCGTTCACGGTCCGCGTTCGTGAAACGTCCCGTCGGAAGTTCGTCCATCACTACCCATTGTGATTTCTGTTTGCACTCTCCTTCCTCTGCTATCTTCAGGAGTCACTTCAGACAGTCTATGCTAACACCAGACAATTCCAAGAGATGCCATGCCCCCTTTCCGGCACACAACAGGTGATTGATAGCCTTGTGTGTGTTTCCCTATGAGACTGTGTAGAGGACGGTGTGCCCAGTTCCCTATTCAGGCCTCAGTTTACACTCAGCTGCCTGTTCTATGCTGTGCAGCAGGGGTGTGCAGTCAGTCTCACCTGCCATGAACATAAAAATAAAAAAAAGATTGAGCTTTGAGGGTCATAGCTCGGTGACCTGGGGTCATAGAGACCCCACATTTGGAGGGTATGTAGCTAAAGTCCTACCCCCACGCTAGTCAAAATTTGGGGCCAACTAATGTACTGGAGATATGGGGCTCCTTGCACAGCCTGTTAGAAGCTACATACAGAGTGGCCATTTTAAATACAAGCTGGCACACTCTGTTTGCAGCAGACTCAGAGGACAAGCTCACAGTGCTTCTCACATATTGTCAGAGGCACTGAGCTCAATTGACAGCTTGGAGCCTTGGACCAATAATAAAGTTCCATTGGTTCAATCTGTCCAATAAAAATGCTGCAGTGGAGGGTCTCCTCTCATTGCAGTGTCATAGTAGGGGGCATGTGTATAAAAACCACATGCTCCCTTCCAGCCCAGCCCTCTTAACTAGAAGGAAAAAATACGGGTTTATGGGTATAAGATTTACCCATAATCCCAGGTTTTTCTCACACAGTTAAGAGGGAGAGTGAGAATCTGCTGCTGCTGAAAAGGTACCGTTTTAATCAAGCTAAATCATATATTATTATGCTATATTTTATTATATAACTATTTACTGTGAAATTACTGGTTTGAAGTTATAGCATAGAACTTTAGTCATTTGTTTGTTAAGCCACCTGCTTGAGAATAGTTTTTAAAAATATAGTAAATTACCTTAAAAACAATATATATTAATTATTTGTAATTAACCACTTGCCACCCAGGTTAATACTGACACTTCTCTCCTACATGTAAAAAAAAATCATAATTTTTTGCTAGAAAATACTCAGAACCCCAAACATTTTAAATATTGTTTTAGCAGACACCCTAGGGAATAAAATGGTGATAGTTGCAACTTTTTATGTCACACGGAATTTGCGCAGCAATTTTTCAAATGCGTTTTTTGGGGAGGGGGGAAACTGTTTCATAAATAGAAAAAAACACTAAAGTTAGCCCGATCTTTTTGTATAATGTGAAAGATGATGTTACACCCAGCAAATAGATACCTAACATGTCATACTTTAAAATTGTGTACACGTGTGGAATGACGCCAAACTTCAGTACTTAAAAATCTCCATAGGCAAAGCTTTAATTATTTTTACAGGTTACATGTTTTGAGTGATTACATGTTTTAGCTGTGCGGTGTGTGACATCAGAACCCCTCCAGCCTTCTGGAGCTGAAAAAATCTGAGGCCGTAAAGAAAAGAGGGCTGCAGATAAACAGAAAAAAAGTATGTGGGAGGATTTATTTTATGTCAATGTATCACCTGAGGTCAGCCACTTCATTGGATTTATGTAAGGGTTTAAAAACACTTTAAAATAGTCAATTTTCACTTTTTTAAGTTTAGGTCCACTCTAAATGATTTTTTATTGTGTTCAAATTGCTACACACAATCTGGGCATACCATTTCATAATTTCCTTAAAATAGCTCTAGTGCTATCAGAAAATATTACAGCAGTAACATGTTTACAGGCAGGTAAACTATTTTACATGTATGATTTCTAAAATGTGCACCCCCTCCCCTTTGCTTTTTAGTCTACTACATGTGTCATGATCCTTCCTATGTACATTATAATGACAATAGTGTATATACTGTGCAGCCAACTATGTTTAGCAATATATTGTTTGCACCCATACATTTATTGTTTGCTCTGCATTTACCCCTAGTCCTTGTCTTTAGTGAACTTCATTGTGATCTGCTGTACATCTTGAAGATTTCCCTGTAGTATTCACAAGGTCTTCAGCAAAATAGTGAAGAAAAGACAGTGAGAGCGAGGGAGATTTATGAGAGTGATTCAGAAGGCTGTGTTTGCTTGCTGACATTTGGATTCATCTATCGTCTCATTTCATGGAGTGTGATAGCACAGCACCATTCCAGAGCCACCAGAAACAATTTTCATTAATCACAAGTCGAAAGGCATCATATCACTGAGGGTTTTGACTCAATGCTCCCTATCTCTGGCTGTTACATTCCAGTAGAGTTCGTTCAATGATCTCGCTCCTTCCACCTGCAAACACTCATTGACATACTCCGATTGCTGCTTTTTAAGGCCAACACTGGACATTCAGCAGAAAATAATATTTATTTGCAGAACAATGTCTGGGAAACATGAAAGATTTTTTTTTGTTTGCATGAATACAAGATACTGGAGTGCTAAAGCACAGGAGAATATTTATGAACTTATACATTTTAAAATTAATGTAAACTCTGCCGGAGAGATGTTTATTTTTCGAAAGCACTTTTTATTATTAAAATGAAATTGCAATTTAAAAAAGAAAACAGTCAATCAACTTTTTTTATGCTGATCTCCTGCAGCCTCTTTGCAGCTATTTACTGGCTGCATGCATGCACTCCAATGATAGCTGCATAGTAGTTCTCAAGGTGAGATTCCTGATGGCAACAACTAGAACCATGTCTGCACGAAGTGTATTGAAATAACACATATAGCCTCAAGCAAAAGCCCATGTGATGTAATATTGTACACAATGCAGAAGTACAATTGGGAGATTATTATTATACACGATTTATATAACACCAACAGTTTATGAAGCGATTTACAATGTAGAAGAGGGGCAACACAATTACGGTACAGTTCAGTGCAGAAGGGACAGGAGGGCCCTGCTCATAGAGCTTACATTCTACAGGAAGGGGGTGGTGGTGCAAAAGGTAATAGCTGGGGATGATTTGATGGGGGTTGCTCGGGGACAGTTAGGTGGGTGTGGGATAGGCTTCCCTGAATAAATTAGTTTTCAGGGATCTCCTAAAGGAGGACAGGTTAGGGGTTGATCAGATATACCGGGGCAGGGAGTTCCAGAGGATGGGAGAGGCTCTGAAGGTGAGCTAGTGGTTAGTATTTTGAAATTTATACGGTGGTGTAGAGGAAGCCAGTGAAGGGATTGGCAGAGAGGAGCAGCAGTCACGGATTGTTTAGTGAGGTATATTAGTCTAGCAGCAGCATTCATAATAGACAGAAGGGGGGATAGCCTGCGTAAGGGTGAGCCATTAAGAAGAGAGTTGCAGTAGTCAAGGCAGGAAATAATCAAGGAGTGAATAAGTTGTTTTGTGGTGTCATTAGACAGGAAGGGATGAATTCTGTAAATGTCGAAGAGGTTAAGGCCGCAAGATTTAGCCAGTGATTGGATGGGGGGGCTGAAGGAGAGGTCAGAGTCAAGGATTACACCCAACACCCTGGCATGTGTGGAGGGACCAATGGTTGGGCTGTTGATCTTAATGGTAATGTCATGGGGAGGACCGGGAAGTATAACAAGCTCAGTTTTTAGAAAGATTGAGTTTGAGAAAGTGGCGTGACTTTCACTTACCGATATGTCATTCAGTAAGTTTATGGTCCGTGAGGAGATGGAGGGAGTGGAGATATAGATATGGGTGTCGTCGGCATAGCGGTGGTATTAGAAGCCATGGGAGATACAAAGCATTGTAACCCTATTACAGTTAATTTGAATAAAAATTGCAGATTTAAAAACTTTTAAGATTACTTTTGAAATGATGTTAAAATGTTAAAGCTAGGGATGCACCATACCATTTTTTTTTTTTTTACGAGCACGCGAGTACCAATACTTTTTTTTTTTAAAGTACTTGCCAATATTAAATACCGATACCTACCACAACTGTTTACACTTCAGCTGTCAGCAATGGTACGGAGCATTGAAAAGTTATTTAAATTTTTTTTAGCTTTTTTCAATGTGAAATGTGTAAATATCTGTTAAAGGTGTAAAAATATTAAGGAACAAAGCAAACAACTAAAAAGGTTAAATTATTATTAGATTTTATAATAGAAGTGAACAAAAAAAAGTAGGAACAAAATAGAGAAAGAAAATTAGAAGTTAACCAAGGCTGATTAGAGTAAATTAAGAGTTAATAAGGGGTTAAACAGAGGAACATTTAATAAAAAAAAATTAAACTGACTTCATCTACAGATCAAAGTTAATCCCATTGATCTGTAGATGAATAAACAGAAAGATACAACAAGAAACAATGTTTCAGTGGCTAAGCAATGTCATTGGTAAACATTGCCCAGTTGCTTTTTTTCTTTTACAGCTCTAACTATTGGGACATCGTTTACACTTTAGCTGTCAATAGGGGAACCCCACTGACAGCTGAATGTGTCATCGGTTGTTAAGGATGCAACTGATAATTATCCTTTTTTTTTTACATTTCAGCTGTCAGTGGTCCTGAAAGTATCAGTTTCAGGTATCCAAGCATTTGTACGAGTACCGATACTCCTGCAAATGCTTAGTATCTGCACCAATACCGATATTGGTGCAACCCTACTTAAAGCCTATATGAGATTATAGTTATTGAAATCACATACATTATGTGTAGTGCCACCCCCGAAGGAGCCGCTTGGTGAATTTGGATTCTCTGATCTCCATCTCAACTCCAAGAATGACCACAGCCCCTCTGACACACCTGGTTAAATAAAATTACCGCAAACACATTTAAGGACACATACGGTAAATACCATTATCCTGGCTGTGGGTTTTGTGAGTTTTGTACACGCTTTCAAAAATACGACAGGATGCAAAAACAGGTTAGTACATGTAATAAATCAAGCAATTTGCATGCACGTATAAACCTGGCAAGGGAACCTCCCACCATTGTCATAAAAGGTGAGGTTGTCTTGCCCACAAGCCACCGATATTGGGATGGCCCACCTAGATGTGCCAGGGGGTGAGTTGGAGTTGCCCTCCACTAAACCTGTAGTGGGAAGGATCGGCAGGCTGTGCATTCTCTGAGATGTGAGGATAGCTTCTTCAGAACTTTTGCCTAAAGTATCGTATGGCCTTTTTGGTGGGCGAATTGTTCACTTTCCTCTCTGCTCTTTGGGCTCATGTGTTTCAAGTATAATAGCCTTTTCCTCTGATTCTGCAGAAGGTTGAGGAGCTTCTATGTCCTCTACAGTTGGGTATCTCGGAAAGTCTCCTTGGCTTGCCAAGGGTTTACTCTGTGTGATGAACTCTAGAGCCTCAGGCCTGAGGGTTCCTGCATCTGCTTCTCTGGGAGAAAGTGGAGTGGCAGTCTCTGCCACTGTAGACTGCCACAGCTAATCCAAACCCATTTCTTCATCCTCACTGTCTTCTGCATCCATGTTTGGTTGCAAGGATTGGGACCTGGTTACTGGAGGTGATTCCTGAGAGATGGTTTGAGTAGGCTGTTGATTTGGTTGATGAGGTATATGAACTGCTTCTGATAAAGGTAGCAGATACCAGGTCTTTAATGGGCCTGTGCTTCCTTCTGGGTGAATTCTTTGAGACAAGTGCATCAGATTGCACCGCTGCTATCTGCAACATATGTCTCAAGTGTATCTCGTGTGACCAAAACATCAGCCGCTTGGACACCACATGCTTGACCAGACATATGTTGACCTGCCATGCAGCTCATTGGCAAGCGTACCTTAAAGACCCACACCAAAGAGCAAAGCGGATCTCTCCTTGCTCCTCATCATCTGGGATCTCCAACCTCATTAGACATTCAGTCCTCTCTGAAACCTGCACTGAGAGGAATGAAGGTGTAGAATTAGGAAGGCAATGTCCTTGCCTCGCTGGACAGGGAGGTCAATGGTAAGGTGCATATTACCGATGACTCATGGTCCAGCAGGCATGGACAGGGACATGTTACCTATCTTTCACGGCCCATTGGGTCAGCTGCGAAGGATGCAGGACAAGGTTCAGTAGTGTTGGAGGTTGTTCCGCCACCACGCCTCCAAAATGCTACTATTGGTTGTGACACACCTCTCTCCTCCACCCCCTCCTCTTCTTCTTCCTCCATGGCCCCTTTCAGTGCTTTGTCCTCGGAACCAGCGGTGCTTCGTAGGCTAAAAGATGCCATGCCGTGCTTGCGCTGGTTTGTTTGGGGGACAGGAGCCACACTGGGGCAGATATTTTGTCAGCTCTGGTCAGGCAGAGAAGTGGTTGATGCCACGCCAGATTAAGCCAGGAATGGTGGTTTGCGACAATGTCACCAACCTCCTCTCCGCCCTCTGACAGGGACAACTGACCCATGTGCCCTGTGTGGCTCACGTCCTTAATCTGGTAGTGCAGCGGTTCTTGGGCAGGTACCCGGGCTTACAGGATGTCCTGAGGCAGGCCAAGAAAGTCTGTGTTAATTTCCGCTGATCATTTAATGCCAGTGCTCGGCTGGCTGAGCTTCAAAAGGAGTTGAACCTGCCCAAGAACCACCTTATATAGGACATGCCCACCAGGTTGAACTCAACGTTGGCCATGCTGCAGAGGCTGCACACACAGCAGAGGGCCATCAATGAGTACCTGTGTGACTATGGCACCAGGACAGGGTCAGGGGAGCTTTTTTTTCACCAAGCCAGTGGGGCATGATCAAGGATGCATGCACTGTCCTGTCACCATTTGAGGAGGCCACAAGGATGATGAGCAGTGACAGTGCATGCATCAGTGACACTGTACCTCTTGCCCACCTGTTGGAGCATACGCTGCGTGGAATAATGGACAGGGCATTTGAGGCAGAACAGAGGCAGGAAGAGGAGGACTTCCTTGCCTCTCAAGGCCCCCTTTATCCAGGCAGTGTTCCTGCTGTCCCACCCATCACACAGGAAGAGGAGGAGGAGGAGGATTGTGTCAGCATGGAGGTGGAGCCTGGCACTCAGCATAAGCAGCATAAGCAGCATAAGCAGCAGCAGTCTTTTAGGGATGATTTGCGGTCCCAAGAAACCCGTGGACTTCTACATGGCTGGGAGGAGGTGGCTGCGGATCATGTTGTCCTTAGTGACCCAGAGGACTCCGGACCGAATGCCTCAGCTAACCTACGCTGCATGGCCTCCCTGATCCTGCAAAGCATGCAGAAGGATCCTCGTATTCTTCAGATCAAGGAGAGGGACCATTATGGGCTGGCCACTCTCCTTGATCCACGGTACAAGGGTAAGGTTGCGGACATTATCTTGCCGTCGCAGAGGGGGCAGAGGATGAGACATCTCCGGGAGGCCTTGCAGAAAGGTCTGTGCAACATGTTCCCAGAGACTGTGAGGTTCCAAACTCCTGGTCCTGGACAACGTGTTGCTGAGGCTTCGGTCAGTCACAGAAGGAGCGGTGGAGAAGGTGGCCATCTGACCGATGCGTTCAGACAATTTTTTAGTCCGCAGCCCCAAGGTATGATCGGTTCCAGCAACCATCGCCAGCGTCTGATTTACATGGTGCAGGAATACTCAGACTTGGACACCTTTCCCACCGAAAATCCTCTGGCTTACTGGGTCTTGAGGATAGATCACTGGCCAGAGCTTGCACAGTATGCAATTGAGCTACTGGCCTGTCCTGCATCCAGTGGTTCTTTCGGAACGCACCTTCAGTGCTGCTGGAGGCTTTGTAACCAATCCCGGGTGCACCTGTCCACCGACTCGGTTGATCGACTGACCTTCATAAAGATGAATCAGTCTTGGATCACCACCAGCTACCCAGCACCTGAAGCTGATGTAACCGAATAATTGTTTTTGAAATGTCACATCCCTTCAAGATTGCCTATGCTGATGCTCAGTGACTGTCCTTTTATGTTGACCGACTATCCTCTTCCTCCTCAATGATCCTGCTGATAGCTTGGAAGAACATTTTTGGTTCTGGGGGATGCCACCAGCCCAATTTTTCAGCCCCTGTTTAACAGGGACATTTAATTACAATTTTTGATGCAATGCTTTGCAGCAGGGCTCATTCCTGCACTCCAGCTAGAGTATATGGAAGAGGTTGCAGTGTCCTGGCACCAGCCCCTGTTTTACAGTAAACACAGTTCCGTAATGTTGCAGGTCCTGAGGTGAAGTATACTAGTGTCTTAGGATAGCAAACGGTGGGGCCCTTGTAGATTTAAACAAGCTTGCATTGAGCAGTAATCCCATAGAATGTTCCATTAGATAGAGATTAAAAAGGGAAAACTACTAGAGATGGTAGCTTCCAAACAAGCATACCGTGACACTTAAAAGGGAAATTGGTGTCTGCAGTGTCTGTATGGTGTCAAGAAAGATGTTGGGTTTGCACCCTCTCACCCATCCGTGCGATAACACAATAATAATCCCAGGTGCTTGTTCAGGCTCCTGATGCTCCTAGCGATGTTGTAAGGCACTGGATCTCTTGCTGATGGCCGATCGATATGACTGATAGTGAAACTTGCAAGGTGAACAGGCAGTTTAGCCGACCTGATACCAGGATTGGTATCGCGATCCCTTAAAGGCATGGGTCATCTATGCTGATCTGAGTGGTGCAGGGCTGCCGAGTGGGGTCCTTGGACTAAATAGTAGTGGACCACATGGCTGTCTCTGCTCCTGGCTCCCCTCAGGCGTTCTCACTCCTTCGTTTCCAGGCAGCCTCTGGAAAAGCTTGGCTTTCTCCCCCTCTGATGCTGCCAGAGTCTCCCTCTCTCTCTCTATCTTCGGAACGCTCTCCTTATTCTCCTTACAGACTATTTTTCTCAGGCTTCAGGATATCCCTCCTCCTCTGTTGGGGCACACAGTCCCTGGTGTCAGTGTGTGTATCTCTACTCACTCTGGCCCACCAGTTCCTTCCCCTCACACACTCCTCCTCTCCTCACTGTTAAGTGTCACTGTGTCCCAGCAAAGGACTTTTTGAGCATTGGTATCTCCCTCTCTTTTAAGCAATCTCCTCTCAGTCTCCTGTCAGCCCTCTCTCTTTCTTTCACCTCAGTCCTTCTCCTCCACTCATTCTCTTCAGCACTTCCTGACACTCCCCTTTTTCCCAGTGAGCTTTCTTTTTTTTTCTCAGTTTTCTGGAAGGACAAGTCAGCATCTCTCTGTCTCCATCTTGTGGCCAAAAGGAGAAATCGCATTACAAAAATGCCTGCTACATATGCTTTAAGATTTCTTTTTTTTTCTTTCTATTCTTTTAGTTCAGGTATAGTGATGAACTTCAGGCTTGGATTTAATTCGTCTATAGCTCCTAAGCTCACCCAAACCCAGAATTTTGTTGTCATATTGGGCCAACAAATTGCAGGCAAGAGATTCCCCATCCCACAGTTGATGCGCATAAAGGGACAATGAGGCCAATGGCGTCATTGACCTAATATGGGCATATGGCTATATTAAGTCAGTGATGCCATGAGCATGCCTGCTCCTTTGCATACAAGCAGCTGGGGTGCAGATAATCTCCCCAATAAATCTTGATTTTATTATGAATACATATTTGGGAGAGATACATTTTCTGCAAGTACAGGAAATACCCGTTGCTCTTGTCAGAAATCCAGTGTCCTTGTAACCTCTTGAGAACTAATATCTCAAATAATGTTATCAGCTTTCCCAGCTTTCTCCTGTAAACTAAAAAAACCTACTCCTATGTATTAGAGATGAGCAGAGAGGGATGTGTTTGTTGTCCAAATCAGGAGAACACTCTAGAGTGACAACTAGTCCTTCATAAATACAGTACAGTGAGTGAGAGTTTTCACCCCAGGATAGGTAGCATTACTTGCAGGATCACCAGGTGAAAGTAAAGGAAACAAAAGCCTGCATAAAAAAAACAAAAAAAAAACGAATGCCACCACATCTATGGTCTGGTAGGCTGCAATATATTACACTTTACTTTTGGGTTTAAATATGCTTTCATATTTGTATAATGAACACATTTCCTTTCATTTTTTTTTTCTTTTAAGACAACGACAGCTAAAATCTGAGAATCTCTTACAGGCAACCTTGTTGCGCTTACTTCCTGTGCTTAGATTGTGTCATTTTAATGCACACCAATCCCAATAGCAGCATACATGTCAGTGTCAGATACGTTGCAAAGTTTTAGTGTGACACACTGCACTGGCTACTTGGTTCCTTCCCAAGCAATTGAAGAGTACTTAACATTCACATTTTAATTTGCAGGCCTGTCTTCAGATATGAAGGATCATGGAATTACTGAAGCACAGGATGTTAATGGAGTTTTTCCCCCTGTTTTGCTAATTAGCTGCCATTAAAATGAAGAAAAAAAAGCCAGACAGAATCTGGGTGAATCATGCTCAGACATAACATCTTGGAGCTTCAGCCAGGAATTTTGCAAGTTTAAAGGCACAGTAAACACAGCCAACTGCATTAATCCTCAAAAAAAAAAAAAAAAAAAAAAGATTGCTCCACTGCACACATCCCCAGCACATCCCCAGCACATCTCCAGTGCTGGATAATGGCTTTCACATGGCTCATCTCCATCTCCTAATTGCAAAAAAAAAACAACTGCAACAAAAAGAAGAGTGTGACTTCCTTCTTTTTTCTGTATTAGCTGAAGACACCTACCTGTATTTTACAAAGGTACATATATTTTGATACACTTATTCTGGGGGCTGGTAATAGTTTTAGAAGTTATTCTACTCCATTCTCTTCCTTTTCTTCGCTGTTTGCATTTTGGTTTTATGAAGCAGTATTATCACAACATGTAATGCTTTCATTTTCTTGGAATACTTGGTATCCTAATAAATCTAAAAGGAAATTATAATAGTTTGGGGATAATTTTATCAAAAACTTTTACATTTTTTTAAATAAGGATTATATTAATATTATTATTATTATTATTATTATTATTATTATACAAGATTTATATAGCATACAGTTTGTGCAGCACATTGCAAAATAAAAGGGGGGCAGTACAATTACAACACGGTTCCATATAGAAGGAATAGGAGGGCCTTGATCATGATCATGGAGTGGGAGGTGGTACAAAACATAATAGCTGCTGGGGATAATCAGAGGAGGTGAGACAGTTTTTAGGTGTAGGCTTCCTGAATAAATGAGTTTTTAAGGCGTGCCTAAAGGCGGACAGGGTAAAAGCTAATAGAACATACTGATAGCGGGACATAACCAAGGAGTGAATAAATTGTTCTGTGGTGTCATTAGTTAGGAAGGGGCAAATTCTGGAAATTTTGTGGAGGTTAAGGCAGCAAGATTTAGCCAGTGATTCGATGTGGATCCCAAAGGAGATGTCAGAGTCTAGGACTACACTTAGCACCCTGACATGTGAGGAAGGACCAAAAGTTGTGCTGTTGATCTCAATGGTAAAGTCAAGAGGATTGGTGAGGAGGAAATTTTAAAAGCTCAGTTTTAGAAAGACTGTTGTGACATTCATACTGATTTATCTCTCAGTAAATTTGTGCTACGTGAGGAGGGGGTGAGCTGGGGAGTAGAGAGATAGATTTGGGTATTGTCAGCGTAGAGATGGTATTGAAAGCCATTGGTGGTAATCAACTGACCCAGGGAAAAGGTGCCCTGAAATAGGTAAGAGGAGAACACGGAAAGAGCAGAGTTGTTGAGGCCAGTTGAGTGGAGTTTATTGAGCAGGAACAGGAGATCAACTGTGTCAAAGACAGTGGAAAGACTTAAGAGTATTGGCATGAAGTAATGGCCCTTTGTTTTTAGCAGTTAGTAGGTCATTACTGAGTTCTAGTAGGAAAATTTCAGTGGAATATATGCTTTTTTTCATAATTGATATAAATGTTATATCTACTATCTCAATATATATATATATATATATATATATATATATATATATATATATATATATATATATATATATATATATATATATATAAATATAGAATGTACTGTGTAATTGATCCTTTTTGCTATATATACCTAAAGGTTTGAATACTTAAACACTGCATCAAATCCACATTATACATTTATAAAGACCCCCTGACACATAAATTGCCTTATAATGCTTTAAAAAATCAGCGTGAGTGATAGCTTTATTATCCCACTTATGGAAACCACTAAGCATCATGTTTTGTTTCAAGATGTCACCAAAGCTTCCTTACATCCTATTGTAGATCCAACCTAGTCCATGCAATGCTCATTATTGCTTGTCTGAAAGTTTGCAACTTCCACAATCCTAACATTATATTTTCCATAAGCTTAACCATTATGATTATCATAAAAGCATCTAATTTCCTTTAGCATTCATCTTCTTTTCAACCTGTTTTGGGAAGAACAGAGTTGATATTAGAATATTTTTTTTTATTAAATAAAAAAAAAAAAAAAAGAATATTTTTTTTTATCTTTGCCTTGCCTATTTTTAACTTTCTTTTTAGTGCTGTATGTTTTACAAAAACCCTAGTGTAGCTATTCATCCACCAAATACATTTCATGCTTTTTCATCTGTACAGCTCTCAAGACTTGCAAACATAGTTCTGTCTGCCTACTGTGTCAGTTCATTTAATTTCCTTCCACCTGAGTTGCAGATTATTCATACTCACCTGTTTCCCCAAACAGAGAACAGACACAGCTATGTTATTTTCTACAAACCGGTAGTATTTCATTTGGTCGGTGGGGAACGTGAAGAAAGACATCTCATGCAATTTGAGATAGTAGATAGGATTTCTCTTTTTTGGCAAAATTTAGGAATATATTTCCTTGAACTATAACACATTTTTACATATATTGGTGAAATGAACACAATATTTTAGCTTTCATATTGTGCTCTAAAAGATAACATTAACTTAAAAAGTGAAGAATTTGTATGTTTTTTTGAATATCTAAAAATGTTTATTGTACCTAAGTAATACGTTTAAAAATGTACCCTTTGTGTTGAATTGCTGCCATTTAGCAGTTCCTTGAGCCTTTTATCTGTATCTTTGCAATGTCTGCCAGTCTCAGGAGATTTGGAGTGACATTTGGTGATGCCACTGCAGTGCTGCACACTGTTCTCCTTGCTGGAGAAGAAGCTGTAAATGAGGACCTGCAGTGTAAGCAACTTCTGGTTTCTCCTTCATCCAATTTTTGAATCTGATATTTTTCATTTCTCTTGCTGCATCTTAAATATTCCCCCACCAGTCATTAGATCTCATGTCATCGGGGGGCAGCACAGACATGACTAAGTTTCCACGTACAGTAGGTTTAGTTGGGGACGTGCTCAATGTGACTGAAAGGCAAGTTTGATGACATAATTCTGAACAGGCTCTGATTCCCTTTCTGTTTCAGCTCCATGTTGTGATTGTGCTGAAAGAAAGAGAAGATGATTACCATGGTGGCAGCGGTACACAGTGCTTCTATTATGAGCTTCATACAGTGAACTATATAGTACTGGAATGCTGGTTTTGTTCTTACAAAGAGCAGTTGTGTATTATGCCCTGATTGCTTTGGATGAACAGAAAATTGTGATTGTTAATTGTATGTGGGGATTACTGTAGGTAGGTTTCTTTTTTTTCTTTTTTTTTTTTGTAAGTGAAAGGTTTAGTGCTACTACCCATATGAACCACCATTAGTAGAGCTCACGGGTGCTCAATCCACAGTCACACAACTGACATTAATTGCCCATAGAGATGATCTGCTCAACCAATATCACTCCAAAATCTTGCTTTTTTTTTTTTTTTAAAACACAGTGTAAAAGTTGCAGTTACAGTCAGTCAGGTTTCTTTTTTTGATGACAATAAAAGTGTCCTGTTTGAATATAGCACCATCCACTGCATCACCTCAGTACTTTTTTATAATTGGGTCTGCTCGCTGTACAGAGTGTACTGAATTTTTGGTATTTATAGCCCCCACACAGAGATACAGTGTGGAGCAAAGTATGGCAAATGGTAAGTTAGTAAGAGGGAAACATCAGAGTCAAGGAGCTTATAAGCAATAATGGTGACAAAGGCTGTGTGAAACATTATTTTACTAAAACAATATTATTTTACATATTACAAAAGCCCCAATCACGGTGTAGGGGCTAGGGATAGAAACAGGGTTAGGGCTACAATTAGGGCTTTCAGGTATCCATATAATTAGAAAATGTTAGGAGTTTTATCTGGACAGCAAAAACAAGTACTTGTTAAATTGTATAAAATAAATTGATTTTTTTTTCAACTTTCATGAATACCAATTATAAATGAAAATGTATTTTTAAGGTATGCTATCAAAGGATATCTAGAAAACACAAAACTTCTCCTAAAGTGCTTAGGGTATCAACTTTGTCCACACTATCAAATTGATAAACCAATATAATAAAAAAGGAATATCTATGAGTAAAAACAATAATATGTCCTTATGATTTCTAATATATACGTTTATTGACCGCTAGGGTCTTGTAAAAGATCAACAGTTATACTTTATATGCATAAAAATTAACCCCGGTGAGTTCCAACAACATTATAATGGAAAACCAGCTCCATAAGTTGAAATTTACTACCATTAGCTGTGTCCGCCTACTTGCCATAAAAGGAGATGTGACAGCCAATCCCACCGTGTAAAGTGCATGGATCCCCCACTAGATGGTTTTTAAAAGTGACTATCAGCTGGCAATGCTCAGTCCATCTGTGACCCCCGTGTGGGAGTATCAGGATGATTGGGGACACGGCCATCAAGGTCAGCAGCAACAGATGGCGTGGCTGGCCAGCGGAGCTGGTGGCCAACCATGGAGTTGGTTTTCAATATGATCTTGATGGAACTCACCAGGGTTAATTGCTATGCATATATGACTGTTGATCTTTTTCAAGACCCTGGAGGTCAATAAACTTTTATATTATAAATCATAAGGACATATTATTGTTTTTATTCATAGACATTCCTTTTTTATTATATTGGTTTATCAATTTGATACTGTGGACAAAGTTCATACCCTAAGCACTTTAGAAGTTGTGTGTTCTCTATATTTTTCTCCAGCAGCTATGGGCAGTGGATTGTCCTAAACCTTCTCTAAGACAGTATACACTTTCATTGGTGCCTGACCTTTTTTGATGTGCTTTATCAAAGGATATCTAAATCTGTTCCCATAAAAACAGTAGTATTTTACATTACAGCTTAAAAACATTTAACAATTTATTTGTGGAGCAATCTATACTTGCTTGAATCAGAAAAAATATGAAATTGTATCTTATATTCCAAATTCCTAGCCACAGTAACCGAACACACTTTTGTGGCATAGAACCCACCAATGTGTTTTGAATATTTAAAGACTGGAGTAAACTTGCCAAGTGAGAATGTATCAGCTCTATAGAGACAGAGTTCTAGCTATTGTACAAAATGTATTAGGGAACTGTATCAATAAAGTTGAATCCTTTGAGTTTTTTAATGCCTCGCAGTTTGCTAATCTTTCAAAGAAATGTGGCAAATTTATCATAACATTGCATTTCATGTAATAAAAGTGTCATATCACTTTGTACCTGTTGTTCTGTCAGATTATTCTAGATTTGCCACAATGTCATATTATGTAAAAGTGTAGAATATTTCACACAGATTTGTCAACTTGTTGCAATTTGCTTTAAAAAATAACTCTCAGAAAAGTAATTTTCTGATAATTGTACCTGTTGACATCACTTATTAATTATGCAACAGATCGCTGTGTTAATTCTGCCAAAATCTAGTTAAGGAAGTGTTGCAGCACTCGCAAATGTTCAACTGCAAAATGTAAAATAGGAACCAGAAATTATTTGCACACATTTGCATGTTGCAAATTGAAATAGAGTGCAACTGTGTTATTTGTGTACCCCCAATGATTCTTGAAGAAATTGAAAACTCTGCCCCCCCCCCCCCCAGCAGTCAAAAAAGAAAAAAAGAATAAGGCCCTTTAAAAAAAATAGAAAAAAATGCTCTTTAAGTGCACTGTGTTCGGACGCTGGACACAGTGCACTATAGGAAACACCATGTTTATGCAATCACGAGATTGCAGATGAGATGCTTCATTTACAGAGATTTGAATTGACTTGTGGCGCATGTGCATTGCGCTGGACAACTTCTGCCCGACCGGGTGCTTTGTTCTCCGAGTTAAGACGTCACTTTCAGTTTCCCTGTGCCAGTGGTAAACCGGAAGTGACATCAGCAGCTCCGTGAGATGCTGCCAATTATTGGTTGTTAAGGAATGGGGCTGTCATGTCCTTAACAGCCAATCACTTGTCCTTGGGATTTTCCTGCCCGCCTCCTCCTCCCCTCTCGCCAGCTGTCACCAGGCTCGGGCCCGCATGCCTGTGGAAACTTCCTGCATTAAAATTGAGCAAGCTCAGCTCCCCCCATCCCACTGTCCTCCCCCTCCTGCCAGGTGCAGCTCTCACATTCCACTCTGCTCATCGTAGCTCCGCTATTTTTGTCACAGTCTAGTGAGCAGGAGTGAGTCCTGTGTGACTTCTGCACAGATATGAATTTTCCTTGGAAGCTGAAGGCTCTGCACACAGCGGGGCTTCTCCCTGTTCCCCAGTGTGTCCGTACTCAGCCTGGTGGAGCAACCTGCTCCCCCTCTCCAGCAAAGCAGAGGCACAGACACATGGCCAGCACCACTGAAGCAGATCAGTGTATGATTAGATCCCCCTGATGTGTCAAATACTCATTTTAAAGTTCGCAGCACTCTGCTATTGATGGGCACAATGGCTGCATTTGATGGCCACAGTGGCTACGATTGATGGGCACAGTGGCTGCATTTGATGACACAGCGGCTGTAATTGATGGCACAGTGGCTGCATTTGATGGTGCAGTGGCTGCAATTGATGGCACAATGGCTGCGTTTGATGTGCACAGTGGCTGCAATTGATGGGCACAGTGGCTGCGTTTGATGAGCATAGTGGCTGCGTTTGATGGGCACAGTGGCTGCGTTTAATGGCATAGTGAGGCTGCAATTGATGTTTTTTTCCCAGAATTTTTCAGTTTGTTTGCGCACCCCCAAACATTTTGAGCACCAGCCACCACTTGTGAAACTGTTGTCACTGGGACATGATGTGAGAATAAATCTTTTTAATGGCACTCTGAAAAGTAGTAAAAATCTAATGGGAGATATTATCCTTCCACATGCTTCCCTAAAGCTAAAAAAAACTCTGAATCAACATGCACTTTATTTATTTCTAACATTAGAATGTAAGCCCTGCTTTCCATTAGTAGACCAGCTCGGAAAATAGCTAAATGACAACAGAAGTGAGCAAGAAATATCTAAATAGGTTGTACAAAGAACTAGCTTAGACATTTATATTTAACACACTGACTAACATACTGGTATTCAGTTATTCGTAGACTGTTTTCTCCATTTCCCCTTCACATGAATCTGGAGAATTTTGTAAAAGGGCACATGCTTAAAATAAACAGCCCCCTTTAAACCATGTTTTATTGTGAAATATTAGCAACTATGGTTCACGGAGGTCCCATTTTTTTTGCTAAGAACATGGTCAGCATTAGTCACATGGATATATTAAAATGCTTTAAAGACTTTTGAAGAAAAAAGTTAGACCAAGCTAGATTACCCAAACTCATCAGAAAAAAAATATAGAATGGTCCATCAAGTCTGCGCGTTTTTCTCCATATATATATATATATATATATATATATATATATATATATATATATATATTTATATATATAGACACAGTTGTGTGAAAAAGTATTTGTCCCTTCCCAATTTTAAATTTTTTTTGCCATATTTCTTACACTTAAATGATTCAGATCATCAAACTAATTTTTATATTACAGAAAGATGGCCCAAGTAAATTCAAGATGCAAATTTTAAATTATTATTTAATTTATTAAGGGAAAAAAGCTATTCAAACCTGCCTGGCCCTATGTGAAAAAGTAATCGCCCCCTCCTAAACTGATTCATGAATGAAATGTGATTAAGGACAATTTTTTGAAAAGCTGAGTTAAATTTCACTTGCCACACCCAGGCCTTATTACTGCCAAACCTGTTGAATCAAGAAATCGCATAAATAGAAGCTGTCTGACAAAGTGAAGCCCGCTAACAGATCACAAAAAGCCACGCATCATGCCACAATATAAAAAAAATCAAGAACAGATTAGAAACAAACGTATTGGTCTAGGAAGGGTTTAAAAGCTATTTCTAAGGCTTTGGAACTCCAGTGACCCACGGGGAGAGCCATTATCCACAAACTTGGAACAGTGGTGAACCTTCCCAGGTGTGGCCGGCCTACAAAAATTACTCCACGAGCATGCCGAAGAATCATCCAGGAGGTCATAAAGGAATCCAGAACAACATCTAAAGATGGCCTCACTTGCCTCAGGTAAGATCAATGTTCATGATTCAACAATAAGAAAGAGACTGGGCAAAAATGGCATCCATGGGAGAGTTACAAGGCCAAAGCCACTGCTGACCAAGAAGAACACAAAGGCTCATCTCACATTTACCAAAAAACATCTTGATTATCCCTAAGACTTTTAGGCAAATATTCTGTGGACTGATGAGACAAAAATGTAACTGTTTGGAAGGTGTGCATCCCATTACATCTGGCATAAAACTAATACAGCATTCCATAACAAGAACTCCATACCATGGGGGGGGGGTTGTTAACATTTCTGTCTAAGTATAGATTTATATTTGTCCCAAGCATGTTTGAAACCACTTACTGGCTCAATATCTCTGCTGGATGTTTATTCCAAGTATCAACTACTCTTTCAGTAAAATAATCCTTTCTAAGATTTGTTTTGAAATTTCCTCCAGTTAGTTTGAGGTCACGTCCCCATGTTCTTGATTTTGGTTTCATGTTGAAAATGCTGCCTTCCTGAACCTTATTCAACCCCTTAATGTAACACTGTACTCCAAATGTTGTACTCTTACAAAGGATTCTTTTTCCCTAGAAGCATTTTTTTTACATTTAGAAACATTGAACTGCAGTTTCCACTGCTTTGCCCAATCTTTCAGCAATGCCAAATTGTGTTCCATTTTACAGACACCTTCAAGGATATCAACCCTATTACACACCTTTGTATCATCAGCAAAAAGACATACCTTTACCTTTACTTTACTTGTATCAATTACATATAGAATAAATAGAACAGGACCTAGTAAAAAGTCTTGTGGTATACCACTAATGACTGGTCTTTGTTCGGAGTGACCCCCAATTACAACCACACCCTGCTATATATCCTTTAGCCAACTTTATATCCACTGAATCACCCAAGGGTTGAGTCCTAGCTTGTACACCTTTTGTATTAGACCATTATTAGGAACTGTATCAAATGCTTTGCTGAAAGAAAGATATGCTATGTCCAACTATCACGTTCCTGGTAGCATAGCCTGAAATAACAGAAGGTGCAGGAGTGCAGAGTGGCACAAGTGCCTGTCTTTCAAGTAGCAGAGCAGGTGTCCACGCCAGGCAGGAGAATCTTCAGTGAAGCAGGAGGGCTGGTAGACAGCTGGTGGGTAGCAGACTGAAGCAGGCTGGTACTGGCAACAGTGGACAGGTAAGGCATACACTGGTAGCAGATTGTAGTTCAACGAGCACAGCAGGATGGAAGACGGGGTGCATGGGCATGAGCTCAATTTATAAGTCTATGAGAGGAAGCATCGATTAGCCTGTGGAGAGGTACAGAAGTCCATCCAGTGGAGCCATGTTATCTACTGGCATGCCTTTCCTGACACCACAGCACCCCCCTGGTACAAAACATTGGTAATATTGTCAAAAATTCAATCAGATTAGTCTGACGTGATCTTCCCCCAGTAAAGCTCTGCTGCTTTGGGTTCAGCAACTTGTGTGTTTTTAAGTGATCAATGATCCTTCTTTTCAGGTGTGATTCCATTAACTTGACTACTTGTTAAACTCACTGGATTATAATTGCCAGCTTCTACCTTGCTGTCCTTCTTGTGGATGGGTACAATATTAGCTGTCCTTCAGTCATGAGAAACATCTTCTGTTAGAAGAGATTGATTAAAAAGAACTGTTAATGGTCCAACAATTATACCTTTAAGTTATTTTAGAAATATGGAACCCATTGTTTAATTAGGCTTTAACCAAGCCAGTTCCCCTGCTACATCTGTCTCCATAAATCCTAAAAATTAACCATCATTACTAGAACCACTATGATTCCCCAACTTGTTATTGTTGGTACAATTTATTTCTGAGAAGACTGAATATAAGTAATTACTTAAATTGTTTGCTACATCCAGGTCTCCCTCAACTTTAGTGTTGTGCCCAGTTTTCATTTAGTGATCCCATTGTATTTCTTTCTATCACTTATGCCGCGTACACACGATCAAACAATCGGGTGGAAAAGTCCGGCAAACTCAAGTCCGTCGGACAATCCCCCCATGTGTAGCCTCCGGCATACTTTTTTGATCCGAAAGTACGGCGGACTTAGAAAGTTGTTTTGCACTCCAATCTTATTAAAGGGGGCTCCCGGATTCCGATAAGCCCCCCGCCCGCAGACCCCGACAACCAACGGCCAGGGTTGTCGGGAAGAGGCCCTTGTCCTCATCAACATGGGGACAAGGTGCTTTGGGGTGGGGGGGCCGCGCGGCCCCCCTTCCCCAAGGCACCCCCCATGTTGAGGGCACGCGGCCTGGTACGGCTCACTCGCTCATCCCCCCCTTTCCTGGCCAGCCGGGTAGCGTGCTCGGACAAGGGTCTGATGTGGACCTGGGGGGATTTTTTCAGCGTTGGGGTTCCCCTTTAAGTCCATACCAGGTGGCGGGGCCAGCGATGTCTCCTTTGGGGGCCCCGCCTACCTGGAGACCCGCTCGAAATGAGCGGACTTTCCTCCGCGTGTGTGGGCGAGTCCGTTCATTTCAAAAGTAGGGAGGATAGTACGGCGGACTTAGTACGCCGTATTAGTCCTCTGAAAAAGTGCTGTGTGTGGGCAAGTAGCCCGTTCGGAAAGTCAGACGGACAGTCTAAGTCCGTCGGATAGTCCGCTACATGTGTACGCGGCATAAAGGTACATAAAAAAGGTTTTGTCTCCTTTCTTAATAGATTTAGCAATTTCCTCCTCTTTCTGTGGTTTGGCAGCACTGATAATGTGTTTGGCCTCCTTTTCTGTTTCAATATGTTTATTGAGAATTTGAATAAACAGTAATAAACAAGAGATTACAATCTACTCCTTGTGAGCCCTCACAGGGGCCACTAATCATGAATACAAACCCAAAGGGCAAACCATCACAGTATACTTCTAATAAACTCGAGATAAAGAAGGGAAATGAGCAAGGGATGAAATCGAGACTGGTTCAGTACCAAACAACTCGTTCCCTTGTTGTTTCCTGAGGGTAAGCCCTTTTCCTACTACCCCCATCCATGGGTGGCAGCAGTTTTTATTAGCAATGGGAGAGATTACTAAGGAGAGTGAAGAGAGATAGGGAACAGAAGAAGGAAGGGTAAAGAGAAGAAAGGGGGAGGAAAGGGGGGGGAAGCTCGGGTTCGGACGCCCCGCCAGGAGAATTTAGACCAAACCCAGGCATGCCGCTTGGAGCGCGGGGAACTCATAGGAGATCCATGGCTCCCAGATTTTTAGAAATTTTGCATGAGAATCATGGACAATACTGGACATACGTTCCTGAAGTAACATAGCAGTCATGCGTTTCTTAACCCCTTGAAAATCTACCCGTTTTGACTTCCAGGCTTGGGCAATGGCCCGCTTGGCCGCTATAAATAGATAGGTAGCCAGCTTCTGTTGAGGACCGCACAAGCCAGGAACTGGGCAATGTAGGAGAGCTAGCTTAGCATCCCTTCGGATCGTTAGATGAAAGAGTGTCTGCAGTAAGCCAAAAACCCTAGACCAGAACCCCACCAACCTTGGGCAAGCCCACCATGTGTGCATAACATCACCTCACTGTCCACAGTTGCGGAAGCATCTGTCAGTACTCCCAGGGAATGCCCGAGCTGTGCGGGCAGGTACTCAATACCATCGGAACATTACTTTATATGCGGCCTCTAGGGTATTTGTGTTGAACGAGCATTTGGCGACCGTGTTCCAGGCCCTGTTCCAGTCCTCTGGGTCTACTGGGCCCTGAAGGTCCTTTTCCCATTGAGTCATATAAGAGAGGGGTGCCGATGGCGAGCGACCATTCAGGGAGGCATAAATGGCTGAAATCAGGCCTGGGGACCATGGGGAGTGATGGCATGTATGTTCAAAAAAAGTTTTTTGGAAGGGATAGGTGGACATACGGCGCAATGTTACAATCCAGTGCTTTAATTGGATAAAGTGATAATGCTCCGTGACCGGCGCCCCTTGTATTTCCCTGATACTCTCCCAGGAGGGGAATGAACGTGAAAAAATAAAATTTTGGACTTGTGGGTAGCCATGCGAAGACCACCAGGAGAATGCTTGGGGCTCCACCAGACCGGGTGGGAAAAGAGGGTTATGGGTGATGGGGAGTAGGGGTAGGAAGGGGGACATCAGATTGTTAGCAGAGCAAACTGAGTCCCACACCTGCAGACCATGAAGCAGCATGGGGCTCAGGGAGGGAGGGCGCAGATTCCTGGGGAGCCAGAGGAGTGCCTGAAGTGAACACGGGTCACAACCAGGCACCTCCAGGGGCACCCACAGAGGAACATCCGTGGTTGCATGAAGCATAGTCAATGGGGAGATCTGGGCCGCTATGTAGTATTTAGAGATATTGGGGACCCCCAGTCCTCCCCGGAGCCTATGGGTATAAAGGGTCGCTCTAGGTACCCTGGGGCGTTTGCGCGCCCATATAAATTGGAGGATCCTATTCTGCAGGAGTCAGGGGAAAGAAGCGGGTACCCGGACAGGCAAAGTGCGAAAATAATAAAGGACTTTGGGAAGGATCGTCATCTTCGCCGCTGAGATCCTCCCTACCCAGGAGAGTGAGGGAAATTGCCAGTCTTGCATAAGGGTGGACACCATGCGTAACAGGGGATAATAATTGGCCGAGAAATGGGAAGAGTAAGCTGGCGTCAATTTGACACCTAAATAGTCATTCGAGTGAGATGCCCAACGATAAGGAAAATGGTCCTGAAGTCGCTGTACCAGTTCCAGAGGGAGGTTAACATTCAGCGCTGTGGTTTTGGAGGGGTTAATTTGAAGACCTGAGAAGGCTGAAAATCGGTCTAATACAAGTTGCAGGTTGGGCAGGGAGATGAGCGGGTTTGATATAGTCAAAAGGGCGTCGTCCGCAAATAGGTTCACTTTGTATTGAGTGCCCGCGTAAGGGATTCCCGAGATATCACTATTGGCCCTGATCGCCGCCGCCAGCGGCTCCAATGCCAGGATAAACAGTGCCGGGGACAGGGGGCAGCCCTGTCTAGTTCCCCGGAGTATCGGGAAAGGGTCAGAAAGGAAGCCCGCATATTTTACTGACGCCGACGGTGTGGAGTAGAGGGCCTGGATCCATCGCAGGAAATGTGGACCAAATCCCCATTTGGTTAGAACAAAATAAAGGTAATCCCAGGAGAGCGAATCAAACGCTTTATAAATATCTAGGGAGAGCAAGAGTCCTGGTATTTTACGCTGATTAAGTATATGGAGGAGATAGACCACCTTGCGGACATTGTCCCCCGCCTGGCAATCGGGCACAAAGCCCACCTGATCCCTGTGAATAAGGGCCTGAAGATATCTGTTGACTCGCGTACTTAGGACCTTTCCCAGTACCTTCAGGTCAACATTCAACAGGGAGATGGCTTCCTCAGGTGACTTAGGGATCATAGAGATATGGGCTTTCAGCGAGTCCGACGAGGGTCTCGCACCGTCCCGCCAAGCGTTGAAATAAGACGTGAGATGGGGCGTGAGCAGGGGTGCAAATGTCTTATAATATAGACCGGTAAAGCCATCCGGACCCGGAGCCTTGGAAGGCTTAAGGGACTTTAGGGCTTGGGCGACCTCCATTTCAGTTATAGGAGCATTCAAATTATCTCGTGCCGCCGGAGACAATATAGGAAGGTCAATCGATTGGAAGAATCTCTCAGCCTTGTCTCGGTCGAAGGTTGCCGGTCTATTATATAGGGATGAGAGGAAGGAGGCAAAGCCTGGTGTTTGGCCTCCTTTTGTCTATTTTTATACTCTTATCTGTCAGCTATACCTCCTGTTTCTTTGAATCTTGTACGTGCTGATTTTGTTTCTACTTTACTATCCTACTTACCTCTTTAGTGAACCATATTGTTTTTTTCTTCAGTTTATTCTTACTAACTTTCCTGACATACTGTATAATATAGTTGCCTCCAAGATGGTAAATTTTAAAAGTGACCACTGAGTACTTACTCCCATCGTTTTACACCAACATTTAAATTCTTTTTTTTTTCAAGTTTGTCCTTTTGAAAGATAAAACTTGTTTATGTATATGGTTCACCAGTTCTTGTTTTAATATCAAACCAAAGGCATTTTCTCCCACATCAACTTCAGGGACCACACAACTCGCTGGTCACTATAATGGAGGTCCAGCAAACCATTAAACTCTCAGTAAGTAAAACTGAAAAACTCCAGGCTCAGATGATTACATAGATGACTTCCACAATTTTTTTATCAATGAAAGTATCTCCGGTACTTACCTACTTTGCGCTTTACTTATCCACAATACCCTTTTTTTTTTTTTTAAAAGGTGTTTAAAGGTCTTTATTTAGAGTGAAACTTCACCCAAAAGGAGAAGATGATAGTCTATGATGTTGACTATGTTGTCATATTATTATCATCATATATTAATTGCATGTGTTTTTCAGTTAGGCCAATTTTCTTTGCTACCAAGATATAAAGGTCCTGGAGAAACTTATGGATGTGAAACGTGTCAACCTCTTGGACATTTCAGCAAAGATAATTGTGAATTGATAGTACATATGGCATTTATTGCTCTAGAGGGATCCTTCTATCTGAAGGTGAAATGTTATATCTCCTCTAGTGTTAAAAAAAAAAAAAAACGACCCCAAAGAGAATGGAAAAATTAATTTCACACTCCCTTAACCACTATGCGTTCACGCTATAGCCGAAAGACGGCTGCAGCGTGGACACCAATTGCCACGAGGCTGTTATATGAAGACAAATTAGTAATTTGTAAAATTTTATCACAGAAAAACAAACAAAACAGAACAACATTTATAGCGCAAAAAAATAAAAAACCCAGAGGTGATCAAATACCACCAAAAGAAAGCTCTATTTGTGGAACAAAACATTAATTTGGGTACAGTGTTAAATGACGGAGTAATTGTCATTCAAAGTGTGAGAGCACTGAAAGCTGAAAATTGGTCTGGTCACGAGGGGGGTTTAAGTGCCCAGTTGTCAAGTGGTTAAGCCACCCAAATCAAGATGAAAAGTAAAACTAAAACTAAAACTGGAGAGTGCAAAATCCGGTGCAGCTCTGCATAGAAACCAATCAGCTTCCATTTTTTATTTTTATTTTTTTGAGGAAGATTAATTGAGCAGAGTGAAATATTATGTTTTGGAATTTTGTTTTCGTCCAAAAAATACATTTATTTAGATACTCGTTTTTATTTATTTAATTTTTCGTTCAAAAATTGCATTCGTCTGAAAATCCACATGAATTACGGTCGAATCTGTCTTTGAAGGCTTATGGTGTCTGTCGAATGTATAAAGAAGATTCGACGGAGCTGCTAAACTTTATATAGCATACTTAGTGTGAACTTTAGAACCCTATTAAAGTCTATGGGACTCCAACGTTCAAAATCTAAAGTGCTGCTAATTTTGAAGGCCAATATGCAAGTTACTGTCCTAAAAGTGTTTAGGGACCTGGGTCCTGCCCCCTGGGGACATGTATCAATGCAAAAAAAGTTTTAAAAACGTCCGTTTTTTTGGGAGCATTGATTTTAATAATGATTAAAGTGAAACAATAAAAGTTTAATATTCCTTTAAATTTCGTACCTGGGGGCAACCTGGCAGGCCACAGGAAAAGAGGGGGGACGAGAGAGCGCCCCCCTCCTGAACCATACCAGGACACATGCCCTCAACATTGGGAGGATGCTTTGGGGTCCCCCCAAAGCACCATGTCCCCATGTTGATGGGGACAAGGGCCTCATCCCAAAAACCCTGGCCAGTGGTTGTGGGGGTCTGCGGGCAGGGGGGCTTTTCAGAATTTGGAAGCCCCCTTTAATAAGGGGACCCCCAGACCCCTACCATTTCACAAAGAAAGTGTAAAAAATAGTTAAATAAGACAAACACACTTTTGAAAAAGTCCTTTATTAAAAATAAAAAAAGATTCCAGCAGTGGTAATCTGCTCTTGCTATCCAGCGACTGATGATCATCTCTCCGGGTCCAGCGATGGCTGATCTGATCCAGTGCAGTGCAGCGCATCCATCCATCTTCTGTCTCCACGGAGGAGACACTGTGGGATCCCGGCAGCCTGACGTTTCTTATATGTGGAGGGAGGGGCCACCCGTCACCTAACCCCGCTCCCTCTGACGCAAATGGGGAATCCGGGCTTCCCCAATGACGTATGGGTGACCACGCCCCCCTCTGATGTAACGCAGCAGATTTTGCACGCTCCAGTTTAAGTAAATTAATCGCAATATATCATAAAATTGTGCTTTGATTTTTTCACCACTCCTTTATTACCCCACACTGACCATATCCATGTGGAGAGAATGTGGACACTAAAGCCCTGTACACACGATTGGAAATCCCGCCAGCAAAAGTCTGATGAGAGTTTTGGTTGGAAATTCCGACCGTGTGTATGCTCCGTCGGACTTTTGCTGGCGGATTTTCCGTGTGTACCCGGCATTAGATATGAATGTGCTCTGGATGTGTCCTAAGATCAAATAATTTTAAGTAACAGTAATGTGTGATCTTAACTACCTACCTTTACTCTGCTTTTCCCACTATATCCAATTGTTGGTGTAATTTGGGTTTTTTCAATGAAATACCATCATTGCCATCATTTACCAATACCCTGATACCTCTTTTATCTATTTAATCGTAGAAAAGTGAACATATATATTTTGCATGAAGTGAATTTAAAAAAACAAAAACAGGTCCCAAAAGGTCTTTGAAATTTGGAAGTCTTTTAGGTCTTTGAAATTCGGGAGTCTTTTATTCAAACTAGAGACATACAACAGTCAATAGCACAACGCTTTCAATACACTCAAAGGAATAAGACCAGATTACTTACCCCTGACCCCTTAATTTTAGTTTTACAGCCACAAGCAAGTTTAAATGAAATGTTTTCCTTTCTGCGGCAGTGTTCTACACATCACACAGATGCGCCACTTTACAGGCAGACTAAAAGGACTCCCCAGGCACAATATTTAAGGAATATTACATTTTTATTGTTTCATTTAAGCATTATTTAAATCACTGCTCCTGAAAAAAACTGTTGTTTTAAAAACTTTTTTTTGCATTGATACGTGTCCCTTGAGGCAGTATCGTGTCCCCATACACTTTTTATGCCAATAACTTGCAATAACTTGCACATAAACCTTTAAAATTAGCCCTTTTGATTTTTCATGTTCGTGTCCCATAGACTTTTATAGGGTTTGCATGTTCGCTCAAACTTTTTGCCTGTTCGCATGTTCTGGTGCAACTGAACCGGGGTATGTTCGGCCCATCTCTAATCTTGGGTTACTGGTTTATTTTTTCACGTTACTTGCAGGTTTAACTTTATTTATTGCTATCGGTTTTCATTATAAATACTTAACAATTTGACGGTTTTAAATATTTGAGATTTAGTAAATTTTACTTATTTATGTTGAAAACAAAACATATCTTCTCTTTTAAAATAGTTTCAGAAACTATAGTTAGATTTCTTAGACAGACGATCTTCAGAATTTATGTACGTTGTCTGCTTCATTCTCTTGAGCTCAAGCAATAAGCCTTTATTGACTAATCCATTATCTGCATCTTGTTTTCTACTGGATATTCATTCTGCCTTCATAAATAACCCTAATATATAAGCATTAGATCATGCAGTACATATGGTATATGTATCTTATTGACAAATAACATTGTAGAGCTGAGTATGATCAATGAATTGTGCCCATACTTTAATAGAAATATGTTTTACTGAAATATTTTATATCTAGTGACTATCCTAGGACTTGCATCTTCTCTTATCTCCAATGTTTAACATTTAAATTATATGTAATAGCAGGTCAGCCTGTGAATATGAGCAGAATGTTTGCAGTACAACGCTAGCAGAAGTAATTAGGTTCCTAGGTGAAGCCAAGAGTGCTAATGCACATCCACCCTGAATATTAAACAGCCGTCTTCTGCCAGTATTTAATTTGATGTAGGTCACAGATGAGTGTGCATGAAACAGCAGCCTTCAAGAAACTCAGAAAGCTATTATTTAGTGTGGTGAAAAGCAGACGTTGGGACTCTGCATCTCACAACACATTAAACACGCCTCTCTTGAAGAAGCTGACCGTGTACTGCCGACAAACAGCTTTCTCATGAAAATAATGGAAACTGTGTCCACTGGTTGAGTCATAAATTTCACTGATATACTTGTTTTTCAATTTACTACAACAGTATGAAGTTTCAGAATCATGTAGTACTTAAACAACAGCAAATCAATACAAACTGCATGAATCCCTAATTGTGAGGGTCAGGCTTATTTTATCATTCAGTTATGCTGAGCATAGCATTTATCCTGCAAGATTTCATATATTTCTGTGAAAACCCCAGCAGAGAGCAATGTTATGTAACAGATTTCTACCAAGTGATGAATGAGTATAGAACAGAAGACCTCTTGATGCTCTGTCACACTAATAAGATCCATACAGATGTTTTATTTGACAGAAAACTATTTGAGTAAAACCAAATATTATTGTTGTATTCCTGAGTTTTTGCTAAGCTTTCATTAGACCTATTGCATTGAACTGTTTTTTTAATTAATTTTGGTACTATTATCCAAGCATTTTTGTAAGAGTCCATTCACACAGGGGCAACACGACTTCCAGTGAGACTTTGGGAGGCAACTAGAACATGACTTGAGTATGAATCACAGCACGACTTGAGGCAACTAACAAGGCAACTTGAAGTTGCCTCCAGGACAGGGGACTTTGCCATTGGCCAATCACCTCTGTGGGAGGGAGGGGTTTGCCTAGAAAACTATTTTTACTTCCTGGAAAGTTGCTTCAGTTAAGACGGGATCAGACTTGGAGGCAACTTCCATTGAAATCAATGGGTACAAGTTGCCTAGAAGTAGGCAACTTGGGACGACTTCAAGTCGGATCCAAAGTTGCCCCTGTGTGAATGGACTCTCAATAAAATAGCTGTCTATTTCCTACACTGGCTGTTTTCACCCAACCATGCATTTTCTTAAAACGTGGAGTCATAAACTCAACTTGGAACATTCATAGACAGTGTGGGCTTGATTTAATACAGACAAATAGGCTGTTCACTGCAAGGAAAGTGGTAATTTGCATGTTTTTTGTAAACTTTAAAAAATGTGCAAGGAAAGTGGTAATTTGCATGTTTTTAGTGATCTTATGTAGCCAAATGGTAAACATTCTGCTGGTGGGTGGCAGATTATTTAAAGTGTTCATAGTAGTGACAATTGTTATAACATTATTAGGCATGACAGTTGTTAACGTTATATCGTTTGATATCAGTCAATATTACAGTTGGAGTATATAGTTACATAATTAGTCTGGTTGAAAAAAGACAAAAGTCCATGCAGTCCAACCAACAGAAGTAAAAAAAAAAAAAAAAAGAGGATACCCTTGTTTTCCCTTGCTTGATCTTTGCTTTCCCTTTTCCTCTCCTCCTTTTGCGCTCCCTACTTTTCTCTTTCCTCTCAGTTGCAACTAAAGTAGACTGCATTTGGAAGGGCTCTTATGCGCGACTGTTAATTTAGTCTCTTATTATGAGAATGAAATACTCCAGGTAAGAGATACCAAATTTATAGAGAAATAGATCTTCAAGAAATTAATTGAACACAAAAAATTTCCACCAGGCTTCACTCCCTATATTATCCCACCTGTTATTAAAGTTTGTTAGACACTAGTAAAATAAAAAATGGTCACCATTGGATTTCACAAGAACCCTCCCTTTACAGGCTAAGGCGCTACTTACAGGATGCACATAAAAGTAAACTTTCAGAAAAACTTCTGCGATCGCCACTCATAGAGCGTGCGTTCCACGGAGGCAGGAAATAGCAAATTGGCTATTTCCTGCCTCGTGGAACGCACGCTCTATGAGTAGCAATCGTGGAAGTTTTTCTGAAAGTTTGCTTTTATCTACATCCTGTAAGTAGCGCCTTAGTGCGTGATATGCATACAGTCATAGCGGTACTTCACTATATATTTTTTCTTTCTTCATTTTACCGGTGGAGTGTGTCATCCTTCCCATCACCAATCATCTATTGATTGAACTATCTTTGGAATTTTGCATCACCAGTGATTGGGGTATCTGCTTGTTTGATCCCAGACTGAAAAGCTGAGGATCCCTCACATCTGGTGAGTGGGGTCTTCTAAGAGGGATTCACTTCATGCACCGTAGGAACTTTGGACTCATATAGTCACGTCAAGTTGTTTTTGATGTCTCCCTTGACCTACTGTAAGGAGTGCATAAGGCCACTATGGGAGGAAAACTATTTGAGTAAGGTGTTAAGAAGATAAAGAGTTTAACCAACAAAAGAAAACTCCGAAACATCAGATTAGTAATCTAAAACAATTACATAAACACTCTCAGTGTAAGGCACTTCTCCATCAGTTTATTAAAAAGGGTAAAATTCAAATCTCTCATAGAGGCCAAAAACAATGCAGATGTTTAATTTAACCTCTCAAAAGGTTTATGGGTGATACACCTGGGAAATTCCTAGCCCAAGCTTTATATGGCAATAAAATAACTATATATCTCCAAGTTTAAAATGTCCTTGATTGCACATACTACCTGTGAAAATCCACAACTTTAACGACTTTTATTAAGAGCTATTCAATGTTAGACCCAATACATCGCTATCAAAGTTTGATCTCCTTCGGGAATGTATTATTAAATACCTAGAATAGGCAAATTTACCATACCTATCAAATGACTCCCTGAAAGCCTTACAGGACAAGATCTCTGAAGTCAAGTTTCTTCAGGCATTAAGGAGCATGTCCACAGGTATAACACCTGGCCCTCCCAGTTTTAACATAATGTGTTACCATTCCTTCCAGAAAATCCTAATCCCACACCTAACCTCTTACACTAATTCCACCACAGAACTTGTAACCAACTCCTGCAGATGGGGCGTGACCGGATGTCAGGGTGAGAGATCGCGGCGGGCTCAGACCTACCGCTCGCTCCAGAGACTAATGCTGCCGAGGTAGTGTGGAGGAGGAGGAGGGAAGGAGAAGCCGAGCGTTGAGGTGCCGAAACGAGGGGACGCTGCGAAGCTGTGACACCACCAAAGCGAGAGTAACGGTACATTCGGTTGACCGAACGGCGCAACAGTGGAGATATGTGGAGGTCGCCACAGGAAGCTCTCCCATAGAGGAACACCGATCCCCACGTAAGAAACCCTGTGAGAGAGGGAATCAAAGCGAAGGGAGGGATTGAGCGATACCCCCCCCCCCCCGGTGGAAGAGACGTAAGACCTGAAGGTATGACTAGGAAAAGGGGGGTGGAGGAGGCGACCACACATAATGGATCACAAACATTACGTAGTTCCAAAGATAAGGCTGGTCACTCGACCGGGCTGACAGGCGTTGCTGCTGCTGCCGCCGCTTCTAAACTGGAGCGATATGCCCATACGCCTAATCAGACTCCAAACCAAACACCCAAAAAGAACGTGCAAGTCGGAGAGGGGCGGCCGCAGAGTACTGCAGCCGTGCAAACGGTCGGAAGGAAAAGCCAGGGCTTGACGACCGAAATAGAGCCGACAAGTTTAAATAAAGCAATATGTGTGGCAGTCCAGTCGGACACTACGGGTGTAATGGGTGGAATATCGGAAGCACAAGCGTCCGTGAGTAATCTCTCCTTGGAGAGGGGGACTGGACGGGACACTGAGATAAGTACAGAAGGAGAAATTTGGGTAAAAGGTAAAGAACCATCACTAAAAGAAATTCTTTCTGCGGTGAATACATGTAAATTATCATTGGATGATGTATCAGATCAATTAAAGCAGATAAGAGAAGATGGGATAAATCTTAAAAATGAAGTACAGAAAACTGCGGCCCGTATATCAGATATGGAGGAGAGAGTCAGCCAGGTGGAGGATGATGTACTCCCGCTGAAACAGGAGATGCAAATGATGAAGGGCCAGTTAAATTTGTGTATGGCTAAAATGGACAATATGGAAAATATTATACGCAGGAAAAATATCAGAGTTTTAGGTGTTCCGGAGAAAAGTAAAGGCAATAATCTTGCTGAATTTATGGAAATATGGATAAAGGATAAAGTAGGGAGTGAGAAGCTATCAAGATTTTTTGCAATTGAAAGGGCGTATAGAATTCCGTTTAGGATGGTGGAAGGAAGAAGCCATCCTAGACCCATAATCATCCAATTGCTGTCCTATAGAGATAAAGTTGTTATCCTTCAAAGAGCAAGAGAACTGCATAACCTTGAATATAATGGGATAAAGATTTCATTGTATCCGGATTTTTCCCCAGAGCTGCAAGGACAGAGAGCCAAGTTTATAGAGTGCAAAAAGAAATTGCAGAGTCTTAAAGTGAACTATGCATTGCTTTATCCGGCAAAGTTGAGGGTATCAGCATTTGGGGAAAACACATTTTTTAATAGTCCAGAAGAAGTTAAGTCGTGGTTGGAGGAAAATAAATGTCTGCTGCAACAGAGGGGAATGCTGTAATATGAAAACAGAAAGAAAATGGACATTTTTTTCCTTTTTTTTTTTTTCTGGACTAAGAGGGAATGCCCCCATATTGCTCTGTTTGTCTCCCTCCCTCTCTTCTTCCCCCCTTCCCCCCTTTTTTTTTTTTTTCTCGGCAGTAATGTGGACTATTTTTTGTTATAGAAATAAGAGTAATGGGAGTGGGTGGGTAGGGCGAGTAGGTGGGGAGGATATATCACCCTGGGAGGTAAAAACGGTCATGTTGGAAGGGCCCCAAGTGGGGCATGGGAGGGTTGGGGAGGGGAAAGAAAAAAGGGATGGGGAGTATGAATGGATGAATGATAGCGAGAGAAAGGAGGTTGAAAGGATAGGAAAGGATATAGGCAGGCATGGTAAAGGATTATTAATTGCACAAAAAAAATATTTAAGTATAAAGTTGATGGGTGAAATTGCATTGAATACGGTGGTCAGGGAAAAAGGGCACAAGAAAATGAAATTAAGGGAGGCACAAGGAAATAATATTGTTCAATTTATATAAAATGTGTGTAAAATGTGCATAAGAAATATGGCAAATTTGAGATACAAAATATGTGTGGGACTAAAATTTTGGAGCACAGGGAAAAAAGAAAAAAGTAAGGGGGAGATCACGTGTGAAAACACAGAGAAAGCACGTAGAATGGAGAATAAAAGTATGATATTGTGATTTAGGCTTTAACCACTTGAGGACCGCCGTATTGCCATTGTACGTCAGCACAATGGCACAGGCAGGCATAATCACGTACATCTACGTGATTGCCTTCCAGCGGGTGGGGGGTCCCATCGGACCCCCTCCCGCTGGTTACGGCGGTCCGATTCGGTCCAGCAGCGATCCGTGATGAGGGGATGGCCGTTCGTTTTCGGCCACCCCCTCTGGATCGCTCCTGGCCAATGAGAAGCTTCCTCCCCTGTGTATTGTTTACACAGGAAGGAGGAAGTGATGTCATTCTCCTCGGGGCGGTCTTTTTGACCGGACTACGAGGAGAAGAGTAAAAGTAAGTCTGCACGAACACTACACTGACATGTAGGTACACACAGGCACACAAACCCCCCCCGATCCCCCCCCCGATCCCCCCCCCGCCCCCCCTCCCCCCCCAGTCACAGTGTCACTGATTGCATTGATCATTTCTTTACTGATCAATGCATTCAGTGTCAGTTGTGACAGTAAAAACTGTCAGGACAGTTAGTGTTAGGTCCAGGGTAGCCCCCTATCACCCCCCAATAAAGATTTAACCCCCTGATTGCCCCTAGAGTTAACCCTTTCACCCCCTTTTGCCAGTGTCACTAAGCGATCATTTTTCTGATCGCTGCATGTGTCGCTAGTGTCGCTAGGTAGCTAGTTATTTTTTTAGGTTCACCGCCAGGTTTTTATATCGCTAGGTACCCCGATATACTACCCAATAATGTTTTTAACCCCCTGATTGCCGCTAGTTAACCCTTTCACCCCCTTTTGCCAGTGTCACTAAGCGATCGTTTTTCTGATCGCTGCATTAGTGTCGCTACAGTCGCTAGGTAGCTAGTTATTTTTTTAGGTTCACCGCCAGGTTTTTATAGCGCTAGGTACCCCGATATACTACCCAATAATGTTTTTAACCCCCTGATTGCCGCTAGTTAACCCTTTCACCCCCTTTTGCCAGTGTCACTAAGCGATCATTTTTCTGATCGCTGCATGTGTCGCTAGGTAGCTAGTTATTTTTTTAGGTTCACCGCCAGGTTTTTATATCGCTAGGTACCCCGATATACTACCCAATAATGTTTTTAACCCCCTGATTGCCGCTAGTTAACCCTTTCACCCCCTTTTGCCAGTGTCACTAAGCGATCGTTTTTCTGATCGCTGCATTAGTGTCGCTACAGTCGCTAGGTAGCTAGTTATTTTTTTAGGTTCACCGCCAGGTTTTTATAGCGCTAGGTACCCCGATATACTACCCAATAATGGTTTTAACCCCCTGATTTCCGCTAGTTAACCCTTTCACCCCCTTTTGCCAGTGTCACTAAGCGATAATTTTTCTGAACGCTGCATCAGTGTCGCTAGTGTCGCTAGGTAGCTAGTTAACTAGGCTCCCAAAAAGTCCCCCACATGTGGTATCCCCGTACTCGGGAGAAGCAGCAGAATTTATTTTGGGGTGTAATTTGACTTCTGCCCATAGCATGTGTGAGCAATATATCATTTAGTGACAACTTTGTGCAAAAAAAAAAAAGTTTGTAATATTCCCGCAACTTTTGGCAAAATATAAAATATTCCATGGACTCAACATGCCTCTCAGTAAATAGCTTGGGGTGTCTACTTTCCAAAATGGGGTCATTTGGGGGGGTTTTGTGCTATTTTGGCATTTTATGGCCTTCGAAACTGTGATAGGTAGTGAGGAGTTAAATCAAAAATTTGCACCCTTAGAAATCCTGAAGGTGGTGATTGGTTTTCGGGGTGCCGTGCGCGACTAGACTCCCAAAAAGTCCCACACATGTGGTATCCCCGTACTCGGGAGAAGCAGCAGAATGTATTTTGGGGTGTCATTTCACATATAACCATGGCATGTGTGAGCAATATATCATTTAGTGACAACTTTTTGTAAAAAAAATTTTTTTTTTTTTTTTTTGTCATTATTCAATCCCTTAGGACAAAAAAAATAAATATTCAATGGGCTCAACATACCCATCAGCAATTTCCTTGGGGTGTCTACTTTCCAAAATGGGGTCATTTGGGGGGGATTTGTACTGCCCTGCCATTTTAGCACCTCAAGAAATGAGATCGGCAGTCATAAATTAAAAGCTGTGTAAATTCCAGAAAATGTACTCTAGTTTGTAGACGCTATAACTTTTGCGCAAACCAAAAAATATACGCTTATTGACATTTTTTTTACTAAAGACATGTGGCTGAATACATTTTGCCCTCAATGTATGACTAAAATTTAGTTTATTCGATTTTTCTTATAACAAAAAGAAGAAAATATCTTTTTTTTTCAAAATTTTCGCTCTTTTTCCATTTATATCGCAAAAAAAAAAATCGCAGAGGCAATCAAATACCATCAAAAGAAAGCTCTATTTGTGGGAAGAAAAGGACGCAAATTTCGTTTGGGTGCAATATTGCATGACCGCGCAATTACCAGTTAAAGCAGCGCAGTGCGAAATTGCAAAAAGACCTCTGGTCCTTAAGGTGTTTATTGGTCCGGAGCTGAAGTGGTTAAATATGGGAGTAAGCAGTAAGGTAGGGAACTTCACTAAAAAGGTTAAAATTTGTTCTTGGAATATACGGGGGGTGAGGGAACAGCTGAAGAGACGTGCGTTATTTTCCATGGGGAATATGGGTAATTATGGGATGCTCTGTTTGCAGGAGACCCACCTGGACCGTGATACAATCAGTGTGCTAAGACACAGAAAATATAGGATACAATATCATTCTACATACACCTCCTACTCAAGGGGAGTGAGTGTCTTAATAGATCCTGGGTCGGGCCTAACCTGCAGGCAGAGCATCATAGATGTTAAAGGGAGATATGTGTTCCTTTTTTGTGGTATAGAAGATAGAGTATGTGTGATTGCAACTGTGTATATCCCACCACCATTTAATGCAGAAATATTATATGAACTGCTGAAGTTTATAAAGGATAAGCCTGGAATCCCAGTCATAATAGCAGGGGACTTTAATATGATAATGGATCAAAAAATAGATAGGTTCCCACAGAAGGTCGGTAGTAGGGAGGGACCTAATGGGTTGTTATTTCAATTCTGTGAAGAAACAGGTTTTGTGGATATATGGAGAAGGTGGAACCCCTTAAAAAAACAGTATTCTTGTCACTCTAAGACGTACTCCACCTTGTCCAGGATCGATATGGTGCTGTGTAATGAAGAGGCGCTGGGGATGGTGGAGAAAGTGGAGTACGAGCCAAGGGGAATTTCGGACCATTCACCGGTAATGTTTTTAATGACAATAGGGAGAGGATGTAGTAGAAGGGAATGGAAGATAAACCCATTTTGGTTAGAACTAATGGATAACACGGAGGGGGTAAAAGAAAATCTAAAAGAATTTTTGAGCATAAATGCGGGATCTACGTCCCTGGGAATAATGTGGGATACCTTGAAAGCCTTCTTAAGGGGGGAACTAATAAAAAAGATATCGCAGATTAAGAAGAATGGGTTAGCAAAGGAAATAGAAGCAAAAGAAAGGGTAAGGAGGTCAGAAGAGAGGTATATAAGGGCCCCCTCAGAAGAAAGTTCCAAGGAATGGGAGAAAAATCAGGTAGAATATAAAAGACTTATATGGGAGAAAGAAGAGAAGAAAAGGCAGTTCCAGAGGCAGTCCTTCTTTGGCGAAGGGGAACAAGTGGGGAGGGTATTGTCATTGATTGCTAAATCAAATAGTTCGTCCCCAATAATACCGGCGATATTGGACAGGGAGGGAGGTATGAGGAAGTCAACACCTGAAATAGTGGAAGAGTTTAGAAAATATTATGAGGAACTATATAAAGTTTCAAACTCTGAAGTAGAGGGGGAGATGCAGGAATTTTTTGGGAAAATAACATTACCCAGGCTGTCGGAGGAAGATAGGGAGGGCTTGGAAGCACCATTGACCCTGGAGGAGCTGCAAAAAGTAACAGCAGAAATGACAAATCAGAAAGCACCAGGTCCGGATGGACTGCCGATAGAGATTTATAAAAAATTTGGGGAGATACTTTTACCGGCTCTCCTACAGGTGTTCAATGGCGCTTTTGAAGTGGGACAGTTGCCGCAATCAATGATGGAGGCCACAGTGGTGGTCCTAGCAAAAGAAGGGAAAAACCAATTGGAGACCGCATCATATAGACCTATATCGTTACTGTGTTCAGATGTTAAAATCTTGGCAAAAGTACTTGCAACAAGGGTAAAAAATATAATATCAAAACTAATACATCAGGACCAAACTGGGTTTATCCCAGGGCGGTCCACAAATATGAATGTGAGACGCACCTATTTAAACATTCAGATTCCTTCAGAAAACAAAGGGAATAGAGCAGTTATGTCCTTAGATGCAAAAAAAGCCTTCGATAGTGTGGAGTGGCATTATTTGAGGAGGGTGTTGGCGGAATTTCAATTTGGTCCGAGATTTATGCAATGGATAAGAGTACTGTATACAGGTCCTAGGGCGAAAGTGAGAATAAATGGGGAATGTTCAGAGGGGTTCCATTTGGAGAGGGGGACAAGACAGGGGTGCCCTTTGTCGCCCCTGCTTTTCGCCCTCTCGATGGAGCCTCTGGCTATAGCCTTGAGAGAGGCGCAGGATATCCGGGGGTTTAAAAGAGGGAACGAAGAGGAAAAGGTTGCTTTGTATGCAGACGATGTATTGTTGTTATTAGGGGACACGGGGCCCTCATTGGTGGCGGCAATGACCCTGATAAAAGAATTCGGGTATTTCTCTGAACTTGAAATTAACTGGGAAAAATCTGCCCTCCTACCAGTGGATCCCCTCGATACCCCACTGCCAGTACAGGTATCCCAAATAGAAATAGTTAAACAAATGAAGTACTTGGGAGTGAATATGACGGCAGACCCAAGGCAGTATATAGCAGGGAATTTAGTTCCACTTATGTCAAAATTAAAGCGTAAAATTAGAATATGGAAGAACCTCCCCTTGTCAGTAGCCGGTAGGTGCAACTTAATTAAGATGGTGTGGATGCCTCAAATATTATATGTTATACAAAACTCACCGGTTTGGATTCCAAAATATTGGTTTAAAAAAATGGAAAGTTTGTTTAGAGAAGTGATATGGAAGAACAGTGTGGCAAGAATTAGCTTACAAGTACTACAGAGACCAAGGGAAATGGGTGGGATGGCACTACCTAATATGAGATACTACTTTCTGGCTGCCCAATTACAGTATATGAGGGGAGGTAACCTGGTAGCAGTGACAGGAAGGGGGGGTGGTCCCCTGGGGAGGGATACTCCACATAATACGGTCGCGGAAGCCGTGGAAGCCGACTCATTTAGGACCAGCTGCCCCACAGTCCAACTGATGGTAAAGTGTTGGGAGGAGGTAAAAGTAATATTGGGGTATAGAGGATATACAGAATTCTCACCAATATGGGAAAATAAAAACTTAGAGGAAATTAAGAAAATGGGGAGATTAGTAGAATGGGATCGGAGGGGCGTACACTTCTTAGTACAACTATATAAGGACGGGAGACTGAAAACATTTCAGGAACTAAGGGATGAATATGGGTTACCGGCTTATTACCTCCTTAATTATATACAAATTAAACATGCGTTAGAGGCACAATTTAGAGACAGGAAGTTGGAATGGAGTAAGATGCCTGCACTCAGGAGAATTATAAGCTATAATACCGTATTTTTCGGACTATAAGGCGCACGTAAAAGCCTAAATTTTCTCATAAAATCGACCGTGCGCCTTATAATCCGGTGCGCCTTATATATGACCTTCGTGGAAAAAGCCACCCGGTCTCTTACCGTAAACTGACGTACCGTAAACCTCTCTTAGGTTGTTCTACTGCGTGACTGATAGCGATGAGTTTGAAATCCGCTTCGTAAGCATGTCTCTTAACAGGAGCCATTTTTGGGGCAGCGGGTATACCGTAGAAAATGAACGAATGAATGCGCACACCTCCTGACTAAGATGGCCGTAATGCCCAATCCAAGCAGTGCAGCTTCGTGAGCATTACGGCCATCTTAGTCAGGAGGTGTGCGCATTCATTCGTTCATTTTCTACGGTATACCCGCTGCCCCAAAAATGGCTCCTGTTAAGAGACATGCTTACGAAGCGGATTTCAAACTGAAGGCTATCAGTCATGCAGTAGAGCATGGAAATAGAGTAGCTGCGAGAGAATTCAACATTAATGAATCAATGGTACGAAAGTGGAGGAAGCAAGAAGATGCCCTGCGCCAGGTAAAGAAGACCAAACTGAGTTTCCGAGGAAACAAAGCAAGATGGCCACGGTTGGAGGACAAAATTGAACAGTGGGTTATTGAACAGAGAACCGCAGGTAGAAGCGTCTCTACTGTCTCTATTCGACTCAAAGCAACAGCGATCGCACGCGACATGGAGATCAACGACTTTCGAGGAGGTCCCTCTTGGTGCTTCCGTTTCATGAAAAGGCGGAATCTCTCTATCCGCACAAGAACCACTATGTCACAGCAACTGCCAAAGGATTACGAAGAAAAGCTGGCCATTTTCCATACCTACTGCAAGAACAAGATCAATGAACAGAAAATCCGACCAGAGCACATCACCAACATGGACGAGGTCCCCCTTACCTTTGATATCCCTGTAAACCGTACTGTCGAGAGAACAGGGACCAGTACGGTATCTATACGCACTACAGGAAACGAAAAGTCATCCTTCACTGTAGTTCTCGGTTGCCAGGCTAATGGCCAGAAACTACCACCCATGGTAATTTTCAAGAGGAAGACTCTGCCAAAAGAAAAGTTTCCGGTTGGCATCATCATCAAGGCTAACCCGAAGGGCTGGATGGACGAGGAGAAGATGAGTGAGTGGCTGAGAGAGGTTTACGTCAAGAGACCGGGCGGCTTTTTCCACGAATCTCCATCCCTATTGGTCTGTGACTCCATGCGCGCCCATCTGACAGATACTGTCAAAGCCCAAGTGAAGAAAACTAATTCGGTGCTTGCCATCATTCCAGGTGGATTAACCAAAGAACTGCAGCCACTAGATATAGGTGTCAACAGGTCGTTTAAAGTTAAACTGCGAGCTGCGTGGGAGCATTGGATGACAGAAGGCGAACACACATTCACCAACACAGGGAGGCAACGCCGGGCGAGTTACGCCACTATCTGCCAGTGGATCGTGGATGCCTGGGCGAAGGTATCAGTCACCAGTGTAATCCGAGCTTTCAAGAAGTCCGGAATTATCACTGAACAGCTAAGTACCGGTACCGATGACAGCAACGAGCCTGACTCGGATACTGATGAGAATGATGAGAGGGATACGGGCGTGCTTGATGCCGAAATCGCCCAATTGTTAAACTCAGACACTGAAGATGAAGAATTTGATGGATTTGCGGGAGAAGAATAAAGTGAAAAAGTGAGTGTCTGGTTTTGTACGGTATTCACCGGTAACTGAACAGTGTTAATAGTTATTGAAGAATAAAGTGAAAAAATAATTGTCTGGTTTTGTATTTAATTGAACAGTGTTAAGAGTTATTGTTATAGACCATTTTATGGTTATTGCTAAAGAGTTGAATAAAATTTGACTTACAGTACCGCATCCGAGTTGTGTTTCATTAAATGCGCCTTATAATCCAGTGCGCCTTATAGTCCGATGCGCCTTATATATGGAAATATCCATTATATTAGCCGGTCGTTGCTAGTGCGCCTTATAATCCGGTGCGCCTTATCGTCCGAAAAATACGGTATATCGAAAGGAGGTATTTCTGAGATCTATAGGTATCTAAAGGGAACAGAACAAGAAGGGGTAATAGAGGAGGAAAAAAAGGCAAAATGGGAAAGAGAGGTGGGCCCAATATCGGTAGAACAGTGGGAAAAGGTTCTGGCATTGGGGGCGAAAGTTTCCTTATCTCCATCACATAGTATATCTCAAATGTATTTAATCCATAGGGTATATTACACTCCTCTTAAATTGTTTAGATTTGGGAGTAGACAGGACGCAGAATGCCAAAGGTGTGGGGACCGAAGAGGAGATTTAATACATATGATTTGGCGATGCCCAAGATTATATAGATATTGGGTAGGAATAATAGGGAAAATTAATAAAGTGTTTGGGTTATCATTGGAAGTAGAAGCTAAAATCTGTATAATGGGATTGATAGAAGAAGAGGAGGTACGAGGGGATATCCACACAGCGGTTATTAGATGCCTTTTTCAGGGGAGGAAATTAATTGCGTTTAAATGGCAGAGGAGGGAAGCGCCTACAGTAAAGGAATGGATGGAAAGGGTGAAAGATAACATAAAAAAGGAGGAATACATATATAGGAAAAGAGGTAATTATGGGAAGTTTGTTAAAATATGGGGAAAGTGGGGTGAGCAATGAGAAAGGGTGAGTAAGTTGTAAGAGTGATGGATGAAGGAGGGAATGAATGAGAGGTGGGGAGGGGGATGGGAGAAGGGAATGAGTAATTTGTTTAAGTTTGATGTTATTTAAAATTTTTCTTTTGTATAAATTGTGAATTGAATATTATCGGCGGAGGGAATGGGAGGGGGAGAGGGTTGATAGGGGGAGGGAGGATGGGAGGGGGGGATAAGGGAAATTTGTTTGTAAGGGGAATTATTGTATGTGATTATTTTGTGGCAATATTTGTAAATTTGAATATAAAGCAAATAAAATAAAAAAATGTAAAGATTAAAAAAAAAAAAAATTCCACCACAGAGGGAGAGGAGATTCAGCCAGAAACCTCCTGGGTGCATATAACGGTACTGGAATAACTAGGCAAGGATTCCACAACCTGTGAGAGTTATTGGCCAATTTTCTTAAACTTAGACATTACAGCACCTACTCACAAAATGCACCTTTTCCCCTCTAAGCAACAAGACAACTCAACTATTTGCATCTATCAAAAAGAAAGTCTATTTGTTGGGACTATTTTATTTTCATTAACACACAAAAAAAGTTCTAATGTATGCAAAAATACATGATTTTATTAAATATTTCACTTGCCTCTACTAAAATTACATCTCTGTCATAACAGTATAATGTTTTATTATACTGATTGTTTACCAAAGGCACATAATAGATTAAACATTTTAAATTGCCACTCTGAGGTCTATGCATTTTGCAGAGCTTCCTCAGGAACACTTGTGTGTTATGAACTCTTTGTGTTATGGACTCTTTGTTTTCTAACTTACAAACTTTGCTCCCTTATTTACACATACAAATCCAATGCGGATACATATATTTCACTAAATCATGTGTGTGAGAAATAAACTGATAATATGACAATTTTGTGAAAAAATAAATAAAACAATCTTGATTTTGCAAAGAATTGTAGAAAAAATGACAATTTCAAAAAACTCATCATGCCTCTTACTAAATACCTTGGAATGTCTTCTTTCCAAAAAGGGGTCATTTGGGGGGTATTTGTACTTTTATGGCATGTTAGGGTCTCAAGAATTGAAATAGGCCATCAGTATTTCAGGTGTGATCAATTTTCAGATATTGGCACCATAGCTTGTGGACTCTATAACTTTCACAAAGACCAAATAATATCCACCAATTTGTACTTATTTTCACCAAAGATATGTAGTAGTATAAATTTTGGCCAAAATTTATGAAGAAAAATTACTAATCTGCTAAATTTTATAACAAAAACAAAGAAAAATTATTTTTTTTACAGAATTTTCCGTCTTTGTTCTTTTATAGCACAAAAAATAAAAAACCCAGCGGTGATTAAATACCACCAAAAGTAAGCTCTATTTGTGTGAAAAAAAGGACAAAATTTCATATGGGTACAGTGTTGCATGACTGAGTAATTGTCATTCAAAATGTGAGAGCACCGAAAGCTGAAAATTGGTCTGGTTATTAAGGGTGTTTAAGTGCCCAGTGGTCAAGTGGTTAAAAGCTTGTTATAAATAGTTAGATTTGTATTATCTGACTATAACTGATATACCTTTCCAGAGAAGGTTGTTAACTGATAGTCTGCCTTATTTATTTATAATAAAAAACATTTTTTTTATTTTTTATTATGTATAGCTGGCTTGCTTCAATGCAACTGCTAATTAAGCAAAATATACAAATAAAAGGAGAATGTCATAAAACTGTGGACCCTCTTGGGGGGGGGGGGGGGGGGGGATTTATATCCAGATTCCAAATAAACTGTAGAGGACCTAATGAGGAGAAAATGATCATGTCCACATTAATACTTCAGGCTATACATTTATTATAAAAGAGGTAATTTTTTTTTTCTAGCACAGCTCCTATTTCGCCAAATATATAGAATCATACATCTGTATCACATGTCTTAAAGTCCAAATATTTTCCACATAACATAGCATAACTTAGGATTTAAACTAATGTTCTGTTAATATGATGACAGCCTTAAAGTGGAATAAACCCTTCTTTTCTTTACAGCCAAGACAGCTGCTTCTGTTTGATCTGCAACAGCCATGATGCTGCACACGTGATCTGTTATGTCACCAGCCATTTGATGGTTTAACAGTTTGGTTGAAAGCGCAAGTACATGTAAAAGCATTGTCAGGCGTGTCAGGAATGTAACAGTTTTTTTAAAACCGTTAAATCAATGTGTTTAGTTCTACTTTAAAATTGTGTTTTATACTGTATAAATAAAGGAAACTTTTTAATTTTTTTAACCAGTTCGTGACCGGTGCACGCCCATGTACGTCGGCAGAATGGCACAGGCAGGCATATTGGTGTACAGGTACGTCCATTTTTATATGCCGCCCTGCCATTGCACGCGCGCTGGCAGCGGCGCTGGCAGCGGCGCGCTCGCGTGCCAGTCGGGACCCCCATGAGTCCAGTCGCGGGTCCCGCTGACTCGATCGCCGTGGGGATACCCGCGATCATCTCATGGGGTGGCTGAACGGGGAGATGCCATTGCAAATAGCATCTCCCAGTTCTACCTAGCAACAAGTGACGCTGATCTCTGCTCCATGTGATTGGAGCAGAGATCAGTGTTCACTTACACAAAGCCCAGCCCCCCACAGTTAATAACACGCCCCTAGAAACACTTAACCCCTACACTGCCACCCCCTGGTTAACCCCTTCACTGTCAGTGTCATTTACACAGGAATCAATGCATTTGTATAGCACTGATTGCTGTATAAATGACAAAAATGACAAAAAATGTGTCAAAAATGTCCGATGTGTCCGCCATAAGTCACAATAAAATAAAAATCGCTGATCGCCGTCATTACTAGTAAAAAAAAAAAATGTATAAAAATGCCATAAAACTATCCCCTATTTTGTAAACGCTATAACTTTTGCGCAAACCAATCAATAATCGCTTATTGTGATTTTTTTTACCAAAAGTATGTAGAATACGTATCGGCCTAAACTGAGGGAAAAAAATGTTTTTTTATATATTTTTGGGGGATATTTATTATAACAAAAAGTAAAAAAAAAATGTGTTTTTTTCGAAATTGTCGCTCTATTTTTGTTTATAGCGCAAAAAATAAAAACCGCAGGGGTGATCAAATACCACCAAAAGAAAGCTCTATTTGTAGGAAAAAAAGGACGTCGATTTTGTTTGGGATCTACGTCGCACGGCTGCGCAATTGTCAGTTAAAGCAACGCAGTGCCGAATCGCAAAAAGTGGTCTGGTCTTAAGCCAGCAAAATGGTCCGGTCTGAGAGTGGTTAACTATATGCAGCAAGAGTCTGTTGTCCTAAAAGTTCCATTGGAGAGATATAAGAAACTGTGTGCATTTTAATGAATTTATTAAATTACTACCAACAAGGAAATGGAGGTGTTGGATAAAGAAATCCAGGTAATATTGAATAAATTGATTAAAGCGGAACTTTACCGATAACAAGTAAAAAAATAATGTCTTTCAGCAAGAAACATACATTCCACATTATTTATACTACCAAAATTAGTCTATGCTGTAACTTACCTCCGGCATTGTTCCTGTTTCTTCTTGCTGGAGGCTGTAATTTTGCTGAAGCCCAGAGCCCAAGCAGTAAATCATAAAGCAGAACTAGGGATGAGCTCCGTGTTCGACCCGAATGCATGTTCGACTCGAACATCGGCCGTTCGTCTGTTCGGCGAATTCAGAACTTTGTGGACCAAATTCGTGTGGCACGAATGGCCCACAATGCACTACGCCATCGCAGTGCATTGTTGGCTCATGATTGGCAAGCATGCACTGTGACCCGGCATGCTTGGCCAATCACAGCACCGGCAGCGAAGAGAGCCATAATTGGCCACAGGCCGGATGCCTGTGGCCAATTATAGCTCAGGGGGTTTAGTACATGCCCCACACTATATAAGGCTGCCAGCGTGGCGGCCTTGTGTAGTATGTTCTGGCATGCAGGGAAAGAGCTAGATAGGCAGGGACAGTGTGTTCTTTCCTCAGGCATCTTAAAGTTAAAGTGGTGTTGTGTGCCTCCAGCACAGTATACACCTGTATCTACCCTTTATTGCTGTTTTTCTCTAATTAAGGCATCTGCAGGAGTTAGTGGGTGTTGTGTGCCTCCAGCACAGTATACACCTGTATCTACCCTTTATTGCTGGTGTTCTATAATAAAGGCATCAGCAGGAGTTAGTGGGTGTTGTGTGCCTCCAGCACAATATACACTTGTATCTACCCTTTATTGCTGGTGTTCTCTAATACAGACATCTGCAGGAGTTAGTGGGTGTTGTGTGCCTCCAGCACAGCACAGTATACAGTGGTGTGAAAAAGTGTTTGCCCCCTTCCTCATTTCCTGTTCCTTTGCATGTTTGTCACACTTAAGTGTTTCGGAACATCAAACCAATTTAAACAATAGTCAAGGACAACACAAGTAAACACAAAATGCAATTTGTAAATGAAGGTGTTTATTATTAAAGGTGAAAAAAAATCCAAACCATCATGGCCCTGTGTGAAAAAGTGATTGCCCCCCTTGTTAAAACATACTATAACTGTGGTTGTCCACACCTGAGTTCAATTTCTCTAGCCACACCCAGGCCTGATTATTGCCACACCTGTTCACAATCAAGGCATCACTTAAATAGGAGCTGCTTGACACAGTAAGGTCCACCAGAAGATCCTTAAAAGCTACACATCATGCCGAGACCCAAAGAAATTCAGGAACAATTGAGAAAGAAAGTAATTGAGATCTATCAGTCTGGAAAGGGTTATAAAGCCATTTCCAAAGCTTTGGGAATCCAGCGAACCACAGTGAGAGCCATTATCCACAAATGGCGAAGACATGGAACAGTGGTGAACCTTCCCAGGAGTGGCCGGCCGCCCAAAATTACCCCAAGAGCGCAGCGACGACTCATCCAAGAGGTCACAAAAGACCCCACAACAACGTCCAAGGAACTGCAGGCCTCACTTGCCTCAGTTAAGGTCAGCGTTCATGCCTCCACCATCAGAAAAAGACTGGGCAAAAATGGCCTGCATGGCAGAGTTCCAAGGAGAAAACCACTGCTGAGCAAAAAGAACATCAAAGCTCGTCTCAATTTCTCCACAACACATCTTGATGATCCCCAAGACTTTTGGGACAACATTCTGTGGACCGATGAGACAAAAGTGGAACTCTTTGGAAGGTGTGTGTCCAAGTATATCTGGCGTAGAAGGAACACTGCATTTCATAAAAAGAACATTATACCAACAGTAAAATATGGTGGTGGTAGTGTGATGGTCTGGGGCTGTTTTGCTGCTTCAGGACCTGGAAGACTTGCCGTGATAAAAGGAACTATGAATTCTGCTGTCTACCAAGAGATCCTGAAGGAGAATGTCTGACCATTTGTTCGTGTACTCAAGCTGAAACGAACTTGGGTTCTGCAGCAGGACAATGATCCTAAACACACCAGCAAGTCCACCACCGAATGGCTGAAGAAAAACAAAATGAAGACTTTGGAGTGGCCTAGCCAAAGTCCTGACCTGAATCCTATTGAGATGTTGTGGTATGACCTTAAAAAGGCCATTCATGCTCGAAAACCCTCTAATGTAACTGAATTAGGACAATTCTGCAAAGATGAGTGGGCTAAAATTCCTCCAGGACGCTGTAAAAGCCTCATTGCACGTTATTGCAAACACTTGGTTGCAGTTGTTGCTGCTAAGGGTGGCCCAACCAGTTATTAGGTTTAGGGGGCAATCACTTTTTCACACAGGGCCATGATGGTTTGGATTTTTTTTCACCTTTAATAATAAACACCTTCATTTACAAATTGCATTTTGTGTTTACTTGTGTTGTCCTTGACTATTGTTTAAATTGGTTTGATGTTCCGAAACACTTAAGTGTGACAAACATGCAAAGGAACAGGAAATGAGGAAGGGGGCAAACACTTTTTCACACCACTGTATACCTGTATCTACCCTTTATTGCTGGTGTTCTCTAATCTCTAATACAGGCATTTCAGGAGTTAAAGTGGGTGTAGCACTTATACAACTGAAGATACCCCTTATTGCTGGTGTTGCCTGTTGCATATCTTGCATATTAGCCTTTAAAATTAGCACTTTTGATTTTGAACGTTCGAGTCCCATAGACTTTAATAGGGTTCTAAAGTTCTTACGAATTTTAGGTCCGTTCGAAGGTTCTGGTGCGAACCGAACCGGGGGGTGTTCGGCTCATCCCTAAGCAGAACTAAACCCATCGATTTAATCACTTTAAGACCAGGCCTCTTTTTTAGATGTGGTGTCAAAAACAAGTTAAAAACATTTTTTGCTAGAAAATGACTTAGAACCCCCAAACATTATACATTTTTTTCTAACACCTTAGAGATAAAATGGCGGTCGTTGCAATACTTTTTGTCACACCGTATTTGCGCAGCGGTCTTACAAGCACACTTTTTTTTTTTAAATAAATAAGACAAAAGTTAGCCCAATTTTTTTTATATTGTGAAATATAATGTTACGCCAAGTAAATTGATACCCAACATGTTATGCTTCAAAATTGCGCCCACTCGTGGAATGGCGACAAACTTTTACCCTTAAAAATCTCCATAGGCGACACACAACATTTTTTTTGAAGGTTGCATGCTTTGCACTACAGTCCAGGGCTACAATTATTGCTCTTGCTCTACCGTTCACAGCGATACCTCACATGTGTGGTTTGAACACCCTTTATATACGCGGGCGCTACTCACATATGCGTTTGGTTCTGCACGCAAGCTCGGCAAGACGGGGCATGTTTTTTAAAAAAAAATCTTATTTATTTTACCTTTTATTTTTTATTTTTACATTGTTTAAAAAAAAAAATGTGTCATTTTTATTCCTATTACAAGGAATGTGAACATCCCAGGACCTCTTAAGTATGAAATCTGGGATCAAAAAGACCTCAGATCTCATATTTACAAAAAAAAAATTTTGTCATTTGAAAAAAATTAAATGGCCCTTTAAGAGCTATGGGCGGAAGTGACGTTATGACGTCGCTTCCACCCTGCAGTGTCATGGAGACGGGTGGGGGCAATCTTCCCCTCACTTGTCTCCATCACAGCACTGAGAACTATCCGATCACCTCCACTGCTACTGACGGCCTCGGTAAGCGGCGGTGGGGTACCGCCGATAAAAGTGATCTTGTGGCGCATCCACCACAGAGACCACTTTTATCTTGTACCGGACCGCCAGCCAAACACAGGGATACCGGGGTTATGGCATCTAGCTGCTGCCATAACAATGATATCCATCCCCAAATTAGGGATGTACATCAGCGTGCGGCGGTTCAGAAAATAGATACATTCCTGGAATGTCGGGATTGCTAACTGTCACAATTTATTGTGTCCTCAACCAAACTGTCAAACCATCAAATGGCTGGTGTCATAACTGATCACATATGCAGCACCAATGAAGTTGCAGATCAAACAGAAGCAGCTTCCTTGGCTATAAAGGATAGGAGGGTTTATTTCTGCTTTAAGTTCAGAGCAGGTTGAAACAATGTATTACTGGATTTGAAACAGTATAGAGACTTATTTTTAATGTTTTACATAGCTTGTACCTGCAAAAGGTGCCAGCCTGAAGTTATCTAGCAGGACTTAATTTTCTGGGTAAAGTTCCACTTTACAGATTCACAACTTTACAAGAAGAAACATGAGCAACTGAATCAGCATTTGGAATGAATCAGTATGGATGTGGGTCAGAATTATATCTGTAAATAGGACTACACCAAAGAAAATATTCAACAAACAAATCACACTTTTTTTACTTTTTGTACTGTAATTAATAATACCACACACATTGTATTACAAAGCTTGAATGTTCCTCTAACAAAACAGACCTCTGAAAAATGAGACCTTTTACCATTTCTGTATACATGATTTAATAGTACAGGACCTAATTATCCTTCTACACAATTTAAGTGTGCTGTAACTTCTACTGTATACCATTTTTCTGATGGATAAAATAGGGATGTTTACTTTGATGCATTTCACCATCAGCTTTGTTAGGAAAACAGAGATAATCTGAGTTAACACGTCATGTGCACTAATACTCGTAGTTTAGGCAATACGCTTTGTGAGCTGACAGCTCTTATGTCTAACTTGGACCTTGTTGGAATTACAGAGATGTGGCTCAAGGATTCAAATTACTGGGAAATAACTATACCAAGGTACACACTATACGGGGATGACAAAGTCGGGAAGAGCTGAGGTGGAGTTGTCATATGTCAAAAATAGCATAACACTAATATTAATTAAAGAATCAAATGAAATACTTGAAAACCCTCTGGGTCTGCCATCCAACCAGGGAGGTATCTTCCCTTAGAATTGGTGTAGTATATAGACCCCTAGGACAGACTGCAGATTATGATAACTTGTTGATTGATGAGATAACTCAAATGGCAATGAAGGGAGAGGTTTTGATTATGAGTGACTTCAACATGCCTGACTTTAACTGGAATTCTCAAACTGCTATTACAGGAAGGAGCAGGGATGTAATGGAAGCAATGAATGGGGTTTCCCTAAAACATTTAGCAAAAATCCCAACCCAAGGCAATCATATTCTACACCTAATACTGACAAATGGGGATCTGATATCTGATGTGGAGGTGGGAGAGCATTTGGGCTCTAGTGATCACTAATGTCTTTGGGTTGATATTAAAATAAGAACCAAAAAATCATATACAAAAACAAAAGTTTTTTCAAAAGATTTTATTGGATTTTTACACTAACAGAAGCTTGAATAGCCATGTTACATTGTTACAGGTGCAAGAAATCAGGATTGTACAACAAAACAGTAATAACAAAGTGGTAATACAATGTACATGTATATTGTAAATATGTGGTCACTGGTCACATAACATTTATGTTTGTAACGCTCTAAGTAGACAACTTTGCGCCCCTAAAGACAATTGTAACTGTATAGTGGGAAGATAGTATATGGACGAGAATCCAATATTTCCAAGTCTACTGTGGCATAAGGGATATCGTGTATTCTTATGTACCAATGGGGCAATACCTGTCATATAGAGACAAACCATAACAGGTCACACCAGTACCCGCACACCCATACAGGGAACTAACTGTGCGAGGGCGGGGGACAATAAGATGCTAGATGAAGTTGAAGATAAGAGGAAGTATTTGGCTCATATGGGTTTTGTCTGTAATCAGGTAATGACCCCTATGTATCGGATTACATCCCAAATCTGGGTATTTATAGTTGGTAGGTTAAGATGGTGCAAAACACCTTGCAGAGTGGATGGAGTGGTCCTCAGAGCTGTGGTCTCAGTGTGGTATATCAGGATAGCAAAAGATGTTGGGTAGAGTGAGTATGATAGGGGGGTAAAGGGGGAGAGAGGGGTGACTGATAGCGTGCGTGACCCAGAAGGGTACTAGTTATCTTTCCGTATGTGAGAATTCAAGCACTGATATGGGGGTTGCCAGAGGTTGTAGATTGTCTATAAAATGTCCAACATATCCATGTGGTTTGAAATTTAGTGGGGTTCTCTTTGGCTTGGTGGATGAGTTTTTCCATTTTGGCCATTTCGGCCGTTTTGTCTACACGGATAATCCAGTCGGCGACAGTAGATGTATCAGCGGTTCTCCAATGCAAAAACAAAAGTTTTAGATTTTGGACAAATTTTGTTGAAATGGGGAAACTTCTAAAAAATGAACTGAAAGGTTGGAGTAAAATGACAGGAGTAAGTAATCAGTGGGCACTATTAAAGTCTACCATCCTGTAGGCAACTACTGTAGATGATATGTCAGGCAAGTTAGTAAGACTAAACAAAAGAAAAAAAAACAATATGGTTCACTAAAGAGGTAAGTAGGATAGTAAAGAGAAAACAAATAGCATTAAAGAAGATTCAAGGAAAAAGGAGGTGTAGCTGACAGGGAGGAGTAAAAAAATAAACAAAAGGAGGCCAAACACATTATCAGTGCTGCCAAAGCTCACAAAGAGAAGGAAATTGCTAAGTCTTTTAAGAAAGGAGATAAAACCTTTTTTAGGTACATTAGTGATAGAAGGAAAAAATATGATGGGATCACTAAAATGAAAACTGGGCACAATACATATTTTGAGGGAGAACAGGATATAGCAAACCATTTAAACAATTACTTCTGTTCAGTCTTTTCAGTAATAAATTGCACTAAAGATAATAAGTTGATCATATTGGTTCTAGTCAGGGCCGGATTAACATAGGGGCTATTGGAGCTGCAGCTTCAGGCCCCTTACCTTAAGCTAGGCCCATTTGCCAAAAAAAAAAAAAAAAAATTCACAAAAACAAAACAAAAAAAAGGTTGAGCTTAGAGGGTCGTAGAAACCGATTTTGGGGGGCTTCTAGGACCTATGGTTCAGGAGATACAGGGCTCCTTGTGCAGCCTGTCAGAAGCTACATACAGAGCAGTCTTACTGTGGCAGAATGGCATGGCTGGACAAAACGACATTACCTTATGCAGCTTCGCCTTATGGCCACTAGGGGCCAGCCTGCAGCTTGTGCAAGGAGCCAATGTGAGTGCCCAGCGGGAGCTATGACCGACGGGCACCCGCTATCGCTTGTGACAGAGCGAGAACTGGGAGCTTTGTGTGTAAATACACAAATCCCGGTTCTTTCAGGGGAGTAGAGACAGATCGTGTGTTCATACTAAATATGAACACCGATATCTCTCTCCTCCTAGACAGACACCCTAGGGAATAAAATGGTGGTTGTTTCAACTTTTTATGTTACAGGGTATTTGCACAGCAATTTTTCAAATGTGTTTTTTTTTTTTAAGAAAGAAACTGTTTTATGAATAAAAAGTGTGAAGTCACAATCTTCTGATCAGGATTATTATCACTAGAGTCACCTTTAAATACATATAATACCCAATTTGCACATTTGTTTCTGTGGATTGATGTAAATTGGGAGAACAAATCTCTCTCTCTTTTTTTTGGACACTTGATATGAAGGAATAATACTATTTTTTGTTCATTGTGAGCTTGCTTTTTACACAAAATTTTTTTTTTTATATTCATAGTTACATTGTTTAGCAATATTGATTTTCATTGTTTATGGCACTATTTATGCATTTTTAAGGTTCAGTATCACACAGCGCTGCATTTTTTGAATATATGTTTTCACAGATTATGGGATTGTGATCAATGTTTAGCAGTTGTGAATTTTCATTTTGTTTCACAGATATTGTTATTCCACACCTGACGCTAGGTTGTAACCTTAGGTTACTTTATACCTGATGCTGATTGCAGTCTCAGGTTGCTCTAAAGTAGCTTGCAAGATTTATATTATTTTATACAATATATGTATGGGTCTAAATTTATGAAAAAAATAGATTTTTACATTTTTTTTATTGGATATGTTTCAGAGCAGAAAGTAAAAAATACAATTTTTATTTTCCAAAACTGTTGCTCTTTTTTTGTTCATAGCACAAAAAATAAAAAATGCAGTGGTGATAAAATTCCACCAAAAGAAAGCTCTATTTGTGGGAAAAAAAAGACATAAAGAAACACAGTGCCATATCACAAAAAATGGCCTGGTCATGAAGGGGGTAAATCTTCCAAAGGTCACGTGCTTAATGAATTTTAGTGCACACAATATAATACCCATTTTTTTTGCAAAATATAAGATAATGTTACGCTAAAAACAAATTGTATGTCCGTGGAACAGCGACAAACTACGCTACCTAAAAATCTCCATAGGTCATGTTTTAAAAGCCTTTACAGGTTAACAGCTAAAGCCCCGTACACACGAGAGGACTTATGTCCGACAGACTTCCGAAGGAGTTCCGTCGGAGTTCTGCCGGAGTTCCGACGGAGTTCTGACGGACTTTTCGGCGGAGCGGACTTGGCCACACACAATCACACTAAACTCCGACGGATTCGAACGTGATGACGTACGACTGGATTCGAATACGGAAGTTCATAGCCAGTAGCCAATAGCTGCCCTAGCGTCGGTTTTAGTCCGTCGGAATAGCATACACACGAGCGGAGTTTTCGAAGGGACCCGGGTCCGGCGGAGTTCCGTCGGGAAAATTTGAAGCATGTTCCATATTCTAAAGTCCTTCGGACTTTGGCGAGTCAAAAGTCCGTTGCAGCCCACACACGATCGAATAGTCTGACGGACTCAGTCCGTCGGACTTTGGACGTTGAAAAGTCCGCTCGTGTGTACGCGGCATTAGACTTACACTGGAGGTCTTCCAATAGAATTATTGCTCTCTGCCTGATGTTTGTGGTGATACCTCACACATGTGGAACAATCTCTGTTTACATATGCGCACAGTGCCGACATGCATTTTCACCTTTGCACGTGAGTACTGGGGGACAGGGGAACTTTAAAAATTTGTATTTATTTTATTTAATTGTATTTCTTTTTTTACATTGTACTTTTAAATGTTCTTTATTGCTATCACAAAGAATGCACAACATCCCTTGTGATAGCATGGGCCAAAATCAGAAGTTATGAAATCCTCTTAATCTGTGTACAGCAGCCAATTTGGCCCTGGGCTCCCTGGTGGGACAGGAGAGCCTAGGAAAGGTGGCAATGGGGTGCAGGAACCACCTTCAATCACTCAAAAGTGATTGAGTAGCTGTATAGCCACTCAAATCACTTTAACAAGATGGGGAATCAGCTGCTGAAAAAGACAGTACTGGGATCATGGTTGTAGTCTACCTCAATATGCGGCTGTATATATATGTATGGCTGTATTGAGGTGGTTAAGACAAGCAGGCCTACCGGTACTGAGTTGCCCCCAAGTACACAATCTTAGTATACAATCTTTTTATTCCTGGCCAAATGGCACAGGGACTGAGCAAAGATAACAGAAAAGGGGTACCTGTAGTCTTCAGGCTGGTCAGACAGGACATGTGGTATCATAGAAAAATGTCTGTGTGACAGCCCAACGTCAGCCCAATGTCATGGCAGGCTGTGGGAAAGCATCATCCAGTAGGCAGTTCCAAGGCAGTGGACAAACATAATGCAGAAGATAGTTCCAAGGTCAAGACAGGCAGCAGATAAGCAAGGTCCCGTAAACAGGTGGCAATCAAACAGAGTAGTCAGCAATCTGAGCAGGGGTCAGCAACAAAGACTTCAACCCAGGTATATAGGTCAGGGACTAGTAGGAGTACATGTAGGGATCTAGAAAGCAGAAACACTATCACAAGCCCAGAGCTCTTGTGATGCTCAATTACTGGAACAGCACAGCCAACCAGAAGTGAGGAAGATGGCACGGTAGTCCAGGCCGATCATTGCTTAGCCACCAGAATGTTGGCAGAGATGGCATGCTAAAGTTATCAAATCAGGGCAGGGGGTCTGTCTCGCTGGGAGGTGAAAGCTTCTGATGGCCACACAACAGTGTAATCTATGCTCTAAGTGGTGACTGCAAGAGAGAGAGCATATCCAGCTTTTCTAAAAATAAACCAACTGAAACTAAAAAGCACATCAATTATAAATCTGTGTTTATATCTACAGAAGAAAACAGATTAAACTTACATATTGCCCATTAAAGCCAGATGTGTGATGGTTGTTGCAAAGCAACAGCTAAAAGCCCTGGTTGGGGACTGCAGGGGAAGACATGGGGTGTCTAAATCTACAACAAATAGATATAGCAAATTGATGCATATAACATAATGCCTTGTACTCACAGTCAAAAATTCTGATGGAAAAAGTCTGATCGAATTATATTGTTAGAAAGTCCAATTGTGTGGGGGCTCTATCGGACATTTTCCGTTGGAAATTACGATGGAAAAAATTTGAGAGCAGGATCTCACATTTTCCGACAAAAAAATCTGATCTGACTTTTTCCGATTGTTTGTAGAGAATTCTAATCGGACAAAGTGCCAAGCATGCTCAGATCTAATTACGAGACCAAAGCTATTGGTTACTAGCCTCAACGTAGTGCCGTCGTACCGAACAAACGTCATCACATTCCGAACGATCGGATTTTCCGACAACTTTGTCACCAACACCAGTTTAGGACAAAATCCGTCTGAAAAAATCTGATGGATTTTGTTGTCAGAATGTCTGACCGTGTGCACAAGGTTTAACACCACTTAGGTCAGTATGACATTACCTACCATATAATGTCTACAATCTAACATTGCTTTAACAGGTGGGTGCAGAGAGATAGAGAGGTTTTAAGGAGGTGTTACTGACAGCTGTGCTGGTCTACAAATGAGAAAAAGAGGATCAAACAATAACTAACATACCCTTATTCCATAGGTTTACAGGCAATAGAGTGGTTAAGAAGTGGTAGGGAAAAAGACCAAAAATGATAGGGAAAGTACCCAAAAAGCATGCAAAACTAGCAGAAAATCTCAGAGTACTAAATCCAGGAAAACAATGGAAACCAACTCTGAAGAAGAAAAGGGGATAGATGTGTTAGAGGATACCAATCCTCTAACACAGGGATATGCAATTAGTGGACCTCCAGCTATTACAAAACTACAAGTCCCATCATGCCTCTGCCTCTGGGTGCCCTGCTTGTGGCTTTAAGTGTCTTGCTATGCCTCATGGGATTTGTAGTTCTGCAACAGCTGGAGGTCTGCTAATTGCATATCCCTGCTCTAACACATTTGTCTCCTCTTCTTTCTTTTCAAAACACAACAAGAATATTTTACACCAAACTTACATGGCAGTGGGTCCTCTGCTCTAAATCTTCAAACAAATGAACAAAGATGTCTCCAGTCAAAGACATCATTACAACGGATATAGATAGTAATGGTAACACTATGTTAGATTTCAAACCACCCAGACTTCGCTCAAGACCTGATCCTCACTCACTCTCTGTGATCGTCCAGGGAGCAAGCTTGTAAAGCTCATCTCTACTTGTCAGTAGTTCTTTTTTCAACTGTCAGTAATACCGGTACATTAATACTGTCCCCACCCAGGGACCTTTCCTTCTCAATGGCTCCCATTAATCTATATGTTAGAATTATCAGAGAAACATTATGCTAATATGGCAGCGACAGGAGCTTTTCCTAAAACATTAAAAACGTTTTTAGGGTCAAAGATGCACCAGACCCAAACAAATGTTGGGACATCAAACAACCCAAACAAAAAGGCACTGAATATGTAATTTTTTTTAAAATCAGAAAGCAGTAAATGAGGAAGAGTAGTGATGAGCTGAACTACACATGGTTCAGTTTGGCAGGTGTTCGGTGAACTTCAAAGAAGTTCAGATGCAGAACCTGAACCCTATTGAAATCAAAGGGAACAGAATCTGTCAAATTAAAAATGTCAATATTCTGGACTAATAGTCAAGGGGGTGTAAAAGAAAAGCATATGGGAGGGTGGGCACTGCCTTGGAGAACATGTACCAATGTCACTATGGCACCCTTCATTCATATTTTATTGAAACAAAGAAAGCAAGGCACAGTTTTTATTTACGGTACATCAGCAGCAAGAGACAAGGTAAAGAGGAAGATGACCTACCTCATCTAAAAAAGGTAAGTTTAAAAAAATAAAGCATAGCATATAGCATGGCAGCCTCCAGGAGGGTAGGGCAGCGTTTGGGGGCCGGGGGCTGTGCCTAAACTTGGCCTTTACTATGTTGTACAAGGTACCACTATCAGATTTAAAAAACTGGTGAAATTTCAAATTAAAATCTTTTATTTTCTTATTCTCTAATTATGGTACTTGTACTGCTTAGAGTCACCAAATGCGCATGTTTGTAGGATGCATATATTCCTCATTGTGTACATTGTGGGTGATTTAAAAAATGTTCAGTTGTATTACCTTGTATTACAACTGTTTTCACACAATTGCTATGGATGCAGTTAGAGTTCCTATAGCATATAACAAGCGTATTTACAAACTCTATCAGCATTAAAAACACCATTCTTTTTATCCTTTATTCTATATACAATACACTAGGGAAAACAAAAAGGCACATTTCAATAAACAAATCATTCCCTCTAGTTTCATTTCTCAATAGCATTAGTATTGTAAATATTTCCAATAAAGTGTTATGGAAGGGATTCAATACTATGTATACACAAGGCTCTATTATGGAAATAATTTTAGCTTAAGAAATATGTTCACGTATAATTCTGCTGAAATCTTTAGAACTACATCTTGAGTACCCCATCGATTAAAAATTTTGTCTATACTACTGCCGTAAATTGATGTGTAATATCACAGATTATTACCCCATGCTATTTATCAGAAGACATTACAGATGGGGTAGGTATAGTTAGAAATTGGCTTTTAAATTTGGCTTCACCTAAGGACACTGCTGGTGAGTTGCCTTTTGTGGAAATTTTTGATAAGCCATGATTGAAGCAGTAATCCAAAGCTGCAATCAGAAAGCTGGGGAGCTTTTCTGAAATTACTTTGCAGTAAGACAGACCTGCATGTCAGATGATAATGCAAGCACAGCTCTCCAATCTCATTACTGTTTGACCCATTAGTCCACAACTAGAAATATGCCTTCCATTGTCTTTACAATTTGACATTCTAAATCAGATGTCATGTTTAATATTTTAGTATAATTATTAAATATATACGAGAAAGAGCATGCAATAAAATATGTGCAAAATAGCAGGATTCAAAATATAAAATCTACAGTATTTGGAATCAGAAATTGCAGCCCTGATTTTCCCCATAAAGCGTCACAGGGCCCACACTGCAGACCTTTACTCCTACAAGCGTGGAATGGCTAAACAAAGGTGCACTAAACAGCTAAAATAATACAGGGATGCATAAATATACTGTATATACACACAAATACAGAAATAAAAACAAGCACATACAAGCGATGCGATACAAATTATTGGACTGGTCCGCTACTCTTGTGCCCAAAAGCAACTTTCCATCTCTCCATAACAGCCAAACTCAGAAACAGGAAATCACCATTACTAGCTACAACTGCAATGAAGAGCTAACTCTTGACCTTAGATTATAAAGCACATGATGAGATGCCTCTCAGGTCTCTTTTCACAACCATACAGGATGTTGTTTTCATCTGGGAGGAAAAGGGGGCTCCTTGGGCACCAATGGTAAGTTGTAACCTATGACAACCTTTGCAGAATCTGATGAAGTTCTCCAATCTGTACTGTCACTGCAGCAACCTTTCAACATTCAGCAGGGCATGTTCTGATAAATTGATACAATTCAATAAATTGCAGCAGGCAAGAGTGTTTTTATGTACAGATTTTTCAGTGCACTGTGGCTTTAAAACATATCTAAATTCAAAAACGAACACTTTATATTTGGCAACTTACTTTTCCTTAGATGAAGAGGCTACATTTGTTTTCTTTTTTTCTGAGGCTTTTTCCTTTATTTTAATCTAGTAATGCTGGTAATATCACATTTCCTGTCCCATGGTGGCTGCACTCAGTCTTCAACTGTAGCTTTGGAAGGAGCCATGTTTTTCACCCAGCGTAGACTACAAAAATGTCTGCCTTTGTACATATTTATTCCATGGGCCTTGCTGAGTGTTTTTTTAGCTAGTACCTGTTACCTGTATCTGATCTGTTCATGGGTGCTAGACAGGAGGTGCAAGAGAAGCCCTCTCTACAGCTCCGTCTCCACCAGGTACGTGACAGATCTTTGATAACTTTCATATTATTCAGGTAGAACTCCACTCCTCAGAGGTTGTCTGCTCTGGATTACACCGTGTCAGTGGGGAAAAGTGCTCGCTGTGTCACCTTGTGTAGGTAATTCAGTACACTCAGGGGCCTGCCAAGGCCCATCCTGGGCACCCTGAGTGTCCAGTTTCACCTACACAGAGTGATGGGGCAAGCACACTGTAAAAGCAGAAGATGGTAATGGGGGTGGCCCAGGTCAGGTTTTGCTTCGGGGTCCACAAGCTTCAAACTACGCCTTTGATTTCTGGTAAGATTATTGTATGTTTGATGTACTTGCTGAAGATGTTCTTAACCTTGCAAACTAAAACTAATGCAGCCATTACATCAGAAAACTGCAGTATGTTAAATTTTTTGTTTAATGGGTTTAGTTATCCCTTAAAAATAAGGTTGTTGAGATACTTTAACACCGCTTTCTTGATGTCCAGGTGCTCTGATAAATTCTGGAAGTTTGTGGCAGTAATACACATGTAGCCAACTATCAGGCGGACTTAGTCTGACGGACTTCCTGCCGGACTGTCCGCCGGACTTTGCGAACGAGCTACTTACCCACATACGGCACTTTTTCAGCAGACTAATATGGCGTACTAAGTCCGCCGGACTATCCGCCATACTTTTGAAATGAACGGACTCGCCCACACACACGGAGGAAAGTCCGCTCATTTTGAGCGCATCTCCAGGTAGCCGGGGCCAGCGACGGAGGCGTCGCTGGTGGCCCCATCACCTGGTATGGACTTAAGGTCCATATCAGACCCTTGTCCGAGCACGCTACCCAGCCGGCCAGGAAAGGGGGTCCCCCTCCTGAGCCGTACCAGGCCGCGTGCCCTCAACATGGGGGGTGCCTTGGGGAAGGGGGAGCCACGTCCCCAAAGCACCTTGTCCCCATGTTGATGAGGACAAGGGCCTCTTCCTGACAACACTGCCCGTTGGTTGGTCGGGGTCCCCGGATACTGGCCCCCCACCCTATGTGAATGAGTATGGGGTACAATGTACCCCTACCCATTCACCTGTGAAAAAAAGTAAAAAAAAAACACAACACACAAGGGTTAAAATAGTTTATTGCACAGCTCTGGGGGTCTTCTGTCCGTCTTCGGGGGTCTTCTCGCCGGACTCCTCTGCTATCTTCTGCTAGCTCTTTTACTAGCGGAGGAGCCCGGCTTTCTTCTTCGCTGCCTCTTCTTCCAACTTTGGGGGTCTTTTCCGCCTCTTCGGGGGTCTTGTCCCCCTCTTTGGTTCTTCTTTCCAGGCCACCGCGCCTTCTTCTAGCTCTTTTACAGGCGGTGGCCCGGTCTTCTGTCGCCACTGTCGCCGTCTTCTGTACTTCTCTTCTTCTCTTCAGATGTTGCCTCGTCGCATCCTCCGCTCACAATGGCAGGGACGCGGCGCACGGCGACTTATATAGGGACATCACCGGATGATGTCCCCGCCTATTGTGATGTCACAGTCCCAGCATCCTGGTACTTTTGGGTAAAAAGACTTTTCCACCGGATTGTTTGATCGTGTGTACGCGGCATAACAGTGCAGATTATAGGTCAACATAACATGTTTTGCTTATTTAGTAGAAAAGTTATAAAACAGTACCAAATATTTATGAAGCCATACCGTCAAAGCATCTTTGATCCTATTTTAAAATATTGGAGAAACAGAACTGAATAAATGTAGAGCAAATGTATCTGGTGTAAGCTCCGTCTTCCTTAAAGCCTATGTCTAGTGAGGGCCATACTTCACAAAGTTTATTCATCCACTTCACTCTAAACCAGTCATTCAACTGAATAAAAAAAAAAAAAAAAGGACATTAAAACCCATCAAACAAATATTTACCTGATCCCATGTCACATTATGCACCAGGTTCTGAATGCTTTATCTTCGGAACTGCAGAATGGGAGTTAGATGTTTTGGTGACGTTGACTGTCGAAATGCAGAACCTTCTCAGGTTCTAGAAAACTCCAACAGCATGATAATGGGAAAGAAACAAACTGATTGGATGCAGATCCTGTCTTTTGCACGGGGCTATTAGTCTCCACTCAGTGGTGATAGACACATGATGGGAGTCGTGTCAACATTGCAAGGAAGAAGAAGAAGAGAAGAAGGCAGGGGCGGAGGTGGCAGTGACAGAAGACCGGGCCAACGCTAGTAAAAGAGCTATAAGAAGATAGCGGAGGCCCAGCAAGAGGAACCGAAGAGCGGGATAAGACCCCCGAAGAGAGGGACAAGACCCCGAAGTCGGAAGAAGACCCCCGGACAGTGGCGACGACGAAGAAGAAAGCCGGGCTACTCCGTTAGTAAAAGAGCTAGCAAAAGAGCAGAAGATAGCAGGGGAGTCCGGCGAGAAGACCCCCCAAGACAGAAGAAGACCCCCGGAGCTGTCTAATCAATTATTTTAAAAACTTGTGTTGTGTTTTTTTATTTACACTTTTTTCACCAGGTGAATGGCTAGGGGTACATCATATCCCATACCATTCACATAGGGTGGGGGGCCAGTATCTGGGGCCCCCCTTATTAAAGGATTTCGATAAGCCCCCTGCTCGCAGACCCCGACATATTGGTTCCCCTTTAAATCCATACCAGGTTGACAGGGGTAGCGAGTTGTCAATCTCGCAGATGGAGACGGCGACATTCACTTCCTTCGCTAGTCCCGGCTACCTGGAGCCACGTTCAAAATGAATAGACTTTACTCCGTGTGTGGGCAAGTCCGTTCATTTCAAAAGCCGGACTTTTGAAATGAACGGACTTTCCCACACATGGAGTAAAGTCCGTTCATTTTGAACGTGGCTCCAGGTAGCTGGGACTAGCGAAGGAAGTGAATGTCGCCGCCTCCATCTGCGAGATTGTCCGGTGGTGTGTGGGCAGGTCCGCTCTTTCGGATAGTCCGATCGCGTGTAAGCAGCGTTAGAATGACTTTCCCCTTATCTGAGCTTGAAGCTTCACATTTTCTTAAGCCTTTAAAAGATGCAACACAATTTTGCAATTTCTAAGCAAACATCTTCTACTATGTTTAACATATATTAATATTTCCTGGAATTTAGGCAGATTCCACAACAACATCTCATATAGACTTCACATAAATGTGAGAAAAATATAATGTCAGTCTGTTGAAAAAAGGTGAGACATTAAAAAATAATTGAATTTAAAAAATAATGGTTTAAACTGGGTTGGTCAGTAATTTTTAGAATATCATAAGCTAGTCCCTCCTATTATAAACTTCAGGTGATGCGTGCAGCTTCATAATTTACAAATACTCGACACTGACCATAGGGTGGTACTGTGCCAAATTATGTTACTTATGCCGCGTACACATGATCAGACTATCTGGCGGACTTAGTCTGGCAGACAAACCGCCGTAAAGTCTGCCGGACTATCCGAATGAGCGGACCTGTCCACACACTGGACTTTTCCGGTGGACTATGTCTGCCGGACTATCCGCCGTACTTTTGAAATGAACGGACTTGCCCACACACACAGAGGAAAGTCCGTTCATTTTGAGCACGGCTCTGGGTATCCGGGACCAGCGAATGAAGCGTCGCTGGCCCCGTCACCTGGTATGGACTTAAAGGGGAAGCCATACGCCGAAAAACGGCATGGGGGTCCCCCCTAGGTCCATATCAGACCCTTATCCGAGCACGCAACCAGCCGGTCAGGAAAGGGGGTGGGGACGAGTGAGCACTGTCTTCTGCTAGCTCTTTTACTAGCAGAGGAGCCCGGCTTTCTTCTTCGTCGCCGCCGTCTTCTTCTGACTTTGGGGGTCTTGTCCCCCTCTTCGATTCTTATTGCCAGCCTCCGCTCCTTCTTCTAACTCTTTTACAATTGGTGGCCCGGTCTTCTATCACCGCTGTCGCCGCTGTCTTCGTCGCCGCCTTCTGTTCTTCTCTTCTTCTGTTCTTCTCTTCTAGAGCTGTTGCCTCGTCGCTGTCTCTGGCCGCAATCACAGGCACGCGGCGTGCAGCGACTTATATAGGGACATCGCGGGGCGATGTCCCCGCCCATTATGATGTCACAGTCCCAGCATCCTCTTACATGACATTTAATACCTGGATATAAATGGGGACTGTAGTGAGGGTTATAACCCCCCCACCCAGGATCTTTAAGTCTCCATTTCCAACTGGTGTTTCTAGAACGCATGACAAAGTGCACAGAAAACACATTTTACTGCGCATTTTGGAAATGCACTGGAAACACGTGTCACGCTTGTGATGCCATTAATTGCTGATGGCACCCCAAGCGCTGTAGCAGGAGCACATTTTCACCACATTTTCTCACATGGCACATGTGCTACAAATCACCAAAACACATAGCGAAAAAACGCATTACACTCCACTTCAAAAAATGTTTTGTATCGGGGGTATTTGTTGTACATAGAGCAGCCCATTCAAGTGAATTGGCTGTCTTATGTACGACAAGCAGAAACTCTCCAAAATGCAGAAAAGAAACACGAGTAGAAATGCGAGTTCCTGCTACACTTAGGTGTGAACTCAGCTTAAAAGATTTAAAAATTAAATGGGTGGTACAGTCCATCAGTATCTACACAACTTCTCTCTGGACAAGCCCTTCAAGATAACAAAATACATGTTATCATCAATCTTAGTCATTTTCAACTTATATTTTCCTATATATTAAAAGATTTTGTATAGACTTAATGAGACAGTTGGTTTCTCAATACCCAGTACAAATAGGGGACAGTAAGGCCAAGTGTATACGCAAACAGGTAGATTGGCACTCTTGACGAATATTGTAAAATATTTTACTTAAAGGAGAAAACCGGCCTGAGCTTTTTAGGCTGGACTTCTCCTAAGGGTCACAGACGTGCAATTCGTTTTGCACTCCTGTGACCTGTTTTCAGCGGAGAGCAGTCTAAAGTCCACTCTCCGCTGATTTTACTGCAATCATTTGTGGCAGCACAGCATTCCGACTTGGGAAGTCCGGCTCCGCCAGCTGCCTTGACTGATGGCAGTCTCAGTGGCTCAGCGAGCCACTGAGATGCTAAGATGGCCACTCCCTGCCTCTCCACAGCTCAGCATTCCAGTAAATGCGGAGGAGCAGAGCAGGAGAAAGGCTGACTGACAGGCAGCATCTCTCCGATCGGGGAGGAGTGAGAACCAAGCCATCGGTGGTGTTCGGTGACTCTCTTCTCAGTGCAGAGATGCCGGGGGACAGCTGCAGCATCGGTCTGATGCTGCATTCACCTAGGTAAGTATGAATATATATATATAAAAAAAGAGATAATTACATATATAAGAGTAATTTTAATAAGAGTAATTTTAAAAGAAATAGTGCTGTGCATTTTGAACTGTGTCAGTCTTTTCTGCAGGAATACACAAAAACTTAGATGGATTATATACACATTCTCATAGTATTATAAAAAATGCCTGGGGTGGCATATAGTTTCATAGTTAGGTTGAATAAAGACACCAGTCCATCCTGAGTGAGTGTCTACAAATGTCCCTATCCCTGTACATTTCACACTCATGTCGGTCCCTACCCTCAAGTAGCCCACAATCCAAGGTCCCCATTCATGTACTAGGGTCAATTTTGGACAGAAGTCAATTAACCTACCTGCATGTCTTTGGATTGTGGGAGGAAACCAGAGTACCCGGAGGAAACCCACACAGGCACAGGGAGAACATGCAAACTCCAGGCAGGTAGTGTCATGATTGGGATTTGAACCAGTGACATTCTTACTGCTAGGTGAGAGTGCTAACCACTACACCACTGTGCTGCCCATGAACATGTAACATCAAAAGCACATGTCTAAGAAAGCTATAGCTGGAAAAGTGGATGAAAACTGAGTAGGTAATATCTATCATACAATGGTCAGCACCCACAACAGCTTGGCTGATATCCACAACAGGCATCTAAAGTTAAGCCCCTTCAAAAAACAGGTTTCTGAAATTTAAAATGTCTTTTTCCTCAAGGATACATGTAAAAGAGTTTTGAAAAATTAGAGGTGTTTTTTCTAAACAAAAGGAGGATATTTCATAAATATGCAGAACATTCAATGCCACAAAGCTTTAACACTGTTGTGATGAATGTAGGTCCCACACCGTAACAAGAATAAGAGGAAAATGTGGGAACTGGCATGCTACAGAAAGAGCAGAAAGTGTCTGCAAACCAATTTAGAGAAACTCATTCCTCCTTCAATCAAACCATGTTAGGAACTAGCTCATTCTGCTCATTGTAGAATTTAAAAGTGAACATTTTTCTATATTCTTGTGTTGGCATTTTCAAATCTTGGGTTAAACCACTTGCTGTGCACCCAGCTTTGTGTGCAGGATGCTTACAAACCTACCAATAAAATATCACTCAATCCAATAAAAAATAATTAGATTTTAGAAGATATTGACAAAAGGTAACAAAAAAGCATACATTGTTACCTGCTTAAGTGCAGTTCTGACTCCTTGTAAGCTGAATGAGACTCATGTGAGCAACTGAAATGGATATAGAACATCTTGGGGTGCTCCACTGAAATTTGAAGTTGCGTAGTTAACCAGTTACTAATGAAAAAGACTTGTAGCTCCAAAAAGTCTTAGCTTTCTTGTCACGTGTGCTCTTTTGCTAGAGTTCAAGTGTTTGATTCTGCAAGGATTGCTTGTATGTATTATGTCTATTTCTGTAATGTGTGATAGCAGTTAACGCAAGGGTTTACAGTAAAGCTGTAAACACCAGTATAATCCGTAGGTGCATCCTAACGTGGTTGAAGCTAGCTACACTTCTTGACTTTTGAGAGCAATCCAACCAATTTAATAATTACTAACAACAATAGTATAACACAGGGTTTATTGAGCAATGGCTTCAGTGAAGAGATTTCACAAAATGATAATCTGTTCACTAGTATTTCCCCATTCCAAAAAAATAAGATATGATTTTTCTGTTGTATACGCCTCAAGCCATAGACACAAAGAAACATAGTATAGGTTATCTGTTTGTGTCCAGGCACCTCATAGTTACCTACAAGAGCTGTCCATCGATGACCAACCTTAAAAAATCCAATGTGCTTTCCAGAGCGATCATGTGTGAATATAGACAGATGCTGACTACTGGCCTTATTCTGCTGTATAAAGAGCAATAATAATGTTCAAAGTGTAGTGACCCATAGAAAACAGTCAGATACCAGATCAGTGAAGGGTGAATTCTGAGACGTTGCTATGGGTTGCTGCACTTTGTACAAAGCTTGTGTATATCCCTTGAGATAATGAAGAAAAAACGAGAACATACAAAATATCTTATCCGTGTTGGCTATGCTGCTATTTGTACTCCAATGAGTGTTGCTGTAGATAGCTCATTCTTTTTTTTTCTTTTTTTTTTACATCTGTATTTTTCACTTTTTTTTTTTCAAAGAGAACAAAGATGTGTTACTATGGCATTAACTTATCAGGTCTGAAAATGTTCACTTAATTGGTAGAAATAAATAAAGGAGTTTCTTGGACCAGAAATGATGTCAACTCTGAAAATCAACTGCAGAGCTCTGGGAAAAGAGAGCACCGCTGTAATGGAATATCACACGGGTGAAATGACAGCCAGAAGCTGCTTTGGCTTGTAAATGAGTTGTGAGGGAATGGAAGCAGAGAGGGCACTGGGCTGGAACAGGACACTGACAGACATGTGAGAGTGTGATGAAGAGTGGGGAGAAGTAGGCTCAACCTGTCAAGTGCCAAAAATTGTGTGATATCGGAATTATGTCGTGATGAACAAACCTGTAGCCCTGTGCAACATTCAGGACTTATTTTATTCCCTTACTCACTGAATTCCATGAAAGCAATAATATGTAAATATTAAATAACGACAACTGCACAGTCACCTCAGTGGGCTGCCTGTTAAATGAAATGAAATGAAGCCCTCAAGCCCTCAAGCCTACAAACGAAACAACTCTGATTTATTTCATTTGTTCTAAGCTTGTTCCTTTTACAGTTCTGGAAACCATCCCACATTAAGCTCAGGAAGGTGAGGGTTACACAAGGTAGAGAAATTGAATAGGAATGAGCTGGATTCCAGAAACAAAGGCATACATAAAACCATGCTTACAATTCTCCCACTGTGACTACATCTAGTTGTCGGTATATTTATTCCATCAGCATGTACTGCTCTCCACAGGAGAGGAAGTGTATCTTGGAAATTGAAAAGATACAACACAATACAAGCAAATGAATATTATCTATGATGCATATATTCAGTGTGGATGGAGCCGAGGGGAAATTTAATAAGAGCCTTTAGAGTCTTGTGGGATTTAGGAAAATAAACCAAACCCATTTGTTTGACGCAGCGAGTCTGTACAGCCAAAGCATTGTAGCTGAGACAGGGAGTGCATAGCACAATAACATCATTTGAATGCATTGTGTCTGCCATACAGAATAGTGAATCAGAATAATAAGGAGAAGGAGTAATAGAACGGATTAAAATGATGGCAGCTCTTCTTGCAATGATTAACACTACTGGTTCTGTGGCATGCATAACTAAACTAAACATAAATTAAATAACAAATGAATATAGAAGGAAGAGAAGTATATCACATAATGAGAAATTATAAAGTAAACCATAGGATGTTATTTTGTGAATAACGTGCATGTAGTTTTCTTCAGGTGCATTAGTCTAACCAATTCCTATGATATTATTTTAGGGGATGTGGTATAGCTAACATTGGTCAAATTAAGGAAATTCAAATGGCACCATAATGCCGCGTACACACGAGCGGACTTTTCGACATCAAAGGTCCGACGGAACAATTCCGGCGGACCATTCGATCGTGTGTGGGCTGCAGATTTTTGATTTTCAAAAATACGACAGACTAGAAATGGAACATGTTTCAAATTTTTCCACCAGAACTCCGTCGGAACTCCGACGGAACTCCGACGGAACTCCATTGGAAACTCCTTCGGAGTTCAGTCCGCTCGTATGTACGCGGCATTAGAATTTGATGGGGATACGGTTCTGACCTCTGAACTAATATGTAATTCAAACACCAAACACAATAACATGGGCTCTTTACATACATTTATGCTTGTTAAGATGCTTCATAGCTTCACAGGGAAAGTTGCATTTGTCAGGAGACAAGAATACATCTAAGTGCATAAACACAAGGGTTTCAAAATTTCAAACTTAAAGTGACAATAAACTCAAATCTTTTTTACAATTGTTCTAAAATATTAAGCATTCCATTCCTCTGTTTTCTTTGTGTTTGCTTAAAGTCTCTTTCTCCTGTCTTCAGGCTTATTTTTTGTCCCGTGCACGCTCTACTTCCTCCACTGATGCATCCCACCACTACTGGTGTCGAGCAAGCCGTGACATTATTTCTCATCACATAATCCGCTCTATGTGCACTACAATTCCTATAGAGCTAAAATGGTCTGCATGAAGATGTAGGGGGTGAGTTGTAAATGCTGTCTACATTCACATACCCAAAGGGGGCAAAGACAATGAACAAAGCCACTCTAGAACATGAAATCTGAAAATAGTAGAAAAAAGCTTGCATTTGAAAGATGAACAAAGGAAGCAAGAGATATAAGATTTATTCTATTTATATTTATATGTAGCACCCTCTACCTTTAGGTAGGTGCTAGAATAGGCAGTGTAGGTAAATGTAGCCAGGCCTGTGCTTTAGGCTGGGCCTGGTTGTTTTGATTTGGGACTGGGAGTGTTTGGTATAGTGGTGGGTATGACCACCTGTGCTCTGACTCAGAGACACCTCCCCTGCTTTCAGATGTATTGTTCTGGAAGAGGGGTTGGACCTGAGGTTTGAGTGGTGGGCAGCTCATGTGAGGAGCTCTGACCAATAATCCTTGGATATTAGCAGGAGGCAGGCCTTCCATATAAGCTGAGGTCACATACTGCTAGGGAGGAGTTCTGTGGTGCAGGAAGAAAGCATGAAGTATTAGAAAGCTATTGCGTAGTGACCCCACGTGGGGATGCGCCGACCGTGGAGGAGTAATGGAGGAGCCTTCAAGAAGTAATCTGGAGTAAAGGATCTTCATCATTGGAAGTGGTGTCAAACTGCTGGGACCGGGGAACACGGGACTTGTGAATAAAAATAATTATTGCGCTTTCCCTAAATCTAAATAAGGAAGCAGTTACACTAGAATGTGCCAAAAAATCAAAAAGTTATTGGGGTGAATGTGTAGTGCTAAGTGATCAAACAGTAAAATATGTATAAATCACTAAATAGTAAACACCCAAGGAGGGAAAAGGTGAAACAAATATTTGAAAAATCAGTGAAACCAATAAAGTGCAAATGTCCATCATGGAAAAATATCCCAGTGACAATGTCGTAAAGCCATACAGACCATCTAGGAAATTTCTTTCAAACAAATGATGTGACTTATGCACGCTTATGAGAACTGTTGGACCCAACTGTCAAAAGACAACGGATCAATCGAGCATGGATAATCCCGATGGGCCGATGAACTGGGCTGTTACTGTGATCTTGGAAGATCTAGGATGCTTCCGGCTCCTCTCCCAATGATGTCAATCATAAAATGGAATCACTGGCCAACTGCAGTCAGTCAGATGTTGGTTTCTCATTCATATAGATGATTCAAACAGCCGGAACTAGCAGTGAGAAATCCAGAGATGACAGATGTAGGCTGGTGCGAATTGCTCCCCTATAGGGGGAGCACGGACCTGATACTAGACATGGATGCTGTCAATAAATTCCTTTCGTTTCGTTCCGTTACGGTTCGTATTAGAATTAATTCGTACTTCGTAATTCGTGTCCGAAATTCAATTTCGATTCGTACAAAATACGAATTGTCGTTAGGTTCGTTAACTTGTCGTAACAATTACGAACATTCTTTACGATGAATTTAAAGGCAAAAATATATATACCTCAATATGACAGTCGATGCTTATGGAAGTTTGGTTTTTATCCAAAATACGAAATTCCGTTGAAGAATTTCCGATCCGAAATACGAATTTTCGTTAGATGCGTTCACTTTTCGGTCCAAATTTCGTTGCTATGGAAACAACATGTGACTGTTGGTTGACCAATCAGAGGTTTTATTCTGCTGCTGAGGCCTACAGGGCAGGCCCGATCATGTGACTTCCCTTTGTGGGTTAGTTAGTGTAATGGAGCAGATCATACGATTATTTGTCTGTGCATCTGAACGAATATCTTTGCAATCCTTAGTTTTTCATTGTTCATTTTAGTTTATATCTGTTGTAGTTTGCGAGTGTATCATCTGTTAGGGTTTAGTTTCTGGTTTAATTACTTTTTTGGTTGGTTTTGAGAGATCATTTTTTTTTCATTGCTTGTTTCATTTAGTTAATATTTTGTTATTTTCTGTAGGTATAATTTTTTATTTTTTTTTACATTTGGTGATTTTGGTGTTAGTTTGCTGAAATCAAAATCATGTTTTTTTGTCTACATTTTTCTAAGGCCGCGTACACACGCGGGGACTGTTCGCTGAAACTGTCCGCTGAAACCAAGTTTCAGCGGACAGTCCGCTCGTGTGTGGGCTTTCAGCGGACAGTTTCAGCGAACAGTCCGCTGAACAAGGTTTTTCGGAAATTCCGAAAAACTGTCCGCTGAAACCTTGTTTCAGCGGACAGTCCCCGCGTGTGTAGGCTTGTTCGTCAAACAAAGTTGCGCGCATGCTCAGAAAGGATTTTCACGCCGAAAGTTATAATGCAGTGTATAGGACGTCGTATTTTTCGTCCCGTCGTACGTGCCGTTCACGTCATCGCGCACGGTTTCAGCAAACTGTTCGTCCGTCGTGTGTGGCCATGTCCGTCCATGCTAATTTTGAGCGGACTGTTTGCCGAAACTGTTTGACGGACAAAGTTGGGCGAACAGTCCCCGCGTGTGTACGCGGCCTAACTTTTAAAGGAAAAATTTGCAGCAAACAAGGCCAAAAGAGCAGTAAGAGTGCTGCTGGGAGAGAGGGAGCTCTGAGCGTGTACATGAGCAGCAGGTGGGACGTTCTGTCTCTGCACCCTCTGAGCTCAGCTCACCTCCCATAAAGCTGAGGCGAGTGAAGACTGCGGGTGGGAAAGAGCCTGGCAAACAGCAGACATTTGCATGTCGTCAGCTGTTCCAGGATTTACCTCCTAGAACCAGCAGCACAGTTCATAGCAAAAGTGTCGCTACCACCCCTGCCACTTCTGCTGGTAGCATGCTGCTCATTGGTACCTTTTATGGAAGAGGTCAGGCCAAAGGGGTTCCCAGTGCACATACGTTTGTGCAGCCAAAGCTGGAGATCCTGGCCATGCAGCAGGAAACATGTCAGGAGGCCGAGGCTGATGATGATATCACCGCCACCATTGCTGCCAGTGCCATCACCATCAGCACTACAGGGAGCAGTGATCAGCAAGGAGACAGAGTTTACTGCTTCTAATTATCACTGTTCCCTTGGCAATGTGGAAGTGGTGGAAGCTGGCTTTCCTGACATTGTTGTAGACAAATTTAATTTCCAGCCCTCTACCCATGTTGGCACCGCTGACAGCCCAGAAAGTATCTCCCCTCAGTCCCCACTACTTTTCTCTCCTGAAAAGACCCCCGCCCAAGTACTTTCTAAGCCTCCAGCATTAGAATGGGCCAATGTCACCATTAGGCCTCAATCCATCACAGCACCCAAAATACCTGGGATGTGCAGGTCTCTTCCTCCTGCCCTTGCCAAACCTCAGAAAGAGAGCGTGACCACTGCAGTGGAAGGGATTCCATCAGGCAGTGTCATTGGTGGTGGCTGCCATTCCAGCATTTGGCAGCATTTTAAAAGAATTGGTATCGGTCAGAAGGCCAAATGCAATCACTGTGGCAGGGAGGTCAGCTGAGGCCGAGACATAGGGCATCTCAGTAATAGTGGCATGAACCAGCACATGCGTGTGCACCACCAGACATTGCTGTTAGGGGAGAAAAGTATTATGGCCACTCCTCCAAACACCAAAAGGGGAACCAATAGTGGCACTGCCACAGCCACCATGAGTGCCAGTACCACCAGGCAGTATAAGGCAGAAAAGAATGCTGTTACCATCCCGCATCCAATCCATACCAGCCAGGCCACCCTGGAAGATTTTGGTGGCTTTCAGTGTAAGGGTATGTCTCGGGTGCAGGTACATAAAATAACAAGCCTGATTGGCCAGCTCATTGCAGTTGGAGGAGCACCTTTCAACATGGTGGAAGGTGAGCCCTTCAAGCAACTGATGCAGGCTGTTGCACCACAGTACCATGTGCCATCACATAAGACCTTCAGATAAGACCTTCAGCCAAACTGTGGTGCCAGCCTTATGCAGGTCTTGTGTTGGGGTGCTCAAGGAGGAGATTGGAAGGGCAGGTGGACAGGCAGTGCACATGACCACTGACCTGTGGAGTGCGTGTAGTGCCCAGTACGCCTTCCTGTCCCTGACAGCACATTGGTGGTAGTTCAAACATCTGGATCCTCGTCAGCAGTTGACAAACAGGGGCACCGTTCCTTCCTCCTGCACGCTGAGGTGCTTGATGAAAAGCACACAGAGCAAAACATCTTGCAAGCCCTGCAGAAAATGTTGTTGCATTGGTTTGGACAGGCAGACAGAAACTACCGGATTGGCTATGTTGTCACTGATGGAGGCAGCAACATGGTCAAGGCTGTAAGGGATGGCAGCTTTGTGGGTGTGTGCTGCTCAGCCCACCTTCTCCACCAGGTGGTAACTGACAGTTTTCGGTTGGTGGAGACCATTTATGGCGGCGATGGAAGGCTGTCCAAAGTGGTGGACTCTTGTCGGAAGATGGCTGGCCACCATCGGAGTGTGAGGGACAGCCACCTCCTCAGGGTGGAACAGAGGAAGGCAGGCCTTCCAGAACACTGCCTAAAATAGGATGTGGGGACTAGGTGGAATTCAACCCTAGCAATGTTGGAACGCATCCTTGAGCAGTAGAAGGCTCTCCATGCCATGGCTTGTGATCATAACATTGGCATAGAGAGACCTTTAGGCAGGGAGGACTGGGCCATAATTGGGCAGATTGTGGCAGTCCTCAAACCTTTCTTCTCTGTCACAGAACACCTAAGCCATGAGGATGCCAGCATTGGTCATGTGCTCCCACTCTTCAACCACCTTCAGAGCAAATCGGAGCGGTTCAAGTCGGCTGAGGAACCTTTGCCTGGTGGTGGCCCTCAACCTGATGTGTTGGCTCTGCTAAACACATTTCTGATGGAGTTGGGCAGGTGCACGCAGGAGTTGACCGCCTCTTGCCCAGAACTGATGCTGGCTGCCATGTGTGACCCTCGCATCAAGGGCAAAATGGTTGTGCAGTGTAGTGCTCTGACAACATGGCGGGACAGACTAATTGACATGGTGCATCAGAGGGAAAGGCAGATGGTAAGGCTGGGAGAGGAGGAAGAGGAGGAAGAAGATATTGAACACCCCCTCTCCCATGCATCATCTAGTGAAGTTAGCAGACCTCCTGCCAGCGGAGCATCTTCTGTCTTGGCTGAGGCACTTGACACCCTAATGGGAACCTCCAGCATAGTGCGCCCCAAGAAACCCATATCAGCCAAGGAGGTTGTCATGTCCTATTTGTCAGCCCCACCAGTGCACCCCTCCACAGATCCAATGTTTTTTTGGCAGGAGAAGAGGGAGGAGTGGCCTGCCCTCGCAGATATTGCCAAGGAGCTACTGTCCTGCCCTCTGACAAGTGTCCAGAGTGAGCGGGTGTTTTCTGTGACGGGAAACATCCTGTCACCCCAAAGATCCCAGTTGTCCCCCCAGCTAATGGAGCAGTTAGCATTTTTGAAAACCAATTTGCCAAAGCAGGGGTACCCCTCCCTCACTCTGAACATTCCTTGAACTGATTGTCTGCACTCTGCAGTAGAGATGGCCATTTGGTCTTATTTGGTCCCTGTCCCTCCACGCAATCCCTCCCCTCACTTCTCATCTCCCCCTATTTGCTTGTGACATCATCTGGGATGGACGAGAAGAGAGGAGGGGCCGCCAGGGAGCAGCGGAGAAAGAACTTATTACACACACTTCCTGCGCTACTCTGCATGCTGGCTGGTAAACGCTGTGCCCTGATGTTCCCCAATGTGCCCTGATGTTCCCCAATGTGCTCCAATATGCCCTGATGTGCCCCAATATGCCCTGATGTGCCCCAATGTGCCTTGATGTTCCCCAATGTGCCCTGATGTTCCCCAATGTGTCCCAATGTGCTGCAATATGCCCTGATGTGTCCAAGTGTGCTCCAATATGCCCTGATGTGCCCCAATGTGCTCTGATGTGCCCCAATGTGCTCGAATATGCCCTGATGTGCCCCAATGTGCCCTGATGTGCTCCAATGTGCCCCGATGTGCCTTAATGTGCCCTGATGTGCCCCCACCATTCTTCTCATTTACACATATGACTGCTAGAACAGATAAAAATATATTTAGGGAAATTGATCAAAATTAGAGCAAACAGAATCTGGAGCAATTGCCCATGGCAACCAATCAGCTTCTCTTCAATTCATTCCATTAAGATTCGAAAATGAAAGAGAGAATCGGATTGTCTACCATGCACCGCTGGTCCAGTTTTCGCCTGCTCCAGTTTCGATAGATCCCCCACACTGTTTGGGGTCACCGGGGATGTGCAGAGAGCACATGCATGGTAACACCAAACAATTTCCAGTGACCCCGCACATCCCCGGTTACCCCGTACAGTGCGGGAGATCAAAACTGGAGCAGGCAAAAACTGGAGCAGCTGTGCTTGGCAGCCATGTGCTCATTATGAGGGTCTCCCACCATCCCTGTGCTATGCTGACTTCCTCCTGGGGCTGTACCCCTGCTGTGCTCAGTATGTCAGCACAGCACAGGGATGGTGGAAGCCCCTCATAATGAGCATAGCAGGGGTACAGCCCCAGGAGGAAGTCAGCATAGCACAGGAATGGTGGGAGCCCCTCATAATAAGCATAATGGGTCAACTACGACGACCGTTCCGAAATTCGTAAACAAAAGTTCGTATTTTGTACAAAATTCGGACGCACGGTAATTCGTACTTCTGATCCTCCTGAACATACGAATTTAGGGAAATTCGTAAGAATTTGAGATTGGTACGAATCTAATCGCACATGTCTACCTGATACTGGAACCCAAAACACTCTCATCCACAGGACATGGAAAGGATAGAAAAAAGGGGATTCAATGGTGCAGGTCAAAAAGTAGTTTTTAATTGATAAAAACCGACATACAAAAATGAAAGATAAAATCGATCCCAGTTCGATAAAAGCAATATAGGGCCAGGTACACTACTTCCCATATTGCTTTTATTGATCTGTGATCACTTTTTCATTTTTGTATGTCGGTTTTAGAGAAGGAAGTTGGCAGTTTAGAGAAGGAAGTTGCAAAAATTGAAGGTTCTGCAACAGACAACGAGATTCTGAACCCTTCACTGTGAACCCCAAAGAAAGGAAAAGAGAGGAGGGAAAAGAGGAGAAAAGAGATGCAAAAAGAAACCACTCACTCTATAATCAAAATCTACAATCTATCCAGCGCTGTCTTTTCAGATACAGGGCTGGACCTTCTCAGAAAGGGTCTCAGTTTTGCCCCATCCAGTACACCTAATCCATTTGAGTTATTCATAGATCTAAATAAATACACACATAAACTTACTATCCAAAGATACTTCAAAGAAGCAGGCAATGATAATGATACTGGTACTAACAACGGAGCAAAGACGGTAGCACTCACACCTTCTGAAATTAGTTTAGAGGAGGATTCTATCATTAATATCCTAGAAGAGCTCTATTTAGAAGCTCAGCGAGATGAACAGGAATTATTTAAACTGAATCCTGGTTTCCCATGCAAGAGTGCAGTTCACACTTCTTTTAAACCTAAATCTTTCTTCTTTCCTCATTAGGCCAGAGGTAAATTAATTTCAACCTTTTCCTAAAAATGGTCTTTAATACATTTAAAATGAAGTTCCATCACGATAATAAGAAAAATAGAACTAAACTTCTAGATCCTTTCTGTATCTCTATAGACAGTTTAAAGCAGAATCAGGATGCAATTATTAGAAGAGCCGATAAAGTCTGGTTATTCACAACAAAGATGACTACATAGCTGAGGCAAAAAGACTCCTGGGTGACACTGACACTTATACAAAACTGAGAAAAGACTCCACTGTGGAGTACATGAAAGAACTAAAAATGCTTCAAGATTAAGCATTACTGAAGGAAGTTCTTACAAAAAATGAATATTTCTTCCTTTACAATAGATATGCAGCAATTCCACATTTTATCACACCCAAGGTGCACAAGAGTACTGTAGATCCCCCAGGAAGACCAATATTTGCTGGTATCGATAGCCTCTCTATTAACCTGGGATGTTATATCGATCACTTTCTACAAGGCATTGTGATCAGTCTCCCATCCTTTGTAAGAGACTCTGGCCATATGCTCGAAATTCTATCTAATTACAAATGGCAGTCTAGCGGTAGATGGCTCTCTTTAGACGTAGCTTCTTGTTATACGTCGATCGTCCACGTATAACTATTTCTTGCTGGAGTATGGGAGGCTCAACTCTCTACAGGCTAAATTTCTGTTGGACTGTTTCAAATATTCCCTTACGCATATTTTTTTTTTCTTTCTTGGGGGAACATTATCTACAGATTTAGAGGCACAGCCATGGGGGCCAGGTTAGCCCCCAGCTATGCAAATCTTTTTATGGTATACTGGGAGAAAGCTTTGATATGGAAAAGCAATCCATTTGGGAAGCCTGGTCCTTTATGCTAGGTACATCGACAATATTCTAACAATTTGGGATGGAACAGATCAAGAGCTAAGCAACTTCTTGGATTATTGCAAAGATAATCATTTTGGCATGCATTTTACCCATGTCATTGATGAAGACTGTCAAGTCTTCCTAGATTTAGAACTTCAGGGAAATTCTGATGGTGACATCTTTTCTAGAACCCACTTTAAGCCAAGTGGGGGCAACTCTTACTTGCACGCAAAAAGCAACCATCACCTTAAATGGATACAAAATGTCCCCTATGGACAATTTTACTCTCTGAGACAGACATGCACAAGAAAGGAAGACTACATAAAACAAAGTAAGCTTCTTACAAAGAAGTTCAAAGAATAAGGTTATGATGTAACCCACATTTGGACTGCTTTTAACAAGTACCTAGTCCAATATAACAATCCACCGGACCGCAAGAAAGAGTCCTCATCCGATACCATTCCTGATGCACAGCAGGCTCAGTTCTCCACCCAGTATACAAACAAAGCTGTTGAGATACAAAGCATATTAAAGAAAAACTGGACTATTCTTAAACATGACCCAGTGCTAGGCAACAGACTTCCTGATCGTCCCAATATTGTGTTTATAAAACCTCAGGATCTGAGGAGCTTGGTAGCCCCAAGTAGGGTGAAAAAATTCATTAATAAGTCTACTAGTCTATGGTCAACAATATTCGACCAAAAAGGAGCTACAAGTGCAGTGTAAAAAGCTGTGGCACGTGCATGTATATGTGGCACAGAAAGAAAACTGTTGTAGGGAAGGACGGAAGGATCCATCAACTAAAACAATTTATATACTGAGAAACAGATTATGTTTTATATGGCATTATCTGTCCTTGTGGTAGTCTCTATGTGGGTCGGACATCCCGCCCCATGAGAGTCAGGAAAGGTGAACACAAATGCGCCATTATTAATTCAAGACATAAATACCCAGTTCCTCAGCACTTCCAAGTTGATCAGGGGAGATCTAGATGTAGGTAAGAGACACCAGTAGCTATGTAAGCGAGAAGCCTTCTGGATCTTCATCCTTTGTAGTCTCACCCCTGGAGTCATCTTCTCCTCAGTCTTCATGAGGGAATCGGGGGGGCTTCAGTAACCAAAACTGCAGTGTTTATCCTCATGACACATCACAGGAAGCACCTCCATGGTTAACAGAGGACAGAATTGAAATTGAAATAAAGGTTAAAGGCTATATGAAATAAAGGTTAAAACAAAATTATAAATTGCAATCATAATAAAAATATAAAATGTCCTATATACAGTGGTGTGAAAAAATGTTTGCCCCCTTCCTCATTTCCTGTTCCTTTGCATGTTTGTCACACTTAAGTGTTTCGGAACATCAAACCAATTTAAACAATAGTCAAGGACAACACAAGTAAACACAAAATGCAATTTGTAAATGAAGGTGTTTATTATTAAAGGTGAAAAAAAATCCAAACCATCATGGCCCTGTGTGAAAAAGTGATTGCCCCCTAAACCTAATAACTGGTTGGGCCACCCTTAGCAGCAACAACTGCAACCAAGCGTTTGCGATAACGTGCAATGAGGCTTTTACAGCGTCCTGGAGAAATTTTGGCCCACTCATCTTTGCAGAATTGTCCTAATTCAGTTACATTAGAGGGTTTTCGAGCATGAACGGCCTTTTTAAGGTCATACCACAACATCTCAATAGGATTCAGGTCAGGACTTTGGCTAGGCCACTCCAAAGTCTTCATTTTGTTTTTCTTCAGCCATTCGGTGGTGGACTTGCTGGTGTGTTTAGGATCATTGTCCTGCTGCAGAACCCAAGTTCGTTTCAGCTTGAGTACATGAACAGATGGTCGGATATTCTCCTTCAGGATCTCTTCGTAGACAGCAGAATTCATAGTTCCTTTTATCACGGCAAGTCTTCCAGTTCCTGAAGCAGCAAAACAGCCCCAGACCATCACACTACCATCACCATATTTTACTGTTGGTATAATGTTCTTTTTCTAAAATGCAGTGTTCCTTCTACTCCAGATATACTTGGACACACACCTTCCAAAGAGTTCCACTTTTGTCTCATCGGTCCACAGAATGTTGTCCCAAAAGTCTTGGGGATCATCAAGATGTGTTGTGGAAAAATTGAGACGAGCTTTGATGTTCTTTTTGCTCAGCAGTGGTTTTCTCCTTGGAACTCTGCCATGCAGGCCATTTTTGCCCAGTCTTTTCCTGATGGTGGAGGCATGAACGCTGACCTTAACTGAGGCAAGTGAGGCCTGCAGTTCCTTGGACGTTGTTGTGGGGTCTTTTGTGACCTCTTGGATGAGTCGTCACTGCGCTCTTGGGGTAATTTTGGGCGGCCGGCCACTCCTGGGAAGGTTCACCACTGTTCCATGTCTTCGCCATTTGTGGATAATGGCTCTCACTGTGGTTCGCTGGATTCCCAAAGCTTTGGAAATGGCTTTATAACCCTTTCCAGACTGATAGATCTCAATTACTTTCTTTCTCAATTGTTCCTGAATTTCTTTGGGTCTCGGCATGATGTGTAGCTTTTAAGGATCTTCTGGTGGACCTTACTGTGTCAAGCAGCTCCTATTTAAGTGATGCCTTGATTGTGAACAGGTGTGGCAATAATCAGGCCTGGGTGTGGCTAGAGAAATTGAACTCAGGTGTGGACAACCACAGTTATAGTATGTTTTAACAAGGGGGGCAATCACTTTTTCACACAGGGCCATGATGGTTTGGATTTTTTTTCACCTTTAATAATAAACACCTTCATTTACAAATTGCATTTTGTGTTTACTTGTGTTGTCCTTGACTATTGTTTAAATTGGTTTGATGTTCCGAAACACTTAAGTGTGACAAACATGCAAAGGAACAGGAAATGAGGAAGGGGGCAAACACTTTTTCACACCACTGTAGATATGGATATGTGTAAAGTTACATGCCAGAATGAGATATGATCGGTAGGAACCAGCATCGGGATTAAATGATGGTGTGAGCTTCATTGTTCTAAGGTTCTGACGATATCAAGACCGGTGCAGAATTCATAGCCCTGCACTGGATGTGGGGACGCAGAGGGACACTCCACTGCTGAAGTGTAGGAGAGCACCATCTGCTGGAGGAGTGGAGAATCAGGTAAGTAAAGGTGTTTCTCCTCTCTCCTAGACAAAACAAGCAGTTAACCCTTGCAGTACTGGTTCAGCCCCACTGCAAAGATACGGCCATTTTATACTTTCCCGAATCTGGGCTTTATGTCTCTCAATATTCCCATGATCCTTGAGTTAAGAGAAACATTTTTACTAGAGTGTATGAGTTTTTTTTACAATGAACCCTTCATGGACAAGATGTAGAATCGATATAATGGATCATTTTCTCCTAGCAGCTCGGGGTGAATTAAACTGGTGTCAGATAGTGAGTGTTGCACAATTATTTAAGATCAGTAGGAACTCATATAGGGACATTTAAACAAGGTGAGGGTTCATTTCTAAAACAAATGGTTGTAATTGCAGTTGCAATAATTATCTTATGCATTGCTCCTACAAGTGCTGTTTAAACCACTTGCTGACTGCCTAACTGGGAAAATACCACATGACTTTGATGTTAAATACTGGGGATATAGCTGCTGCTAGATGCCATAACCACATAAGATGATGCTTCCTGTATAGCGTCACCTCCTGCCACAGGCGGAGTAATACCAAATGCACCATGCCTGGAAAAGCAACAGCTGGTGATACCCAAATTGAAGACTGTTATTAAAGGTTATTAAAGGTACACAGTGCACTGCACCTGCGGGTTACCTGCACTGAGCCATAGACCTCTGTTATTACCTACGGGTTTGTTGCACTGTCAGAAACTCTGCTCACTCCACTCATTGTGGCCTGCGACCATTTACCAAGTCGCTTAAGTGGCCCTTGCTCTTCAAAAGGTTGGGCACCCCTGCTCTAGGGTCTCTATTAAAAAAAAAATATATATATATATATAATGTTTGGGGGTTTTGTGTCATTTTCTAACAAAGCATACTGTTTTTTACTTGTAAACAACAAGTATCAGAAAAAGACCTGGTTAGCCAGTGGAAATATACTTCTGCCAAATCAGTATCTGAGCAGCCCCTAAAATCAGAATTGGTAAGAGAGTATTCAGTTTAATTCTAATAGCAAACAGAGGAGGGATGCTGGGAATACTGAACATGGCTTCATAATTTGGTTTCACTAGAAATAATAAAGGAGTATGTCATTCACTTCTTTGCATTAATGATCACAATGGTAATAATATATGTTTCATTGTACACAACAGTGGTCTGGATTCTTCTACAAGAGTGCTCTGGTTGGAAATTGAACTGAGAACCCTAAGGCTGCCAGCCAAAGGGTTGAACCACTAAGTCACAGATTAATAAAGCTCGGGGGGTTGAGAATATGCAAAACACCAGTTTGCATCCTGAAAGAGACTTTATTGCCTTTCAAATGTAGTATTAATCTACAATCTGGGGTTAACTTAATCCGATAAAAGTCCCAATTTAAAGAAAAGCATTGCTCCATTAATATCATGCAAGATATGTAAGAACGTAATGCCTTGTTCTAATCACTGCTTCATTAGGTCATCTCATATTTACACAGACAGGAATATTAGATTCCTTTGGTACAACTAGTAAAGGAGATATCATGAAGTGCTCCTGTAATTCAGTAAACTTTTGTTCTACACTTGTATGTAAACGTTAAGAGAATCTATGCAAAACTTTGCTACGTGTGGGTCAATGTGAGCCTGTAAGTGGAAATTTTCAAACCCCAAAAAATTCCTGTTTTAAAGGCTAAGGTCACTTTTAAAAACATTACAAATTCATATATTTTTGGCAGGAACAAGTGAACCTTTGTTTTTTTTCACAGAAGCCTGCAAAGTATTGCAGTTATGATACGTGGATACAAGGCACAATGCCAGGCTCCTGTAGACTCCAGCTGTATGTCGGTACAGAGGTATGGGTTTTCAGTTGCTGAGCTGGAGGAAGTGCCAACTGACTACAAGGGTGGTTATAACTCTCCATGAGCGAATGATTTGAAAATAAACAGCTGCTGCAGGGGAGAAGAACCCCTACACACTGGGAATTTCTCTTATTTGCTCCATTTTGGTCTGTAAAATATACCATTGAAAGCATTTAGTTATATGTATTTATACCTGTTGATTCTGTTCTGTGTCCTGTTCACTCATGGAATGTACTAAAATCTTCCAGTTCTTTTCTTGGATTACAATGTGCAATGTATTTCTGAAAAATCGCCAGCTATTTTTCTGCATTTGCGGGGTCTTTAAATTAATGAAATTTTAAAAAAAATAGCCCTGAATTATGCTTTAATAATAAAACTAGGTAACATATTTATGTCTGTAGCGATCCTTTCTCATTAATACCAACAATGCAGGGAAGAATCAATAAATGTGAACATTTTCCTTAAAACTATAGAGAGAGAAGTGCTGAAACTATAGGTGTAAATTTGCTTGTTGGTTTTGCAGAGTTTGAAATATTTTTCTTTCTTTTCCAAATGTCCCAGGGAACAAAGTCAATAAAGTTGCAGGTAGCTCCTGAGTCAGTCAATACCCAAAAGGCTGCATTGTCTTAAAAGGCAGAGCTCTTCTTTTGGGTGGGTCAAATGTAAAAAGAAAACATAGATGTTATGACAATATGTGAATCTTTCCTAGTTCCTCCCAGGATTACTAAAATGTCTTCATTAGTGTTGCTACAACATGGCAATTAAGGCCTTTTCCATAAGTAGCAGCCAGATCTCCAGAAACATCAGCTGATCCATCTGCAGGCAAGTCTAGTTAATAATCAGCATTATCACCGGGGCAAAAAATAAAATACAAAAATATTATTTTTTTATGTTTTCCAGTGGGGCCCCTGTTCCTGGGAAAAATGTCCAAAACTGATTTCTCCTCACATTGGAGAGGTTCACATTTACATTCTGTTATGTACAGTGGGTCTGATTCTTATTTATGCTTCCCCTCCTTCTAGCCCAAGTGCCTTGTGTCGCCCTTTACTTTGCAGTTAATTGTCTATTACACTAACAAGATCAGACATCACAGTCATACAAGATACACTGAGGCTGTGGGCAGAGAGACTAATGCCTAGTAAACATGGGCAGAATGTCAGGAGACAGCGGTTCTATAAAAAACTGCCGACATTCAGCCCTTGTGTATGTCAGCCAATCCAACAAAAGCCGGCTTCTGTATGACAATCATGCTGGACAACCAGCAGCTGGCTGGATCCCGTTCAGTGCTGATTGGAGTGTTCTGGTGGGGGGGGGCAGCCCCCCTATCAGAAAACAACAGCTCAGCGGTGGGGGAGCTGTCAGTTTTAGCGTGTACCAGGCTTAAGAGACTAATGCCTAGTACACATGGGCCAAATGTCAGGAGACATCATCCGGTTCAATAAAAACTGGCAACATTTGGCCCGTGTGTATGTCAGCCAGTCTGACAGAAGCTGGCCGTTTGGCTGACATACAACCCATCTGTCCAGCTTCTGTCAGACGAGCATGCTGGAAAACCATCCAACAGAATGCCTGAGAGCACTGATCTGAGTGTTCTGTTGGATTGTTAGTACAGTGGTTTAGACTGCAGCTGTCAGTTTCTATTAGTGTGTACCATGCTTAAGAGACAATTTCCTTGTCCTGTGTAAGTACACTTGGAATTGGCAACCAGAAAACAAGGGAAAACCATCTTCCTTCTCTTAACACTTTGTAGGTATATAGAGTGTGAACCGTACAGTGAGTACAAAGTACATTAGTCTATTGACAAAATTACATAAATTGTACTGGTACCGCAACAATGAAAATGCAGATGGATTTCACTGGTTAACAGATAAAATAACCACTTTTTTGGAATTTATTTCTAAAAAGTAAACAACATCATGTGTGGGTTGCTGTGTGCCTCTCCTGGCAACTCTGCTGCTCTAGGCCACGGCCTATGTTAGTTCAGCAGGAATCTGGCCTTGATAAGACATAGAAAACAAAAAATAAATGAAAATTTAAAAAAGTTTTAACAGTTTTCTACTTTATCCAAAGTAAATACAGCTTTAGATATACAACGTGTACTTTATTCCTCTAAACAAATTAATTATTTATTTGCATTTGCACAGCTGTGCCGATTTTAAATGTTAGAACGGTTGCTGGGCTCAGGGGGTGATGGGAATGGGTGCTGGAACATGTACTAGAGGTAAACGTAACCTTTAAACCAGAGACAGACTTGTCACCAGCATTTTTTTAGAAGGAAGTTAGCCATAGTAGCCTGTTCAGTACAAAAAAAAACAGGCAAGCAAATTAGCATTTTCCTCCTCTACAAGTCGTGGGATCTTCTTATTTCTTTTAATTCCTGAGGCAAGGTACCAGCATAGATTGGCAATGTAGCACTATCAGTAATCCCAATACAGGTAAAATCGAAAGATGCAATACCTCTTCCCTACTGGGGGGGAATGCCTTTTCAATCTTTGATTCAGGCAACAGATAATCTAGAAGCACCCCTGACAAAATATATATGATTTAAAATGAATACTTTTATATGAAAGTAATGTCATGTCAGAGCTCCAAAAAATATATCAGGTAACTGATGCATAGAATTGTAATATTATAATGGAAGAGAAGCTCTTGTATTATAGGTCATGTCAGATTTCTTTTGACATTTGTTTTTATTAGCTGGTTTCTACTGGGGCTAAATTCTCTCATCTACTCTCACAATTCTGTTTTTGGGTTAGTAAGCTGCTCACCAAAATTTTGCATATAAAAACCCATGTAGTCAATATATACAGTGGAAATGTTGCTATACAAAAGACTTTGTGTAGATTTGGTTAAGCCCGAAGAAGTTACTGTCAGATTTCCATTCTTCCTTGAATTGTATTCTCCTTACGTTATGAGTTATACAATAGATTGGAATTCTGGCAACATCAGTTATTCAATGCAATTTAAAGAGTAATTCTATTCAGTAGATGATTTTGTATTATGCTGTAAACCCATAGCAGCCAATTCTTTTGATGGCTTCAAGCTGTCATCCTTTCCACTCTAAGAAATCTTTACCGGTTGGTGAACTCATTCAAGTTAGATGTTATTTTTTAGAAAGGAGGCATTATTCATGTCAGACTGATTAAGGTAGTGGGGTTACCCATTTGTAGCATTAGATACGCCTAAATTTTTTACTAAAGTTAATACAGAAATTTTTTTTTGCTATAAGAAAAGAGAGAAGGTGTTCTCGTGATGTAGTAATCTTAGTTATAGCTGTGTATATAACAAGAGTAGGATTACCTTGATAGGTGGCAATGAAATACACTAATGAAATCCTCCATGATAGCTTTAAGCTATCCTTGGCTAAGAATCAAGGAAAACCCTGAGTGTGATTTCCTATGGTGCCATCTGTTCTATTTCAAATGGTGTGTTCTCTACAGCTACCTAAAGAAAATACAGTAGGGCCAGTACATACACCGACATGCATTTGTGACTTTGAGATATATTTAGAAAGTATTTAAGAGGCGTTTTAAATCCTTTCAACAGATAACTGTGTCACCCATTTTAGCAGATTCAAAGATTAACACAAGACACTTCTGAAATTCTTCCCAATACCTGAGAAGTGTTTGAAAGCATTTGCGCTTACTTCTATTACAGGCTTCTTTGAGAAAGCCTTTTTGGGTGAAACTTGTCAGGTGGAGCCAGATTGAGTGACGTCATCGCACACATCTGCCACCGTGACTCGTGGCTGTGGTTGTATGAGTTGGATTTCTCACTGCGTACATTACTGATGCTATTTTAAGTGTGTTATCCCACTATTAAACTTGTTTTAAACTTACTGCACCATGCAGCTTCTCCCTTCTTTTATATATGTGAATGCTGTTGCTGTGAATACCATTCAATCTGGTTTTATGCTGATGATCTATACTAGGTGGATGACCCTTTGAGCACAGTGCTTTGATGACAGTCTGCACTGATAATCCATGCTTAATGGATGGTCCTTTGAGCAAGCTACCCAACTATTACCTTTTTCATGGGCACATGTAGATCTCCAGTGCTGAGGTTTAATTTATTTGGTAAGCAGCTTTGCATGCCTGGTTTCATTTAAAGCATTTGTTACCCCAAAATATCATGTTCTCCATATGTGCCTGCTGTACCATATACTTGTACAAGAAAGTATCATGTTCTCTTGGTATTTCTTTCTTTATGTGAAATTCCTGGTGATCCTGCCAGTTCATCTGCTTTCCTATTAAAAACTGACCACACTGAAAGCAGGAGAGCACAACATGGTCAGTTCTCTAGCTACTGTATGCTAGGAACTCTGTGTATTCTCCTCCAATGATAACACTTGTCCTGACATGCCCCCCCCCCCTGCACAGCCATTCACTGGTAAGCACAGTGTGCTGCTGCTTCTCCTCCCCCCAGCTCTTATGCAGCTGAGAACAGAGGGGATGTGATCACTTATAAAAAAAAAGGTATTTTTAACGTTTTTTTTTATATACACAAAAATGTTTAGCTTTTCATTTCTATTTTAAACTGAATAGGTTCACAAGGGGGAAAAAGCTGGGGGACAAGGGGACTTTATATGAAATACAACACTCAGGGTTGGCTGAGACTAGGGATGAGCCGAACACCCCCCTGTTCGGTTCGCACCAGAACCTGCGAACAGACCTAAACTTCGTGTGAACTTTAGAACCCTATTAAAGTCTATGGGACTCGAACGTTCACAATCTAAAGTGCTCATTTTAAAGGGTAATATGCAGGTTACTGTCCTAAAAAGTGTTTGGGGACCCGGGTCCTGCCCCAGGGGACATGGATCAATGCAAAAAAAAGTTTTAAAAACGTCCGTTTTTTCAGGAGCAGTGATTTTAATAATGATTAAAGTGAAACAATAAAAGTGTAATATTCCTTTAAATTTCGTAGCTGGGGGGTATCTATAGTATGCCTGTGAAGGTTCGCATGTTTCTGGGGCTTAGAACTGTCCCTGCACAAAGTGTCATTTGTGCAGGAAAAAAAGTCTTTTAAAATCACTTGCGGCTATTGTCGGGTCCCGTAATACAGAGAACACTCAATGAGTGTTCTCTGCATTAGCCAACAATTCATTCATTCATTGATAAAAAAAAAAAAAAAAAAAGTGTGGGGGTTCCCCTAAATTCAATTACCAGGCCCTTCGGTCTGACATGGATATTAAGGGGAACCCCGTGTCAAATTAAAAAAAAAAATTGACGTGGGAGTCCCCCTAAATATCCATAACCAGACCCTTCAGGTCTGATATGGATATTAAGGGGAACCCCGCATCAAATTTAAAAAAAAATTGACGTGGGGGTCCCCCTAAAAATCCATATCAGACCCTTTATCCGAGCACGCAACCTGGCAGGCCGCAGGAAAAGAGGGGGGGACGAGAGAGCGGCCCCCCTCCCTCCTGAACCGTACCAGGCCACATACCCTCAACATTGGGAGGATGCTTTGGGGGTCTGTGACCCCTCAAAGCACCTTGTCCCCATGTTGATGAGGACAAGGGCCTCATCCTCACAACCCTGGCCGTTGGTTGTGAGGGTCTGCGGGCGGGGGGCTTATCAGAATCTGGAAGCCCCCTTTAACAAGGGGACCCCCAGATCCCGCCCCCCCCCCCCTGTTTGAAATGGTAAGGGGGTACAAAAGTACCCCTACCATTTCACAAAGAAAGTGTCAAAATGGTTAAATAAGACAAACACACTTTTGAAAAATTCCTTTATTAAAAATGAAAAAAATAAAAAAAAGATTCCAGCGGTGCTAATCCACTCTTGCTATCCAGTGACGGGTCTCCGGGGTCCAGCGATGGATGATCATATCCAGCGACGGGGGATCTCTCAGTCCAGCGCTGTCCATACATCCTTCTTCTGTCTCCACTCCGGAGACACTGCAGAGAGCCCAGCGCTGACGTTTCTTATATTAGGAGGGCGGGGCCACCCATCACCTGACGCCCCTCTGACGCTGGAGAGGGAAGCCAGGGGTTCCCCAGTGACGTGTGGGTGATCCCGCCCCCTCTGATGTAACGCAGGTTTCCGTTACATCAGAGGGGGCGGGTCACCCACACGTCACTGGGGAACCCCTGGCTCCCTTCACCAGCGTCAGAGGGGGCGGGGTCAGGTGACGGGTGGCCCCGCCCTCCTAATATAAGAAACGTCAGCGCTGGGCTCTCTGCAGTGTCTCCGGAGTGGAGACAGAAGAAGGATGTATGGACAGTGCTGGACTGAGAGATCCCCCGTCGCTGGATATGATCATCCATCGCTGGACCCCGGAGATCCGTCGCTGGATGGCAAGAGTGGATTAGCACCGCTGGAATCTTTTTTTTATTTTTTTCATTTTTAATAAAGGAATTTTTCAAAAGTGTGTTTGTCTTATTTAACCATTTTGACACTTTCTTTGTAAAATGGTAGGGGTACTTTTGTACCCCCTTACCATTTCAAACAGGGGGGGGGGCAGGATCTGGGGGTCCCCTTGTTAAAGGGGGCTTCCAGATTCTGATAAGCCCCCCGCCCGCAGACCCTCACAACCAACGGCCAGGGTTGTGAGGATGAGGCCCTTGTCCTCATCAACATGGGGACAAGGTGCTTTGAGGGGTCACAGACCCCCAAAGCATCCTCCCAATGTTGAGGGTATGTGGCCTGGTACGGTTCAGGAGGGAGGGGGGCCGCTCTCTCGTCCCCCCCTCTTTTCCTGCGGCCTGCCAGGTTGCGTGCTCGGATAAAGGGTCTGGTTATGGATATTTAGGGGGACCCCCACGTCAATTTTTTTTTTAAGTTTGACACGGGGTTCCCCTTAATATCCATGTCAGACCTGAAGGGCCTGGTAATTGAATTTAGGGGAACCCCCACGCTTTTTTTTTTTTTTTTTTTTATCAATGAATGAATGAATTGTCGGCTAATGCAGAGAACACTCATTGAGTGTTCTCTGTATTACGGGACCCGACAATAGCCGCAAGTGATTTTAAAAGACTTTTTTTCCTGCACAAATGACACTTTGTGCAGGGACAGTTCTAAGCCCCAGAAACATGCGCCCCTTCACAGGCATACTATAGATACCCCCCAGCTACAAAATTTAAAGGAATATTACACTTTTATTGTTTCACTTTAATCATTATTAAAATCACTGCTCTTGAAAAATTGGCAGTTTTTAAAACTTTTTTTTGCATTGATCCATGTCCCCTGGGGCAGGACCCGGGTCCCCAAACACTTTTTAGGACAGTAACCTGCATATTACCCTTTAAAATTAGCACTTTAGATTTCTCCCATAGACTTGTATAGGGTGTTCCGGCTTTTCGAATTTGCTGCGAACAGCCCAAATTGTTCACTGTTCGCTGAACAGACGAACAGGCAATGTTCGAGTAGAACATGAGTTTGACTCGAACTCGAAGCTCATCCCTAGCTGAGACATTAATTATAGTATAAATAATGTTCTGAGGTGACAATAATGGGCATAAAGCAATAATTCATCGAGTATTTAATTGAAATCAATAGGTAAGATATACAATAAGAAATAATTGATACAAATACAATATATTAATATGTAATTAATTAAATCAATAGTATAATAAATAAAATATGATTAGTATAATATCTCACAATATACTTTTATATCATACAATATATCATAATAATAATAATATTAATAATAATAATGATAAGTATAATAACATAATAAATAATATATCACATAGTAAAAATAAATAGCAGCAGTACACCCAAAATCGACACGACCATGATGAACATATTGTAATAAAAAATAAATAAATAATAAATAAATCAATGTCTCCGCCCTTTAATAGAGCCCATGGTATAAACTATGGATACTGTGATATAGCAGCAAGGGTAAAAGCTTGACGCGTTTCGCGGACTTATATCCACTCATCAGGAGCAGCTGGTTGGGAATATCTACAATGAATTATATGCAAAAAGTTAATAATGGTTTAAAATCAATTGATACAGGAAAGAGAGGGAGCAACACCTATGATCCTAGCTCTCTTACCTGTAGTAATATAATGTGATGGTAGAAACAGGTAAAAAATAATAAGTAGTAATTGGGATTAAATATATCGGGGGATGATAAACCATTGTCCACCCGGGAGCTGAGGTAGTGACGAATGCGGCAGCAGAACAGAGGCATCCAAGGGACAAAAATGAGAAAGGTGTGTAGACAGGATCCCCCTTCCAATGCAGTGATATTCGATATAGATCATGAGGGTGTACTGTAACAAATAATGATATATATATATGGTAAGCATATAGGTAAAGTAATAGAAAAAGTAGAGGAGGGGGGAATAAACAAGAGGGCTGGGAAGGAACTTATTGTGTGATAGGGTGCATTAGTGGACAACTTCTGATATAGAAAGACTGAAATTCAAGTGCAAAGGGAGGGAAAGATGTGCCCCAAAAGAACAAAAATGAGTTTGCCTATAATTAAGATAGATATAGTGAAAGTGAAAATACCACCGTGAATAGTTTAAAAGGTCTCTGGATGCGTGATGGAAAGAGAAATTAACCTGCCAGCCAACAATAGTCAGCACCAACGCCACATAGTACCGTGCTTTGAGAGAGGAGGCAGCCACAAACAGGCGGGATACCTGCCTATTTGTAGACACCGAACCCCTCTCCATACGGTACGCAAGAGGTCATTCCCCCACTCTCTCGTCTCTATGACTGCGGGGCTGGGGGCATGTACTCGCTGTGCGTCGGCGCCACGTTCTACACGCCCGCATGGTTGACGCGATTGTGGTTACCGTACGGGCGTGCTAATTCCACCTCTTGCGTACCGTATGGAGAGGGGTTCGGTGTCTACAAATAGGCAGGTATCCCACCTGTTTGTGGCTGCCTCCTCTCTCAAAGCACGGTACTACGTGGTGTTGATCTTAATTATAGGCAAACTCATTTTTGTTCTTTTGGGGCACATCCTTCCCTCCCTTTGCACTTGAATTTCAGTCTTTCTATATCAGAAGTTGTCCACTAATGCACCCTATCACACAATAAGTTCCTTCCCAGCCCTCTTGTTTATTCCCCCCTCCTCTACTTTTTCTATTACTTTACCTATATGCTTACCATATATATATATATCATTATTTGTTACAGTACACCCTCATGATCTATATCGAATATCACTGCATTGGAAGGGGGATCCTGTCTACACACCTTTCTCATTTTTGTCCCTTGGATGCCTCTGTCCTGCTGCCGCATTCATCACTACCTCAGCTCCCGGGTGGACAATGGTTTATCATCCCCCGATATATTTAATCCCAATTACTACTTATTATTTTTTACCTATTTCTACCATCACATTATATTACTACAGGTAAGAGGGCTAGGATCATAGGTGTTGCTCCCTCTCTTTCCTGTATCAATTGATTTTAAACCATTATTAACTTTTTGCATATAATTCATTGTAGATATTCCCAACCAGCTGCTCCTGATGAGTGGATATAAGTCCACAAAACGCGTCGAGCTTTTACCCTTGCTGCTATATCACAGTATCCACAGTTTATACCATGGGCTCTATTAAAGGGCGGAGACATTGATTTATTTATTATTTATTTATTTTTTATTACAATATGTTCATCATGGTCGTGTCAATTTTGGGTGTACTGCTGCTATTTATTTTTACTATGTGATATATTATTTATTATTTTATTATACTTATCATTATTATTATTATTATTATTATTATTATTATTATTATTATTATATATTGTATGATATAAAATTATATTATCAGATATTATACTAATCATATTTTATTTATTATACTATTGATTTAATTAATTACATATTAATATATTGTATTTGTATCAATTATTTCTTATTGTATATCTTACCTATTGATTTCAATTAAATACTCAATGTATTATTGCTTTATGCCCATTATTGTCACCTCAGAACATTATTTATACTATAATTAATGTCTCAGCCAACCCTGAGTGTTGTATTTCATATAAAGTCCCCTTGTCCCCCATGTCCCCCAGCTTTTTTCCCCCTTGTGCATTTATAGATTAGGGATGGAGACCTTTGTACGGGATGTCCAAGGTCTCATAAAAAGTCCCAACATTGTTCTCCTTTTATTTAAACTGAATAGGTTGTTTTACAAGGTGGTCATTTATAATCACTTTAAAGTGGGGTGCCCCTAAAAAAAAAAAAATTAAAGTCAGCAGCTACAAATACTGCAGCTGCTGACTTTTAATAATCGGACACTTACCTGTCCCAGGGTCCAGCGATGCGGGGGGACGAAGCCCCCCCCCCCGTTCCCCACTCCGCTCGCAGCGCCGTCATTCGTACTGTGGGCACCCGGCTGTGGCTTCACAGCCGGGCACCCACTGCACATGCGCGAGCGGCGCAGGGCGCCGTGATACTCCGCACAGTCATCTGGCACACATAACAGGTCCCAGATGACTATGCGGTGCGAGGGAAAGTGACATCACCAGCCCGGGCAAGGAAGAAGGCAGACTACGAGGGACCCCCTAGCAACAGGTAGTTAGAGGTGAGTAAAACATTTTTTTTTCAATAATTTTTTTTTTTTTAAGATTTTTAATCACCTTTTTATTTTTTGGTGGCAACACCACTTTAAGTACTGGAGCACTTTTATTGAAATATTTTTTTAGCATTGTGAACACTTTTCATCACTGGATTTCATTGATTATTAATTTGGACTTTTTTGCACTTTATTTTGTGGGACTATGTTATATACATATAAGTGTAGCACTAACCCCCGAAGGAGCTGCTGGTTTGATTGGGCTTGCCTTTACCTTCTTCTCCTCGATTTGTGTCTAGGGGTTTCCCATGGTAGATGGCCCAGTAACTTTAGAGACTGGCGACACGGCGTTCCATTTAGCTGGCCCTGTCTAACTATCCCACAGTTCTTGGCTTTTTTTCCTTTCTTTGTTTAGAAAAATTAGGGAAAAAGGTAAACTCTCCTTAAATTCAAGAGACACAGTTCCGGTAGCTTTTCTTCCTACCAATAGAAACGTGGATCTGGCAAAGTTAAGTCTTTCCCTCGTGCATCCACAGTGGCAATGAAATAAATGGCACTATCTTTGTCCGGTCGGCAAATGACAACTTTGTCCCCATAAATGTGCTGACTGTAATTCCAATGCTGCAGACATCCGACAAACCGTTCATACAGCTCTGGTGAAAAAGCCTTCTTGCGAAGCGGCTTTGGTACTTTTAAGTAGTTCCAAACATCGTCCTCGTACCATGCCTCACGGTTCTCTTCAATGACTTCTGTAATGTCCCTCGGGACATAAGAGAATTCCAGCCCGTATTAATTTGCTACACTTTTATTAACGAGCCGCTGCGACCTCGCAAGTCTTGGCAGTGCGCGGGCACTTCCCTCCCTGGGAGGTATACAGGAGATTGGGGACCTTTGCACCAGCGCGGCAGAGTCATTTTGAAGTGTGGGCAAATTCACGGGTTTAGGGAGATTCACATTCACCGTGATGGGGTTTTCCACACTCTGCGTTTCACTCCCTGAAGTTAGGGATTGCCAGCCCGAAACATCTGTACAAGTGGCGGCTACATCATCCCCTTTGGCCCATAACAACTCCTGGGACAGTGTTTCAAAAATGTCATTGTTCCCTGTATCTGACAAGCACTCTAACTCTGAGTCTCGGTACTCCTCTGCCGGTAAACTATTCACCAAAGTTTTACTTACAGTCTGAGCTTTCTCCGAAGCAACCTTCTTCCACCGATTGGGTCCAGCCAGACTGGGCAGCGGTTTTCCTTTGCGACTCTGGGAAGATTTTGCATGTCCCACTTTTCCAAAGAAGGCATGGTGGCTTCAGTAACGGTGGTAGAAGCAGTGTCCATCTGCTCCAAAGTGGTCTCTCCGGCAGTGGCAGTTGTAGAAGTAGCAGCATCTCTCCCAGGGGTGTCAGCAACAACAGGTATCACCACTGTTGAAGGCCTCACTGATGGAGCAAAGATGGCCAACTCCTCAGTCGTCACGCCCATGGCCCAGTCCACGCGGTAGGCCCTTGATAGCGCGATTGACTGCTCGACTTTAAAGAAGTATTCCCCACAGGCAGGACAGCGGACAAATGGCCGGGGGTTCACGAACAGTCCTTCACACTTTCCGCACAGCATCCCCAGGGCCTCAACATCTCCTGATGCATACAGGACAAACCGCCCTTGAGGGGCCAGGCAAATCACAGTATCAGTCAAAGTAGCTTCCAGGAGTCTCACACTCATCAGACCTTCTCCTGATGGCATGCGGGGTCCCATGCTGGGTGGCATTACCGGAGCTCTGAACATTTTCACATTAAAAGTTTCTTTCCTCCACGTACAAACAAAACAACCTGCTTCCCCCTCTCCCACAACACACTCACGCCGTGCCTCGTGCAGGGAAACAAAACAGGCTAGACTCCTCCCACTGGTTCCTTCGGATGCGCAAGTTGCAGGCTTTTTCCAGGCTCCTCCCATGCCTACGCACCAACAGTGGATGTCCATCATTTCACAAGATGGCGTAGTCAAAAACACAACCCTCTGTCCTGTATTTACCACATGTACAGTTCTTTTGAGGGACAATCCTGGACTGCGAGCCCCCACATGTAACCCCCGAAGGAGCTGCTGGTTTGATTGGGCTTACCGTTACCTTCTTCTCCTCGATTTGTGTCTAGGGGTTTCCCGTGGTAGATGGCCCAGTAACTTTAGAGACTGACGATAGATCCGCATAAAGGGATTTTATTTGCAAAAACGTAGACAACGAACAGTCTCTTAAAATAGGATCAGAGGGTTAGGAAGGAAGTTCAGGTACTCTTAGGCCGCGTACACACGGGCGGACTGTCTGACGGACTTGGTCCGCTGAAACGTGTTTCAGCGGACAGTCCGCTCATGTGTGGGCTTCAGCGGACTTTTTCAGCGGACCGTCTGGCGGACTAAGTCTTTCGGAATTTCCGTAATATTGTCCGTCCAAACTTGGTTTCAGCGGACAGTCCGCTCGTGAGTAGGCAAGTTGGACGGACTAAGTATGGCGCATGCTCAGAAAGGATTTACACGGCCGAAGGTTGCATTGCAGTGTATTGGACGTCGTATTTCTAGTCCCGTCGTACGTGCTGTACACGTCATCGCGCAAGCTTTCAGCGGACTGTCTGTTCGTCGTGTGTGGTCAAGTCCGTTCATTCAAAAGTAGGACAGACTGTCTGTCGGATTGTCTGACGGACTAAGTTGGCCAGACAGTCCGCCCGTGTGTACGCGGCTTCAGTGTCAAAGTCAATAATGAAGGACTTGCTTACTTTGACTAAATTCAGAGAATAGCCATTCACAACTGGATGTTCACTCAAGTTGGATAGTCCCTCTCTCACAAGGCCTAGCAGCCAACAAGGTGCTTTACTCAGGAACAAGTCTCTGCCACAGACATTGTTGTAGAACATACAGGAATAAGTCTCTGCTACAGACGTTGTTGTAGAACGTTCAGGAAACTAAAACTTGTGGAACACTCGTGTGATACCTGGATCTTTCAGCCAGCTTGGCAATACCCACGAGACTGGATTCACTTAGGTACTTCAGCCCCACCAGGCTCTTGCTAAGAAGCCAACCCATACGTGGCCATCTTCTGAAGAGTCCTCCCCTGGATAGCTACGAATTTACTGGGCCTCTCCAACTTGCCTTGGGCTAGCCAGCCCCGAGACAATAAGTTCGGTGGATCTGCACCCCAGGCCATAGCCTTCCTGGGGGCTGGTCAGGAGCACCAGGACCATGGAGTCAGAACATACTTCTGGACCGGAACCCCAAACCACGTGACATTTAGAACAATTGTACCCAAACCAAACTGCAGTTCAGGTGTAACCTTAACTTTCAAAGAAACAAAAAACATAGCACGTGCTCTTCAGGAGGCGGCGCTACATAAGTTTATTCATTTTTTTATTGATTTTAATTTTGTGATTGAGTTAGACACTTTCTGCACTTTATTATTAGACATTTTGTTACATATATTTTTTTTACATTGTTTGTTGTATATATTTCAAACTCTTCTGCACTTTATATATTTGCAATTACATTTTTTTGCTCTTTTTTGAGTCATATTCATAACATGTTGATGCCATTTTTGTAAATTTTTTGTAATTACCGTATTTATCGGCGTATAACATGCACCTTTTCCCCTTAAAATCAGGGGAAAATCGTGGGTGCATGTTATACGCTGATCCGCCGCGATTTACTAGCCATTTTTGGGCTCTGGGCGGCTTTCAGCCGTCTTCGGCCCTTCTCGCGGCTTTCGGCCGCCTTCGGCCCTTCTCAGCGAGAGCAGCCGAAAGCCTCTAAGTACGGCTGAGGCAGGCGCCGCCGAGATACGAAGGACATCTCGGCGGCGCCATTTTTAAAAACAAAAGCTGAGGGGACAACGATGCACAAGGCTGCAATGATGGACAAACTGCATGACGGACAGGCTGCAATGACAAGGCTGCAATGATGGACAAGGCTGCAATGACAAGGCTGCAATGATGGACAAGGCTGCAATGACAAGGCTGCAATGACAAGGCTGCAATGATGAACAGGCTGCATGACAAGGCTGCAATGATGGACAGGCTGCATTTTCCTTAAATTTCCCTCCTAAAAGTTTTTTTCCTTAAAATTCCCTCCTAAACTTGGGGTGTGTGTTATACGCTGATAAATACGGTACATTGCTTTTACATGTGCTGCTGCCAATTTAGTTCTTAGCGCGGGTTTTATAATTTATTTTTAACGAATGAATATTACTTGCAGTGGAAAGAAAGTGCTTGTCTCAATCAAACATGAATTTGTATTATTATATTTACCAAGGGAGGACTGGGAACAATTGGTGTGGAAGGCACAACAACTAACTGTCCCTTTCATTGTAAAATGTTACTGTAGCTCTAGGATTCACAGCTGTACATCCAGGAGCCTGGTCTGTCCTGTCTTTGGAATGCGCTCTGCATACCCAATGGATTGCAGCATTTATGCTAAGGCTAGTGGCTCATATGAGTGACTGGGTGTGTGTGAGTTAGTGTGCATTGGCATGCTCGTGTTAGTGGGCATTGGTGTGCATTAGGGATGAGCCAAACAGGCAAAAAATTTGTTTGAACACGTGAACACCATTAAAGTCTATGGGACAGGAACATGAAAAATCAAAAGTGCTAATTTTAAAGGTCAATATGCAAGTTATTGTCAAAAAAAGTGTTTGGGGACCTGGGTCCTGCCCCACTGGCCATGTATCAATGCAAAAAAAAAGTTTTAAAAACGGGTGTTTTTTCAGGAGCAGTGATTTTAACAGCTTGCCGACCACCTCACGGCCATATACGTCTGCAGAAGAGCTTGTACAGGCAAACTAACGTACCTGTACGTGGAGCTATAAGAGGCGGGTCAGTGAGCGTGCGCATGCACGACAAGCCCCGACAGTCAGAGTAGGAGTCTGACTTGATCACCGTGGGGATACCCGTGATCGCCTTACGGAGAGGAAGAATGGGGAGATGCTAATGTAAACATGCATCTCCCCGTTCTGCCTAGTGACAGTGTCACTGATCTCTGCTCCCTGTGATAGGGAGCAGAGATCAGTGACATGTTACATGTAGCCACACCCCCCACAGTTAGAAACACTCCCTAGGACACACTGCCCCCTAGTGGTTAACCCCTTCATTGCCAGTGTAATTTACACAGAAATCAGTGCATTTGTATAGCACGGATTGCTTTATAAATGACAATGGCCCCAAAAATGTGTAAAAAATGTCTGATGTGTCCACCATAATGTCGCAGTCATGATAAAAATCGCTGATCACCGCCATTACTAGTAAAAAAAAAATTATAAAATGAATAAAAATGCCATAAAACTATCCCCTATTTAGTAAACGCTATAATTTATGCGCAAACCAATCAATAAATACTTATTGCTATTTTTTTTTACCAAAAATATGTAGAAGAATACATATCGGCCTAAAGTGAGGACATTTTTTTATATATATCTTTTTGGGGGATATTTATTATAGCAAAATGTAGAAAATAATGTTTTTTTTTCATAATTGATGCTCTTTTTTTGTTTATAGCGAGAGAAAAAAACACAGGGGTGATCATATACCACCAAAAGAAAGCTCTATTTGTGGGGAAAAAAGGATGTCAATTTTGTTTGGCAGCCTTGTCGCACGACCGCGCAATTGTCATTTAAAGCAACACAGTGTGAATCGCAAAAAGTGCTCTGGCCAGGAAGGGGATAAATAAAAAAATAAGAATAAGAAAAGGCAGAGAGGAAACCACATTAGAAAGGAAAAAGAAGGGGAGGAAGAAAGAGAGAAAAAGGGGGAGGGGAGAGGGAGGGAAAAAAGAGGAAGAAGGGGAATGTAAAAGTGAGGAAAGAGAGGAGAAAAAAATAAAATTAAATTGAAAGAAGGGTGGGGGGGGTAAGGGAAGGGGAGGGGTTGGGGGATAAAGGGCATAAAAGGGGAAGGGGAGGGGGGAGAAGAGGGGAGGGAACAATGGGGAACCAGAATGAAAGAAAGGGATATATGAAGCGAAACACCCACATTGCAATGAAAAGGGAAGTGCCTCTGGAGGATACAACATGTGAAAAGTGAAAAAAGTTCAAAGACCAGCATAATGATTAATAAAATATCTACCTAGGTGACAAAAAAAACACAGTTATGGACCACGGAGGGAAATGCCCCACAAGTAAACAGGTAGATAAATACCGGTGGTGGTGACGGGGAGAGAGAGTGTGCTAGATGGAACACATGAGACATACAAAGTTCCATAGATGTACCAATCACAAGTGCCTATCCTATAAAGGGATAGCATATTCATATAAAAAAGGGATAATCAATCAGGCATAAAAGCTGTTGCATAGGGATGATGCAGGGGACATGAGGGCATCCAGAGCTGAAACCTTACCATGAAGTAAGCGCATCGGAGCCTCCTCCGGGTCCAACAGCCAGCCTAGTGAACAGCAGGCTAATGCCTGCTATTTGTAATTCCCAACCCTGTGGCATGACCCGACACCGGTCTAAGCCGGCGTACGGCATCACGGGGTCAAGGGTCCCGCTGTGTGCATGCACGAGATAATGTCCAGCTACATAAATGATTGCCACTATTGGCTACATAAATTATTGGCACTATATAAATATCTTTAAAACAAATAAATAACACAATGTAAAATAAATAGATCATAATTAAAGGAATGACAGAACCATGTTTTCTGAATGTTTTATGCAACTATTAAGGTAATTGGGCTTTCTTTCCAGTGCCCTGTAGTCCAATCAACTGTTTATACTTGAAAAATGTGTATTGTAAAACAATATTTTACATTCTCATTTACCTGTTTTCAATGCTTGTTTTAGTGTTTCGAATCTTACAATGTTGATCATGTTAAATAAGCAAGGTGACTGAGTTTGATGACAGGGACACTTTAAAGATTTTTTTCAGATAATGTACCCATTTCAAGGTGTGTGTAGCCCAGCTGCCTGGCTTTTGGCTTATTAAGCCATGCAGCAGAACATTTATACTTGGTAGGCTCTTTGCTCCCTCCCTGCTACTGGTGAACAGTGCAGAAGGGCAAAAGTGTCCCCAACACAGAAGGGGCAACAGGCAGACTAAGGGTGAAAGAAGAACTCAGATTGGCTGTTGTCACAGTCCGGGGTTGGACCTGCCCACCACTGGCAATGGCAGAGGAGGTTTCTAATTAGCTTCAAGGGAGCCAGAACTGTTATCCTGCTCACCAGACCTGATAAAGGAAGGGTATGAGAGCCCTCTCTGGAGACAGAATGGCAGAAAGCTACTTGGAGGTCAGCGGGACTATGCTGTTGTGTGCTGTACTGAGCAACATCAAAAAGGGGCCAACATCTCCCTAGGGAGATCTACTACTGGGATGTATGGGCAGAGACTGAGTTTCTGAGAGCTGTTAGTACAGAGTTGCTGTGCTGTAATCACCAGAGATTGTGTTGCTGTTTTCTGACCTTCAGAGACTGTGTTACAGTTTCTGTGCTGCTGTCCTGTGATCACCACAGACTGTATTGGTGTTTCTGTGCTGCTGCAAGAAGATCTGTCACACTGCACCCTCCAAAGACTGTCCTGTTGGGAGGAGAGTGAATTACTTCTGCTAAGAATGCCAGAGACCATCTGGAGTGGTAAGAGGCCTTCTGGCCATTTGTCCCAATTACTGCTGTCGAGCATGGTTGCCAGTAGAGAGTTGGCTTTGTACTACTGATCCTTTCACTTGGGATTACAAATACTCCAAGTTGGGAGTGAGCAGTCCAACAGGAGATCCAGGACCCCAATGCTGACGTTCTGCAGCCCTGGTTTACACGGCACCCCCCCCCCCCCCTGTCCTATGCCAGCTCTGCAACACTTCCTGGTACCTCTCTCATCAGCCGATCAAGCTCCTCCTTAAAACGGGGTTGCAGAACTGGATCACAGGTGACTCTATCACCCCTCAGCACTATAGCACTTTAAAATTAGTTTTTTTATTTATTTGAAATGTGAGTTGTATATATGTGGAGTTCTGTTTGCAATTACAATTTTTTAAATGTAATCACGGTTTTGCATGCCTCTGTCATTTCCCGTATGTGGGTAATTTCAGTATCAGACAATGCCGACCACACCCTCCACTTTCGCCATCCCAAACATCAGGGATACCAAAAAATGGCAGCCCTACAGCATCCCCAGACCATCGCAGAGCTCACCACTCATAATTGAGGTAAAGGAAGCCCCATTTTTCTTTGTTTCCCTCTAGGGAACATGTTACATGAGACGAGGCCATCACCTCTCCTTTTCCCCCAACAAGCATAACTCAGAAGCATGCACTGCCTTTCTGCGTACCTCCAACTGAGGATGGTGACACTCCCAGAACTAGATAATCTTGAGGCCAAGAGGCCACCATGGCAAACCAGAAGAACCAGCCTCACACCTATACAAGCCCTGCACTATAAGCAAACTGGATCCACTCACTCTTATTCTATGATGTAAATCATATCTAACTTAACATTTAAAGCTAACCTGCTAAGATGCATGACTCCCACTCCACTGAGAACAAACTCTCACCAGATCCGCAAAACACTTGAAATTGACTGAATAACCCTCACGGATTTACCCGAGACATCTATGACCATTTGACAGAGGTATTAGTGTGGCACATGTGATACATAACTCCCTTCCCCACATAAGGCCAACTATATCTGAACTCCACTCCCATAACCACGATTTACATGCTTTGAAACTCCATCACTGTTCTCCCACAACTCCGATGAGGGAGCGATCCCCATACCCAGACCTCTACCTACACCTATGCCTCTGATATTACTTACATGCTTACACTTTTAATTATCCCCATATCTCTTGATATACAATGACTCTCACATGCAGCACCTAGACCTCACAGGAAAACAAGACTCTTTCTTCTCAGGAACTGTAACCAACCACCCTCGCACACAGCAGGCTCTTAGAGTACTGTCTGACTCTTACTGGTCCACTGTTTCACAAAGTAAGGACAAGTTTCCTTATTCATTACCAGTTCACACGACTACTCCCCCTTTTCCTTTTTCCTCCTACAGTACTTATCCCTGCTACATACATTCCTGACCACCCCCCCCCCCCACTTCAGCCTTACCCACCCACTCTCTCCACTCTAACTCTCCTCCCCTACCACCTCCGATTGAATTAGCCTTTCTTGCTTCTCTCCCCAGGTCAACTCTCAACTGAGATAAGTATGCCCCTATTAAACATGGCATCACCCAAAACCACAACAAAGAACACCACCCTCAAGCTGATCTCTTTAAACACCAAAGGCCTGAACATACCTGAGGAACGCTCTTGAGTTCTAGCCAGTATGAGGAACATGAAAGCAGACGTGATGTTCTTGCAGGAGACCCACTTCTGCTCCGATGTGATCCCAAAATTGTCAAACAAGTATTTCCCACTTAGTTTCCACGCAACATCCCTCAGCTTTAAAACCAAAGTGGTCACAATTCTTTTATCCAAAAACACTACCTTCCAGGTATCAGACACTCTTATCGATACACAAGGAAGATATGTCTTCTTAAAAGGTACTCTTCAGAACAGACCAATCACTCTAGTCAACATTTATAGTCCAAGTCCCATTCTTCCGAGAAGTCCTACGCAAGCTATCCACCTCCCAAACCAGAATGCAGAATAATTCTGGGTGGAGACTTTAATGTCCCTCTGGACCCTCTCCTTGACACCTCCACAGGTACATCCAGCCTACCATATAGGACATTACGTCAAATAAAACTTAGTATCCAAAACCTCTTACTCCATGACACATGGCGTACGCTCAAACCACAAGAAAAGGACTTCACCTCTTTTTTCGGTGCCACACAACCGATATTCCCGACTCGACTATTTCTTATGGACACAATGTGACCTCCCCTTTCTGGCAAAGGCAACTATTGAACCCATGACTATTTCAGATCACCATCCAATTTAGATCACACTAACCCTTCCCGACAAACTCACATACTCCCAGATTTGGAGACTTGACCCCTCTATCCCGACTGACAAAATACGCACAACTGAACTCAGTAACTGCCTGGATAATTATTTCTCAGAAAATAACACACCAGACACATCCAGTATGACACAATGGGAAGACCATAAATGTGTAATTCGGGGAACACTCATCTCAAAGACGGCAAGAGAAAAACAAAAAAGACTCACAGAACTATTCACCAAACTCAAGACACTTAAAACATTACATAAGCATACATTAGGCCAAAACGCATACCAAGAACTCATTGAAACCTGTACACTGATACAAGATGACATTTTTCCGTGAAGAAAAATTTCACTCTATCTCAAAAGATTTTCTATGAATTTGGAAACAAATGTGTCCGGACACCTATTAGCCCAAGCATTACATTCAAAAAAAGCAAAAACAATGGTACACAAGTTACACTCCCCCACGGGAGAAACATACACGAAAAACACAGACATAGCCCAAGAGTTCAAAAGATTTTACTCTACTTTATACAACTTAGATAAACCAAATTCCCCCACACCCCCTCCAGGGTCTAGACATGCCACAATCACAGAATTCCTGGAAAAATACTGCCCCAAAGCAATCATCCCAGACTCTACCAAAAATCTTGAAGGCCCAATTACACGTCAAGAAATTAAATGGGATAAATGCCCTGGTCCGGATGGCCTACTATAAATCCTTCATGGAAAAACTGAGTTCTGCCTATCTGAAGGCCTTTAACGCTATATCCCAATCCAACCCACTCACACCTGAGATGCTTGAAGCCCACATAACTGTAATCCTCAAAGATGAAAAAGATCCATCACAAACAGCAAATTATAGACCAATATCACTTCAAAATGTAGACATCAAAATTTTCAGAAAAGTCCTGGCCAATAGACTCCTCACAATACTTCCTTCACTTGTCTCCCGTGACCAAGTTGGCCTTGTCCCTAGAAGAGATGCCAGGGACAATAATACGAAGCCATAAATCTACACCATCACATAACCACATCAAATCAAAAAGGCTTCTTTCTTTCCCTGGGTGCGGAGAAGGCATTCGATAGGGTGGGCTGGGGTTATATGCAACCAGTCCTGCAGGCTGTGGGCACTGGCTCACATATGCTTGCCCTTATCCTGTCTCTATACGCTAATCCCTCTGCCCGGATTAGAGTGAACAACACCCTATCGAATGCCTTCTCCATCCGCAATGGGACGAGACAAGGTTGCCCCCTATCTCCCATCCTTTTTGTCTTTACCCTCGAGCCCTTTCTCTGTTGCATTAGACAAAACCCTGATATCAAAGGCATCAAAGCCAATGACAAAGAGTACAAGCACGCCGCTTTTGATATTCTCCTGTTCCTCACCAACCCACACACCACGCTGCCTATATTGCTAGAACAATTCCAACAATTCAACTTAATTTCCAACCTCAATATTTATTTTGCTAAATCTTTTGCCCTCAACATCTCCTTGCCATCACAATTAGTATCACAATGTAAAGAAAATCTCCCCTTCAAATGGCAAACGGACGCGATTACTTACTTAGGCATTCAGCTCCCTACCAAATTGAAAAAGAAATTAAAAAAACTACATACCAATCTTGAATAGACTGACAGCAGACCTCAAACAATGGGACAAACCATTATTCTCCTGGTTTGGTAGGGCAGCGATACTTAAAATGAATGCACTACTTAGCCCTTGTACACACGGTCGGAGAATCCGTCGGAATGTGTCCTATCGGACTGTGTTGTCGGATAATCCGACTGTGTGTGGTATGCATCGGACTGATTCCGTCGGAATATCCATCGGACCAAGTTTGCCAACTTGCTGGAAATATTTTCCGACAAACTGGAACGGACATACTCCGATCATGTGTAGCCTACTCCGACGGACAAGGTGCCACGCATGCTCACATTCAAATTCCGACACGGAAGCGCTCGTTCAGGTAAAACTACTGCTCGTAAGCGATATAGCACATTCGTCACGCTGCAATGTTAAAAATTCTTTCATCAAGCGCATTCTCTTGTTCTTTACAATGCTGCAAGAACAAACTTCTTTTGATGCTCATAGTCACACACACTTCTCCCGAACGTATTTCATTACTCTTTTTTTTAACCATTTCAGCAATACAATTTTAGTTTGCATCACATCTACACAATTTTAGATTTTGTTTATTCTTTTTTGGATGCTTTTTTTTTTTGGATTCCGTAAAAATCTCCTTTAAAGCCAGTTTGCTCATTTATCCTTTTTTTGGGGTGTTTTGTGTGTGTAAACTTACCACAACATTATTGTATTTTTGAGATTTTGTTTTTATTTTTTAATCTACAGGAGGTTGTTTAGGCTTGGTTCACACAGGGGGCGATGCGAGGCGACACGACTTGCCTCGCCGCGACCTGCCGCGACCTCAGCGGCGACTTGCAAATGACTTCTGTATAGAAGTCAATGCAAGTCGCCCGAGGTCGCCCAAAAGTAGTACAGGAACCTTTTTTCTAAGTCGGAGCGATTCGAGTTGCTCCTCTTAGAACGGTTCCGTAGTACAGAACGGGGACGACTTGTCAGGTCGCGGCGAGGCAAGTCGTGTCACCTCGCATCGCCCCCTGTGTGAACCGAGCCTTAGTGTTGGTACCCCTTGTTATTCATTTCACTTATTTTTTGGGGAAAAGTACCTGCCTGCTCACAAATAAACTGGCCTTTTGGAAGGAAAACACACACACAAGTATTTCATCAAAAACGCAGCACTGGAGAAACTTGTTACTTTGGTGCAGCCTTTGGCTCCCAGGGCAGACATGAACAAATTATAATATAAAAAATTGGTGGCCTGAGGAGTACATATCTCAGGGAGAGAAGTCTGGTCCCGAAGTCCTAGAGAACAGGAAATTCAGATGCCATTTATGTCCCCAGGATGTGGATCTTCAAGAGGCTGCATCTTCTGGCAGACCAGACTGAACCCAGGCCATCACTCACTCGTCTTCCTTGGGCACTTCCCTCCAGGCATCCTTCAAGGCTGTGGCTGGGCTCCTGTAGTTGGGGCATGAGGAGGAGGGCATTGGTCGACCTCCTGGCTGCCACTTGCCACAGCCTCCCCCCGACTGAGGTCTTCCTGTGTATGAAAAGGGGACATAGTTTTAGTTTTTTGATCATCAATGACACCATTTTGTGCTCCTGGCTTTTGCAAATTGAATGTTACCAAATAGAACAGACTATCATTCTGAGCCCAGCATTTTTCTTTCTCGTCCCAATCATTTTTGGTCACTACTGTCTCTTGATATGTAAACCACTTTGATAAATCACAACTTACTGATCAATAAGAACATCTAGTTAACATCATTAAATGTAACACAAGAAATATGTTCAACAATGCAATACCTGTCTCAAGCTGGGCCCCACCACATGTTGCTGCCTGAAAGGCCCAGGTTGGACGTTGGAAGCCTCAGCTGGGGGTGAAGGATGCCTTGAAGGAAGACTGGAGAGTGGTGGCCTGAGTGGTGGTCTGGGTACCCCCTGGTCTACCAGAAAATGCAGCCTGTCAAAGTAAACCATCCTGGGGTAATAAATGGCATCTGTATCCACTATCTCCTGCTCTCAAGGACTCCAGGTGCTTCTTTCTCTCCCTGAAATATGTAATCCTCATGGCCCCAATTTTCCTATTCAGATAGGCCATGTCTGCCGTGGGGACCATGATCCGTACCAAAGAAAGCAGTTTCTCCAGCGCTGCGTTCCTCTTTGTTATGTCGGCATAAAACTTGTTGTGGAACTGCCACAGGCAGGCCATTTCCTTGTAGAGTTCTAGGAATAGCCCCATAAAATTTTCATTTTGGAATGGATCCATATTGTCTGTTAGACACAACACAAGACAAACCCTCAAATACTAATAATGCCATTAAAAACCCTCCTAATCTTGTCCCAACATTGGCCTATATAGAAGCAGTCTAGTCTAGTGAAGCACCAAGTTAAAAATTTTACCTTCGTTTGCACGTTCGTCACAGCCCCTGACATTTTTTCTAGACTATTCCCCGCCCTTTCGCTTCCGGCGCAGTGGGGAGAGCACATGGCGGAGAGAACGCAGGTGCCTGAAACGTCCCGATCCAGGAAGACAAGATTTAAGGCCTCAAATATGTCTTTTGGAGAGATGTTGGAGATGGTCGACATATTGAACAGGACCGACTATGATGGGAAGTATGGCCCTTACCCAAACCTAAATATCAGAAAGGCCAAGATCATGTCTAAAGTTGTGAAGAGTCTTCATAAGAATTTTGGGGTACGCCGATCCAAGGATCAACTGAGAAAACGCTGGTCAGACCTGAAACTGAGAGAGCACGAGCAGTACCTAAGGATCAAGCTTGCATACATGCTCCATGTGCTTTGATTTCATGTTGTGCATTTTAAAATGGCCACTTTCAAGTCCATGGTTTCATTCGTTCGTAAGAAACATCGTTCTGCAGGGAAGTATTCCAGCTTAACAAAGTATACCCAATAATGTTCTCACCTTGTAACTCGGCCCAAAAACACAATTGTACAACACTTCCAAGCAATGTTTCAGATTCCTATTTCTGCCCTCTGTGTGCTAATTATTCTTTGTTTACATTCTCATAGGGGAGAGAAGACTCGGCAAGTATGAGGACACCAGGGACCACATCCCTCCCAAAGAAGGCCAACTTCCAAAAGCACAAACAGAGGAGCAGGAGCAGGAGGAGGAGGAGGAGGAAGGAGAGATCGTGGAGGTTGGGCAAATTGTCACCACAACAGGTGAGTGTCAGAGAACACAGCTTCCGGTAAGTTCAGCAATGTATATCACCATATTTTTATTACATGGTGTGTTTTTTTGCTTTGTTTTGTAGGTGATGTGGAAGAAGATTCCCGTTTTACCAGTGAAAGTGCCCAGATCTTGATCGGGGAGATAATGGGGTGCAATCGTGATTTGGAAATTATCCAACAAAACATCAATAATGTTAAAAATAAAATGAAGAACATCATTGATGTTTTGGGGAGAGTGTGAAACAACAAAAACTAGATAGGGTTTTATTTTTGCTATTTTAAAAACAAAATGTTGTATTTATCGAAATTCCAAATTTGGAAGATGCACAGAGTGTGTAAACATGCGCTATCTCCCATCATGGGGGATCAATGTACATGTTTTGTGGAAAGTGTCTGAGATGAAGGGGTTGCAGCCCCAAAGCATGTACCTTGATCCCCTATGATGGGATATAGCACATGTTGACACACTGTGTGCATCTTCCAAATTTGTTTTTTTCTGGGGTGACACCCCATGTGATGAAGGCAATATCAGCCCAGTTTGTACATACTCAGGTCTGATATTGTCTTCACTTTTCAAAAGTTGAACTTTGTAAGTTCCTGTGTCCTGTATTTTACGGTTTAATACATGCCTGTTTACACAAAAACAACAAGGAAACAAAATTCTGATTAAACTCTGTTTTGAATACACACAATTTCTTTCTTTGTTGTAAAAACCTTTTCGAAACGCACATGTGAATGTGCTTGTATTAAAAAGTTTAATTATCAACAATGTGTGGCTTCCTTTTTCATTGCGCATAAAATGTATTTGTAGTGAAATTTGAGTTTGTGCTGAGAAGGAGTGTGATTTACTAAAGGCAACTCCACTTTGCACTCCAAGTGCAGTTTCAGGTGTACTTTTGCAGTGCACTTGTAGTGCATAGTGGATGTGCCTTTAGTAAAAAGCACCCACAGTGATGTGTAAATTTGGACAATCATGCCATTTTCCTGCCATGGTGCTGAAAATGAGCACGATTATGGTCAGTAATGCACTACATACATTAGTTACAAAAAGAAGGTGTGTGTGTAGCAGACCCACAACATTATTAGATTATCTTAAGAAGAGACTGTCCCCTCATCTCGCTCTGAACTTGGGTTTGCACTGTTGGTGAAAAAGGCACAACTTCAAAAAAAATGGCAAAGTGGGAGGCCACAGTTTGCCATTCCTGTGGCGTTGAAGGACACTGTGTAGTGAAACAAGAACAAAAATTAGTAATTTGACAAATCAACATTGCAAGCAGATTAGACACCCACATTTTTGGTCAAAATTAGTATAACATTTTGGGAACTGAGTATTTAAAGCCTAAAGTATAAGGTCCCCTTATGAGAGTCATCACCCCCCACCCCCCCCCCCCCCCTCATCTGATGGGCCCTTGCTAAAAAATGAGGGGGGGTGTTTAGGACAGGTAACCCTCTCAACTTGATTGAGAGCTGAATGCCTAAATAATGTGTGATACTTTGTGAAGCCCCTCCTTACTTACACTATTGGCAGCCCACGGGACAGGTAAGAAGTGTCATAATAACAAAATGAAAACAAAATGGAAGCACATTTTGACATTCTGCTATTACATATCAAAAAAATTAATGTGTTAAAAAAAAAAAATTGCATTTGAAAGTATTGAGGCAGGCCCTTACACTACATGCTTTGGTGAATTCGTCCATAAATGTGACCATCAAAAAGGTAGGTATAGTGTGTATTGGGTTTGGTCAAGTCATCAGATAGAGGATTGCTATCAGCTGAGCTAGCAGTTGGGGGGAGGGGGGTTCCTAATGAGTTTGGCACAACCCCAAAAATTTAAAAAAGGTCACTTTGCATGAATTGAAGCACGCACATCACATTTGTAAACATTTTAGGGGGTGTTTAGGGGAAAGCAATACTATGGAGCTGACAAAAAAACATTGTTAAGTGACTAGACTATAGTTTTATGGGCCAAGAAGAGCATGGTGGGGAAGTTAGTGAGGCAAATATGCATGATGACAAAGGGGCAGAGCATATGAATTAGAGCATATTGCAATCATGGTAATTAGGGAATGAGGAAAGAAATGCAAGACATTAGCAATCATGAAATACATAGAATGTGATTTTTAAGGATAAAACTTAGATTCATATATATGCCTTATGCAGGACCTGATTGATGGCAGAACAGGTCTCCGCGTTCTTGGCAACCGCAAAATCCGACAACTGGGTCCGACCATGTGTATGCAACAGTTTCGGACACAATCGGTCGGACAAAATCCGTTGGACAAAATCCGATGGATTTGGTTGGCAGAATGTCCGACCGTGGGTACAAGGGCTAAGAATACTATACATTCTACAGACAGTATAGAAATAGCGCCAGCCTTCTTTAAAAATTATAGAAGTCTCTGTTTCAAATTCCTCTGGGGAGATCACAAACCCAGGATCAATCACAACCAGCTGACCGGCCCATACATTTAGGTGGGGTTGGACTCCCGCACCTGATGAACTATCATAAAGCTGTACACTTGACTAGAATACTTGACTGGCACTTACATGCCACCACCAAAGACTGGGTCAGATTGGAAGCATATTTCACAAAGTTACCGCTCAAATCACTTCCATGGATACTGGAATGTCATACCCCTCTAGAAATCAACTCACACCCACTAATCAAGCCCACATTATACTGCTTTCGCAGAGTATGCAAACACACCCCCCTATTGACTGTGCCAGGCCCAATGACCCCAATAAGACTGAATCCAGACTTTCCTCCAGGCCTGACAAAGGATTTCCTCACACAACACTGTACCCCATACAAAAAACCCCATACCACCTCCCAACTTGCAACATTTATGGAAAAACCCACAATACCACTGTGGACACACTTATTGATCACCCACTTTCTGGTATCCCTAGACAGAAAATCCCCCGTCACCAGACAACTAACGTTGTTTGAAAGACTGTGCGTACTCACATCCCCTGACCAAAATCACTTGATCTCTACTACTCACTCCCTCCTATTCATGGAATGCCAACCCAATAAATCCAAGGCTTGTGAAGCATGGGAAAGGGATTTATCTCTATCCCTAACACCAGAAGAATGAGAAAAAAATATACATCAAAATACACAAAGGCTCTATCAATGTAACAAGAGAATGGGTGCAAGATCCATGCTGGCTATATTACACAGATTCAAACCAACGATATCAGACATATGTTGGAGATGCCATGAATAATATGGCTCCCTGATTCACATTTGGTGGAACTGCGCCTGTATCAAAATCTTCTGGGCAGAGGTACATCGCATCACCTCCCATGTTGTCCTGGAACAAACACCTGCTTAGTTTCTTTTGCATCACTCACCCCTCTCACACAACTCTTACCATAAATCATTAGCAATGCACATGATCAGCGCAGCAAAACAATGCATACCGATTCACTGGAAATCACACTTCACACCATCTGAGACACTCACGCCATGACCGATTCCCCCAACCCTATGAAAATAATACCATCCATTACTCTTAAGTTATGTCACGTATTGACAACCTTGATGACACTTGTATGGCCACTCTCACCTGTAATAAAACATTCTCAACAGAATGAACGCAATGGTGTGACAAGGGTCCCCCCTTTTTTTCTTTGTTAAGGTTTATGTGGGGTCAATGAGACAATGAATGTACCTATATAAACCTTGTTCTTTGCTTAAAGTACTGTTCATGTCCAATATTTCTATACAATATCACATGTTAACCTGTTTGTTTCTAGAAATAAAAATAAACTTTTTTTTTAAAACGAGGGTTTACAACCCCTTTAACTAAACTCATGAATTTGTTTCCCAAATGAAAGCTCACACTTACAATGTATTATTAAATGTTATTAAATCGTTATTTAAATATTAAAAAAAAGAAGGGGCTTGCTTCTAGGATGACAGCCATGCAGAACAATTTTATCCAGTGTGTGGTGTATGGTCTGAGCACTGACAGGCTGACCCCCCACTCCTTCAACCTCTGCGGCAATGCTGGCAGAACTCATACGTCTATTTCCCATAGACAACCTCTGGATATGACGCTGAGCATGTGCACTCAACTTCTTTGGTCGACCATGGCGAGGCCTGCTCCAAGTGGAACCTGCCCTGTTAAACCACTGTATGGTCTTGGCCACGATGCTGCAGCTCAGTTTCAGTCTTGGCAATCTTCTTATAGCCTAGGCCATCTTTACTTTCAAAGATTTTATTGAGTTTACATAACATGAAAACAGTACAAATATCTTGATACAAGCGTTAGAGACAAAAGACACAGCCATCAGACCCATAAATGTTTACTCAGAGAGCGACATAAAACTAGAGGTCTAGTACTCTGGACCGTCTCCTGCGTTACCATTTACACACCTAGTATTCAAGCTTTTCCTGTCTGTCACCTGCTGGGCCTCACCTGCACCCCATCTGGGATCACACTGTGCAGGGTGAGAGACTTCCGGTGTCCTATCCCCCTCCAATTGGATGGAGGACATCAACTACGGTGTGGAAGGAGGATTCTATCAGGAGTGTATCCTACGCTCCAACTCCTCAGCCCACCAGATCTGGCCGGCTAAGTAAAAAGAGGTTTGGGAGAGAACCTGGAGGCTGAGGGAGCGAATGTGAACTTGGAAAGACAGACAGGGGGTGGGGGGCAGGGGAAGGTAGGTGAGGGATGAAGGGGGGGAAGCGTGTCAGCGGGTGAGCAGCGTCCACACCCGAGTGAGATCTGGGGATCTAAGACTGGACTCCCGGAATAAGAGCTATACCCATGTACTGAGCCCAAGGCTCCCATGTAGCTTCGTACTGGGCTGTGGAGTCTAGTAAGATGCCAGTAAGCTTCTCTTGCAGCATTATCCAAGAGATTTTCTTAATGGCTGCTGCTAAGGAGACTCTAGGGAGTTTCCACGCTTTAGCTATTGTCATTTTAGCTCCCAGGAAAAAAAATTGAATCAGTTTACGAATGTGTTTTGGGGCCTTAGGGAAATTGGCATTAAGGAGCGCAATGGCAGGGCTTCTCGGAAGAGGGAGGTTTGTGATTTTCCTTATTAAGGCCAAGATTTTTTTCCAGAAAGGCCTTATTCTGGGGCATTCCCACCAAATGTGAGCCATGGACCCTACTAGTTGGCAGCCTCGGAAGCATCTGGGGTCAGCAGCGGGGTACATTAAGGAAAGTCTCAAAGGGATCAAGTACCATCTGGTAAGGACCTTTAAATTGGCCTCTATCAGTGAGACATTTCTGATGCCTTGGAAGGCTCTGGATAAGGAGGCCTGCCATTGCTCCACGGTCATGCCAATTGCTAGGCTATTCTCCTAAGCCGTCATATAAGTGGTTTTAATCGGTCGGTGAGCAAGTGCCTTGTATACAATCGAGACTGCCCCTCTCTGCTCGGTAGCTTGTCCGCACCATAACTCGTATGGAGTGCAGCCAGTGGAGGCCCGCTTTTCCGTCCAGATCTTTAGTAAGAAATGACGGATCTGGTGGAATCTAAAGCATTCTGAGGGTGGCATCTCAAGCTGGTTCACACAATATCCTAATGTAATAGGGCCCTGTTCGTTAAAGAAGTGCCCAATTCTATATAGACCCTTGTCGAGCCACCATCTAAAAACTTTGATATCTTGGTCCGGGGGAAGTCTGGATTGTTAAACATGTGGGCCAAGGGCTTTAGGGGTGATATCAGGTGGGGGCATGTTCTTAACTTGTCCCATAGCTGTAATGATTGCGATAGGATTGGGGAGAGAATAGGGGGTCGAAGCCTGGGGGGTGACCAGAGAAGAAAGTCAAGTGTAAAAGCCGGGACGGCCTGCCTCTCCAGGGAGACCCAGTCTGGTTTTTCACTTCTGCTATATATAGTGGAGAGCTGTGCAATTCTCACTGCCTGAAAGTACCAAAGTAATCTAGGAAGACCCAAGCCCCCTTGAGATCTGTTGTTGTACATGGTCCTCTGGGGAACCCTGTGGCCTCTGCCTCCCCAGACAAATTTGTTTATCTTGGTTTGGAAAGACCGTAAGTAAGCTAGATTGATGTTAATGGGCAGGGCCCTGAAGAGGTATAGCAAGCCTAGGCCATCTTTATGTAGAGCAACAATTCTTTTTTTCAGATACTCAGAGAGTTCTTTGTCATGAGGTGCTATGTCAAACTTCCAGTGACCAGTATGAGAGTGTAAGCGATAACATCAAATTTAACACACCTGCTCCCTATTCACACCCGGGACCTTGTAACACTAATGAGCCACATGACAACGGGGAGAAAAATTGGGCCCAATTTGGAAATTTTTTACTTAGGGGTATACTCATTTTGTTGCCAGCAGTTTAGACATTTATGGCTGAGTGTTGAGTTATTTTGATGGGGCAGCAAATTTACACTGTTATACAAGCTGTACACTCACTACTTTACATTGTAGCAAAGAGTAAATTCTTCAGTGTTGTTACATGAAAAAATAGAATAAAATATTTACAAAAATGTGAAGGGTGTACTCACTTTTGTGAGATACTGTATATATATATATATATATATATATATATATATATACTCTGCATCCAGTGTAACCTATATCTACAGTGCATTTATCTATATATATATATATATATATATATATATATATATATATATATATATACTCTGCATTCAGTGTAGCCTGTATCTACAGTGCATTTAGTGGTGTACTGTTTCTAATACACTCACTTCAGGTGGTGTACACATTATCTAATACAGTGTGTACAGTTTCTTACTCACTTCTGGTGGTATACACAGTATAAAATGCAGTGCAGCAGCTGTACAGTTTCAAATACAGTGCAGGCGGTGTACACAGTATCTAATACAGTGTGTACAGTTTCTAGTACACTTCTGGCAGTGTACACAGTACACAATACTCTAATACAGTGCAGGCAGTGTGCACAGTATCTAATACAGTATGTACAGCTTCTACTACACCTCTGCTGGTGTAAACAGTACACAATACAGTGCAGCTGTAGTACAGTTTCTTATACAGAGCAGGCGGTGTACACAGTATCTAATACAGTGTGTATAGTTTCTACTACACTTCTGGTGGTGTACACAGTACACAATACAGTGCAGCTGTAGTACATTTTCTTATACAGTGCAGGTGGTGTACACAGTATCTAATACAGTGTGTACAGTTTCTACTACACTTCTGGTGGTGTACACAATACACAATACAGTGCAGCAATGGTACAGTTTCTACTACATTTCTAGAGGTGTACACAGTATCGAATATAGTGTGTACAGATTCTACTACACTTCTGGTGGTGTACACAGTATCTAATACAGTGTGTACAGTTTCTACTACACTTCTGGTGGTGTACACAGTACACAATACAGTGCAGCAATGGTGCAGTTTCTACTACATTTCTAGAGGTGTACACAGTATCGAATATAGTGTGTACAGTTTATACTACACTTCTGATGGTATACACACTATACAATACAGTGTAGCCATTGTACAGTTGCTAATACAGTGCAGTCGGTGTGCACAGTATCTAATATAGTGTGTACAGTTTCTAATACACATTAGGTGGTATACACAGTATCTAATACAGTGTAGTGTGGTGTTGCAAAATAAAAAATACATCATGTCCGGAAGGCCACCAAGGAGAGGCAGACGCTCACAGGCCACTAAAAGAGTGCAAGCAGCCTCTGTATCTTCAGTCAACAGTGATGGTGGTAGACATGGTGCCTCCTCTGCAGGTGGCTGTGGGGCACGCTTTCCTTTTTTTCTGCTGCTGACCGTGTTATTGAGCCAGAACATACTGACGAGTTGGTGGAGTGGATAACAAAGCCATCCTCATCCTCCTCATCCTCCTCATCCTGTCACCGAGGCTCAGAGTAGTCTGCCTTCCAATGCAGCTGCCAAAGCGGCCTTTTCACCGGCTGCTTGTCCACAGTCACTCCTTCCGTAGCCCCACCATCATGCATGGAGGAGTCCCCAGAATTATTAGACCACAATGTCGGGTACATGCTGCTGGAGGATGCGCAGCGATTTGAAGGTTCCAAAGTTGGTTCCCAGGTTGAGGAAGGGAGTAAAGTTAACCTAGAGAGGAGGTGCCACAGAAGCACAAGAAACTGGCAGTCATGTTCCCCCAACTGCAGCATGCTGCCAAGTTTGCTGCAGTGATGAGAAGGGAGGGTATGATGAGGTCACTGATTGTACTTTGGTGCCTGAGAGAAGAGAGGAGGAGACACAACTCAAATGAGACAGGATGTCCTCTAGGGAACAGCTTAAGGGCAGCCACCCTATTGCATCACACCACAGAGCTCCACAGGTGCAGGTCACTGCTGACTCCCTGCTGACTTTTAAAAGTTCCTTGGTGTGGGCGTTTTTCGAAAGCTGTGCAGCAGATCGCACCGTTGCTGTTTGTAACATCTGTCTGAAGTGGATCAAGCGTGGCCAGAACAGCAGCAGCTTCGACACCTGTGCAGCAGCTTGGGCACCACATGCTTGACCAGACATATGACGACCTGCCATGCAGTCCATTGGCAACACCATTTGAAAGACCCACATCAAAGAAAAGGGCAGACTTCTACTTGCTCCTCATGGGATCTCCAATCCTACTATACTTTCAATCCTCTCAAAAACCTGCATTGAAAGGAATGAAGGTAGATCAATAGGTGGTCCAAGTACTTGCTGCCAATCTGCTAGCAGTACACTACCATCTGATTTTAGCAGGCAAATTTCCCTACCCCAGTTGCTAAACCGTAAAAAGAAATTAGATCCCAGCCATCCGCATGCTCAGCGTCTAAATGGTAGCTTGGCCAAATTGCCGGCACTGCAACTGCTGCCTTTTCAGCTGATAGACTTTCGTAAATATGTTGAATGTGCTGTACCTCATTGGCAGGTTCCAAAATGGCATTTATTTTTCACGGAAGGCCATTCCGGCTCTCTACCGGCATGTAGAAGGCAATGTTTTGGTCTCATTGGACATGGCGGTCAGCAATACGGTTTGTATTACTGCTAACTCATGGTCCAGCAGGCATGGGCAGGGACGTTACCTTTCCTTCATGATGTAGTGGGCAACTCTGCTGGCAGCATGGAAGGATGCAGGACAAGGTTCAGTGTTGTTGGAGCTTGTTCCGCCACCACGTCTCCAAAATGCTAGTGGTGATTCTGCCACAGCTCTCTCCTCCACTCCCTTCTCTTCTTCCTCTATGGTCTCTTCTGCAGATTTGTCCTCTGAACCAGCGGTGCTTCATAAGCGTTCAAGGGGCTACACAAGCAGCCAGGCAAAAAGATGCCATGCATTGCTTGAATTGGTCTGCCTAGGGGACAGGAGCCACACCGGGGCCGATATTCTGTCAGCTCTGCAGGGGCAAGCTCAGAGGTGGTTGACTGTCATGTACCTGGGTGTATTTGTACCGGGATGTTCCTGGTCCCACAGCTGCATTCTTACTTGTGTCACAGAGGAGCCCTGGAATTATAGTTCTGTTCTCTTAGTTTGATGCATTGCCTTGTACTCATTAGCCCCACCTGCTGCCAGCTGTGGACAATCTTCAATCAAAGCCGCCCAGAAATAGCAGCACTTCCTAGCTCTCAGTGCCCATTTGTTTGGACTAGTTTCCTGGATGTTTTGACTGCTTTTTGAATACCGTATTTGAACTGCCGAATTCTTGACTACTCTCTAGCCTGCTTATTTTGTACTTCACCGCCAGCTCGTGTATGACCTTTGCCTGCCTAACCGATCTCTGGATTTTTATGCCATCCATACGCTGCACATAGAGGACTGCTTTGCCGTTTGTAATTTGTGGTCGGACTACAGCTTCCAGTTTTCCTTTTGGGCTTATTTCCTGGGAATGAGACAAGGCAACCCTGGGTGCAAGTCATATACAGGCTAATTCAGCTTGACACACACATGAAGGTGGACTTGAAACATCCAGATAGCCATTGTTTGTTCCAATTAATGTCTCACATAGAAACAAAAACCCCCCTTGCCATAGAATCCGTCTAACTGATCTGGAAGTAATTTGCAGGACATCCTGTACTTGGTTGACATCTCGATAGTATTTGAAGTACTCTTCAGACATACTTATATTTTTCTAAATGGCAGGCATTTTGATCCTCGAACTTACACCTCACTAGATTGCTATATCATCAAGTTTGTTCACCCCTGATGAAGGTTCTGAATTATCAGCAACTGGAAACGCGTCGGGTGTGGGTGATATAGGACAAGCATTGTTTTAATCATATTTTGTTCTGTATATATGTTTGTTTATTAATACACCAGGAGGACATTGTTTAGCCCATTTGTACTTCCTGGTAATATTATGTACATTGTGTAATTTATGAATAAAAATTGTATATTATTGTGTCCATTTGTGTCCGGAGTTGATGGTCATTTAAAATCCCACCCATTCAGGGGGAAGCCTTTTTTTTGATAAGTATATAGGGATTGGACCACTTCACCGTTATTTGACCCATTTTCAGTTCTTTTCTCGTTTGATCTCTGGATTTCGATCATGTACTGCTTTGCCTGATCTGTTGCCATCCTGATCTGCCTGACTAAGTTTTCCCCTGAATCCTCAGCACACAAGCTCCACTTCGGACACTAGCTATCACAGGTACCTTACATTACAAATGGGCCACAATGGCAGTGGACCCCGCTGAGCTTGTTAAGGCGATTTCACGTCAGGGACAAATAATTGGAGCTCATGAACAGCATCTTTCTTCCCTGGACCCCAAGTTAGATGAACTTTGTACCATGCTTAAATCTTGCTTGCCTGGTCCTTCTGCAATGACCCAGACTCCTGCTCCAATCCAACCCACCTTTTTTGTACCACCAAGCTTCCCCTGCCTGAAAAATGTGGTGGTGATACTGAGGACTGCAGAGGCTTTTTAAATGTCTTCCAGAAATGTCTCATGTATCAAGTACGAATTAGTTGTGTGTTCATCTGGATGTCCAGTATCATAAGAGGTGCCATGAGAGAATTCGAATTTGCAAGTTTCCTAGACCAGTTTACCTTTGGCCCCTAACTTCCAAGTACCACCTCAGCCAGGAACTGAAATCTCAGTTGAACCCCAGGCACCTGTGGAACCCATGGAAGTAAGCCGTCTTCACCTAACTGAGTCGGAGAAACAAAGGAGGCGTGCATTGGGCCTATGCCTGTACTGTGGACTTAAAGGACATTTGTTATCTGTCTGCCCTTCCCATCCAGTAAAAAGCAGGGTCTAACCAGTGTTGGAGGAGCTGGGTTAGACCTTAGAGGTATATCTTCCAAGACCAAGATTACTATTCCTACAATTATCCATGTACCCTCTAAACTTGTCTCCTGTGAGGGTTTGTGGATTCTGGAGCCGCTAGCATATTCTTGGACTACACTTTTGCTGAAGAAAATAAAATCCCATTTGTTCCAACGTCTAGACCCCTGAACATCACCACCCTGAATGGACAACCCTTGGGAGATGGCATTGTAAAATTTGAGACTACCAATATCATCCTTCAGGTAGGCATACTCCACAAAGAGGAAATTGTCTTGTCTCTTATTGATTCACCACTTCTGCCCATTATCCTTGGTTACCTATGGTTACAACAACATTACCCTTCATTTGATTGGTAAAATGTTGAACTAACTTCTTGGGGGTCGGTCTGTCATTTAAACTGTTTGTTTCAACCCAAAAGACTTTCTGGTTGTCTGTTGGCTTTTGTGTCCATTCCATCTACCTTCATGAATACCATGAATTTGCAGATGTAGAGGTTTTACCTCCACATTGTTCTTTTGACTGTGCAATTAATTTGATTCCTGGAGCACTTCTTCCCAAAGGAAAGACCTATCTTTGCTTGAACAAAAATCCATGGAGGAATACGTGAAAGACAACTTGGAAAGAGGATTTATCCGACCCTCTTCTTCTCCAGTAGGGGCAGGTTTTTTTCTTTGTTGAAAAAAAAGATGGAGGTCTTTGACCATGCATAGATTATCGAGGGTTAAATGAAATCACTGCTAAAGACTCCTACCCTTTGCCTCTCATTCTTATGCTGCGTACACACGATCAAACAATCCCCGCCAATTATGATGTCACAGTCCCAGAGGATGCTGGGACTATGACATCATAATGTGCGGGGACATCATCTGGTGATGTCCCTATATAAGTTGCCGCACGCCGCGTGTCCTGTCATAGTGACCGGAGACGAGGCAACATCTCCAGAAGAGAAGAACAGAAGAACAGAAGACGGCGATGGCGACGGCGACAGAAGACCGGGCCACCGCTTGTAAAAGAGCTAGAAGGAGGCACGGTGGCCCAGCAAGAAGAACCGAAGAGGGGGACAAGACCCCCGAAGTCGGAAGAAGAGGGCGGCGGCGAAGAAGAAAGCCGGGCTCCTCCGCTAGTGAAAGAGCTAGAAAAAGAGCAGAAGATAGCGGAGGAGTCTGGTGAGAAGACCCCCGAAGACGGAAGAAGACCTCGGAGCTGTGCAATAAACTATTTTAACCCTTGTGTGTTGTGTTTTTTTTTAAACTTTTTTTCACAGGTGAATGGGTAGGGGTACATTGTACCCCATACTCATTCACATAGGGTGGCTCACGGATTCCGATAAGCCCCCGCCCACAGACCCCGGCAACCAACAGCCAGGGTTGTCGGGAAGAGGCCCTTGTCCTCATCAACATGGGGACAAGGTGCTTTGGGGTGGGGGGGCCGCGCGGCCCCTCCTTCCCCAAGGCACCCCCCATGTTGAGGGTACGTGGCCTGGTACGGCTCAGGAGGGGGGGCGCACGCTCATCCCCACCCCCTTTCCTGGCCGGCCGGTTAGCTTGCTCGGATAAGGGTCTGATATGGACCTAGGGGGGGACCCCCAAACCGTTTTTTCGGCGTAGGGATCCCCTTTAAGTCCATACCAGGTGACGGAGCCAGTGCCGCCTCCTTCGCTGGTCCCGGCTACCTAGAGACGTGCGCAAAAAAGTGTGGGCGAGTCCGTTCATTTCAAAAGTACGGCGGATAGTCCGGCGGACTTAGTCTGCCGTACCTAGTCCGCCGCAAAAGTACCGTGTGTGGGCAGGTAGCTCGTTCAGAAAGTCCGGCGTACAGTCCGGCGGAAGGTCCGCCAGACTAAGTCCGCCAGATAGTCTGATATGTGTGTATGCAGCATTAAACTGTTTGATGTACTTAAGGGAGCCATTATCTTCTCTAAGATGGACCTACGAGGGGCTTATATTCTGATTCGAACTAAAGACGGGGATGAGTGGAAGACAGCATTCAACACTCGTAATGGACATTTTGAATATCTAGTTATGCCATTTAGGTTGTGTAATGCCCCTGCTGTCTTCCAACATTTCATGAATGACATTTTTCACGATTTCAGCAACAGTTTTGTGATCATATACTTAGACGACATTTTAATATTTTCCAAGACTCATCTAGAGCACATCTCACATGTAAAGCAGGTATTACAACGACTGAGAGAAAACCATCTTTATGCGAAGATTGAGAAATGCAGTTTCCATCAAAACCATATTCCTTTCCTTGGATACATTATAAGTGCTGTCGGTTTCCAAATGGACCCTCAAAAACTTTCCACTGTTTTGCAATGGCCCCAACCAACCACTTTAAGAGGGATCCAAAGCTTTTTAGGGTTCACAAATTACTACAGATGCTTCATCAAAGGTTTTGCCTCCCCCCCACATTTGAACTTCAGCCTGAATTCCTCACTACTCTCTAGCCTGCTGATTTTGTACTTCACTGCCAGCTCGTGTATGACCTTTGCCTGCCTGACCAGTCTCTGGATTTCGATCGTGTACCGCTTTGCCTAATCTGTTTTAAACAATGTTGCCTCAAAGAGTCAGTAATATACAAAGGGGTACATAGGGGACCCTTTCCTTTCCCATCAAACTTCCCACCAACCACCTTTCACACTTTCCTTTTGTCACTCTTTGTTGCCTATTTCTTCATTTACCACTACCTTTGTTCTTTTCCCTGTCACCTTCTTTTTTAGGCCCTCTTTTTTTCCCATTTTTCCCTCCTTTTCTTGTCATCTAACTTTTTCCTTTTCTCCTTATTTTTCTCTCTCCTTTTCTACTTTTTTTCTCTTATTTCTTATTTTTTTTCCCCCCTTCTTCCCCACCCTATCTCCTCACTTTTTCCCTTCACTCCCCCCCCCCCCCTTCTGAGCACTATAACACTTTTCCAGCCATGGGCAATCTATTAATGTTTGTTCTTGATACCCTTAACCTACTGATCTATCTGCTAATGTTCTATCTTTAGCCGGCTTCTATTTGCCCCCTGTGTCCGCCCCTAGGAGGTCACCCTATCACAGGGTGTCTCAACTGTTTCCGCCTTTTGCTACAAAGGGTTTTTTTTTCTGGTGAGTCATGCAGGTCCTTATATAAATACTCCAAGTTTGATGTATTATCAATTGTCTTTGTTACTATTGAATAAATACATGATGGCATAATTTAAAAATGATATCCCTCTATAGATGTTATGAGTAACGCCTCTTGAGGAAGCAGCACAAGCCGCAAAATCGGTCGAGGAATACGTCCAACTCCACATTGTTTGACAGGGGCACGTAATTACAATTTATGATCTAATACTTCACAGCAGGGCCCGTTCCTGCACCCAACAAGAGTAACTGTGAGGGCTTACAGTGTTGTGGCACCACCACCACCACCCAAGACCCAATGTTTCTGCCCCTGTTTAACAGTGGCATGTAATTACAATTTTTGATCTAATATTTCACAGCAGGGCCTGTTCCTGCACAAAACAAGAGTATCTGTGAGGGGTTACAGTGTTGTGGCACCACCACCCAAGGCCCAATTTTTCTGCCCCTGTTTAACATAACAGTATCATTTTAATATAATGGTATTTTCCACATGTGTCTTTAAATGTGTTTGTAGTAATTTTTTTTAACCAGGTGTACCAGAGGGGCTGAGATTGTTCTTAGAATCCAGGCGCAGAACAGAGAACCCAAAATTTAACCAGCAGCTCCTTCGGCGGTGGCCCTAGAATTGTATTACTGATTACAGAATTGCATTCATTTGTGTCTTGTATATCTGCCTAGAGGTTAGCTTTATAGTGGAAGGCAAGTCAAAACTAAGCTTAAATCTACTCCCACTCACTATTCAAAGCCTATTCTATCTACCCTGTAACAGGAAAGATGTCTATATTTACCCAATCTGAAGTTGTTCTGGTCCAGTCACATTAACTTTCCAGTAGTGGCTTCAGTTTAGAGGAGAGATCGCCGACCAGGGCTACAGAGCCTATGCAATGATATCACCCATAGGCTTACTATGGGGCATCCATTGTTGGCTGTCCCTCCTCTACACAGAAGTCTGTGCTGGGACCCGATTATGTGACCGCACACTGGTGCAACTTCAGAAAAGGTAATTATAGGCATCTTTCCTTTTACAGAGCAGATAGAATAGGTTTGGAATGGGGGTGTAAGTAGATTTAAGCTTAGTTAGATATTGACTTGCCTTCCCCTTAAAGAGCAGATATCTTACCAGTGGAGCCACATTAGACAATGGAAACCAAGAGATACTGTACTGTCAAAGTAAATTTACCCACTATGCTTAAAATCCCTGATCTAAACTACCAAATCTTCCCCTCCCCCAGCTGCTTACTTAACCGAGTAATCTGCAGATTTCTTACAGCTTTTTTTTTCCAAAACTAAGATGCTCCAGGGACTAATAATAGCAAAAGAGTCAAAGGTTGTTCGAGCATGGTTTATTCCTCGAATGTGATCAGAATTAAGGAGCAGAAACGTGCTGTGTCATGTAAATCTTTTTAAATCTGCAAATAATGTTTCTCTCAGTGCCTAGAAATATGCACTTAGGGTTTTCTACTCCATTTTTAAGATATGAGAACAGCCATTTCCTCAAGCCAAATGCATCTAAATCACAAGCAGTAACATTTCAACTAATGTCAGCTTCTTTAAACCTGAATAAAACACAAGACAATGGGTGGAATTTATGAAAACTGGAGCAGCCAGAATCTGGAGCAGCTGTGCATAGTAACCAATCAGCTATTTTCAGCTTGTTCAGTTAAGCTTTGAAATTGAAAGAGAGAAGCTGATTCGTTGCCCATGTACAGATGCTCCAGATTCTGGCTGCACTCGTTTTGATAAATTCTCCTAAATGTACTCATGCTGTAATGAAAAAATGAAATAACTCTAAAGACATGCTGGTAGGTTAATTGGCTCCTGTCTAAATTGGCCATGGTATGTGTGAATGTGAGTTAGGGACCTTAGATTGTAAGCTCCTTGAGGGCAGGGACTGATGTGAATGTACAATATAAATGTAAAGAGCTGCATAAATTGATGGCACTCTAAAAATACTGAATAAAAGTAATACAAATAAATTCAGCATAGATAAACTAAGTACAACAAATCTAAATATAAGAAATTTTGATGACTGGTAAAAAATTACAAATGTGAAATATGAAACATTTAGCTATAGCTCAAAGTGTACTGTGTATGCGATTACTGTTCACATAAACTACAAACTGAATTTTTAAGGAAACACAAATATTTCCTATGGGTACCCAAAGACACAACTGTCTGGATAGTTCAGGGGGATCTTATGTCTTTGGGACCCAGAAATGAGAACAAAGGAAAGGGGCCTCTAAGCCCTTGTACACACGGTCGGACATTCCGACAACAAAATCCGTCGGATTTTGTCCGAAACGTGTGTTGCATACACACGGTCGGACAAAGTTGTCGGAAAATCTGATCGTACGTAACATGATGACGTTAGTTCGTTAGGACAGGACTATGTTGAGGCTAGTAGCCAATAGCTTTGGTCTAGGAATTTGATCTGAGCATGCATGGCACTTTGTCCGATTGGAATTCTCTACACACAATCGGACAAAGTCCGATCGGATCATGTTGTCGGAAAGTTTTATAGCCCAGCTCTAAAACTTTGTCCATCGGATATTCCGACTGAAACAGTCCGATGGAGCCCACACACAGTCGGATTATCCGACATCACGGTCCGATCGGACATTTTCCGCCGGAATGTCCGACCGTGTGTACAAGGGCTAAGTTTAGTAAAATCAATCATTTATTACACCTAGCTGAAAAACAGGTGTGGATCCTCGACTAGAACTTGGATTTTGCTGCGGCTGATTTTGGCGGGTGGCTTTTGATTCTTTTTGACCGATCCGAATCATTCATTGATCCACCAAGTATAGGGGTTCACCTGTGAGGATTGGGAGTCCATGCCGCCAGGTGCCCCTCCAGGAGTCCGGACTTACTATACAGTAACAGGATTCCATTGTATATGAGGAATTCATCAGCTGATACTCAGACACGGTAACATGCCCACTGTCTCTGCTGAGCTGCCGGCTTTTCCCGTTTGTGTTCCTGACATTTATCTATGCCCAAGGGAAGCACACACATGACATTTCATTATCTGCTTGATGTGCTAGTGATTCTGCAATGATCTGTGTGCCTCCGGATATCTGAATTAGTGTATGCTTCATTGCCATTCACTCTCTATCAGCTTATAGGGACTCTTGCCAGCATTGGTTACACCCAGCTATTTATCCCATGCTACATGTGATCATTGCCTTATTGAGGATTGAGGATTGTGGATGCATGATGGCGCCTAGATGATTTTTTCTTAAACAATGTTGTTTTTTAAATGGTTGTAGGCAGTGGCGTCACTAGGGGGTGGCTTTTGGGGCTATAGCCCCGATTCTGGGGCCCATAGCCCTGAGTCTCCACCCGCCCCACATCACTGCTCTTATGCATTCACAGCCAGACCTCTTCAAATTGGGAGCCCCACTAGCACTGCAAAAGTGACTGGGTATATGGTGGGAGACAGGCAGTGCTGCGCTGTAATATTCCCCAGCAAGCAGGGAGTGGGCTGGGCCAGGAGTTCTACTGATGCTGTGACCCTGCTCCATGTAGCCAGCATGTTCAGGACTCAGGAGGCCACAGGATAGGAGCTGAGATCAGAGTGAGAGGGACCGGTTGCCCGCGGTGCTGAGAGGCAGAGGATGGTGAGCCTGGCTTGTCAAGACCAGGTAGGTCCTTCTCCCCAAATAGTCTGCCTATGAGTGTGGACTAAATCCTAATCTTGCTGTAGCTGAACTGTTCCTCAATTGGAGCATTAGTGCATGGACCCACCAGTGGTACTGGCACATCTTCCACACATAGACATAGTGAAATGCATTACTGCTCAATGGGATTCCTTTAGACCTGGTTCCCATCTATGCAGGTTTGTGGCCCGTGCTGGGATAGCAGCCTATTCATTTGAATGGGCTGCCATGCCTGCATTTCCTGCAGAGAAAAGGTGCATGCAGAATTTTAAAAATGCAGCAGCCTTAATATCGCATGGTGCTTTCTACACCATGCAATTTCCCTGCAGGTCCAATGATACATTTTTAGATGTGCGGGGGTGCCATTAGGAATTAATGGCAGCCCCATGTATTTTTTAAACAGGAGCGTGTGCAGGAATTGCAGCAATTCCCACAAGTGACAATCGGAATCTGGTGGCAGGCGAAGTGGTAAGTGACAATCCACATCTGGTGGCAGGTGATGTGGCAAGTGACAATCCCCATCTGGTGGCAGGTTACATGACAAACGATAATCCACATCAAGTGGCAGGCGACGGTGGCAAGTGGCAATCCACATCTGGTGCCAAGCGACAGTGGCAATTGACAATCCACATCTGGTGGCAGACTACATGGCAAGTTATAATCCACAGCTGGTGCCAGGCGATGATGGCACGTAACAAGCTGCATCTGGTGGCAGATGATGTGACATGGCCAGGACTCCCACTGATTCCTGCACCATGTGATTCAGACGCGGGCAATGGTTATTGGAACCAATCAGACCTTGGTGCTGAGGACTGAAGAATTGTCTGTAGGGATCGGTCAGCTGGCCACCTTCTCCACTGCAATTTCTGTGATGGAAGGAAGCCTCAGCAACATATTGTCCAGCACCAGGAAGTTGTAACCTCCCAGGCTCTGGAAACGCATTGTACAAACCTTTCTGCAAGGCCTCCCGAAGATGTTTCATCCTCTGCTCCCTCTGCGAAGGCTGAATAAGTTCTGCAACTTTACCGTTGTAACGTGGATAAAGAAGGGTTGCCAGCCAGTAATGATCCCTCTCCTTGATACCATAAATCCTAGGTCCTTTTGCAGGCTTTGCAGGATCAGGGAGGCCATGCAGCGTAAGTTTGCAGAGGCATTCGATCCTGAGTACTCTGGATCACTAAGGATCACATGATCCTCAACCACCTCCTCCCAGCCACGTAGAACTCCATGGGTTTCTGGGGACTGAAAACGATCCCTTAAAGGCTGCTGCTGATGCTGAGTGTTATCCTCCACCTCCATGCTGACTCAATCCTCCTCCTCCTCTTCTTATTCCTATGTAATGGGGTCTACAGGAACACTATCTGGATAAAGGGGGCCTTGAGAGGTAAGGAAGTCCTCCTATTCCTAACTGCTGTTCTGCATTATTTCACGAAGCGTGTGCTTCAACAGGAAGACAAGAGGGACAGTATCACTGATGCATGCACTGTCACTGCTCCCCATCCTCGTATGCCTCCTCAAATGGTGACAGAACAGTGCATGCATCTTTAATCATTAGCCACTGGCGTGGTGAAAAAAAGCCCGGGAACCTGCTCAAGAACCACTGTATCACCAAATTTAGGATGTGAGGCAAACAGGGAACATGGGTCAAGTGTCCCTGTTGGAGAGCCAAGAGGAGGTTGGTGCCATTGTCGCATACAACCATTCCTGGCTGAAGCTGGTGGCGTGGCGTTAACCACCTATGAGCCTGACAGAATCTCTGTCCCAGTGTGGCTCCTGTCCCCTAAGCAGACCAACTCAAGCACCGCATTGCATCTTTTTGCCTGAGTGCTTACATAGCCCCTTGAATGCCTACAGAGCAACGCTGGTTCAGAGGAGAAATCTGCAGGGGAAGAGGCCATAGAGGAAGAAGAAGAGGAGGGTTGGAGGAGAGAGCTGTGACAGAATCATCACTAGCATTTTGGAGGTGTGGTGGCGGAACAAGCTCCAGCAATACTGAACCCTGTCCTGCTTCCTTCCCAGCTGCCAGCAGAGTTACCCAGTGTGCCGTGAAAGAAAGGTAACGTCCTTGTCCATGCCTGCTGGGCCATGAGTCAGTGGTAATATGCACCTTACTGCGCTGACCGCCCTGTCCAACAAGGCCAAGACATTGCCTTCCACATGCTGTTAGAGAGCCGGAATGGCCTTCTGTGAAAAGAAATGGCATTTGGGAACCTGCCTCTGAGGTACCGCATATTCCAAAAATTCACGAAAGGGGGCAGAGTCTACCAGCTAAAAAGGCAGCAGTTGCAGTGCTAGCAATTTGGCCAAGCTAGCATTCAGACACATGTGGATGGCTGGGACCGAATTTCCTTTGACGGTTTAGCAACTGGGGTAGGGAAATTTACCTGCTAAAATCGGATGTTGGTGTACCGCTAGCAGATATGCTGCAAGTACTTGGGACACCTATTTCTATACCTTCATTCCTCTCAGTGAAGATTTCTCAGAGGACCGGAGGTATAGTGGGGTTGGAGATCCCAGCTGATGAGGAGCAAGGAGAGGTCCACCTTGTTCTTTGATGTTGGACTTTTAAGTGCTGTTGCCAACAGACTGCATGGGAAATCATCAGCCTTATATAGTGTGGGGTGTGGACTTAGCCCCCCTGAGCCATGATTAGCCAAAGGCATCCTGCCTTTGGCCAATTATGGCTCGCTTAGCTGAGGGTGCTGGGACTGACCAAAGCATGCAGATCATGGTGCATGCTTTGGCCATGATTGGTGCATGCTTTGGCCATGACAGCAATGCACTGTGCTCTCGCAGTGCATTATGGGCCATTACGTGGAGCTTGAATTTGTTGCGAACGCCCCATAATGTTTGTTTTTTGACGAACGGGTGAACACCCAATGTTCAAATCTAACTCATGTTCGATGCGAACATAAAGCTCATCCCTAATTACAATGTAGCAATAGAGATAATGCGCTTCAATCACTCTGACACCAAATCAACCATGGTACTGTGATGATTGAAGCGCCAACACAAGCCACTGTCCTGACAAATTGCCTGCAAAAAATAGCTTACCACACCCCCCGTGCCTGCAAAAAGGTTGATGACCGCTGCTATGGGCTCTAGCCCCAGATGTTTTGCAGACCTAGCAACGCCCCTGGTTGTAGGTGGAGGAATATGTTTTTTGCTTTTATTTGTATGTTCATTAATACATTTTTGTTTTTCAATTTGCTACATTGCTGTCCTGCACTCTTTATTGCTTCATCCCAGTGGCTCCTTACAGTTTACTCCTTGACTGTCAATCTCCTTGGCGCAGTCTTTTTTTCTTCATATGCAGCTCCGTGGCCACTGAGCCCCACTTTGTTTGGATTGTGAGTAGATTTATGGCGTGGCACCCAGTCTTCCCTTTTGTATGAAGTTGAGGTCTCCCTGGATGTCTGTGAAGCGCAGCGTGGAGTATGGTATTGGCCGGATGATGCCAGCAAAGACCAGAATGCAACTAGTTTCAGAGTGTGTAAAAAACATAAGGAAACTGTCGATGGTAGTATATGCATAACATATTGTAATAAATATAAACAACTCATTATAAGATATATAATAAATATATAAAAAAATGTATATATATATATATATATATATATATATATATATATATATATATATATATATATATATATATATATATATATATATATATATATGTATACACAATATCTCACAAAAGTGAGTACACCCCTCACATTTTTGTAAATATTTTATTATATCTTTTCATGTGACAACACTGAAGAAATATCACTTTGCTACAATGTAAAGTAGTAAGTGTACAGCTTGTATAACAGTGTAAGTTTTCTATCCCCTCAAAATAACTCAACACACAGCCATTAATAGTGATGGCCGAACGGTTCGCCCGGCGGTCGTTTCGCGGCGAATTTCCGACATTCGCGGTCCGCACGTTCGAACGCCTTTTTCCGTCGTTCGCCGCGGCGGACTTACGTGTTTAATGTATACAAGAACTTTAACCTTTGGTGACACGTTTATCATGTGATACAGGACAGCCAATTGAGACATGACAGCACATGGACACTTGTACATTCCCCCTAACCTATAAATACACCCGATCCGGTGGCCATTTTACATTCTTTCTTCTGTTAAGATAGGGACAGGTTCCTGTGTGGAGTAGGGAGAGATAAACCACTAGCTATTTGGTACACAAAAGTTCTTTTCAGGACTGGTATAGGTGTTAGGTGTTGATAGGTTTGCTGTGCTGCTGATTCTTGCAGCAGCCTGAGTGTCTTTTGTTAGTTTAGAGAAAGGGAAAGGACGGTGTATGCTACAGGGACAGCCAGATTAGTCTTTCATCATCATCATCATCATCATCATCATTAGCTGTTACTATCAAGGTCCACAAAAGAGCTGTTCCAGTAACCACTAATCGTTCTCTTTTTTTGCCAATTTGTATAGGGACAGGAAGGAAGCAGTGTTGTCAGGCAGTGAGGGTAATTTTAAAGACTTGCTGTTATTATTAGTTCCACAAAGGTTCTTTTCAGGACTGGTATCAGTGGTACAGTAATAGGCTTGTACATGTATAATATTCTTTCTTCCAAATATAGAAAGGATATTATACTTGACTGCTGCCCTTCTGCTGCAGTCTGCTAAACATTCACAACTCACTTGTTCCACAAAAGTTCTTATAAGGACTGGTAACTTGGTATAGGGTGCTACGGTACATAGGCTTGAGTGCGGTACAGTCTGCTGTTCTGTAAGGACCGCTATCGGTCCACAATAGATAGGGTTGACGTGCACCACTGCTGACCGCTGCCCTATACTGCAGCAGTCCTTCAGCGGTATAGGGACTGACGTACAGTCTGCTAATCACTAACACACAACCTGCTTGTTCCACAAAAGTTCTTATAAGGACTGGTAACTTGGTATAGGGTGCTACGGTACATAGGCTTGAGTGCGGTACAGTCTGCTGTTCTGTAAGGACCGCTATCGGTCCACAATAGATAGGGTTGACGTGCACCACTGCTGACCGCTGCCCTATACTGCAGCAGTCCTTCAGCGGTATAGGGACTGACGTACAGTCTGCTAAACACTAATACACAACCTGCTTGGTCCACAAAAGTTCTTATAAGGACTGGTAACTTGGTATAGGGTGCTACGGTACATAGGCTTGAGTGCGGTACAGTCTGCTGTTCTGTAAGGACCGCTATCGGTCCACAATAGATAGGGTTGACGTGCACCACTGCTGACCGCTGCCCTATACTGCAGCAGTCCTTCAGCGGTATAGGGACTGACGTACAGTCTGCTAAACACTAATACACAACCTGCTTGGTCCACAAAAGTTCTTATAAGGACTGGTAACTTGGTATAGGGTGCTACGGTACATAGGCTTGAGTGCGGTACAGTCTGCTGTTCTGTAAGGACCGCTATCGGTCCACAATAGATAGGGTTGACGTGCACCACTGCTGACCGCTCACCTATACTGCAGCAGTCCTTCAGCGGTATAGGGACTGACGTACAGTCTGCTAATCACTAACACACAACCTGCTTGTTCCACAAAAGTTCTTATAAGGACTGGTAACTTGGTATAGGGTGCTACGGTACATAGGCTTGAGTGCGGTACAGTCTGCTGTTCTGTAAGGACCGCTATCGGTCCACAATAGATAGGGTTGACGTGCACCACTGCTGACCGCTGCCCTATACTGCAGCAGTCCTTCAGCGGTATAGGGACTGACGTACAGTCTGCTAAACACTAACACACAACCTGCTTGGTCCACAAAAGTTCTTATAAGGACTGGTAACTTGGTATAGGGTGCTACGGTACATAGGCTTGAGTGCGGTACAGTCTGCTGTTCTGTAAGGACCGCTATCGGTCCACAATAGATAGGGTTGACGTGCACCACTGCTGACCGCTGCCCTATACTGCAGCAGTCCTTCAGCGGTATAGGGACTGACGTACAGTCTGCTAAACACTAATACACAACCTGCTTGGTCCACAAAAGTTCTTATAAGGACTGGTAACTTGGTATAGGGTGCTACGGTACATAGGCTTGAGTGCGGTACAGTCTGCTGTTCTGTAAGGACCGCTATCGGTCCACAATAGATAGGGTTGACGTGCACCACTGCTGACCGCTCACCTATACTGCAGCAGTCCTTCAGCGGTATAGGGACTGACGTACAGTCTGCTAATCACTAACACACAACCTGCTTGTTCCACAAAAGTTCTTATAAGGACTGGTAACTTGGTATAGGGTGCTACGGTACATAGGCTTGAGTGCGGTACAGTCTGCTGTTCTGTAAGGACCGCTATCGGTCCACAATAGATAGGGTTGACGTGCACCACTGCTGACCGCTGCCCTATACTGCAGCAGTCCTTCAGCGGTATAGGGACTGACGTACAGTCTGCTAAACACTAATACACAACCTGCTTGGTCCACAAAAGTTCTTATAAGGACTGGTAACTTGGTATAGGGTGCTACGGTACATAGGCTTGAGTGCGGTACAGTCTGCTGTTCTGTAAGGACCGCTATCGGTCCACAATAGATAGGGTTGACGTGCACCACTGCTGACCGCTGCCCTATACTGCAGCAGTCCTTCAGCGGTATAGGGACTGACGTACAGTCTGCTAAACACTAATACACAACCTGCTTGGTCCACAAAAGTTCTTATAAGGACTGGTAACTTGGTATAGGGTGCTACGGTACATAGGCTTGAGTGCGGTACAGTCTGCTGTTCTGTAAGGACCGCTATCGGTCCACAATAGATAGGGTTGACGTGCACCACTGCTGACCGCTGCCCTATACTGCAGCAGTCCTTCAGCGGTATAGGGACTGACGTACAGTCTGCTAAACACTAATACACAACCTGCTTGGTCCACAAAAGTTCTTATAAGGACTGGTAACTTGGTATAGGGTGCTACGGTACATAGGCTTGAGTGCGGTACAGTCTGCTGTTCTGTAAGGACCGCTATCGGTCCACAATAGATAGGGTTGACGTGCACCACTGCTGACCGCTCACCTATACTGCAGCAGTCCTTCAGCGGTATAGGGACTGACGTACAGTCTGCTAATCACTAACACACAACCTGCTTGTTCCACAAAAGTTCTTATAAGGACTGGTAACTTGGTATAGGGTGCTACGGTACATAGGCTTGAGTGCGGTACAGTCTGCTGTTCTGTAAGGACCGCTATCGGTCCACAATAGATAGGGTTGACGTGCACCACTGCTGACCGCTGCCCTATACTGCAGCAGTCCTTCAGCGGTATAGGGACTGACGTACAGTCTGCTAATCACTAACACACAACCTGCTTGTTCCACAAAAGTTCTTATAAGGACTGGTAACTTGGTATAGGGTGCTACGGTACATAGGCTTGAGTGCGGTACAGTCTGCTGTTCTGTAAGGACCGCTATCGGTCCACAATAGATAGGGTTGACGTGCACCACTGCTGACCGCTGCCCTATACTGCAGCAGTCCTTCAGCGGTATAGGGACTGACGTACAGTCTGCTAAACACTAATACACAACCTGCTTGGTCCACAAAAGTTCTTATAAGGACTGGTAACTTGGTATAGGGTGCTACGGTACATAGGCTTGAGTGCGGTACAGTCTGCTGTTCTGTAAGGACCGCTATCGGTCCACAATAGATAGGGTTGACGTGCACCACTGCTGACCGCTCACCTATACTGCAGCAGTCCTTCAGCGGTATAGGGACTGACGTACAGTCTGCTAATCACTAACACACAACCTGCTTGTTCCACAAAAGTTCTTATAAGGACTGGTAACTTGGTATAGGGTGCTACGGTACATAGGCTTGAGTGCGGTACAGTCTGCTGTTCTGTAAGGACCGCTATCGGTCCACAATAGATAGGGTTGACGTGCACCACTGCTGACCGCTCACCTATACTGCAGCAGTCCTTCAGCGGTATAGGGACTGACGTACAGTCTGCTAATCACTAACACACAACCTGCTTGTTCCACAAAAGTTCTTATAAGGACTGGTAACTTGGTATAGGGTGCTACGGTACATAGGCTTGAGTGCGGTACAGTCTGCTGTTCTGTAAGGACCGCTATCGGTCCACAATAGATAGGGTTGACGTGCACCACTGCTGACCGCTGCCCTATACTGCAGCAGTCCTTCAGCGGTATAGGGACTGACGTACAGTCTGCTAAACACTAATACACAACCTGCTTGGTCCACAAAAGTTCTTATAAGGACTGGTAACTTGGTATAGGGTGCTACGGTACATAGGCTTGAGTGCGGTACAGTCTGCTGTTCTGTAAGGACCGCTATCGGTCCACAATAGATAGGGTTGACGTGCACCACTGCTGACCGCTGCCCTATACTGCAGCAGTCCTTCAGCGGTATAGGGACTGACGTACAGTCTGCTAAACACTAATACACAACCTGCTTGGTCCACAAAAGTTCTTATAAGGACTGGTAACTTGGTATAGGGTGCTACGGTACATAGGCTTGAGTGCGGTACAGTCTGCTGTTCTGTAAGGACCGCTATAGGTCCACAATAGATAGGGTTGACGTGCACCACTGCTGACCGCTCACCTATACTGCAGCAGTCCTTCAGCGGTATAGGGACTAAGAGTTTTGTCACAGGGTCATTTAAAAAATGACATGCAGAGGAAGAGGCAGGCCCTTCCGCAGGGGTGGTAGGGGTAGGGCAGGAGCAACAGGCTTGAGCCAAAGTGGGAAGTTGCAGAAGGTGCGTTCAATTACTTTAAAGGATGCACCAGACTTGGTTGAGTGGCTCGCTCAGCCTTACTCTTCTGCACCCTCCTCATCCTCTCGATCTGCACCCTCTTCTTCACTCTCTGCTATGTGCACCCCCAAAGACACTACCACCAACAACACGACCACCACCACCACCACCACATACCTTCCGCTTGAGTCACTGGAATTATTTTCCGATCCATATCAAGAGGACATTTCTGATGCGCAGCCACTCTTGGTATTGGATCAGGAAGAGGAGGTAGCAACAAGCGCTACTCAGCAGTCTGACGCCAGTACCCAGATCAGCCCAAGGAGGAGGTTGGTCCCCGGTGTTGCTGCCTACTCTACTTATAGCGGTGGGGAAGGTGACGTTGATGATGACGTGTCTAGTGATGTCACGTGGGTGCCCACAAGAGAGGAAGAGGAGGGGAGTTCAGAGGGAGATATGGACCAGCAGATAGGGAGGAGAAGCAGCAATGACTTACATTGCACAGCAGGGACAAAGCAGACTGCAAATGTATCAGGAGCGAGTCATCGACCATGTACGGTCACATCTGGCGCTCCCAGGACACCGGCACATGGCTCCGCAGTGTGGGCTTTTTTTAACGTGTCCGCTGCTGACAATAGCGTTGCCATCTGCAATCTTTGCAGTCAACGCGTTAGTCGCGGTAAGCCCAATACTCACCTAGGGACGACCGCCTTAAGAAGGCACATGAGCAGCCATCACCGAGCCCAGTGGGAGCAACGGAACACACAAAGCCACACTGCAGGCTCTCACCGTCCAGCCTCGTCTTCTACTTCTCCTTCTCCTCTCTCCTCACAATTGTCCTCCACTCCACCTTCCATCACGCCAAGCTCACATTTTTCTGCAAAAAGGCAGGCTTCCGTGGGCCTAATGTTTGAGCGTAAAAAAATGATGACGCCGGATAACCCTCTTGCCCAACGGTTGGCGGCTGGCTTGTCAGAACTCATAGCCCGCCAACTACTGCCATATAAACTGGTGGACTCGGAGGCCTTTCGCAAATTTGTGGCCATTGGAACACCACAATGGAAGGTCCCAGGAAGGAAGTATTTCTCAGAGAAGGGCATCCCAGAGCTATATGGCCATGTTCAGCGGCAAGTGAATGTATCTCTGGCACACAGTGTCGGTGCCAAGATACATCTGACCACAGACACGTGGTCTAGCAAACACGGGCAGGGAAGGTATATCAGTTTTACTGCCCACTGGGTGAACCTTCTGACGGCCGTCAAGCATGTAACCCGTGGCACCCGTGTAGATTTGGTTTTACCGCCACGGATTGCATGCAGGCCTGACTCTTCTTCTCCTCCTCCTACTCCATCCTCCTCCCTCTCCTCCTCAGCTGCCTCCTCCTTTTCCGCTGCTAGCGTCTCTTCCACTGCACCGCCCAAGCTCCCCAGAACCTATTCCACATGCCAGGTGAGACGTTGCCATGCCGTGCTGCGTCTGTTGTGCCTGGAAGCAAAGAGCCACACTGGCCCGGCACTCCTTTCAGCTTTGCGTTCACAGGCAGATGAGTGGCTAACACCGCTCAATTTGACAGTTGGTAAAGTGGTGTGTGACAACGGTGCCAATCTGCTTAGCGCATTGAAACAGGGCAAAATCACGCACGTGCCGTGCATGGCACACGTCTTAAACTTGGTCGTGCAGCGATTCCTTGTCAAATACCCTGGGGTCCAGGACATCTTGCGGCAGGCAAGGAAAATCTCGGCCCATTTCAGAAGATCTTACACGGCCATGGCTCGCCTTGCTGACATTCAGCGGCGACACCATCTGCCGGTCAGACGTCTTATTTGCGATTGCCCGACGCGATGGAACTCAACCTTCTATATGCTTGATAGGCTGCTCCAGCAGAAACGTGCAGTTAACGTCTACCTGTATGAACTCTGCGAAAGAAACGGTTCTGGGGAGCTGGGTTTTTTTTCACCGCGCCAGTGGCTGCTCATGCGCGACACATGCAGACTTCTGCGGCCATTTGAGGAGATCACCAAACTGGTCAGTCGCAGCCATGGCGCCATCAGTGACATGGTACCTTATGCCTTCTTTCTGGAGCGTGCATTGCGTCGTGTCATTGATCAGGCTGTGGAGGAGCAGGAGCGGGAAGATGAGGAAGTCGCAATGCTGGATGAATTCCCAGGGGGGGCTACTCTATCTGAGACAAGTCAACAACAGGAGTCTGATGAGGAGTCAGAGGAGGATGGTGCCGGGGCGGATGAGCAGGAGCAAGAAGAGCATGCTTTAAACCTTTCTGGGATCCCTGTTGTGCGAGGATGGGGAGAGGAGAATGAAGAGGACGACATTATCCTGGATGATGAGCAGGAGCCAGGCCACCACACCGCTTCCACTTTAGTGCAAATGGGGGCCTTCATGCTCCAGTGTTTTAATAGGGACCCCCGTATAAAAAGCATGAGGGTCAAGGACCAGTACTGGGTGGCAACGTACTTAGACCCCCGGTACAAACACAAAATGGCGGAAATGTTACCGCCGTCGCAGAGGGCTGTCAGAATGCAGCACTTCCAGGCCTTGCTTCGAGAAATGCTGCATTCTGCTTTTGCGTGCGCTGGCAGAGGAGCAATTCCCACTCCCAGAGAAGGATTTGCGGGTACCAATCCAACAGCGCCTGCAAGAAGAGGCCGGTTTGAAGATGTGTTGGTGACTTCGGATATGAGGTCATTCTTTCAGCCGACCCATCGACAGGTGTCATCCGGATCCAGCATCAGGGAACGCCTAGACCGTCAGGTGTCCGACTACATTGGGTTAACGGCCGATGTGGACGCTCTGAGGAGTGATGAACCCCTAGACTACTGGGTGGGCAGGCTTGACCTCTGGCCAGAGCTTGCCCAATTTGCAATCGAACTGTTGGCTTGCCCCTCATCCAGTGTCCTGTCCGAAAGGACGTTCAGCGCAGCAGGGGGGATTGTGACCGATAAGCGTACTCGCCTAGCTCACCACAGTGTTAACTACCTCACATTTCTAAAAATGAATGAGGCATGGATCTCGGAGGAATTCAACACATGTGATCAGTAGACCATGTATATGTCTATAAACAATTTTTGGAATCAAGCACACAGACCTTCTTAATTCATTTGGCTCACTTCCCTGACCCAAAAAAGCACACCGTACTATATGCCCCTACCCTCCTCTTTGAAGAGGTTGAGCGGTGTCATATTTCTACTGGGGCTGCTTATTATGAGGGGTTCCCACCATCCCTGTGCTGTGCTGACTTCCTCCTGGGTGTTCTTATTATGAGGGGCTCCCACCATCCCTGTGCTGTGCTGACTTCCTCCTGGGGGTTCTTATTATGAGGGGATCACACCATCCCTGTGCTGTGCTGACTTCCTCCTGGGGCTGCTTACGGTGCTGCTGTCAGCGCTGTATGTCACGGAGCTGCTGTCAGCGCTGTATGTCACGGAGCTGCTGTCAGCGCTGTATGTCACGGAGCTGCTGTCAGCGCTGTATGTCACGGAGCTGCTGTCAGCGCTGTATGTCACGGAGCTGCTGTCAGCGCTGTATGTCACGGAGCTGCTGTCAGCGCTGTATGTCACGGAGCTGCTGTCAGCGCTGTATGTCACGGAGCTGCTGTCAGCGCTGTATGTCACGGAGCTGCTGTCAGCGCTGTATGTCACGGAGCTGCTGTCAGCGCTGTATGTCACGGTGCTGCTGTCAGCGCTGTATGTCACGGAGCTGCTGTCAGCGCTGTATGTCACGGAGCTGCTGTCAGTGCTGTATGTCACGGAGCTGCTGTCAGCGCTGTATGTCACGGAGCTGCTGTCAGCGCTGTATGTCACGGAGCTGCTGTCAGCGCTGTATGTCACGGTGCTGCTGTCAGCGCTGTATGTCACGGAGCTGCTGTCAGCGCTGTATGTCACGGAGCTGCTGTCAGCGCTGTATGTCACGGAGCTGCTGTCAGCGCTGTATGTCACGGAGCTGCTGTCAGCGCTGTATGTCACGGAGCTGCTGTCAGCGCTGTATGTCACGGTGCTGATGTCAGTGCTCTGTATTACGGTGCTGCTGTCAGTGCTCTGTATCTCCTGCACCCTCTTGTTTGCCTACCCTGGTCCCTGACCTTCCCTCTCCTCCATTGCCTTCATTAGCTCCATAGTCCTGAATTGTCAGAACAATTTCCCAAATAAAAAAAAAATGCTTGTAGTTATCGATCCCAAATTCACCTCATACATGTATTATGCTATTGTCCAGGTGGTGGGACTACGTGCTACCCCCTAATAATTACCCCGTGGCCGCAAATTCGACCTAAAGGTTTGCGAAATTCGCCTCCCATTGAAGTCAATGGAGCCCGCGGCGAACGGTCGTTTTCGCGAACGTTTGTGTCCGTTCGCGTTTCGCGTTCGCGAAACGTCCCGTCGGAAGTTCGTCCATCACTAGCCATTAATGCCTAAACTGCTGGCAACAAAATTGAGTACACCCCTAAGTGAAAATGTCCAAATTGGGCCCAATTAGCCATTTTCCCTCCCCAGTGTCATGTGACTCATTAGTGTTACAACACACAATAGTCAGTTAAAATATCGCAGTGCAGTATTGCGAAAAATGGCCTGGTCATTAAGGGGGTAAATCCTTCTGGGGCTTAAGTGGGTAAAGGAATAGTTTGTGTGTTACAATGCCCTTGTACCTATCAGTATGTGGGACAAACTACTCAGGCACTGATTAGGTAATGTGTATAATATAAAAATGTTTTTTTAAAACAACATAGTATATTAGGCCATTTAAAAAAAAAATATATCACGATAAAAATCCAGTTGGGTTACAATTTGGCAGTATAGAAAAAATTTAATTGGATTTGAGAGAGGTTAATTTAAAATGTATGATTTCAAGGGCAAAGAGTTAATGGATATACATCTTGCAGACATTGTAATTGAAGGTTTTAAATTTAGATATATACCTCAGCTGTTTTATTAGTGACAGATAAGAACCAATGGTTATGTGATTTAAATAGTATTTGAATATTTATATAAAGTTTACTGGTTTAATGAATGTTTAACAAAGTGTTTTCGGTATATATTACTGCCATTGTGTGTGCATTATATGTATTAGTTTAATCGTTTTTTTTATTTCATATAATTTATATGTATGTATTGTGTTGATATATACAAAATCGCATAAGAAGATAGCTAAATGTTCCTGGATGAAGCCGAAGAGCTGTCAGAGAGGAGGGGGGGGGAGTCGAGCGGTCATGGAAAAGGACAAGCATGGGCCGGAAGTGGCTGAAGACGTGTGCGCTGTCCGGAAAGAGCCGAGCGGGATCGGAAAGCATCAAAGTGTGCTGCGTCCGGAAGTAAAACAAGTTCCATGCCTACCCATGGGCAGAACAGCGGTGCTCTGTCACTGAAACTGGCCCACCAAGCCATCAGCCAACTCAGAAACTCCCGGTAGACCCAATGGCCAGTACATGCCTGACTGGACCTATAATGCCTTGTACACATGGTCGGACATTCCGACAACAAAATCTATCAGATTTTTTCCAACAGATTTTGTGCCAAACTTGTCTTGCATACACACGGTCGGACAAAGTTGAAAAATCCGATCTTTCTTAACAAGGTGACGTACAACACATATATCAGGACTATAAACGGGCCAGTAGCCAATAGCTGTGGTCTCTTACTGTAATTTATTCTGAGCATGCGTGGCACTTTGTCCAACGTATTTTGTTGTCGGAAAATTTTAAATCCTACTCTCAAACTTTGTGTGTCGGAAATTCCGATGGAAAAAGTTTGATGGAGCCCACACACGATCGGATTTTCTGACAGCACAATCCGATCGCACATTTTCCGTCGGAAAGTCCGACCGTGTGTACAGGGGATAAGATGGGAGGAGACAGTTTGATGATCTATGTTTTTTTGGGGGGGTTTAATGTAAAGCATTTAAATCATGGATTGGTGCAGTGTATGGCGGTGGCAGAATTTCCTTCCAGAATAGTTGGAAGTGCTAATGTAGCACCTTATATAATGTGAGTGGATTGATCTGATGATGTTAAAAAAAAGGTATTTAAATGTTTAAACACTATTTTGAGTACTTTTGCTTTGCCAGCATTGCTGAGAATTGAGTAATGGTATGCAAAGATTTCTGAAGATTTATATGAAGTGATTCACAATGAGATTAACATCAAGTTTATACGGACCTTGCTGAGCCAAAGTAAAATGCCTCTGGTGAGTGATTTAAATGGATACCGGTGAGGTACTTTGATGTGTGTATAGTGAGTTCACAGTAGTGGTTATTTTATTTTTTTTAGTGAAGAGGAAAGAGAAAAAAGATACATCATTACATCTTTTTTGCTATTTAAAAACAATTAATTTAAATTAGTATTTTCTGTTTCAATATATTCTATTGGAAATTTTTTCCAAGAATATGATATACAAGTGGTGCACATCAAAACATTAAAGAGGAGGTCCAGCCCCCCCACGAAAAATTAAAAGTCAGCAGCTACAAATACTGCCGCTGCTGACTTTTAATATATAGAGACTCCTGTGACAAGCTGTGTTGTTCCTCCTTCGGGTCTCGCTTGGGGTTATGCCTCCCTCTCCACTCGACTTCCTGATATGGTGGGGAGATGTGACCTTCACGATTCTCCCCAATGTTCTCCCACAGTTGTGCCTTTGGCCACCGGGGGGCAGCCTGTACTGTGCCGGCGGCGTCCCATGATCGTTGTCAGATGTGTTTGTTTGCGGCTTTTTGTAGTGCATGCATGTGACACTACGCAATTGCGGCAAGGGTGACGGTGGATAACAGGGCCTTGGCCTTCCGGAACGCAGAGGGGGCCACGCCGATATCGTCAATGGTGGCAGGGGACCAATGCGGTGGGCATGGGAGGGGGGGGAGAGGATGACACCTGCTATGCTCCAATCAATCATTGATTGGAGGGTATTTAAAGCCATTTCCCTCCAGTGGATCTTGAGGTGTGATCCCTGGAGGACCAATAGCACTCATACTACGAGAAGAAGTCTGAACAGTAAGTGCCGTTGTGGACACATTGGCTTGGATGGATACCCCACTATTTATGATTTATAATTTTGCACTTATTTTATTTCATATAGATTGTTTTTTTTACCACCCAACATTGAAAATTGCCTATGAGCGCATACACCTTTGCCAAGTCTGGCATCTTGCATTACATCTTCAACATTAAAGGAAAAATAAATGTATTTTTAATAATCATGCTCACCTATTGAAGCACCAACAATGGCACTTTTTGTTTTTGTTTCTTAAGCACCAGTATATAACATATTGCAGTTCACTTAACTTACATTGTATTATTATTCAATCACTTATTGTGCACAATCAATTCCGTCACTTTTGATTAACTAATACGGTTGCCTTTATTCAAATCATGTACCCAACCTTTATGCAAAATCACTCTAATCATGATAGATTCCATGGGTCTATTATTTAACCCATGGGTAAATTAAAAAGCTTTTTTCAAAAAATATGTAATAAGTACTTAATAAAACATCAACTAAATAGATAGCTATTGTAATGAATTGGTTTACCATACCAAGTGGGATCCTCAGCCAGCCAGGAGAAACACTGAGCACTCTTACAAAAATGATTTCTGTTCACTTATTTAGGCCTCCTAATTACAAATTGCAGGTGCCCCTTCCCCCACTCCTTCCCTTTCTGGTATCTAAGTGCCTGGCCCCTTGTAAACCCTGTAGATATGGGGCTCACCTGGGGGGACACTGAAGAGGCATGCTGAGGTGCGGGAACATTTGAATGCAACTGGTTTTAAATCTCTGGTTATGTGAGGTCCATCATTTGAAGGGTAAATATGCAATAATAGATAGGAAGTAATGTATGGGTAATGCATGATTGTATATATGAAGTAGTATTCCGTCTTTATTGTACATCACCAAATATAAATTATAAATGGTAAAAACCCTTTTTTTAATGTATTTTCTAGAACACTGAAGAAGATCACAAATATAGGGATCAAAATGCATTGGGGTATTCTTATGCATCCTATGGTGTAACGTAATTTGTAAACACTGTTCCTATGATGTATAATGTCACCATCAATTTTGGTTACCCTGTTTTTATGTCACCAACCAGAACTCATATTTTAAGCTCTTTGTATGTTTGAATCTTTTTTTTATTAAATAAAATAACCAGTTTTTATATATTTTGTTTATTTTGCTGCTAAAAAAAACCTTGTGGGGAACCTTTCCATGTTTTAAATATATGGAGACTTACCTGTTCAGGAAGCCCACCGTATCGGCACCTCAGCCGATCTTCGGATCACCATTGCTGGTAGGGGAACCCACCAGTGAAGCCTTTCAGCTTCACAGCCAATTCCATACTGCACATGTGCAAAGTGCTCTGTGCTTTCTTATTGGTCCAGTGGCAGAGAAAGGAAGAGGGGGCCTTGGCACCATCTCCCGGAATTTGGGAATGGTACCTGTCAAAAACAGGTACCCGTTCCCTCCTCCACCCAAATGTGGCACCGGAGGGGAGGTGGAGGAGACGGATAAGCAGAAGTTCCACTTTTGAGTGGAACTCCGGTTTAAGAACAGGTATGAAAAGGGAATAAAATATTATACCACCAGCTACTCTCAACCCAAAGGGATGCCAGATAAAGTAGGAATTCAAGATAAAGAAAAAGTTCTTAAAGAGAAAACAGCCATCCCACTCGGAAAACCCCCCACCAGGGGAAACATTAAAACCCAAATTTTGCCACCACCCACTGGCACGCCGGCAAGGGGTTTGAGTATACATAAAGCGCAACCACAAGTGGAAGCAACACAACTAAATGAAAAAGGGAAGTGTAAATCCAAGAAAAAATGGGGGGGGGGGGGGGGCGGGTGGGGAGACAAAGAAAAGGAACGAAAGAAGCGAAAGAAAGGCAGAAGAATTAGACAAAGCAAAAGGAAAAAGAAGAACTATCCGAACGCCCGCCACTGCCCACACTCCTCAGTCAGCTGGAAGTTGAAGATACTTAATCCAAGGATCCCAAACCCTGTCAAACTTAGCAGTTTTATCCTGCAAGATACTGTACTGACCAACTTTTAATTGAGCATGATCCTTGTCAGTTTATTTTTTTTAACAGCTAAATCTACCACTGGTTTCTTCCAATCGGTCACTATAATGTTTTTCCCTGTGAGAAACATAAAGTGGATTAAAGTTTGAACTTGTTTGGTAAACTAATATTTTCATAGAACAGATACAGTATATTGTTGCATATTATTATACACAATACATATTACCAGTTTTCTCAAGCAATATGAAAATATGTTAGTGGCTGAATTTGTGTTTTTGTCCTTCCTGGGGCATGTGCACAGATGTCTGACTAATATGCATTTGTGCATTTTTTTTCTGTTCTGCTTAAATGCTCCTCTCTGAACTTGCAAATTATGTATTTTTTTTGTCTCTAAATGCTCCGGCTTGTTAGCATCCACATTTAGAGCCAGAAAAATCATTAAACACCTGTAAAACAGGTGTTTTTTTTAGCTACAGTGTGCATGGGGCCTTAGTGCTGCCTTTCACCTTGTGACTTGCTAAATGGGTGCAATCTTTAATTCTTCATGATCACTGGAGAAAATGCCTCCTCCTCCCTGCAGCTGACTGATCATCATTTGAATAGAGTTTAAGGGCTACTTTATAGTTGTAAAATATATGACAAAAATAAAAATAAATTATTGTTGATGTGTATTTTTAAAATATACAAAGGTTTACTTTAATATCTTAAGAGGCCAAATAAATCTATTGGTGCACCCACTTTAATCAAAGGATAAAAATCAGCTGATATGAACACTGATATGGGACTGGTACCTGGTATCACCTCTCACTGGTTTTGGCTGCCATATGTCAAACCTTTAGCTATTTGCCTATGTAGAAATCCAGATAATAAATGGATCATGACAGGAGATAGCAATTCCCTGTAAAAAAAAAAAAAAAGAAGAAACATTACACTTACAGTTCCTCTTTGGTAAGCGGTGCATTAATATTTTACTCTTTTAGCAAGCCCCAGTCAATGCTAAAACCAAAAAATTTCCAGCTGTTTAGGATAGATACTATATGTCCTGCAATAATGTCGGCCAGTGGGAGACACACCCAGAAGTAAGGGATTATAGTGGCTGCCAGAACTCCTTTTTACAGTGTATTGATTTTGTAAGACGTTTCACAATTTTCAAAGGATCGCCTTAAAATATATACTGAGGAGCACATACTTCTGATACATTTGCAGATAATATATTGATGTTTATTTAATCTCTTATTAATATGTTATCTAATTGATCTAAGTAAAATTGTATTTCATCTTAGATATTAGGGGTTATTCATGAAAGACAAATCCACTTTGCACTACAATTGCAAAGTGCACTTGCAATTGCACCGAAAGTATACTTGGAAGTGCAGTCGCTGTAAATCTGAGAGGTAGATCTGAAATGAGGGGAAGCTCTGCTGATTTTATTATCCAATCATGTACAAGCTAAAATGCTATTTTTTTTTCCTTACATGTCCCTCTCGGATATACAGCGACTCTACTTTCAAGTGCACTTTCAGTGCAATTTCAAATGCACTTTCCACTTGTAGTTTGCACTTGTAGTGCAAAGTGGATTTGCCTTTAGTAAATAACCCCATTTGTGTCTTTCTTCACTTTATTTAATTAACCTTAGATACCTTAAGGTAAGTATTAGGTATTCTATTGAATCAATTATCTTCCCTTCTTAAATTATCTGAAAAAAAACTGGAAATTAGCTATTGTGTTTGTATCAAGGTTTGTTAGAGTGTTTTCTATGAACATTAAATTACTTTTAAAATTGGATTAGTTGCTTAGAACTATTCTAAAATTGGTTAAGTCTAAACTCTCATAGATTATAAATGTTGACATTTTGTCAAGTATTATAAAGTATTATAAATATTACTAAACAAATTACAAAACAAGACACAAATACTTCCCAATTCTTTGTGATTTGAGTAGTTGGGTCAAACCCTGTAGGACACTCCCCTTTTATGGCATTTTTATTTTTATTCCATTAACCAATTATTTTGTTAATTTATACAATACATAACATAAAGAAAACAGTAAGTAGAGATTAATTTATAAAATGTACAATACAGAACATACAAAAAGTAAACAGAGATCAACTTAGCAGAGGGGTTTGTCTTGTAAGGTTACCTTTGGATTAAAATAGTAGAGGATAAATTGTAGCTAGCTAGAGGGATTGTAGAGTAGGTTGGTGAGGGAAGGACAGTGACAGCATTTTGCAAGCAAAGGGGCAACAGTGAAAAGAGACAGAAACAAGGAAGAATGAAAAAATGAAGGGGATTTAGGGGTAATGGGGTTAAAACAGACAATTTCCAGCAGTTGTGTCCTGTAATTTTGACCATTGATCTGTGTCCATAGACAATGATTGCTGCATGGGTGATTACATGCAAGTGGGCACTATTAGCTGTGGGAGCTGGCAGCCTTCCATTGTTCTCAACTAAGCAGCTTTTTGCAGCTAATCATGGAAACCCCTGCTGAGGTTCTTGCACATAATTGCAGGCAAGGTGCACTAACCAGGGTTGAATGCACTCTAATGCCCCATACACACAGTCAGACATTCCGATGGAAAAAGTCTGATCGGATTATGTTGTCTTAAAATCCGATCATGTGAGGGCTCTATCTGACTTTTTCTGTTGGAATTTCCAACGGAAAAAGTTTAAGGCCTCTTTCACACTGACGTCCCGTTCAGGCCCGCCTGTCAGTTTTTCAGGCGGACCTGAACGGGTGCTCCATAGAGCTCTGAATGAATGAATGAATGAAATACTTATATAGCGCACAATGCGAACTGAATCGCCTCTAGGCGCTGATGGAGCGTCGGATGTCAGCGGTGACATGTCCGCTGACATCCGACCCGCTCCGATCCGAAAAAGTGTAACGGAGGAAAAAGCTATTTTTCCATCCGTCTGCGGATCGGATCGGGTGACGACGGGCACTGCGGTCCGTCGTCATCCGATCTCCCATAGGGGAGAGCGGCGCTGTGACAGGTCCGTCCCTGCACAGTGTGCAGAGACGGAGCTGTCATCTCCCTGCTCAGCGGGGATCGGCGGAGTGATCCCCGCTGAGCAAACGGATATCCACGGGGCGGATCAGAACTGATCCGCCCCGTGTGAAAGGACCCTAAGAGCTGGATCTAAAATTTTCCAACAACAAAATCCGTTCAGACTTTTTCCGATCGTGTGTAGAGAATTCCGACGCACAAAGTGCCACGCATGCTCTGAAAAAAGACGAAAGATATTGGCTACTAGCCTCTACATAGTCCCATCGTACGTGTTCCATGTCACCTCATTCTGAACGATTGGATTTTCTGACAACTTTGTGCGACCATGTGTATGCAAGACAAGTTTTGGCCAAAATCCATCGGAAAAAAATCCGGGTTTTGTGGTTGGAATGTCCGACTATGTGTATGGGGCATAAAAGTCTGATATTTTGTCACTGAGAAGAGCTAAAAACATCTCTAAGAACATGCAATGGTTGGTAGAGAATTTGAGTTCCTTTGAAAAAGATAGCAGATTGCTCCCAAACAACCGTTATCTTGGCTGTTAAAAAACAAAACAAAATGGGTAAGCAGATGGAACTAATTTCAAGCGTAATTTCTCAGTATTTTATTTAACAAAGCGTCTGATCCAAGAGAATATACTGTATATCATTTGGTAAGCTTTGGACCAGAAATGTTTGTTTCTACAGCAGTTTTACTGAATGTGTTCAGAATTTCTCTATTTTATCCTCTGAAATTTTTTGAGAAATAACCTTGTACAGATATATAAATGCACCATGGGATAAAGTGTCATCTCATTAGTTTGTAATTAATCTCAGTCAAAAAAAGACAAAAACATCAACAAAACCTTTAGTGGGTGTAGTCAGTATTTCTTGTCATTCTTCTTTGGATTGTTTCAATCTCAAATTACTCTACCAATTGTAGGTGTGGATAAAGAATGTAGAGAAAGAGGAGAATACTTGCAAGGGTGAATGGTAATTATTGGAGAATATGGATTATTTTTGCCTATAATCTTCCTTTTTGTATTATTTTTTATTGCTTGTTTCTTTCTAATCTTCTATATTATTATTATTATTATTATTTTTTCTTTACTTTTATTATTTTAAAAGTGTATTATCTTGAGCAGGTATATGCATAGAGGGGCATAGCTTCTTGTATTATTATATTATATAAAAAGTAGTATGCTCTTTAAACTTTCAAGAAGCATGCTCCAATCCCCTACTTGCTATTCTTCCAATGTGCCCCCCCCCCCCCACCCGAATTTCATGTTCCCTGTGAGTATTAGTACAGGTGCAGTTCTAGCAGTCAACTCTTATGGCTTTTGCACCACTTCTCCCCATTAATCCTTCTTCCCAGTGTGCCTCTCTCACATATTCTCTTCTGCAATTATACATTCTCCTTCTGTATGTCTGCTTTTCTCCCCTTTGTTGTCACCCTGTGCCTTCACTGTATACAGGGCCGGTGCTACCACTAGGCAAACTAGGCAACCGCCTAGGGTGCCCTGCTGCCTAGGGGTGCCTGGCCACTGGTGTTCCTACTCTCTTCTCTCTACAACAAGCAGCTATGTCTCAGCATCAGCAGTCAGCTGCTGCTCCATTTGCACATAGTGCCAGAGATGCAGTGGCAGCGGAGGACTGTGTCTGTGTCTCCACTCCTGAATGAATGGAAGAAAACAAACATTCATTGATGGGCACTAGTAGGCTACATTGATGGGCCACTGGTGAGGTTGCATTTGATGGGTGCTTAATTAAAAAGGTGGGGTATACATGGGCAGGACAAAGGGGGTGGAGCCAAGGGAGGTGCTGCAAAATGAGGTTTCGCCTAGGGTGTCAAAAATCCTTGCACCAGCCCTGACTGTATAGTAGCAGTCTACAGACACATTGCAGTTAATTTATTACAGGCAAAAAGACTGTGCAACGTGATAAAAATTCATTTTGCAAACAATACCCAATCACATGAAAGGTAAATAAGAAAAAAATATATTTGCTTGCACACAAATGGATGCAGTACTATACATTTATAGTTTATGTGACTGATAACAAAGATAATGTGTGCCTTTTTCCCTATAGGCCTATTCTCAATGTAACATATAAATAAATATCTCTGTTATTTGGGATTTGATGGAAATAAGTATGTTATGGGTACTTTATTATTAGACATTGTAAATTTCCTTCATCCATATTCTCCTGAAGAAGTGGAAGAATTTCCTGAAACAGATAGAAAAAGTCCAAATGTTATACTGTACATGCTGCATTACGCCTATATGGTTATGCACTATACTAGGAGGGACTTAGGGTTGAAGGTGCTTTTTCATTTATATGTACGTGTTGCAATATAGGGTCTATATGATTTTATCTGTGGATGGTGTCATACACTTTAAAATTTGCTGGGGATCAATATCTATACAAGTGAAACTTAGCAGTAATTCCATTGATTTAATCATATTCCTCAATGGCTATATTTTAATCCATTTTGTGTACACCAAAAGCTTTTGTAAGCCCCGATAAACGTAACATTGACATAATCACTGTGCTGTACATAACCCGTGCTGGATAATAGGTCTAACCAGTGGATGCCAAACTTTTATTTTTATTAAAAGGGATAGGGTGGTGTGATAAATGTGTCTGATATAATTTGAGGTGGTTTAGGTGCACCTTGAGGTGGTTTAGGTACACCTTGTTCTTGCACTTTTTTCAAACAATACAGCAGTATGCTGCAAACAAACAAAAGTAAATTAAATAAAACAGATATTCAGTAACAAGTGAATGCTCTAAACTTAAAAAACACCCTATCAAATCAAAAACCACTAAAAACAAATTAAAAAATCAAGGTATGACTCCTTAAACAAAAGCCTACTTTTTCGTCTTGCAGCAAGGTTTGCAGCAAAAAACAGAACAAAACTGTTCAACCTAAAACATGGTTCTATCAACATGTATTTAAAACCAATATACCCCCCAAATTATACCCATTGAAACAAAATCCTACTTTTTTAAAGTGATTATAAAGTTTAAACTTTTTTTGTAAAACTAACAAACATGTTATATTTATCAGCTCAGTGAAGATTTTATTGGGTAAATGGAAATCAGGCCTGCACTCATGGCTTGGGCACTGCAATATCATTAAGATGAGTATTCTCCCTGAATTTCTTTATCTTCTACAGGCCCTTCCAATAAGTATTCCATCTACATATTTTAAACAGTGGCAGAAGTTAATTTTCGATTTTATATAGGCATATAAACAGCCTTGGCTGCAGCTTAGGCAATTCAGACTTTCTAAGAGACATGGAGGACTAGCAGTGCCAGATATACGTAAATATTATCAAGCTATACACCTTAGCAGGGTAATCAACTGGAATAGACATATAGACCTCAAACTTTGGGTGCAGATTGAATATGCCCAGTCTCCTATTTTATTAGGAAGAGCACCCTGGTGCATTGCATATCTTCCTAGAGAGCTTACCAAACATCCTTCAATAGGTAATACTGTTAAAATTTGTGCAACTCTGCTCCCCATTATGGGTATAATACCTGAGACTTCTCCTCTGTATCCAATATTGGGAAACCCCCTTTTTCCACCGGAGATTGAGGATGGGGCTTTTAAACACCTACTAAGAGCCATATACAAGTATCTAGCTATATAAAGGAGGGGACATGGCTGACTATCCCGGAGTTGATGGAAGGGGGGGTACATTTGGATAAAGATTTTGGAGTGCTCTCCAGATTACCCATTTCTTGGGTACCCTCCCGACTCTGGGTGGGTTTACTAGGCCCCTACTATTTTTGAGAAACTCAGAGATGGGAGCAAAGTCACATACCTTATCAGCTAATTATGAGTTACTAATTGCAGCAATGGAAACTTAGGCCGCGTACACACGGGCGGACTGTCTGTCCAACTTAGTCCGCTGAAACACATTTCAGCGGACAGTCCGCTCGTGTGTGGTCCAGCGGACTTTTTCAGTGGACAGTCTGGCGGACTAAGTATTGCACTTGCCATAGATGACAGCGCCACCCATGGTCAAGCAGAACACAATGCAATCCAGCCAGACTGTTACTGAGACCAAAATTTTGTGTAATTGAACCCAAAACCAAACTGCGGTTCCAGGAATATTAAATGACAAAAACACATAGCACGTGCTCTTCAGGAGTCGGCGCTACATAATTATTCAGGATTTATGATTGTTTTTAACATACTGTCACATTTGAAGAGAACAAATAAACAGGTTTGCCTGAATTGAAATCTGCAACAGCTTAACTTCCTACTTTAAAAAAAGTGTGGATCAATCTGAGCCACTCAAGTGGACCAACCTATGTTAGATCTCTCCTCTAAATAAATTAAATAGCATTTGCTAACAATTCAATATAAAATGTTGGAAATTTGGGCAAAATTCTGGTGCTTATAACCATTTACAATTCATCTGGAAAGAACATTTCCTTTTGACTGGTCATAATCTATGCTACACATTTTTTTTAAAATGCTGTATTGTATTTTCTGAATGCATGTATGCATGTTTGACAATGTATATTTATCTGTACTAGATACTTTCAATACCATTTGTTTAAGCAAACATGGATATGTTTTATATGTCCTTGTATATCTGAACTGATGTGGGAAGCAGAAATAAAAAAAACATAAAGATGCAAGTGTTTCCTATAAAGACATGTTTATAGCAGGAAGGGATAAATCAAAGCTTTTTCATGTGAAGGCTTTAAAATGCAATGCTGAAAGCTGCACATATGGTTGAACAATAACAAAATCTTCCAGTTGCTTCTGTTGCGAAGCCTAAGTTAATCACTGTAAAATAGCTGAATGCAAACTCCTATAAACCCTGTATTAATTTCCCAGGAGGGGGTTTCCAGACAAAACCTGACCCTTCAATCACCTTAGCTTTGCAACTTCCATTTGTTTTCATTATCTCAGAAGTTGTATTATACAGGGTATCGATCTCCATGTTTAATGAAGCTTGTAACAAAGGAAGCTTGATGTTAAAAACAATGGTGTCATTTCAGCTGCAATGAAAAGATGTGGTTGAGGTTATAGGTGGAAGATAAGCGGTTTACAGGTGAGACCACCCTAATTAGCATCAAGTGTTCTCAGTTATCAGGATGATAACTGGGAGTTTTCTGTTTCGCTTCCTAACAGGATTAAATAGAAACAATAGGAAGGCCATGATATCTATACTATAAAGACGTTTCGGGGGGCTGCCCTGATCACGCAGGAGAAAGGGCATGTGACAGGGTGGGCTGCAAGGCTTGAAAAGGGTTAAGAATGGGAATGGTTTAAGGTTATGACTTAAGGAGCAGGAAGGAGGTTATTGGGCTGCCCTAATTACATAGAAGAAAGGGCACATCACAGGGTGGGCTGCAAGGCTGGAAAAGGGTTAAGAATGGTAATGGTTGAAGGTTATGAAATAGGGAGCAGGGAGGAGGTGATTGTAACTTAGGGAGACCTCATGGAGGAACAAAGCAATTTGGCCCACATGCCTGCCCTCTTGTTAAAAAAAATGGGTATGGCTATGATTAGAAGTGCCTTCATTTAGGGAATTGAGGTATGGAAAGAGGATGGGAGGCTTGTGGGGCCTGTTGTACTACAGAATTAGTGTGTCCTTGATGGTGCCAAAAAATCAAGATTGTTGGTAATGTTTGAATGGATGGTTTAACCTTAATGATTACAAATATGTATGTATATGTAATGTACATGATGGAAGTATTTGCTAAGGCTTATTCCTGGTGAATAATGGTGTAAAATGACTGGTGTGCATGGCTGGTGGCCAGTAGGGGTTTACAACATGACATTGGGTGGTGCTGTCGTGAAATAGCTTTAATAGTTGTATTAGCATCTTGTGCAGTTTTGAAGAATTTGTGTATAATTATGTTATTGGTATGATTTTGTTATTTAATAAAAACTGTGACCATAATCCTCCAATGAAATTTATTTGTGTCATAGTGTATTAATTATTGTGTTTGATTCTGATGTTTAGTATTACTCTGCCCTTTCAGCCCTACCCAGCTCATGCAGAATATGAATGAAAATTGCTGACCCTAAATGTAAGATGCAGATAGACTCGTATTTAAACCCAAGCACAGAAACTGAATGTATGGAAGGTCACAGGTCTTTAGATATGGCGACTACTTTGTTTTTACCTTGCTTTTTTCTCACCTGCTGATCCTGCCAGTTAAACACTATCTTAGGGTGACAGGGCTCACTCACAGCACTGTATTTATAAAGGAACAGCTTTGTCAATCTCGGACAGGACGTGTGTTAAAACTAAAGAACACCTCTCCATTTTTCATCTCCATAACATAGGGGAAGGTTTTCTGTAGTTCACAGATCTTGAGACAGCATATGACACAGATCAGCACTGTATTTCTAGAAGGACCAACAGTCCAACACTTGTTGGACAGGTATAACAAAAACACTATCAATCGTAAAATTACCAGACCATAATGCCCTGTACACACGGTCGGACAATCCGACGGATTTTGGCCCAAACTTGTCTTGCATACACATGGTCGCACAAAGTTGTCAGCAAAACCAAACGTTCAGAACGAGGTGATGTACAACACGTACGATGGGACTATAAAGAGGCCAGTAGCCAATAGCTTTTGTCTCGTAATTTATTCTGAGCATGCTTGGCACTTTGTGCGTCAGAATTTTCTACACAGAATCGGAATTTAAACGATCGGATTTTGTTGTCGGAAAATTTTAGAACCAGATCTCAAAATTTGTGTGTCGGAAATTCAGTCGGAAAAAGTCAGATGGAGCCCACACATGATTGGAATTTACGACAACACAGTCCAATCGCACATTTTCCATCAGAAAATCCGACCGCGTGTACAGGGAAAAATAGTAAAAAAATTCAATGGTCCCTGAACACCAAACTGCAAATACTTATCAAATACTTATCAAATGGAGAGTGAATAGACATTCCTAGAGACAAAACAAAAGCTGAACGCCATGAAACAACTAGACCCATGTCACGTGAAAAATCAGCTATTATACCCAAATTCAGTATATATCAGTCCAAACGGGCTGGACTATTAGCACAAGAGTATAATTGTGTATCATGAAAGTGATTCCTATATAATTGTCATACAATCTGGCAATGTTTAGCAGTTGATCTCTACTGCTTGGACACAACCAACTTTTAATGTCTCTGACTATGGATAAAATAATTTTATACAGTGCCTTAAAAAAGCATTCATACCCCTTGAAATTTTCCACATTTTGTCATGTTACAACAAAAAAACGTAAATGCATTTTATTGGGATTTTATGTGATAGACCAACACAAAGGAGCACATAATTGTGAAGTGGAAGGAAAATTATAAATGATTTTTTACAAATAAATATGTCAAAAGTGTGGCATGCATTTGTATTCAGCCCCCTTTACTCAGATACACCTAACTAAAATTTTGTGGAACCCATTACCTTCAGAAGTCACCTAATTAGTAAATAGAGTCTACCTGTGTGTAATTTAATCTCAGTATAAATACAGCTGTTCTGTGAACCCCTTTAGAGGTTTGTTGGAGAACCTTAGTGAACAAACAGCATCATGAAGGCCAAGGAACACACCAGGTCAGGGATAAAGTTGTGGAGAAATGTAAAGCAGGGTTAGGTTATAAAAAAAATATCCCAAGCTTTGAACATTTCGCAGAGCACTGTTCAATCCATCATCCGAAAATGGAAAAAGTATTGCACAACTGCAAACCTACCAAGACATGGCCGCCCACCTAAACTGACAGGACAGGCAAGGAGAGCATTAATCAGAGAAGCAGCCAAGAGGCCCATGGAAACTCTGGAGGAGCTGCAGAGGTCCACAGCTCAGGTGGGAGAATCTGTCCACAGGACAACTATTAGTTGTGCCCTCCACAATTCTGGCCTTTATGAAAGAGTGGCAAATAGAAAGCCATTGTTGAAAGAAAGACATAAGAAGTCCCGTTTGCAGTTTGCAAGAAGCTAGACATGTACGGTTCGTTTTGTTCTGAACTGAAATTCTGAGAAATTTTCGTTTTAGAATTTCAATAGTAACAAATTTAAACAAATGCAAAATAACAAAAACAAATTCAGATGAAAGTCAAATTCAAAGCATTTTCAAATACTTTTGAAATACTTTTTGAATTTGAATAGTTTTCAAATTTCCAAAGAGAATAAAATAGAATAGAAAATAAAGCAATAATCTAGAAAAATAATAGAATAGAAGAGAATAGAACACAAAATAAAAGAATAGAACATAATACACTTAAACAGAACAAAATAGAATAGATAATAAAAGAACAAAATAGACTAGACTATAATAGAAACAAATAGAATAGAATAGAATGACATAGAATATAACCATCTTCTGAAATTCAAATTTCAAATAAAATACATTTGAATTTGAATACATACTAGAAGAGAATAGAAAAAAATAGAGAAGACTATAACAGACTATTACATTAAAATATTAAAAAATAATAGAATAGAAAGAATATAACCATTTCCCAAATTTCAAATAGAATCAATGCGAAGTTGAATAGAGTAGAAAATAATAGATTAGAATAGAATAGAAAATAACAGAATAATATATATATATATATATATATATATATATATATATATATATATATATATATATATATATATAAAATAATAGCATAGAAAAAAAAACATCTTCCAAAATTCGAATTTCAAATAGAATAGATTTGAATAGAAAATAATAGAGTAGAATAGAAACTAATATAATAGAAAATAAAAATTAGAATAGAATAGAATACAAAGAATATAATTTCCCAAAATTTTAATAGAATCAATTAGAATTTTAATAGAATAGAAAAGAATAGATTGGAATAGGAAGATGATTATATTCATTCTATTCTATTCAGTTGTTGTTTTTTCTATACTATTGTGTTATTTTCTAGTCTATTCTACGCTATTTTTTTCTATTATATTCAAATTCTAATTGATTCTATTTGAATTTTGAAAAATGGCTATATTATTTATATTCTATTCTATTCTTTCTATCTATTCTTTGTATTCTATTTGAATGTCATAAGATGGTTATAATCTTTCTATTTTATTCAATTTTTTTATTCTATAATATTCGATGTGTTTGTAACTATAATGAAATGTAAACTTGATTCAGTGTAAGGAGAGGACACTCAGCAGCTGTTTACACATCTGGATGCAGGAGTACTAGTGTGGGATACCAGAACACCCTTTTTATGGTGTCACACACAGGTGCTCCTAGGGGTCTCTCCATGTGTGAAACTTTAACAAAACAAATAAGTATTCCAGCTTTGGAAGGGGAAAAAAATCATGTCTTCAGCTTGGAACTCGGACAAAACAGACAATTGGATGACACTTCCAAGCAATGTTTCATATTGCTATTTCTTGCCTCAAATATCTGTGTGCCAAATATACCTTTTTTGTATTCACATAGGGGAGAACAGCATTGGGACATCTGAGGACACCACAAACCCCACCCCTCCCTAAGAAGGGGATGTGAATGTTGTGAAGAAGAAACTCACTTCAACAGTACAAGTGCACAAATCCTGATCAGCGAAATAAAGGTGTGCAATCGTGGATTAGAGAAGGTCAAGGAAAACATTTTACAGATGCAATTTTTTACAGAAAGGTGAATTCTTGCTTCCATCAAGAGTACCTGAGCTTGCAGGGAAAATGTCATTTTGTTTGGCTTTATAAATGCAATTATTGCTGCAGCAGATTCTAGACATGGTACAGATCTGCCACTTTACAGGTAGACTAAGGGGACCACCCATGCACTATATTGGAAGGAATTTTTCAATTTTAGGCTTTCACGTTAAAAATCAAAAAATCACTGCTCATTTAAAAATTAAATTTAAAAAATTATTTTTTTTTTTTTATTGATACATGTCCCGCAGGGCAGGACCCGGACCCCTATAACCATTGTATGCCCAATTACTTGCATATAAATCTTCAAAATGGGCACTTTGATTTTTGATGTTCAGTTCCCATTGACTTATAATGGGGTTCGTTATTCAGGTCCGAACTTTTGCGGTGTTCGGAAGTTCTGGTCGGAACCAAACAGGGGTCCGTTCAGAAAATGTTAAGGGGTGTGAATACTATATATATATATATATATATATATATATATATATATATATATATATATATATATATAGAGAGAGAGAGAGAGAGAGAGAGAGAGAGAGAGAGAGAGATGCACTCTAGAAGGCAACAATAGACCTTAAGTTGAACCTACTGTTGTGATAAAAAGAAGGATGGTGCTATCATATGTTTGTCAGATGCAAAAATTTATAACCACCAGCACACCATGTTGCCCATACCTTTTTTCAGCTGGAACATGGTGAAATGGAGCTCTGCAACCTACCCCGCTGGCCCTGAACTCGCTGCTCTCTACTGTCACCTGTAAACACAGCTTCTGTGTTTAGAAGGGGCAGTGCTTCTCTCTGGGAGGCTCCAATGAACCCTCCCTACCATGGCACACCCCTATAAGAACAGAGGAGGGGGTGGGAGGTGCACACTGCCACACTAGTCTGGCAGCAGCAACTACTCAAGCCTGTACTTGCCCTGCAGCCTGCAATCTCCACTCTCCTACCAAGGCAAGCTGTAGCTGCTTTTCTATAAGGCACTGTCAAGGAGGGGAATTTGAAGGTGGGGAGAGAACTCCAAATTAAAAATAATAAACAATACTGTCCATATAGCCACTATAGAACATACACAGTATATAGAGATGATCCAACTCCAAAGAAGAAATCCCAGCACTGTCTCCATTTTCAGAAAAGGATCCACATAGCACCACAGTGATACAGCTAATCCACTTTCCAAACAGCAATGACCCTCAAACTAAAGTTAAGTATAAAGTTGTCATTCATGTTCAATTAATATTCCACTCCAAGCAAAATAAAGCTGCTCTTGGGCTTTTATCAATGGAGGCACCAGGATCCAGATTTAACCAGCCAGGTGTTAGACAGAAATCCACAGGCAGAAAGTTATCCACAACACCCAGTCTTCACACATGCAGCATTCACTTGTCTTGCCAATAAATTGTACCTCATAAGAGCATAAAAACACAATTTAACACAATGGGGGTTATTTACTAAAGGCAAATCCACTTTGCACTGCAAGTTTTAAAGTGCACTTGAAAGTGTTTTTTATTTTCCTTGTCCCCCTCGGATCTACAGCAACTTTACTTCCAAGTGCACTTTCAAGTGCACTTGCAGTGCAAATTGGATTTGCCTTTCGTAAATAACCCCCACTGTAACACAATTTAAAGCAGCTTTATTGTAAAATGAATTCCATTTACATAAATATATTGAAATGCGCATTGGATAACCCACAAAATGGCTGCAGCGTACGGCGTGATGACATCACATGTCATAGGTCATGATCATGTCCATCACTGTCAATCTCTAACTAGCATGGCCTTTGCATCAGTTGTCAGCACACTGAGTGGACTTTCTACAAAGAACTGGTATGTGGTGACTTTCTTGGTCCATAGAGATGCCTTGTGCTTGCATAAACAGAAAAAAATGGAAAAAGTAGTGTTCATTTATGCTTATTTAAATTGCAAAGTGTATATGATCCACTACAGTCTCCGTGGTGATCAATGAACTACAATCACCAAAATGATAAATGCATAGTGAGCTCACTCATACTTGCTACCCCTCTCTGCCACAGCCCTCGTTTATAAAACCAAAAGTTGCTTCAGGCAGCAACTGTAAAATTGTTGACTGCCTATTGTAAATTATTACTAGAATTAGCAGATTTCTCCAAAAACTGATGTGTAGTTTTATCACGACTAAATTTTCAAAGCTATACTCATCTTATGCTGAGATCATTTTTATTCTCCTCTGAATGGCCCTTATATGGAAACAATGGGTAAATAGCAGTTTTGTCTGCTCTGCCAGTTTTATATCATTTTTGTTTTATCTCACATAATAAACTTGATTTATTATTGTACTTTATGCCAAAAGAGTGCCTGTACCTGATTGCACATTATTGTGGTCTTGGGTCCATCCATTTACAATGGAGTATACTGTATTACTTTCGCTGTCACAAGATCATTTTAATCAATCAGTAAATAAATTTAGCAAATTATTTGTTTTATTGCTGTTTTTTTCCCTCCTTGTCAAATTTGTTTATTGTTTTGAATAAAATAAAGGCAAACAATCTGAATTTTACAAAGATTGTGGTACATATGCAAGCTAATTACTTCAATTGGAAAGATACAAATAAAAATGAAAATGCAATATTCCACTTTTATCAATTATATCATCAAAGTCAAATGTCAAAAATTTCATATAATTGAAAAGCTAGGGAAAGGTAGATTGTTGACTGTCAGTCTGATTAAAACAAGGTGATTAACAAATCAGTAAAGCAAAAGTACATTTAAATGGGTCATGGAAACAACCCTGTGAGTACTACATAAGAACTGATAAATAATAGAAATAATACAGCGGGAATAAAGGGTAAATTTGATAGCAGAAATGCGGTTTCCACCGAATGAGGGGTGATGAAAGGGTAAATGAAAGGGTAAATGAAGGGAATGAACGATTCAGGAGCGTTTGTAACGCCAAGGCAAACTGATCCATGAGGGGATCTTGCTCATCCAATCTGGGAAAAATATTACCAACAAGTGGATTGACTGTATCTTCTGAATTCCTGGCCTTCACGTATTGTCAGGAACCATTAAACAGACTGAGACAGAAGTACAATCAAATCACACTTGTTTATTAATAATAAAAATAAAAAGGTAAATAGAAAAAAGCGTAGTCAAGCATAGCTAGAGTCCAGTAGCCAGATCGGGTAGTCGGGCAGTCCAAAGTCCATAAACCAGATCGGGTAATCAGCCAGTCCAGAAGTCAGGGATCAAAGGAGAGCAACTGCAAGCAGGATAAGAAGCCAGGAGGGATGTCAGCAAGCCAGTATTGAAACAAACAGCAGGAGATGGTTCCTTACGATGTGACCAACGTGAAGGCAATGGAGAAATGAGCTGGAAGGCTTTAAAAAGGCAGGTCAGATGAGCATCATCGAGAACAGCTGGTAACTGTGGAGAGAGAAGAGAGCTGGCAATTAGCCGACAGCTGAGCGGCCAGCCCAGAGGAGGAAGGGCTAAGCCAGCCCTGACAACTCCACACACAATAAAGTAATTAGGGGAAATCCAGAAAAGGTAAAAGGCAGGGTTTTTAATAAAAGGAATAAGTGGTATATATATATATATATATATATATATATATATATATATATATATATATGGGGCGATTGAAGGCTGAGAGTGGTTTTGAATCTATCACAGATGAATAAACAGTGCTTCATGATAGGATAGCGGATAGAGGTACAATCAACTGGACGTAACCATAACATATTGGATACCGAGACAGTCAACAGATTCAATTGCCACCCATAGCGGAACTTCCTTTACTGCATGGTATTTAGGTAAATGTGCAAGGTGAGCTGCATGATAATAGGTAGCAATATTGAGGATACCTAAGCGTCCACATTGTTGTGGAAGGCAAAGAGTGGATTTAGAGCTACGGGGATTTAGCTGTGCCCCAGATAAAGGAGATAATTCTATGCTGAATAAGAAATGGAATGGTAGTGAAATGGAAAGGACTCTAAAAAGGTATAAGAATTTGGGTAAAATAGCCATCTTGATTACATTAATTGTGTCTATTAAGGATAAGGAGATAGAGGACTATTGCGTTAACAATTCATTAACCTGTTTCAGTAACGGAGGGAAGTTAGCTGAATATAAATCGGTCATTTTAGCAGTATGTTGTATTCCTAGGTATAGAGTTGATGTGGTGTCCATGTAAAGGGGAGTGAGTTTTTAGCAAGTGTAAGTTCATCAGGAGCTAGGGAGATGTTGAGTTAAGTGGATTTTGGGTAAAATGTCAGACCTAAAATGTGTGAAAAATGGTCTAAGATAGAAAGGAGATTAGGTGCTGTGATATAGGGGGAGGTCATAAAGAGTAAGATATCATCAGCAAAAAGGCTTTATGATGATATCCGCCAAATTCAATACCTTTAATTTTTAGGTCTGATCTAATCAATTGGGAAAGTGGCTCGATGATGAGAGCAAAAAGAAGCGTGGAAAGAAGGCATCCTTGATAGGTGCCACTTCCAATAGGGAACAGGTCAGATTTAATAAAAAATTTAATTTGATATATGCTCTCGGTTTATAGTGTAAGGATTAAATCCACTTCAAGAAATGGGGTCCAAACCCCTATTTTTGAAAAGTGTACTGAAGATTGGACCATGGGACTGTGTAAAAAGTTTTTATAATATTAGGGGAAAGAAAACATGCTGGTAAACGACTCTATTTGCTGCATGAGCATTGTCACCTGCTTGGTATAGGGGGATAAACCCAACTTGATCACGATGAATACGTTCACCTATCACCTGATTTAAACGAGTTTCTATTATTTTGGCTATAAGTTTTATGTCAAGATTAAGGAGTGAAATAGGATGATAATTTATCCAGGAGGTTGTTTTAGATTTAGGTTTAGGTAACATAAAGATTATAGCCATTAAAGATTCTGAATGAAAAGAGTGTCACTTCAGGAATGAATTAAAGGCTTCAGTCAGGATAGGTGTTAAAATATCAGAAAACTTCTTGTAATAACAAGCTGAAAACCCATCTGGGCCACAACGCTTATTAGGTTTTAAAGCTTTGATAGCCATACTAACTTCCCTTGCAGAAATTGGGCACTCAAGTCTTTCACAATGAGTATGAGAAAGTGTTGGAAGTGTGATATGGGAAAAAAGGGCATCAGCAGCTTTGTGATCAAAGTTATAGTTTGAAGAGTATAATTTAAAAGATTTGAGCAAAAGGTGTGTAAAATTTTAACAGGATAACTTGTATAATTATCTTGATTTAGCTTAAGTTGCACAGATGTTGTGGGTTTATGCAGTGACGCAAAGGTTCGAGCTAAAGGGTATCAGGTTTGTTTGTCTTGACATAATAGAGATGTTGTGATTTGCTTAAAAGTTTAAGTTAAGTCGGTAAGAAACAAGTCAAACTCTAAAGTTATCAAGTTTAGCTTTAGTGGAGGGGGAGAGAGAGTTTTGAAATGCTTATGACAAGAATTAAAATCAGTTTTTCTTATTTTTGGTGGAGTAGTTTACGCAACACGTATTAGGAATGATGCCTGTCGGACGAGGATTACAGGTTTATCGGCTCTCCAAAGAGTGAGTGGAGAAATGTTATTAGTGAGATAGTCAGTGAGGGTGAGCTTGATATCTAATGAGTGGGATGGGTGAGTTAAAATCAAATCATTTATACACCAGGATGTATCTTGTGCTTTTGGGACAGAGAAGGAGATGGTAGTACAAACTGCACTATGATAAGACCAGGTAAAGGGTGTAATGATCGAAGAAAAGACTTCTGGTGCCATACCTATATTTTGGAAAATATGATCAATCCTAGAGAATGATTCATGTGGATGAGAGTAGTAGGTAAAGTGTCGGCAAGCTGGGTTAAGCTCATGCCATTAGTCAAACAAGTTACATTTACAAAGAAGTGGTTGAAATGCAAGTTTAGAAGGTCTGGAAGAGGGACAGGGTAGGGATTTATCTAAAAAGGGAAAGGGGAATTGGTTTAAATCTCCACATCTCTCGCAGTACCTAATTTATGGGTATCAACTGTGTGGAAAAGATGGGAAAGAAAAAAGGTGGGTGTTTATTAGGAGCATAATATGATACCATGGTACTGCTACATCCGAAATTTCAGATGTTGTTACAAATAGAATAAAATGAGGCATAAAATATGAAGCCGGCCGGCTACAATACAGAGCTCCCATCCCGGCTTCATATTTTATGCCACATTTTATTGTATGTTTGTAAGTGTATCCTTTTTTTTACTTTATTAAACCAATTCTTGACGTTATTATGCTATGGTCTATTATATCCTTTTTTTGGGCTGATCCACGGGATTATTATGATCCACGGGATATACGGAGCATTTGGTTCACTGCTAGGAGGTTCTCTCCATCCATCCACGAGTTCCATGCTTATATCCAGCTGAGGATTCATCTGCCTGAGGGGATAACCCGTATTTTTTGGCCTGTCATTTGGTAAGGAGGATCTCTATGTGGTGAAGGTGCATTGGAGTTGATTCACTTACTGGGTGATATTTTGTTTGCGCTTTTCCTGTTTTTACACTGTAAGTGCAATTATATATATTGGATATTGGATATTTTGACAATATTACGCTATGGTACATACGTTTTTTTCCTTTTGGGCTGATCATGATTTGTGTAATCAATGCTAACCTGTGCTAAGAAGCTTGCAACAATTACATTGCAGTATTGTGTCTTCTTGCAAACAAAAGGCCTGGGCTGCGCTAAACCCATCTGCATATTTGGCTTACGTTTGGTAAGTATGTTTTTCACAAGGTGGTAGTGGATTTCTTTAAGATAAAGTCACTGGGTGCATTTATCTTCACTTGTTTAAGCACTGGATTGATTATACACATCAGTTTGGACTTTAACCGCTTCCCGACCGGCGCACAACAATGTACATCGGCAGAATGGCACAGACAGGCATATGGGTGTACAGGTACGTCCCTTTGAATTTGCCGTTGTGCCATCTCGCACGCGCCACGTGCCAGTTGGCACCCCCTTGAGTTCGACTGCGGGTCCCGCGGACTCGATCGCCGTGGGGATAGCCACGATCGTCTCACGGGGAGGAAGAACGGGGAGATGCCAATGTAAACAACATCTCCCTGTTCTGCCTAGCAACAAGTGACACTGATCTCTGCTCCCTGTATTTGGAGCAGTTATAAACACGCCCCTAGGACACACTTAACCCCTACACTGCCACCTTCTGGTTAACCCCTTCACTGCCAGTGTCATTTACACAGGAATCAGTGCATTTGTATAGCACTGATTGCTGTATAAATGGCAATGGTCCCAAAAATGTGTCAAAAATGTGTGATGTGTCCACCATAATGTTCCAGTCACAATAAAAATCGCTGATCACCGCTATTACTAGTAAAAAAAAAATATTAATAAAAATGCTATAAAACTATCCCCTATTTTGTAAACACTATAACTTTTGCGCCAACCAATCAATAATCGCTTATTGTGATTTTTTTTTACCTTAAATATGTAGAAAAATACGTATTGGCCTAAACTGAGGAAATAAAATGTATTTTTATATATTTTTTGGGGATGTTTATTATAGCAAAAAGTAAAAAATAATGTGTTTTTTTCAAAATTGTCACTCTTTTTTTGTTTATAGCTCAAAAAATAAAAACCGCAGAGGTGATCAAATAGCTCCAAAAGAAAGCTCTATTTGTGGGAAAAAAAGGACATAAATTTTGTTTGGGAGCCATGTTGCACGACCGCATAATTCTCAGTTAAAGTGACGCAGTGCCGAATCGCAAAAAGTGCTCTGGTCTTAAGCCAGCAAAATGGTCCGGTCTGAAAGTGGTTAAGTAGCACCAGGGGCGTACCTACATCTGGCACCCCCCCCCCCATTTAAAATGAGAAAACACCCACAATTTATTTTCCATTTTCTCAAGAATATTTATTGTATACAGCACACGCCTGGATTCTGCACCCTGTATATAGGACATATCTGCATTCTGCACCCTGTATATAGGACATATCTGTACCCTGTATATAGGACATATCTGTACCCTGTATATAGGACATATCTGCATTCTGCACCCTGTATATAGCACATATCTGCACCCTGTATATAGCACATATCTGCACCCTGTATATAGGACATATCTGCATTCTGCACCCTGTATATAGGACATATCTGCACCCTGTATATAGGACATATCTGCACCCTGTATATAGGACATATCTGTACCCTGTATATAGGACATATCTGTACCCTGTATATAGGACATATCTGTACCCTGTATATAGGACATATCTGCATTCTGCACCCTGTATATAGCACATATCTGCACCCTGTATATAGCACATATCTGCATTCTGCACCCTGTATATAGGACATATCTGCACCCTGTATATAGCACATATCTGCATTCTGCACCCTGTATATAGGACATATCTGTACCCTGTATATAGCACATATCTGCACCCTATATATAGGACATATCTGCATTCTGCACCCTGTATATAGGACATATCTGCACCCTGTATATAGGACATATCTGCACCATGTATATAGGACATATCTGTACCCTGTATATAGGACATATCTGTACCCTGTATATAGGACATATCTGTACCCTGTATATAGGACATATCTGTACCCTGTATATAGGACATATCTGCATTCTGCACCCTGTATATAGCACATATCTGCATTCTGCACCCTGTATATGGGACATATCTGCACCCTGTATATAGCACATATCTGCATTCTGCACCCTGTATATAGGACATATCTGCATTCTGCGCCCTGTATATAGCACATATCTGCATTCTGCTCCCTGTATATAGCACATATCTGCATTCTGCGCCCTGTATATAGCACATATCTGCATTCTGCGCCCTGTATATAGCACATATCTGCATTCTGCACCCTGTATATAGGACATACAGTATCTGGATTCTGAAATCCCCCCTCCCCCATCAGGTCAGCTACACTATACACATGGGAGGGGGGTGATGTACACAGCAGTCACCCTGACCCCCCCCCCCCCTCAGACCAGCACAGGGTAGACACAATACTCCAGACTCTTCTTACATCAACCCCCCCCCCATCAGCTACACTATACACATGGCAGGGGGAGGGGGACACAGCAATCACCCTGACCGCCCCAGACCAGCACATGGCAGGGATAGACACACTCCTCCAGCCCCTTCTTACATCAACCCCCCAATCAGGTCAGACAGCTACACAATACACATGGCAGGGGGAGGGAGTGGTGGACATTGCAATCACAGTCACTGACCCCCCCACCTTAGACCAGCACAGGGGTAGACACAATTCTGCAGGCTGCAGCCTCTTCTTACATCAATCCCCCCTCCCCCCTGCTCACCACCTCAGGCTCTCAGTCAGCTAGGGAGGACTCTGTATTCACTGTGTGGAAGCAGCCGCCCCAGCGGAGAGAGATGAGACAGACACACACAGGCAGCAGCAGTGGTGGGTGGAGGCAGAGCTAGCAGGAGGGAATACAGTCACTCACTGAACAGTCTGGAACAGTCCATTGTGGCCATGGCACGGGGGTGTTCTAAAAACAACTAAAGTGAAAATGAGCAACCAGAGACAGCAGGGATGCCCTTGAGATGATCTGACGGTGTCACCCCGACTTGGGTGCGGAATGCACCCCCATATCAAAGTCACTTGGCCACTGACACCCCCCCAAAGTGTGGCACCTGGGGCGGACCGCACCCCCCCCCCATATTGGTACGCCCCTGAGTAGCACATTATATTTTGTGTTATATTTTGCATCGATTGTTGTTTTGGACTGGTTTATTCATTTATACTTTAGAGTGTTTCACTTATATAATTTAATTTATTTGATTAGCAAGTTCTTTTTGGAACCTTCACTTTGGTATTTGTCGAGATTTTCCAATTGAGTACACTGTGATTTCTACAAGCAATTATTTATATTGAATTCAATTAGCGCAGCTTCTCCATTTTATATTTGTTTTGTGTATATCCCACAATAAGCTGCTGCTCATCATATTTTTTAATTAATATTTTTATTTGTACTAAGCACAGTTTTTTTCTCTTTATATTGACAATTGGCATTGGATCAAGAAAAGAAGATGATCAGTTCATAGAGTCCTCAGGAACTGTTGTAGGAGAAGCAGAACGACCATGCTTTGATTGCCCCTGGCAACTTCTATCACTTCCATTAGCTGTTGGTTTTTGCAAAGAGTGGGAGGCTGATTGACTTTGCATGCTATCTTGGTTGAGAGGGTGTTTTAAAAGCTGCAAGAAAGAATGAAGTTCTTTCGGCAGAACGGCAGACATATTTAGAGCCTTGGTGCGTGAAACAAATTGAAAACGGGAAACGGCTTCAAAGCCCATCTTTTAGAAATAGTGATCTGGGAGAGGTCAGCAAATAGCTGATAAGTATGTCCCTAGAAGGATAAGTATGTCCCTAGAAGGTCAGCATATCTTTCATTCTAGCTGAAGCCAGAAGTTGTTCTGTGGTGCGAAAATAGTGAAATTTGGCTATTATATCATCCGGCAGTATATCAGCTTTACGTGGTGTGAGGGTTCTATGAACCCTGTCCATTTCCATTCGTTCGACTGGTATAGATGGCTGTATTTATTGAAATAGGGCCAATATGGTAGGTTGTAAATCAATGACAGATTAACCGCTTGCCGACCAGCCACCGCAGTTGTACTGCGGCAACATGGCTCAGCTGCGCAAATTGCCGTTATGTTACATCCCTTTCTTTTTTGGGCACACACGTGCCACCAGAGCCAATGCGAGTGCCCAGTAGTCACGATGACCGACGGGCTATCACGATCACTCATGACCCAGCAAGAACCAGTATTTCTGTGTGTAAGCACAGAGATTCCCGTTCTCTGAGGGGAGAAGAGATTGATCGTGTGTTCATACAAAGTATGAATACCAATCTATCTCTTCCCCTAGCAAGTCCCACCCCCCCCCTTCAATTAGAACACATACACTAGGGAACCCCTTAACCACCCCCTAGTGTTAACCCCTTCACTGTCAGTGGCATTTCTACAGTAAGGCGGCCTTTTTATACCACTGATCACTTTATAAATGCCAGTGGTCCCAAAAATGTGTCAAATTTGTCCAATGTGTCTGCCATAATGTCACAGTCATGATAGAAATTGCAGATTGCTGCCATTACTAAAAAAATAAAATAAAACTGCTATAAACCTATCCCCTATTTTGTGGACGCTATAACTTTTGTGCAAACCAATCAATATACACTTATTGTATATAACCCCTTAACCACCCCCTAGTGTTAACCCCTTCACTGTCAGTGGCATTTTTTACAGTAAGCAGGGCATTTTTATGCCACTGATCATTTTATAAATGCCAGTGGTCCCAAAAATGTGTCAAATTTGTCTAATGTGTCTGCCATAATGTCACAGTCATGATAGAAATTGCAGATCGCCGCCATTACTAAAAAAATAAAATAAAAATGCTATAAATCTATCCCCTATTTTGTAGACGCTATAACTTTTGTGAAAACCAATCAATATACACTTATTGTGATTTTTATTACCAAAAATATGTAGATGAATACATATCGGTCTAAACTGAGAAAACATTTGCCTTAAAAAAAGGGGGGATATTTATTATAGCAAAAAGTACAAAATATTGTGGTTTTTCTTTTTTTTCAAAATTTTAGTTTTTTTGTTTATAGAGCAAAAAATAAAAAATGCAGAGATGATCAAATACCACCAAAAGAAAGCTCTATTTGTGGGAAAAAAGGATGTCAATTTTGTTTAGTTACAATGTTGCATGACTGCGCAATTGTCAGTTAAAGCAAAGCAGTGCCGAATCGCAAAAAATGGCCTGGTCATGCAGCAGACAAAACTTCCGGGGCTGAAGTGGTTAAGGAATCCCACGAATACATATGTTAGAATGCTGGGCCCTATTTTCATGATCTCCTAAACAGGATTGGAGGACTAAATTTTCAATTTCAGTCATATAAGCTAGTGTGCTATTTTCTAGTTCATCAACCCTTAACTCAAGGTTAGCAGTGCGTTGGCCCAATTCTCTGATTTCCCTAGTCAGATTGTCTGTAAAATAATCTGAAGTTTGTTTAAAGGCTTTGTGAAGCCTTTTCTCCAATTTCCTCAGTACAGTAGAATGTGCAGGATATGTAAAAGATGTCAATTGTAGCGCTTGTGTTGATGAGTCAGAGTCAGATTCCTCCGATGTTACAGATTTTATCTTAGAGCGCTGAGAGGGTTTCACAGAGTGTGAGGTAACAGGAGCAGAGGCTTGAGCCAGTGTCATTTTGACTGAAGCCTGGGCCAGAGCATCTTTGACATTTTTTGGCTTCATTCTGGGGTGAGAACATCTGAGAACCATCACCTGAGGTAGCGGGGGGTTTATCACTGGTCAGGCAATGAATTTTTGACAGCGGAGCCGAGCTGGGATGTGATAGAAAGTGGCAGAAGTATCCATTCCGGAGTGAAGCATTAAGCTGGCATGTCTGCTCAGTCAGGCTTCAAGCCCCGCACCCCATTGCTATTTTTCTATGTAGTTAAAAAGCTTGCACTAAATATGGATTCTTTGAAACTTACATAGTTGCAATAAATACATGAGGGCCTTAAATGCTGCTTATACAGGCTTTTGACATTCTTTCTTCAGCTTGTATGAGCAGCTCTATGTTCACCTATTTGTCCATGCAGGCTTGGATGTTAACAGACATCTTTGCAGCTTTTTCGGGCTACAAAAAAAATAACAAATGCATTTTTAAGAGGAGCTATCAGGCAGAAAAAATGCTTAACATGCATAAACACGCCTATACATGCATAAGCGAGCATTAATGAGGTTTTTAGGACTGTTCGACATTTTCAAATGTGCATTGACTATAGTGAAAAATTAGCAGAGGGGAATGTTTTGGAAAAAACGCTCAAAAAGTAAATGTCCATAAATGTGCATAAACTCTTGTGCAGTACAATCCACTATGCGTGTTTTTTAAACCACTTACCGACCGCCCACCCCTCATTATATGTCAGCTCTTTGAAGAGGAATATCATTGTTATGGCAGCAGCTAGCTGCCCTAACCCCGGTATCTTCTTCTTCAGCGAGCGGTTGGCTTTCAGATAAAAGTGGTCTCTGCAGCGGATTCACCACGAGATCACTTTTATCGGAGGAGAGGGCCCCCCGCCGCACTCTGGTGCCCTCTGCCATTGGTAGCGGCAGAGGAAATCGGATCCTTCTTGGTCTGTGGTATGGATCTGACTAAGGGGAAGATGGCCCCCGCTCAGCTCCATACCATTGCAGGGCAGAAGTGTCAAAACATCAAAAACAAAAAATTACTTTAACTTGTAAATACCAAATCTCAAAACAAGGCTCTGTCCTTATTTGGTTAATGCTACTTTTTCTGCCATTTTTCAGCTGCCTAGTGTGCATGGATGGATCCTTCAGGTCCATTCAGACCTATCCAGTCCAGTGTAGTAAGCACATTAATTCATGTTATGTTGAACGATAATATGCCTAGTATTCAGTGGATTTGGGTTTAGTGTATTGCGGTGCCATTCAAAATGGATGATGCTGCAACACAACACATTGTGGTACAGATATAAAAAGCATCTTTGATCAGGAAGGTGTCACCAATACACAAGATCTATGTGGTTTAATGAAACAACTCAAGCACACTATGGAAAAGCAGCTGAGAGTATGGTGGGATATAGCCAGCCTAGAAATGTATATAAACGCTAAGATGACACCCAGGAGCCTAAGATGGGATCTGAACCCAAATGATAATCTTGATGATACTGAACTCATGGATGAGTGGTACTCCTTTTTTAACAAATCTGAAAATGACCTGTTACAAGTTATCGTTAAAAGGAGACAATATAAACTGAAAGGGATAGAAACAATTATTTCTGAAATCAAACAACAACTTCTACCCTTTAGTAAATATAGAGATTATGAGGAGAAGGAGAAAGAATTACAAGAAGCAATCAGAAAGTACGATCTGGATATACAAGCAAAAAAGTTAAAAAAGTTTAAAAGGGATGTATTGGACTATAATGACCTAAAAGTGTATAAATGGCAATCAGGACTTCAAGACCTTATAGATGAAATAAATACAGCCCATGATAACGAGAGTCCGGATGGGTCAATGGAAATTATGAATCTAGACCAACCAACCAGTACGCCACAACCAATTATGAGAACAAATCCAATGCAAGGTAGCAGATTATTGAACAAACCATCCAGTCGTAGGAACGTCCAGATAGATGACCAAAGAATTTATCAGCAAGAACCATATATAATGGAAGACCCAATTACACCGAGGTATAACATACCCACAAGAAATCGGTTTAATCCTAAGGGATTATCCACAACATAGATACCCGCAGGACCGAGGAAACAGATATCCCCGACCCACTCCTTTGAGGGACTACCCGCAATATAGACATTCGCAATCTAGAGGGAACTATAGAGAAAATAGATTCCCCCAACCTAGAAGGAACTCTAGAGATTATAGGGATTTTTCCAGGGATGGACAACGGGACAGACCCCCAGGAAGATGGGGTGCCAGACCACCCTACAGGAATCCAAGATGGAGAGGACCAGCAGACAACAGGGGGGGACCCCAGGGAGCTTTTTATGGGACAATGAACAGAGAGGGACAACACCCAGATCATATGGATCCACGCCCTTTAGAGACACCATGGGCGAACAATACAGAAAGAGATGGAACCATTATGTGGAGACACAGGGAAGGAGAAAACGGACAAGGGGAAGTAGAGGAGGAAAGAAGAAACAAAAGAAGAAGAACCTAATTGGAAAAGGAATCTATAACTTGAGCAACATAAAGTTTGAGGATGATGAGTTGAGGATTTTGGACTTAGGTTTAAAATTTGCGCCTGATAAGGCACTAGATAAGTTTGAGACTTTTATTGATCTGAAGAAATTCATGAGGAAGTTGAATATTAAAAAACATTTTGCTATGAATGCAGGAGGAGAGAGTAAAAAAGAATCTTTATATGTACAAACCGATCTGAAAAACAAGTCTACGTTCAACCCTAACACACCAGGAAATCAATGTTTAGGGGCATTTAGTAAGATGGTGGAAGGAGATTTAAGAAAAATGGAGAGAACGAATTATAAGAAAACTACGAATATTTGGAAAACCATCAAGGCACTAGGAGAGAAGAAAAATTTAATCATCAGACCAGCTGATAAAGGGGGGGGCCTGGTAATTTTGAACAAGTCTGACTACATAGAGGAGATGGAAAGACTGTTAAGTGTTGAAGACACCTATAAAAAGTTGAAGGGAAATCCTAAATATGAATATGAGAAGAAACTAGCAACCTTTGTGAAAAAAGGGAAAGAAATGGGAATTTTAAACGACAGTGAAGCAGAATATCTAATCTCAAATTCGACAAAAACCCCAGTGATGTATTATTTGCCGAAAATTCACAAGAGGCTTGATAAGCCCCCAGGTAGGCCTATAATTAGTGGAATAAATTCAATTTTCTCGTGTCTAGGGGAATATCTTGATAAATTCTTGAAACCCCTGGTACAAAAAGGGACATCCTATTTGAGGGATAGCACACAACTTTTAAAAGAACTTCAAGATATAGTAGACGTTGAGGGACTTTTGATGGTAACCATCGACGTAAATTCACTGTACACAAGTATAGTGCAGCGTGACGGCCTAATTGGAGTTGAAAAGGCATTATATGAGAACACAGATATGCGACAAGAACAAATAGAATACATCATTGAGGGATTAGAGCTGGCAATGTGTTGCAATTATTTTGGTATGATCAGAAATACTATGTCCAGACCAAGGGAGTAGCCATGGGGGCCCGTTATGCCCCTAGTGTGGCCAATCTCATGATGAACATGTGGGAGGAGGAATATATCTATGGTAGCAATATACCCCAGGTGAGGTTCTACCGTAGATATATAGATGACCTCATTTTATTATGGGATGGTACCCCAACAGACCTTGAAATATTTTTGAACAACCTAAACAATAACATCTATGGTCTAACCTTTACTGGTAAATACAGCAAACATAGTATTGACTACCTGGATCTCCAAATCTTAAAAATAGATGGAGTTTTTAGTACCAAGACATTCTTCAAAACAACTGACAGAAACAACTATATCCCGATCACGAGCTGCCACCACCCTAAGTGGAAAAATAATATTCCGAAGGGACAGTTGCTAAGATTGAGGAGAAATTGCCACTCAGCAGAAGATTATCATCTTCAAGCAGATATGATTCTAGAGAGATTCCAAGAAAAAGGATACAGGCCGGAACCACTACTCCAATTAAAAAAGAATATTGGAAATTTGGAGAGGAAGTCGTTATTGGATAAACAGAATAAAAAAGACAGAAAGATGGAACTGGCTTTTATTACTGGTTTCAACTCTCAATATAGGGACTTTGAAAAAATTATCAAAAAGTATTGGCCTATACTTCAAGAGGATAAAGTGCTATCTAAGGTCCTCCCAAAAAAGCCCTGTTTTGTGTACAGAAAGGCCCCCACTTTACGCTCCCTTCTAGTACATAACGCCATCGACCCACCAAAACAAATCAAAATCTTTAATGACATGAAGGGATTTTATAGGTGCCAGAAATGCCTCCCATGTAAAGTTAGCAAGAAACAGCCAAGAAAGAAAGAAACGTTTAAGGCAAAAACAGACCATAAAGAGTACAAAATAAAGGAACTAATCACTTGCCGGAGCACGCATGTAACATACGTTATAGAGTGCCCGTGCAATTTACAGTATGTGGGCAGGACCACACGTCCTTTATTTGTTAGGATTAGGGAACATATTAACAATATAAAAAAAGGGTTCCCAAACCACAACCTTTCCCGCCATTTTGACGAGTTCCACAGAAGAGATCCTTCCGGATTAATCTTCTATGGGATTGATTGCATTAAAGGCAATTGGAGGGGAGGGAATAAGACCACCCTCATCTCGCAGAATGAAACTGCATGGATATACAGGTTGGGGTCTCTTGCGCCACGGGGCCTCAACCTGGATATAGACCTAAACTGTTTCATAGCTAATCCGTAAACCTCTCTTCTCTGATGGTTTCTTGACTGTTGTTTTATAGGAGATGTGTGTTACTTACCAATCTGCCATAGATTGGGATCTACATATTCATTTATATTAAGTTAGTAGAATGGTGTTTGGTACTATTACACTTTTCTCTTATTTATTATGCAATATTATAAGACAAGGTTAGTTCTTATATATATCGACTTGTTTTGAAGGCCTTATATTCATTTGGGATTATCCTAAGTGTTGCTGATTGATGATTGCATATGCCAACTTTGATACGTATGGGCATGATTTGGTTCTCCCCTCTTTGAAACATCTAGATAAATGCGGATCCACTAAATATAGGTTGATATAATTATTATTCTTTATTTATATTCATTTTTATTATTTTTTGTTTGGATATGATATACCACTTCTAGTCCTGTTCCCTTTCCTTATAGTCCACCATATAACACTGTGGAGAGATGAAAACTTCTACTAGATTGATATGAGCACTTTTACTAGGTAATAGCTGGATTGCAATGAAGCAAATAGGATGGTTCTTTTCCTTTGTTAGTGAAATCCATTGCATTCAGCTATCTCAGTTAGTAGTGACCGATTTCTGGCAATTTTTCAATTTTTAATTTTAAAAACACTCATTTTTATACCTTTGTTTATGATAACTTGTTATAAGGGTCATTAATGTTATTAATGTTTCTAACATAAAATTATTGTTATCATGTATACAGTCTTTTTGAGTTCCCTTTGGGATAGATCACCCTTATGTGCTGTGTACCCAATAGGTGGACGATAGATGGTTCTTGAATTTATCGATTATCTACTATAAGCTAAGTTTTGAAATTCTTTTTTTTGGATATCCTCCCCTCGCCTTCTGGCTTGGAACTGGGTGGTAACAACATGCGGATTGGATACGGTGGTTGTCACTCCTTCAGACACAGGGTACAGCCCATTGTTGTTTGTTTGGGTGTCAATTACAAACGTTGGCCAATCAGATGCTGCTCAATCTGGGTTTTTTCCTATTTAAGTTGTAAGACGTAGTAGCGTGACACCGCCGCTGAAGACGTCAATGACGAAACGCGTTCGACGGAGTTACGCTTATTACGTCAGTTCCGTTCGTTGGAGCGCAGTTGGAGTGCAAGCCGTAGCTGCGTATCCACCGAGCGGCTTCTACGTTCGGATTAATTTTCGCGCTAGAAGGGCTCTATCCCTGGGGGACTTACAAACACTGGAGTGACCATAGACAACAGGTTATACCCTGGGACATTGTTTTTTGGTTTTTAGTCCTTTGTGTTTTTTGGGATAAAGTGCCGTTAGCGTATGGTTATTACCTTTCTCTCAGCTTTGTTCTAGGATTTTCTATCTGTTTTCCTGGAACGTTACCATTTATTTATATATGGAGGCTGAGTGATTTTTTAATGGACTGTGGTTCCACATCTTGTCTCAATATATGAGATTTGTTTTTTTCGTTTTATCATTTTTTATGTTTTTATTGGTTTATATTTTTGTGGCAATAAATTGATTTTTTATACAAATCACACTATGGAGACTACAATTTTTTTCTTATGAGGATATATGAAATCTCCCCTTGGTTGCGATTGAGGAGCTGGACATCAGCAGGGATTGAGAAAACTCTCTCTGGATGCGAATGAAGAGCTGGATATCGGCAGACTTTGATTTCAAGGCGAATTACCCCTGCAGGGGTGTATTCTTCTGGTGAGTGGGGTACCTTGTGGGGGAACACAGAAGTCACGTTGGAGATTGCACAAGAAGCACTATAGTCACATTTGAACTTTCTGTAATTGCACCATTGAATATTTTTTTGGAAATTTGGACACTATTTTTGCACTTCTGGTTATTATGGATTGTTTATTTAATTTGGGGGTTAATTGACTCTTTGCTTTTTTTATATTTTTTTTTGCTTTTTTGTCTTTATATTTTTTGTTTTTTGTTTTTTCACTTGCACTTTTTTGATACAATTTTGATATAATTTTTATATACTATTAATATTTTGGTCTTTCATATATATGCTTATATTAGCATTTTGCATTTATAGGTTGTATATTTTGAATTTTAATTTCATTAAGCACATTTATATACACCTCCTACTGGGTTTTTTGCATATCTTGGCGATAATGCGATTTTAGGCAACAAATTCTTTTATATATATGTCTATATTAGCGTTTTGCACTTATAGTTTGCATATTTGGGATTATAATTTCACTAGCACATTCACACACGCCTCCTACTGGGAATTTGCTTACTTAACCATATTTTAGCGATAATGCGATTTTAGGGAATATTGCTTTTTAGCGATACAGATACAAATCTTTTGTTTTCTTGTTTGTTGTTGTTTGGTTTTTGGTTCTTTCCTTTTCCTTCGTTTATTGGAACTATTTGTCAATCTCAGGAATTAATCTACAGTAGGAATTTTGTTGTTTTTTGGGACATCTGAGTAGCTTGTAAATTAAAAATCGCAGAATAGCAGTTTTTTGGGGTTATACCTCCTTTTATTATATATATATTCTTTAGGATGAATACATGATATATTCGGGATTATATATTTATATACATACATGTAAGGAGTTTTATTTGTAGGTAGCGCCAATTACCCCGGTTACCATATTGTTCTATTGTGGTACATGTGTTGTGGTGATGTGTGTTTGAAGTGTGTATTAACACATCAAAACACATCAAAATGGGCTCTTAACATTTGGCTTGGTCAGTTGAAAAGCATGATAGATGATAAGTTATAAGGTTGTTCCTAAGCATCTGACTGTTGTGAAAATTCACTCCTCAAAGAATTTTCAATCAAGGAAAGATTTTCCTTGGACATGATTGAATACCAGAAGTCAGCAGAGCTTCCCTCATTCACTAATCTTTTGGGAAATCCCCTTGCAAAGTGAGCAGTCTATTTGTCTTTAATAAATCAACCGATGTGTGTCCACTTCTGTTGCTGAATATGTGACCAAATGGAAACATCTTTTAAAGTTTTGGATGCCTCCTACCAAGTCAGTACTGTATTATTTCTTGGGTTCTGTGCCCTTCCTGCTGCATTCGCCAATCCTAATTGGGAACCCACCACATCTGCAGCACCTATACTTTAGACATGGGCGCCGTCAATAAATTTGTTTCGTTCTGTTCCATTACAGTTCGTATTAAAATTAATTCGTACTTCGTATTTCGTGTCCGAAATTCAGTTTCGTTTCGTACGAAATACTTATTGTCATTAGGTTCGTTAATCTGTATGAACGTTTGTTACGATGAATTTAAAGGCAAAAATATACCTCAATATGATAGTCGATGCTGATGGAAGTTTGGTTTTTATCTGAAATACGAAATTCCGTTGAAGAATTTCCTACACGAAATACGAATTTGCATTAGATGAGAAAAAGAGAAGCGGATTGTCTGCCATGCACCGCTGGTCCAGTTTTCACCTGCTCCTCCTGGGGCTGCTTACTATGAGGGGCTCCCACCATTCCTGTGCTATGCTGACTTCCTCCTGGGGCTGCTTACTATGAGGGGCTCCCACCATCCCTGTACTATGCTGACTTCCTCCTGGGGCTGCTTACTATGAGGGGCTCCCACCATCCCTGTGCTGAGGAAGTCAGCATAGCACAGGGATGGTGGGAGCCCCTCATAATATGCACAGCAGAGGTACAGCCCCAGAAGGAAATCAGCACAGCACAGGGATGGTGGGAGCCCCTCATAATAAGCAGCCCCGGGAGGAAGTCAGCATAGCACAGGGATGGTGGAAGCCCCTCATAATAAGCAGCCCCAGGAGGAAGTCAGCATAGCACAGGGATGGTGGGAGCCCCTCATAGTAAGCAGCCCCAGGAGGATGTCAGCATAGCACAGGGATGGTGGGAGCCCCTCATAATATGCACAGCAGAGGTACAGCCCCAGGAGAAAGTCAGCATAGCACAGGGATGGTGGGAGCCCCTCATAATAAGCAGCCCCAGGAGGAAGTCAGCATAGCACAGGGATGGTGGGAGCCCCTCATAATAAGCAGCCCCAGGAGGAAGTCAGCATAGCACAGGGATGGTGGGAGCCCCTCATAATGAGCACAGCAGAGGTACAGCCCCAGGAGGAAGTCAGCATAGCACAGGGATGGTGGGAGCCCCTCATAATAAGCATAATGACGGAGTCGTCGATGCGACGACAACTGATCCGAAATCCGAAATTCGTAAACAAAAGTTCGTATTGCGTACAGAATTCGGACGAGTGGCAATTCTTATTTCGGATCCTTCCGAACGTACGAATTTTGGGAAATTCGTACGAATTTGAGATTCATACGAAACGAATCGCACATGTCTACTATACTTCCCCCATTCACTGGCCAACCCGGAATTCAGGTGGAAACACTTGATTTTACGTAACTTGATTTTTATTCACTGTCTCTATAGATCTATTGAACAAAAGAAATTTGAATGCTGGTCAATTCATCGCCACTAATCCCCATTTGACCCTTGCCAGAGATTGGAAACCAATTACGGTTTCCGAATTTAAGACCTTTCTGGGCCTATCCCTCCTCATGGGCATAACCAAAAAGAGTGAGATCCGGTCATATTGGTCCACTGACCCAATTCACCATATACCCGTGTTGTCTGCCTCCATTACCAAGGCACGATATGAGCAGAACTTGTGGTTCATGCACTTCAATGACAATGAACTCTGTCGTCCTCGGGGCGATCCTGGATATGATCGGCTCTACAAAATTCGGCCCCTCATAAACCACTTCAACCAACTGTTTGCAGCCTTGTTTACTCCCGATCAAGTTGTCTGCATTAATGAGTCCCTGATTATGTTTTCTGGCCGCTTGTCTTTCAAACAGTATCTTTCCAGCAATGTTAAACTGTAAAAGCTTCTAAAGTCTTTTAAAAATGTATGTAGTTTGTCGCCGCTGCACATTTGTGTGCAATTTTAAAGCATGTCATGTTTGGCATCCATGTACTCGGCATAAGATCGTCTTTTTTGTTTCATCAAACATTTGGGCAATATAGTGTGTTTTAGTGTATTAAAATTTTAAAAAGTGTATTTTTTCCCATAAAATTGCGTTTGAAAAATTGCTGGGCAAATACTGTGTGAAATAAAAATTGCAGCACACACCATTGTAATCTGTAGGGTCTTTGCTTTAAAAAAATATATAATATTTGGGGGTTCAAAGTAATTAAAAAAAAAATATATTTTTTTTTTCATGTGAATAAAAAGTGTCAGAAAGGGCTTTGTCTTGTGGCTAAAAAGTGGTTAGAAGAGTTGGTGATGTGTTACATAAGCTTCTAAATGTTGTGCATAAAATGCCAGGAAAGTTCAAAACCCCCCCAAAAAGTAGTGGAAAGTAGACACCCCAAGCTATTTGCTGTTAGGCATGTTGAGTCCATGGAATATTTTATATTTTGCCACAAGTTTCAGGAAATTTACACTTTTTTTAAGAAAGTTGTCACTAAATGATATATTGTTCAAACATGTCATGGTTATATGTGAAATAACACCCCAAAATGCATTCTGCTGCTTCTCCTGAGTAAGGAGATACCACATAAGTGAGACTTTTTGGGAGCCTAGCTGCGTACAGGACCCCAAAAAACAATCACCGCCTTCAGGCTTTCTAAAGGAGCAAAATTGTGATGTCACTCCTCACTACCTATCACAGTTATGGAGGCCATTATGCAAAATACACAACATGCCTCTCAGCAGATAGCTTGAAATGTCTACTTTCCAAAATGGGGTCATTTGGGGAGGGGGGGGGGTGTGCTATCTGGGCATTTCATGGCCTCCGAAACTGTGATAGGCAGTGAGGAGCGAAATAAAAAATGTACGCCCTTAGAAAGCCTGAAGGCAGTGAATGGTTTTCGGGGTCCCGTACGTGTTTAGACTGCCAAAAAGTTCCACACATGTGGTATGCACTGTACTCAGGAGAAGCAACAGAATGTATTTTGGGGTGCAATTCCACATATAACCATTCCTTGTTTGAACAATATATAATTTAGTGACAACTTTGTGCAAAAAAAAAAAAATAATTAATTTTCCCGCAATTTGTGTCAAAATATAAAATATTCCATGGACTCAACATGCCTCTCAGCAAATAGCTTGGGGTGTCTACTTTCCAAAATGGGGTCATTTGGGGGGGTTGTGCTTTCTTTGCATTTTATGGCCTTCAAAATTGTGATAGGTAGTGAGGAGTGAAATAAAAAATTTACACCCTTAGAAATCCTGAAGGCGGTGCTTGGTTTTGGGGGTCCTGTGCACGGCTAGGCTCCCAAAAAGTCTCACACATGTGGTATCCCATACTTAGGAGAAGCAGAAAAATTTATTTTGGGGTGTGATTCCACATATAACCATGCCATGTGTGAGCAATATATCATTTATTGCCAACTTTGTGTAATTTTTTTTTTTTTGTCATTTTTCAATCACTTGTGACAAAAAAATAAAATAGTCAATGGGCTCAACATGCCTCCCAGCAATTTCCTTGGGGTGTCTACTTTCCAAAATGGGGTCATTTGGGGGGGGGGGGGTTGTACTGCCCTGCCATTTTAGCACCTCAAGAAATGAGATAGGTAGTCATAAACTAAAAGCTGTGCAAATTCCAGAAAATGTACTCTAGTTTGTAGACACTATAACTGTTGCGCAAACCAATAAATATACGCTTATTGCCCTTTTTTTTTTTTTTTTTTTACAAAAGACATGTGGCTGATTACATTTTAGCCTAAATGTATGATGAAAATTTTTTTATAACAAAAAGTAGAAAATATAATTTTTTTTCAAAATTTGTGGTCTTTTTCTGTTTATATCGCAAATAAAAATCGCAGAGGCAATCAAATACCATCAAAAGAAAGCTATATTTGTGGGAAAAAAAGGACGCACATTTAATTTGGGTACAGCATTGCATGACTGCGCAATTACCAGTTAAAGCAGGGCAGTGCCAAGTTGTAAAAGGTGCTCCAGTCAAATCCTCCGGTGCTGAAGTGTTTAATGTATATTTTCAGTCATGGCCACAACATGCGTACATCCCTGGCTGTTGCCACTGCAGCTGAAGGGTGAGCAGTGAAGTGGTAAAAAATGTGTCTCAACCACGTGGTTTTACTGTTCCCCCACCTCACAATGAATGAGCCTTTGCTTCACATCTGTTCGGCTGCATGTCAAATTTGCTAGCAAAGTTCTCCAAGGTGAACCTCTGTGCTAAAGCTGTCCATGGTGCTGAAACTGTGATAGCACAGCACTTACTATGCCCTCGCTATGCTGATAACAGCCCTTATTCATATGGTAGGGTACTTCTAGAGGCACCTGATACAGACAGGAAGATGTGTTGGCAAGGTGGAGGTTTATATATACTACCTACCTGCACCTATTCTCGTTTGAGCAATGACAAACTTCTTGTGTTTGGCACAGTTTTATGTGCCCAGGGAATACTGAATACAGAGTTTTCTTTGACATCCTTGCCCATATTTTGACATGTTTGTGAGTTGAATAAAAACAGTTTCACAAGACTGAAAATAAAATACCTTTTTTTTTCTTTTTATATAACTTAAAAAACCTATTAGCTTGACTGAAGGGCCCAATAAAAATAATTTGTTGTAGAGCTTTGTGAAAGTGGCCTTAAATAGGAATGTCTGCCTTTGATATGTTCATGGTGCTTTATTAAGTAAACACGGTTTAGAAGTGTTTCACCAAAGATGAAACATAAAGAAGATCATAGTTATAATTGACTTCAGGTTTTGTGCAGCCTTCAGTCTAAAGAAATAGTCTAATAAGGCCCCTTTCACACTATGGTGGTTTTCAGGCGTTACAGCGCTAAAAATAGCGCCTGTGTAGCACCTGAAAAAAAACGGCCCCTTTCACTCCAGTGTGAAAGCCGGAAGGCTTTCACTCTGGAGCGGTGCGCTGGCAGGACAGTGAAAAAAGTCCTGCTAGCCGCATCTTTGGAGCGGTGAAGGAGCGGTGTATTCACCGCTCCTAAACCGCTTCTACCCATTGAAATCAATGGGACAGCACGGCAATACCGCCGGCAAAGCGCCGCTGCAGCGGCGCTTTGCGGGCGGTTTTAACCCTTTTTCGGCCGCTAGCAGGGGTTAAAACCACCCCGCTAGCGCCCGCAGACCGCCGCTAAAACGACGGTAAAGCGCCGCTAAAAATAGCGCCGCTTTACCGCCGACGCCCGCACTGCCCCAGTGTGAAAGGGGCCTAACTTGAGTTGGCAATGAGAATTATCGCAAGTCCTGTATTCTTGTGTATGTACAAAGGAAAGAAATTTTTTTTTTGGGCAGTTTTAGAAAGTCAAAGTAGGCTTCAGGATAAATCTGAAAAGTAATGTATTATATCATACGGTATTTGAAAATTTCTTGTGTAGCAGTTATATATTATATAAGGCTAGGTTCACATCTGAGAAATGTGCTGCAGACCTCCAAGCATCGGCAACCACACGCACTTTTACTCACACCAAACCGCATGGTGCTGCAGCACCATGCAGATTAATGCGACATGATTTTACATAAGGGTTGGGGACGTCTTTTCCTACATTTCCCATGGGTAGGGCAGCCACTGAAATGAATGACCTACACGTAGCATGCACAGATGTGAGCCAAAGTTTAAAGTGGAAGCTCAGGCTTTTCCTAACTATGCTGAAACCTGCTCCCACCCCTATTCTAATTACTATTCTAACTACTCTTTCAACGGAAGATGTGCATATTTACTATACTTATTCCAAGGGTGCTCCGGTCTGGCCAACGTCCAGCTTCAAAGGAGAGGAGAAATTGCAGATAATGACAGAAATGCCTGTGCAGCGACAGGCATTCTGTAATTTTCCAATGTTTCTTGTGGGTAGGGCATCGGCATTGCCGATTGACTGTCCCTCCTCTTCCCTGAAGCTAGCTGCTGGGAGCCAATCATGTCACCGAACTGGAGCGCCCTCACAGTAGGTAACTAAACACATCTTCCATTCACAAAGTGGTTAGCATAGGAGTTAGAATGGGGATGGGAGCAGGTTTAACTACTTCAGCTCTGGCAGGCTTACCCCCTTCACGACCAGGCCATTTTTTGTGATACGGCACTGTTACTTTAACTGACAATTGCACGGTCATGCAACACTGTACTCAAATAAATTTATGTTTTTTTTTCCCCACAAATAGAGCTTTCTTTTGGTGGCATTTGATCACCTCTGTGGTTTTTTATTTTTTGCGCTATATACAAAAAAGACAGACAATTAAAAAAAAGAACAATATTTTTTACTTTCTGCTATAAAACATTCTCAATAAAGAAAATGTAAAAAAATCTAATCTAATTTCTTCATCAATTTAGGCCAATATGTATTTTGCTACATGTTTTTGGTAAAAAAATAATCCCAATACGTGTATATTGATTGGTTTGCACAAAAGTTGTAGCCGCTGCAAACTATGGTATATATATATATATATATATATATATTTCATTTTACTAGTAATGTTGGCGATCAGCAACGTATAGCAGGACTGCAATATTGCGGAGGACAAATCAAACACCTAAAATAGAAAATGACTATGCTGCGCTATCTCCTGATTTTAATTCCCACAATAATTTTAAAGTGCCAACAATGATTCACATTTGTGGCACCATATATATAAGTAATTTTCTATTTTATTGTCTTCACACGGTTTTATGAGACGTGATTAGTGCCCACAGCTGTCATCATCACTAGGTACCATTTATATCTTTATTTTATTATTTTAATTTCACAACAGGTAGCTCGCAAGATCCCTATTATTTGTTTTGATTATAAATCAGACACCTAACTGACACTTTTTTGGGGACCAGTGACACTAATACAGTGATCAGTGCTAAAACATATGTACTGTTACTGTACTAATGACACTGGCTGGGAAGGGGTTAACATCAGGGGTGATCAAAGGGTTAAATGTGTTCCCTAGCAGTTATTACTAACTGTGGGGGATCTGCTTTGACTGGAGGAATGTAAAGATTTGTGTTCCTGCTTAGCAGGAACAAAGGATCAGCACTTTCCTCTCTAACCAAATGGTGATCTGCCTTGCTTACATAGGCAGACCACCGTTTTGCCTTTCTCCTGAACAATCAGCAGGTCCTGCTGATTGGCTCCTGCTGTGTTCAATCACAGAGGGGCGCCGGCAGCTCAAGCACGTGCCCCAGACCCAGAAGTGTCAGATCACGTACTAGGCTGCACTGCCGCAGTAAATCTACGGTGGGCAATCCACAACTGGTTAAGCACAGTTAGGAAAAGCCTGGACCTCCACTTTAATCTTTTAAATGCACTAGATTTAAACCCTTTAAACCCATGCTGTCAAAAAAGGTATGTATATCCCATCTGTTTTGTGATATGGGGAATGCTAGCTTTCGTGATAGATGTGCTTTGTTCAGTGAGCCCACAGCAGACAGGGACTATAGTTAAGGGCCCGGTAGCCCACTTTTATTACAAGGAGACAGAAAAGAACGTCCTTACAATATAAGGTTTCCCCACACAGGGGGTCAGCTTCAGACCAAAGAAAAATGTAGAGCCATCTTGATCTTAAGGTCACTCAGCTTTAATTGCAGTACTTGACTGCACAGGCCGAATTTGCTTGTAGGTAAGTTCTCCTCATACCCCAAGTGCTCTCACTCCTCCGAGACTCACAGATTCCTCTGGCCCCCTTGGACTCTGACCCAGTTACTTCAGCTCTAGTCTCCCAGACTCTCGCCGTCTCTCACACTTTCTCAGCTGGCCCAACTCTTTCAGTCCATTGGCCTGGAGCCTCTCCCACTGTCTCGACTGCTGTCTCAAAAATATTGCCTTGATCTTCTGAAGGGAGCACACCTCCAACCTGCAGGGGTGGACTGACAACTCATGGGACCCCCGGGCAATAGGAGATTATGGGGCCCCCAGGCAATCAGAGATTATGGGGCCACACAGTATACACACACACAGTATACAATCACGAAGTATACACATACATGTACACATAGTATACACAGACATGTTTCTATTGGCTGAGAAGGTACTGGAGAGGTGGGGCAGCTATAATCTCGGGATTTTTAGACCAAAAGGATGTCGGTAAGGGACATTTTAGAAACAGATGTAAAAAAAAACACAGATTTTTACATACTGTCCCTGGTTTTACTGAGGCTGGCAACCCTGATCGGGCCCCCGGACAGTGCCCGAGTGGGTGAATGGTCAGTGCGCCCCTGCCCACCTGGCTGCAGCAACTGCCACAACTCAAACTCCACCTGCTCCCCTGAGCCTGTACACTGGACTATAGGTTCTGTCACACCCAAGACACTTTGGAATCTTCAAGCTCCCATCCCCGATCCAGAACTACCAAATCTGGAGAAAGCATAGAACACTGCTTTCTCTGTTCACAATCAAACTGCGAGAGCATACATACGATGGCATACATATATATATATATATAATTTGTTTCTCCACTTTTTTGTGTCATACCAATACAAATAAAATAAATAAATATGAGAATGCCTAAACATTTGTAATTGCAACAATTTTCTGGGTGAAGCGGTGCATTATCTGCCAGAAATGCAGGGGTGCCAATAATTTGGTCATGACTATATATATATATATATATATATATATATATATATATCCTTTTCTACTAAAAGTGATCCAAGTGGCTGATTAGCTGCTGGGTCACTTTTAGAAGCGGTGGGAGGGTTCGCCCTCCCACCACTTTCTGGTATTTCTCGGGCTTAGTCTTACCTGGCTCATTGTGAAGCCCGGGAACCGAGCTGGCGGTGGCGGTGGCTAGACATAGAGATTAGCAGAGGAAAGATGGTATCCATTCAACTCTATGGCCTAGGAGGCGCAGAGCGTCGTCATGATGTCACTTGTGCTTCACAGCCAATGTAAACAAGGTAGTTTTTTTTAAAGCATTAGATCAATGTTTTTTTTTTTTTCATCTGATGTTTTGCATTGTAGAGGAGAGATGTGGGATCTCTCCCATAAAAAAGACCTGTCATGCTTTACTGTTGTCAGAAGAGATGTTTACATTTCTTGTGACAGCAATAAAAGTGATCCAAAAAAAAAATTTTAAGGGACAGTGTAAAAATAAAAATATAAAATAAAATAAATCATTTAAAAAAAAATGAAAGCACTCCCGTTCCCCTGTGCTGGTGCAGCATACGTGACCTAGGTATGCTGCAAATTCATATGTAGGTAATGTCCACATATGTAAATGGTGTTTACACCACATGTGTGAGGTATTGCCGTGAACGTTATAGTGAGGGAAATATTTCTAGCACTAGACCTCTTCTGAAATTGTGAGAGCACAGCCCTTACTATGCCCTGTTAATGTTATTATTTTCATTGCTTTGTGACCTGACAAGCAAAATATCCTGATACTGTGTCTTAGATCTCACACTGCAAATACTGTATATAGCTATGAGACTGTATGCACAGGAAGTACAATGCTAGCTAGCTTTTGCTTAGGCACAGCTAACTTTGCTAGATGTTCCCTATAAGATAATAAGTCTTTATATTTTTTTTCAGTTAGGTCCACTGATTGGCTATGAATGAGATGTATCAGTCCTTATAATCCTTTAAATTCTCTTCAAACCAATCTTACAATCAACATGTCCTCCCAGAAATACAGGACTGCCATTGCTGACCTGCTTCTAAAAATGCTAGTTGCCTGGCTATGTATGGTTTTATCAGTTTTGGGTCACAGATTTAAAACAGATGTGCAGTCTTTAAGTAGAGCTCCTACGCTGCGTATTTCTTTGTGATCAGTGGCAGAACACAGAAGAAGCAGAAGGTCAGCACAGGTGGTCAAGTAGACAACTGCCTGCCTATGACCAAAATGAATATGCCATGATTAATCTTCATCATAGTTCTGCTACATTATTTTATAAAAATGTTGCTTTGCCTACACAACTAATTCAAACAGAAAGTAATAGGCTGACCATAGATATATTTGATTGCAAAAGTCCAAACTTTGTAAGACATTTAGAATTTGTTATAACTTCTGATGACATTTTTTCTTTGACTCAATTTTCTTTCCTAACCCAAATCCTACAAGATTACCATCTTCACCCTATGTGTCCAACATGTGAATCCGGCACCTCTTATTATAGCTGATTGACAGGATAAAAATAGATCATTTAATATGAAATAGAATTAGAATTGTACTTAATTTAGATGTACATTAAAATAAGGCTTCTCATTATATTATCAGCTGTGAGACGATTTATGTAAAACTATTCTGCAGTGCCGAAAAAATTTCTCCAAAGAACATTGTATTCTTTTGAGCTGTACCAGTGACTCAAGGTCAGAAACTAAGATTGAAAAAGGTAGATTTAAGGAATAAAGGTTCCCATTGTAAAGAGAGCAAAGCTGTGACATTCTCTGCCTGATACAGGAAGTCACAATGGTGAATGTAAAAAATTATGCCTAATATTGCTGTAAAATAAAATTTTAACAGTCTTTCAATTCTACGACACTTGCTGTATAAATCAAAATGGAATAATCTCTATAAATTAGTCATTTTTCAACAGCATTTGAAAAACTTGAGTAACATTGAAAAGAACTCCAAGCAAATGTAAAAAAAAAAGTTCTGCTTTTATTCTGTGCTTTGTTTAGTTACATTTAGTTTCATAAAGATTTTGTTAAAGTTTTTCACATACAATACAGTAAATGCTTCCATAGACATCACTGCAGGTAAACTAGTATATACAAAAAAACATAACAAAACACGGTATACGGAAACAACTCCACCCATAGCCTATATGTATATTAGGATCCAAGGGAGTCATCCTGTTCCTGCAGCACGTGATTAGCTATTCCCACTATTGTATCCTTCATTCAAGTTTATTATAGGGAGTAGCCTTGTTTAATTACATTTAACCTTTCTTTATATTCTCACCATTCCTGACTTTTATGGTGACTTTGATCTAAAAGAGTACAATACACAAAGGTTACTTAAAGCTCACAATACAAATGACAATGTAACTGTACAATCTCTGTACAATCAAATTTAGATTTACCAAACCGATAGTAGTGCTCTGAACTAGCTGAACTATACATTCAGTTTGTATTCAGTCAGGCAGGCCCTTACTTTAGATTTTGGTAAATCTAAAGGTGGTTTACGGTCAGATTGTAACATGTATGGTGAGCTTAAAATTCTACCTTGAGGGGCCATCAATGGGAAAGTGACACCACCATGGTGACCCGGAGCTCCTCGTCCCCTGCAGTGGGGCAGAAGATGGTGAGGAGGCCCGGCTCCAGACTAGGGGCTGTCGGGTTTTGTTTCTGTCTGGCTGGAGAATGGCATGCTGATCTTGGAGAACTGTGAGGCCCCCGGGACTAGGCCGTAACCTTGAGCTGTCAGTAGCAGTGCACCAGCCACCCCCCATTAGAGCTGGGCCGAGGAGCAGGAGCCATGTGGGAGTGGCCCGGGGGCCCAAAGTGGCCCCTGGAGCACATGGACATGGTGCTGAAGGACGAGCATGTGGCAGGCTTCCTGGTGGAGGATAACGGGGAGCTGTCGGTGAATCTGGGGGGAGGCCCTGGACCTGGACAGGAAGGGGGTCCTCCTGGTCTTCTGCTGCCCCGAGCCCGGCTGTGCTAAGGCCTTCAGCCTTCAAAGTGGCCCCTGGAGCACATGGACATGATGCTGAAGGACGAGCATGTGGCAGGCTTCCTGGTGGAGGATAACGGGGAGCTGTCGGTGAATCTGGGGGGAGGCCCTGGACCTGGACAGGAAGGGGGTCCTCCTGGTCTTCCGCTGCCCCGAGCCCGGCTGTGCTAAGGCCTTCAACCGCAAGCAGCAGCTGAAGGTCCACCTACCGAGCCACACCGAGGAGCAGCAGCCCTACAAGTGCCAGGTGGTCCTTCACCACCCTCTGCAAGCGACACCTCCAATCCCACAACAAGCACTGACCCTTCCCCTGCCAGGACCCCCCACTGCGGCAAGAGCTTCACCACTGTGTACAACCTCCAAGCCCACATTTAGGCTCACGAGCAGAAGAACCTCTTGCGAAGCGAGGCCTGCGGGGAGGCCTTTCCCATCGCCACAAAAAATAAAGTTCTCCCTGTGTCAAAAAAGGCCAGCCCACTCTAATAGAAGCAGTTTATAATTTGAGTTCCTTCTGCCTTTTTGACAATATTTAGTTATTTTATTTTATTTGAAATAATCCTTAACCTTTTTTTGTCTGTTTTTTTTTTTGGGGGGGGGGGGGGGTTAGTGCCTCTGTCAGGTTTTATTTCTGTGTCCCATCTAATGAGCTTCACCCTCTCTATTTGTCCTGGTGATAGTTGTCACAGGGACAGAATATGAGTGAAAATTTGAATTGATAGAGTTTATTAAATTTATAGAGTTGTTCCCAGAACAAGAGGTAAAGAGAATTCTTCCAATGGGTGTTTTCCTTTACCTTATTTTACTGTGTCTGGAAAGTAAGTAAAAAACCATTTTCCCAATGGTACACAGATAGCAAAATATAAACTGGCAGGGATGTTGAACCTTCTCTACTCTATCTAGAATAAAATAAAATGTTGGCTATGCATACAGTATAGAATTACAACCAATACAATCCTCTGTAATTGTCTATGTAGAAGAATTGTGTTTCATGTTTTGTTTCTGATTCGTGCCACAATTTTCAGTTATTATCTAGCGATACATCTTCACAGTAAAACTTGTGTATTGTGACATGTTGCTAGTATGGTGGAGTTCACTATTACACACCATGCTCAGATGCAGGCTACTTTGACCCCTAATCCACAACGTTCAGGGTTACTGGACACACCCAAGGAAGATACGTGTCTCTGTTTTCCTCCCTAAGGACCTCAAGTATGCCACACTTGATGAGACAGCGGGGGTTATTTATGAAAGGCAAATCCACTTTGCACTACAAGTGCAAATTACAAGTGCAAAGTGCACTTGAAATTGCACTGAAAGTGCACTTGGAAGTGCAGTTGCTGTAAATCTGAGGGGTAGATCTGAAATGAGGGGAAGCTCTGCTGATTTTATTATCCAATCATGTGCAAGCTAAAATGCTGTTTTTTATTTTCCTTGCATGTCCCCCACGGATCTACAGTAACTGCACTTCCAAGTGCACTTCAAGTGCACTTTGCACTTTTAGTGCAAATTGGATTTGCCCTTAGTAAATAACCCCCAGAGGCAGTTAGGCAAAAGAAGCCACATGAGAGGTACTTTACTTTTAAAACTAGTATATGGCCAGCCAAACTAGAGCCTGATAACATAATAGTGTCCTTGACCCTTTGATCCCTCCAGCTGTTCATCTGTGTTACCAAATCTTCCCTTGATTTCACTTTGAGCGATCTTGTCTATGTGGATAGCTGCAAGTAGATGTGTTCTGAGCTGTGTTACTGTAGTAGTAATTCTCAGCTTGACTCTCTGTTGTTATAGAGTCTGATAGAGATTATACTATGCAGCCAAATGTTATGCTAATTGATCCACATTGAGAGTGCTGTATAGAGTCAATGTTCATGCAGCTATTATATCAGGGATATGCAATTAGCGGACCTCCAGCTGTTGCAGAACTACAAGTCCCATGAGGCATAGTGAGATTCTCACAGCCACTGTCATGTCACATTCGGCTGCCCATCACATTTTGCTACCCGTTGGTGTGTGCATACGCGACACCGCCATATGCGTTCCAACACAGGGCCCCTTGCAGGCTCGCTTCGCTCACCGCGGCCTCGCTTCGCCCGGCATGAATATAATCAAACTCTATGTCCACTTGGATGGTGGGGCTTGAACCTGGACTCAGGGGTGGACCGCATACGGCGGCGTCGCACATGCGCAGTCCAGTGGGTAGCCAAATGTGATGGGTCGCATATGTGACGAAACACCACAAGCATGACACCCAGAGGCATGATGGGATTTGTAGTTTTGCAACAGCTGGAGGTACGCTAATTGCATATCCCTGTATTATATGTTTGTGGAGCTTTCATTGTTCTGCATTGTATGAATATTTCTTCCATCCCCAACATACTTTTCATTACTGATTCTAACTTTGCACTTGTTTAGTAAACTGCAAGTTAAATTTACCCTTTGGTCATTTGGTCAATTACTCATTCTTTTAAATGACTATTATGCATACATTTAATCACTTTAGAATCTCACTAGACCTTTACAATCACACTGGAAAATTCTCAATGATGCAATCCTTTTTGCTTTAAAATTACATTTATTTCTATCTTCCTAATTCCTAAATAAATAAATATTTATTATTACAAAACACAATACAGTCTTCATATTGGCTAAAAAGTTAGGCTGGAAATACATTCTGGTAGCCAAACAGTCAAAACACTATCCCATGAGTTTTCTTCACAAGGTATTGCCTGTAGCTATAAAGACAATATGACAATATTAAAACTATAAAAAAGTGAATGCAGTTCAAACATCTCTGTTCTTTTTTGATTGAGTTAGGTAATTTTATCCCACTGGACACATAACACTGATACCATCACCTGCCTTATTTTTATTCTTTGACTGCAAATGAAGGTGAACCCTCTTCCTGGTTTCTCCATCGTGTTCAGTCTTGTTCAGATTCTCTTTCTCTCCTGCTATTATTTCTCAACTGAAAGAAAGCTTCAAGATGGACCGATCAACTGCTATTTTCCTATTCTTTCAAGTGTGAACTGATTACTCCTGTCCTGAAGAGATCATTCAATCTTACCTCCAAGTCGCTGCCTTCTTTCTAATATTTTCATCCCTGTACAATGCATCAATTTTTTTTTTACAGAGAGAGTGCATCCATTTAATTTATCATTTCCACTAATTCCTTGTTAGACCTATTTCCTTCTAGATGCAACACACTGCAATTAACAAACAAACTAGCTTCTGACTCACCAATTAGGCTGGGTTCACATACGTGCGAATTGGATGTGGGTTTTCTCTGCATCCAATTCGCATGACATGCGATTATGCCATAATGGAGCCAGTTCACACAGGTCTGGGGTGGCCGAGATCCACATTCCAAAAGGGTCTTGTGCATCCTTGGGTCTTGTTCCGGTTCAGGCAAAAATTCAGACCTGATTCGCACCTGAACTGGTGAACAGGGACACAACAGCCCCTATGCTGGGAACCGCGGCCGCACATATGTGAACCCGGCCTTAATGTTTTTCGGTATCTCTTCACACCTTTAACTTCTCATTGTCCAAAGCACCTTTAATACAAAATCCCCCTTTCCATACTTATTCTCTTTTAACACTAAATCTGAGTCCTGAAAATTAGGAAAAAGAGACTAAGGGGTTGATTTACTAAAGGCAAATCCACTGTGCACTGCAAGTGTACTAGAAAGTGCAGTCACTGTAGACCTGAGGGCAAGATCTGAAATGAGGGCAAGTCCTGCTTATTTCTATCATCCAATCATGTGCAAGCAAAAATGCTGTTTTTTTATTGTGCTTGTTGGTTACCCTCAGATCTACAGAGACTGTACTTTGAAGTGTACAGTGGATTTTCCTTTAGTAAATAACCCCCATTGGCACTCTGCATGGGGGGGGGGGGGGTATTAGAACCAAAGACAGATTTTCATTTAAGTTATTTTTTACTGTTTCACCTTTTTTAAATACTTTAGGGTAGTATTACAGCCCATAGAATCCTTTGAATGTAAAAATAGTAGAACTACAGTGAAACACCCCATTCTTTTTCAAGCCACTGCTCTCAACGTATACTATATGTGGTTGTCAGAACAAACAGGTTTTTTGTTTTTAACAATTATTCAGTTATTGTTTAGTTATTACACTTTGATAACCTGATTTCTTAAATTACAATACCTTTTTTCTCTCTTTTTTTTCATGAGTCTCTACAGGATATTCATAGATACTGTATAAAGTAAAATTGGAAAATTGTAATGATCCACTAAGTTCCTTAGGTCTCTCTGAGTGTTGCAAACAGAGTATCAGTTCAAGCCTCCCATGTTCTCATAGAAGGCATGGTCCAAATTTATCAAGGATTTGTCAATAGGCTCTTAACTTCACTTTATTCCCTCACTGTCATAGAAATACAAGAACTAAAAACTCCTCGGGTGGGAGGAAATTGCACTTTGGCACCCGTCGTTAGAACAGGTGTCCCCATTAAGAGATGCCCCCTTGCCTCTCTTTCAGGGACAACTGTAAAGGTCTTAGATTTCTTTTTGCCTTTTACCCTGAACAGTCACTGAAAATGTGTGCAAATATCCTTGACTATAGTATGACTGATGCACCTAAGCTACTGTGCCACCCACCCAACTCCATACCTTGCCCCTTCCCATTAAATGAGACCACACCTTCCTTTTGGAGTATTTTGTGGCCGTAGCAGCCTCTTTATTAATCAAAATAATAATTTAACATGTAACAAAAATATCAACAAAATATCAACAAACATCATTGAAACTTCAAAACCCTGAGCGCGTTAGTCATCTGCAGGAAATTCCCCCTCCCCACCCCATTAGCATATCGATCCAAACCAAGCACTGCGGTAATATTCCTTTGACTAGGCCTCAAGCTGACATGCTAGCTCAAAGACACCCAACTCTTTTACCGCAGTGCACCCATTCACCATCTGCCATATCAACCCTCACTATATGGCATATCATCAACGAGCCCATATCTCCAATGGGTCCCGCATCAACTTCTCTGTGGGGAGGGGTTATCTTCCTGTACCTGCATCGACCAACACCCGCCAACCGCTACGACATCCAACACCGGAAACCTGAAAAAGAAAATGAGTTAGCCCGTCATCCCCCCCCCCCCCCCCCCAGAGTCCCCATCGTAACCACTCCGTCCGATGTAAGGGAGGGAGGGTGGGAACTTCCTTTCACAAACTGGACGCTGGGGCGTAGCGCACGCACGCATCCTCGCGCTGGCTCCGCCCCCCCAGCTGTCTCAGCCAATAGTTCCCAGTCCACTACTTTCATGCCAGCCCTGCCCCTATGCTCCGCTCGTGTACGGGCTGTGCTTGACTATAGTATGACTGATGCACCTAAGCTACTGTGCCACCCACCCAACTCCATACCTTGCCCCTTCCCATTAAATGAGACCACACCTTCCTTTTGGAGTATTTTGTGGCCGTAGCAGCCTCTTTATTAATCAAAATAATAATTTAACATGTAACAAAAATATCAACAAAATATCAACAAACATCATTGAAACTTCAAAACCCTGAGCGCGTTAGTCATCTGCAGGAAATTCCCCCTCCCCACCTCATTAGCATATCGATCCAAACCAAGCACTGCGGTAATATTCCTTTAACTAGGCCTCAAGCTGACATGCTAGCTCAAAGACACCCAACTCTTTTACCGCAGTGCACCCATCCACCATCTGCCATATCAACCCTCACTATATGGCATATCATCAACGAGCCCATATCTCCAATGGGTCCCGCATCAACTTCTCTGTGGGGAGGGGTTATCTTCCTGTACCTGCATCGACCAACACCCGCCACCGCAAGCAAGGATAACACCTTATCCTTGTGAGCACCGCCACACCTGCAAGGCACGCTCCACCCCATCTTGTATGCCTAAAGCCCACAAATCAGTGCCCACATCATTGAGGTGCACACCATCCTCTTTTAGGTACCGCCACGTCTCCACCTCCAACTCCAAATGCCGGACCGCCAACCCCCCATTGCGTACCACGAAGCGACTGACCTCCTGATTAATCTTCTTGCGGGCCTTGTTAATTTTTTCTACAGACCTGGCAAACCGCCACTTGGTTCTGGCAACAATGTCAGACCACACTATAATCATGTGGGGGAAGGCCGCCCTGAGTCGCAAGAAATCATATTTGATGTCCCGCGTGACGTCCAACTTGGTGCGGAGGCCCAAATCATTACCCCCAGCATGTAACACTAAAACATCCGGGGCCCTGTCAAACCCCGCAAAACGGCACACTTCGTGCACCATTCTGCTCCATAGCATGCCGGGAAACCCAAACCATTTAACATATGCTTCAAGCCTAGATATCCCCAACTGTCTGCCCTCTGGCCTAACATCACCCCTCCTGGCTCCCCAGCAGACATATGAATGGCCCAAAATCCAGACCAGTCCTGGCGCTGCACCTGAAAGAAAGCAAAACACATACCCAAATCACAGTAACCGCACATGTTGAAACACAAACCCATGCCGACACGTACCCCATGCTCTCCCAGCTAAACACCCACCAACTCAGGCCGAACATAAGATTTAAACCTCCGAGATTCCCAGCGGCCAATCCTCTTAACCGCCTCCTCATCTAGACCCCACCGAACAGCTTCCGTCGCAGCCCCAATCCGGAAAGAGTGCGAGGAAAACTTTTCCCCTTCCAAACCCAACGCCTTCAGGCATTTCCGAAAGACCCCTATGAACTGGTATCTCGATAGAAACTCCCCATTCCCATGTATCAACAACGGGCCCGGACAAGCCGGCCGAGCGGATAAAAATTCCCTCAAAACCAAGACCGGGCAAAGCTCGCATTCAGGAATCGCGAACACCACGACTTCCTTCCCTTTGCCCTCCTGATCCGTCTTAGACCTCCGTATCCGCATGCGCACCCGGTCCTCCCCGCAGCACACCTCATCAAAAAACAAACCCCCCGGCCCTTTCTTAGAAGGGCTGACCAGTTCCCCTATACGAAAAGCACCAAAAAACGCCAACACAAACGCGGCCCTGAACAACACCATCTCATAACCCGACAAACACACAACCCCCAACCGACTACAAAGTCTGCCCAACAACTCGAAGGACACCGGTCTCCTGTCATCCTTCACCTGTTTCCCCTTCCGATAGCCCTTCAGAGCCTGCCTCACCCAAAAATCTTTGGTGAAGTCCTGCTCCCCCCGCAGTTTGAACCAAAAGGCCAATCCGGCCAATTTCTGCCCCATTCGGGAAACTGAAACCCCCCGTTCCATGTTCCGGGAAACAAAGTAGATCACCATCAGTCGCCTGTCCCGTTCGTCCGCTCCCACCTGTAACCCCAACGCCTCCCATTCCGCCCACGTCTTCTCGTACGCCGACCAAGTGCCCCCACTCACCGACCGTCTGATCCAGTCTGAGGTTCGTCCAATGCAATCTTCCACAATTCCTCCGGGCAGGGAGCCCCATGAACGTCCGTGGACGGCGCCAGCTCCCGGAATCTGTCCCACTGAAACCGAGACAGTGCGTCAGCCACAACATTCTCCACCCCTGGTAAGTGCACCGCATGTATAAAGATGTTCAATTGCATGCATCGCAGTACCAAATGTCTCAGCAGCCTAACCACCGGCGGCGACGCCGCGGACACCCGGTTAAGGACTTGCACCACACCCAAATTGTCCACATGGAAGCGAACCTTCCGATCCCGGAAGGAGGCCCCCCTAAGTTCCACTGCCAGGACCACTGGAAAAAGCTCCAACAGCACCATGTTCTGCAGCAACCCTCCGCCTTTCCATGCAGCTGGCCATGGGCCCGCACTCCATTTGCCTTGGAAATAGGCCCGAAACCCTTGGACCCCGCCGCATCCGTGTAAAGTTCCAAATCAAAGTTGCTCACCGGCCCGGCCATCCAGAGCGCCCGCCCATTGAAACATTCCAAGAATACATGCCAAATCCGTAGATCCTCCCGATGCTCTTTCGACAGCCTCACGAAGTGCCTCGGAGAATCCACCCCCCCTGTACTGCCCGCTAGCCTCCTACTGAAGACCCTCCCCATAGGTATGATTCTGCACGCGAAATTCAATTTACCCAGCACAGACTGAAGAGTCCTGAGCTGTACCTTCCGCAAACCCACCAACCCTCGAATCTCCGCCTTCAGCGCCTCCAACTTGTCCGCCGGCAAGCGACACTCCATCACCTCCGAGTCCAACACAACGCCTAAAAAACTGATCACCGTCGTCGGCCGTTCGGTCTTTTCCGGGGCCAGAGGGATACCGAAACTCCGCGCCACCCGCTCCAGCGTTGTCAAAAGAACTGCGCAAAGTGCAGACGAGGCCGGACCCACACACAGAAAATCATCGAGATAGTGGATGACCGAATTCACTCCCGCGACGTCTCTGACCACCCATTCCACGAAGGAACTGAATTTTTCAAACAGCGCACACGAGATGGAGCATCCCATGGGCAAGCACCGATCCACATAGTACTCCTCCTGCCACCGGCAGCCCAACAGCCGAAAACTCTCGGGGTGCACCGGAAGCAAGCGAAACGCCGCCTCAATATCAGTTTTTGCCATCAACGCCCCCTGGCCATAACGCCACACCCAAAACACCGCCGCATCAAAAGATGTGTAGGAAACCGCGCTAAGACGAGGGTCGATGGCATCATTCACCGAACCCCCCTTCGGGTAGGAGAGATGGTGGATTAAGCGATACTTACCCGGTTCCTTCTTAGAAACCACCCCCAAGGGTGATACCACCAGGTCCGGCATGGGTACCTCCGAGAACGGGCCCGCGATCCTCCCCAAGGACACCTCCTTCCGCAGTTTCTCCGAAACCACTTCGGGATGTAACATGGCAGACCGCAAATTCCTGGCCACCGGGGGGGTCGTCCCCAGGACTGCCGGAATACGAAAACCCACCGCAAACCCCAAACCCAGAATCGCCGCCGCCTCCCTATCCGGATATCGATCGAGAAAAGGACGCATCCTTTCCAGCCTCACCGGCGTCGTCCCTCTTGTTTGCAGGCTCCCCGGCCCTGCCTTTGCCTTGCTTGAAGCAGCGAGACACCGGGTGGGCGCCTCCACAACCCGAGCACTCGTGCTTGTATTTGCAGCTGCCTGCGAACCTACAACTGCCTTCATTATACTGCCAGCAGACTCCCTTCCTTCTCGCGGCCGATTGACCGGTGACCCCTGGTCCACCGGCCCCCCCCTGAAAAAACGGACTCGTAGTCCTTGCCGACGACATAAGGCGCATCCACAAACTGATATCCTTATGATCCCAGCGAAGAGCAGGTCGAATCGCCCTCCGCTGCCGAAACTGCTCATCATAACGCAGCCAAGCCAATCCCCCGTAGACTCTGTGCGCCTCCCCTATCGCGTCCAAGTAGCAAAAAAGAGCCGAACAATGCTCCGGATTCTTTTCTCCTATCACACTGGCGAGAATCGCGAACGCCTGCAGCCAATTCGGGAAGGTCCGAGGAATCAAGCGGTACCGTCTCTTCTCTTCGTCCTCCTTCTTGTTGTCCTCCGGCTTGACCCTATCCAGGTTGAACTTTTCCAGGGGCAGCAGAGAAAATATCTCCACGTATTCCCCCTTCCAGATTTTTTCCCTGACCTCCTGTTTCAAATGCGCCCCCAGCGGCCCCTCAAAACACACATACACCTCGCAGCGCGCCGCATCCGCCAACCTGACCAGGTCCTGTTTCTTGCCCGCATCCCCTGCCTCTTCCCCCGTGGGGCCAGCTGGTGCAGCCGTCGCGGCTGCCACCACCTGATCCCCCGCGCCCGGAGCCGTGACCGCCCCGGCCGCAGCCGGCGGGATCGCCCCAGCTACCACACCCCCAGCCACTGGCGGAGCCGCGCACGCAGCCCCCGACCCGCCCGCGGGCCCCGCCGCCCCCCGGGTACGGTCCCCCGGAGAGGTCCACGCCGACCCCGGACCCGCCCCCCCAGCCTCCAGTCTGCCGACCAGATCCTTGAGGCCCGCCAGGAGGCCCGCTAGCCCCCCCATCCGCCGGAACGCGGTCTCTCTCCTGCCAGATGCGGGGCAAACGAGGCAGCATCCCCCCCACCGCGGGCAACCACCAACGCACCCTCCTCCCCCTCACTACCCGACCCCCCCAATCAACCCGCCCCAAGGACCCCGGAATAAAATCTGACTTACCGGGCCGCCTGGAAGAAACGCCTCCAGCCGCCGAACCTTCACCAACCGCTGACGGAACGCCACTCGGTCCCTCCTCCGCTGACGACGACAGCTCGCCTTCCGACCGGTCCGGGGTAGCCGTTCCATCCCTGGGCGACATCCGTCCACCGGGCACCGCCTGGGCTGCTGGCGAGGTGCGCTTGGGCCGTCCTCTGCTCCGCCCCGCCGCCGACTTCTTCACCGCTTTCTTCCGGCTGCTTGGCCCTGCTTCCGCCGACGCTGGGAGACTGTGGTGCGGCGGCCGCCGCCCCACCGGAGACATGTCCTCCACCACCGGTGTGCTTCCTGCAGCCGCTGTGTACGGCCTCCGACGGCGTGGCCCCACCCCCGCAGCGGCTGCGCTACGAGAGGGGCCCGGATCATCTTCGCGGCGGAACGCCGTGCTGGTGGAGGCCGGCACCGGACCGGCCACCGGCCTCATGGAGCTGCGCCCCCCCTCCCCCGCACGCCCAGAGGCCTCCTCAGCCCTCCGGGCTGGCCGTTTTGCGGGCAGCTCGTGGGGGGCGGGGCCAGCGGTCCCCGCATGGCGACTGTGTGGAGCCCTGGGGGAATCAGGGGAGAAGCGGGCCGGCGGGCGGGAACGCCGCGCCCGGGCCGATCCATCCCCCTCCATCCTAGTATTGTCCCGTACCTGGCCGAGAGCCGCCGCCACCTGGTCGTGGAGCCACCGCTCCCCGTTCGCCGCCGCGGCGGCCCGAAGTTGCTGAACCAGGTCGCCCAGCGAAGATGACATGTCGCTCGGTGAACTTCCTTTCACAAACTGGACGCTGGGGCGTAGCGCGCGCACGCATCCTCGAGCTGGCTCCGCCCCCCCAGCTGTCTCAGCCAATAGTTCCCAGTCCACTACTTTCATGCCAGCCCTGCCCCTATGCTCCGCTCGTGTACAGGCTGTGCTTTATAGGGAAAAAGACAGGAATAAAAACATAAATGTGGTCCTAACCTTTTCTCAGTTTACCTGAAGACAAAAAGTTTGGGTTATAGCTCCACTTTAAATGTCTGGGGTTACGCACTAAAATATACTAAAACTGAGAAGAGATAAATATTCTAATGAAAAAACAAACACAACCTGGTCTCCCTCGGCATGTGTGTACTGCATCCAGGACAATGTGTTTTCTGTAGAAAATGCAAGCCTAGCTAAAGTCTGCTACTTCTCCTTTTGCTTTCATTTGCCATCACATTTATTATAGCTAGAGGATGTTTTTCCTTATATTATCTGACAGGATGTGATTTCAAAGACACAGCACTGGTTTCTCTTTGCGTGCATGTCAGATAATATCAGGAAATATTTCCACAGGTAGGTCCTCACTTTACTCTCTGTTTCTATTGACCTGGGGCTCTATTTCTATTGCTAAAATTGGCATACAGTGTAACTAATCATTTCTCACTCACTGAGCTTTATGTCTTTGGTAGGTCAGTGAAAAGCATAGTTCCCTACTAGTTTGCCTTTAGAAACCTGAGATCCTTGGAAAAAATCCATTAATAACTAAAGATTTGGCACTAAAACTGTGTCTGCTACACATATTTTCCACTTATGTTATCTAGTGTTGTAGGATAAAATAAGATTTTATCCTGTTCAAGAAGCTTCATGGAAAGATTTATTGGAAATAAAATCTTGAATTTCATGGTACAGTTATAATTCTGTTTTCTGCTATTTCTATTTTCAGCGACAGATTGCACAAAGACCGTTTTGAAGTTTTACTATCAAATTTCCTATTCTCCATACAGCATGCTATCTTTTAATCTTTATTGTAAAAAAAGAATGAAAATTACCAAAAGGCTTAATTACTACTGGATCACCACAGCAGTGAACTTCTCTTTAGCTTAATTAGTTCATGTAATTGAAGAGAACATTTTATATTTTTATTATTTTTAAGTAGTTGGTTTTATTATAGAATGCTGGTTCACTGGTTGTTCAATGCATTACTATGACTGTCCATAGACAGGTAAATATTTCTCTATAAAGGAGAAGCAAATGTATATTTGCTAGTCTTTAATCATTTGCTGACTGGGCTATAGCTGAATGATGGCTACAGCGCAGTCGTCGAGTTCTGGGAGGACATATATTGACTTCCTCCCAGAACCACGCCCCCCCCCCTGCGCTGGCTCAGGGTAAAGGGCCAATCAGAGTGGGGCTTTACCATTTTATCCGCTGTGTCCAATCACAGCTGATCACGATGTACACACACTTGCCGGTTATCAGCATTTCATGAGGAAAGCCAGTAACCAACATGTGTGAAAGGGGACGGCTACACTTATAATCAGGGCACTGATGATCAGTGCAGTCCCAACTGTGCTCATCAGTGCTGCAAATCTGTGCCTCCTCATCAGTGCTGCCAATCAGTGCCACATATCAGAGCCTCCTCATCAATGTCCATTAGTGCTTCCTATCAGTGCCCATCAGTGCAGCCTTATTAACGCACATCAGTGAAGGAGAAAATTTACCTCTTTGCAAAAATTTTTAACAGAAAGTAAGAAAAACTTTTTTTTTTCAAAAGGTTATACCACCAATAGGAAGTTCTATATGTGTGAAAAAAATTATACAAATTTAATTTGGATACAGTGTTGCATGACCCTGCCTTGAGAAAAAGGGTTGGAACTTTAAATGAGGTATGCATGAGAGGACTCAATGATAAGACAGTATACTATGGATGTGTTTATTAGTCTAAAACACACAGCAGAGCATGTAAAGTACATAAAATAGTAAACATATAAAAAGCATGATGCAAAGGACCATAAACATTGTATAATGACTATTAATGGTAAACCCAAAGTTTGGTCCTAAAAATTAAACATATTGCATCTGTGTAAGCCTGATGTGTTTCGTGACATGGTTGCCAATCTTCAGGGATGGATACGTAATAGATTAAATCTGCAAAAGGACATAGGTATAACACATAAGTTTAAGCATGGAACCCAAAGATGGGAGACAGTAAAATATAGATAAGAATACCCATCTCTAAATAACTTACTAATTTTCATCCTGTAAGCTGAGCAAGGTAAGGTAAGGTGAGCACATGGGCCAATGTGGTTGTCTGCAACCACAAGCTGAGGTGAGACCAGTAGGAGAATAGAGAACATAGGTGTATTTCCCAGAAAGGTATGTATCCAAATAGCAGATGAGAACAGGGGCTCCAATCTAAATTGAATCGGGAGTAAAATTAATTAAACCCATGTGGGTTAAATGTGAATAAAGACCCTTGACCCAAGTGGACAATAAGTTAAAGAGAAAAACATTGGCATGTATGTATGAAGACATACCAAGAGAGGTGAGTAGGCTAGTGCTGAAAGTGAAAACAAGTGAGTGAAGTAATATAAGGTAATTACCTTTAGAGAACAATGAAGCCCAGTGCATAAGGTATGTTGAAAGCAAGGATAGCCTACAGCTGAAGACCAAGGTGAGTGTTCCCAGTTTTATCCAGCCAACCCAACCAGCGTCACTCAATGTACCAAATAGGGATGGAGCTATATGTTTACATATTTCTCATTTAAAGTTCCCAAAATCCCTTTCTTTCAAGACCACGCATTTGTCATTCTAAGTGTGACAGTGCTGAAAGCTGAAAATTGGCCTGGGCAGGAATGGGGTGGCAGTGCCCATTAGGCAAGCAGTTAATAAATTCACATATAATGTATTTTAGCTGAACTTGACGTAGTCCTACTTTTATTAAATTTTTGTCTAAATTATTCTCTAGTTTCACTTTCACTTTTATTGTATAAATCTTAACATGACTTTGTCAAAAAATCTAAGTGATTGCTATGGTTTTGTTTATAAACAAAGTAATTTTATGGGATTTTTTTTAAACAAAGTCACATATATAGCTAACATAAAAATGACTTTAAAAGAGAAGTATGGACTTTTTATTTTTTTACTTACTCAGGTGGATGTAGCATTGGTTCGAAGCCGCATCTGTCCCCTGTTGGCTCTAACACTGAGAACCAAGCGCTCAATCACCCCAATCGCTTGATTCTCAGGGCTTCCTGAGCAGAGAACTGGTGCTCTGCCCCCCCTAACACTCACTTGAGTGCTGGGATGTGGAGGGGGCGGGAGCTGACAGCTCAGGTTTTCAGGGGCCCGCTGAGAGGCTGAGCTGGGAGCCTGTCTGGGCATGTGGGCGGACTTCATTGTTGCAATCTTACCTGAGCCTGTACTAGCTCTGTGACCTCAGCTGACAATGGGCTTCAGCCCGCTGTCTGCTGAAAATGGGTCACAGGAGTGTAGAACGAACTGCGCTCCTGTGATCCACAGGAGAAGTACAGCCAAATGAGCTTTGGCTGTACTTCTCCTTTAAAGGATAAGTTCACCTTTCATAACATGTTACATGTTATACTCATATTCAGGGTGTAACATGTAACATGTTATGAACGGACCGGCCCCTGCACCTTTCTGATCCCAGCTGTGACAGAAAGCTGGGTTTTTCCTCCCTCCCCGCTAGCTGTCACAATTTAAAAAAAAAAATGTGTTACTGATTGACAGGACTTCGTGCATGGAAAACTACAACGTCTGGCAGCCTTTGCGGCTGTCCGCCTGTAGTTTTCAATGAACTACCACATCACTCTGGAGCACCATGGTAAATTGTTCATGCTTCCTGTCAGATAGTATCTGTTTACTCATACAGAATATACGGGTAAGCAGATACACTGGCAGATCTGCTGTAGACCTGCATAGCACCAGCACAGGCTCCTAAAAGAAAACATGGCTGGTGGGAAATAAAACTTGTAAGGCAATTGTATAATATAGTTATGGAATACTCATATTAGAAGGAAGCTCTCCATGTGGCGCGCTGTTACCGCTGATCTTCCCCTGGTCTTTCTACCCGGTTCACGGTCTGGCTGTGTGATTGGCTGGAGCTGCATTGATCTCACTCTCGCGCGCGGGAGCCCTCGGTGCCGGCACAAAGATCTAAAGTACCGACAAGGTATGCCGACCCTTCAGAGAGCAGGTGATGTCACTGGCTTTATACAGGGTGAATATCTCTTCAACGGTGCACGTTTAGGAGATATACATTTTACATACCGGTATGCCTTATTATAGGCATGCTTGTAGGTAAAAATAACAAAGCAGGCTTTAATTACTTTAATGCTGATAAACAAAGTCATGTAATTGCCATGACAATGCTGGCATAGTAATCACATGGCTTTACTGTCTTAAAACAATGTAAAAGTAACTGTTTTTACTGTTTCTATTACTGTTTGTCTTTTCACTCTATGGGAAATGTCCAGACATAATTGAAAACTCAACAAAAATACTATTTTAAACACAAACATTTTATTGGATAAAACTTGGCTGCAGCATATATTCTTGGTTTATAAACATATTCATTAACTATTAAATTACCATACATATTTTATTTATCATAGAAATAATTCCCCACACAAAAACTTGAGAAAACACAGCTCAGCTACTATGACTCAAGCTGAAAAACAATCTGTCTACAATATTATTTCACAAAACTGCCCCCTCTTACCTTGAAAGTAAAAGGGGCCCTACCACATAATACAGTCAGGTCCATAAATATTGGAACATTGATACAATTCTAATCTTTTTGGTTCTATACACCACCATAATGGATTTGAAATGAAATGAACAAGATGTGATTTAACTGGATACTTTCAGCTTTAATTTGAGGGTATTTACATCCAAATTGGGTGAACAGTGTAGAAATTACAACAGTTTGTATATGTGCCTCCCACTTTTTCAGGAACCAAAGGTAATGGGACAATTGGCTGCTCAGCTGTTCCATGGCCAGGTGTCTGTTGTTCCCTCATTATCCCATTCATTGATTAGCTCAGCAAAGCCCACCCAAGTGCAGTATCAATTGATCACTGCCACTTACAAAACATAACATACATAACTGCAGTGTTCGCAGAGTCAGATATGATCCCTGCGAACGCTAACAGTTTTTTTGGTAGTGATTGAAGCAGTCGCTGACAGTCTGCTGCTCTTTTTGCCTGTGAGTCGCACTAGTTGTACCTATAAATTTAGAGGCCCAAATGTCCACTCAGAGGTACACTAGTGAAGACGCTTACACGTTGCTGAGCATGACAGATGAGAGCGAAGGGGAAGCCGCCGGACTGGCAGATCAGGCTCAGTATACGTACCAGTAGACAGCAGCAGCACCCTGACAGATAGCTCTGATGACAGAGCAGCGGTCCCTGCTAAGGTTAGGCGTACCTGACCCCGTTCTTCTGTTGTTGAGGTGCAAGAACCACAGGGCTCTCATATGGAGCAGAGTGCCAGTACTAGTGCCGCTCATCCATCTGGTGAACTGGCAAGCACCCTGGTCATACATCCAGCACTGCAGTATCACGTGGTGACATGGCGGGTCCCATAAGTGCAGTTCAAGCTGGTGTGGTGTCTTGCACAAGTAATGTCCTGCAGCCACCAAGAAGACAAATAAAGGCCCGTCACATGATTTGTATTCTCTGTTTTTCACGGAAGATCTCTGTAGATCTATTGTGGACCAAAGCAATTTGTATGCTGGTCAATTCCTCACCGCTAATCCCCAGTTGACCCTTGCCAGAGATTGGAAACCCATTACGGTTTTGGAATTTAAGACCTTCCTATCCCTCCTCATGGGCATCACTAAAAAAAGTGAGTTGTCATATTGGTCCACTGACCCAATTCACCATATGCCCGTGTTCTCTGCTTCCATGACCAGGATTAGATATGAGCAGGTCTTGTGATTCATGCATTTTAATGACAATGAACGCTGTCATCCTCGGGATGACCCTGGATATGATTGGCTCGACAAAATTTGTCCCCTCGTCCCCAACCAACAGTTTGCAGCCTTGTTTATTCCCGATCAAGTTGTCTGCGTTGATGAGTCCCTGATTATATTTTCCGGCCCCCCAGCAAGTATGCCCGATATGGGGTCAAGTTTTATAAGCTCTGTGACAGGGCAACAGGCTATATATATAGTTTTATGGTTTACAAGGGAAGAGATCACGTGGGGCCCGAGAACAGCCCAGACTTCATAGAGAGCACTGGCAAGATTGTTTGGGACTTGGTGTCCCCCTTATTCGGAAAGGGGAAAGACTTGTATGTGGACAATTATTACACGAACGTGCCACTTTTTAGTCACTTGTTTGATCATGGAATTGGCGCATGTGGCACTGTGCGATCTAATCGCTGGGGCTTCCCCCAACGGCTTTTAGAATCCCGACTTATACAGGGGAGAGAGCCTGCTTGAAGTGTAATAATTTGCACGCAGTGAAGTGGAGGGATAATCGGAATGTTTTTGTTCAGTCTTCCCTTCACACCGATGTGAAAATCCAAATTCCAATGGCAACTGGTGTTGTTGAGAAACCCCTCTATGTCCATGAATACACCCTTAATATGGGAGGGGTGGACCTTAATGACCAGTTGATGGCACCGTACTTAATTGCTCGTAAGGCCAGACGCTGGTACAAAAAAGTGTCTGTATACCTATTTCTATTGGCTCCGCTGAATGCTTATGTGCTATACAAAGTGTCAGGATGAACAGCCTGCAGCCAACTGCGACCTGCTCTGCAACTACTGTCCTGCCATCAGCTGCGATCTGCTGTGCAACTACAGTCCTGCGACCAGCTGCGACCTGCTCTGCAATTACAGTCCTGCGACCAGCTGCGACTTCCTGCTGCAAGTCCTCAGGTCTTCACCTACAGTTAGAGATAGGCATGACACTCACTATTATTCCTCCTGTCCCTCCTGTCCTGGCCAACCTGGTCTCTGCATTGGTGAACACTAGTGGAGTATTAGCGTAGGGTACAGCACCGCACAGGGTACAATTTCATAGGGTCCCAAAGATTCCATCGCATTTTGAGAGACCTGAACCTGGAACCCTTGCATTTACACTTACAAATAAAAGTGTAATATATATATATATATATATTATTTAGAGAGAGGCCTGACACAAAAGGAGTCATTCCTCTGCTCTCTTCCTGCCTGGACTCATAGAGCTAACCTAAGTAGAGGTAACCAATCCAATTTCAAATGTCATCTTGTGTTTTGTTTGCCATTTAAGTGTGTGCCTCTGCTCTTGGGGATATTCTAGTGTTTGGAATCCCCTTAAAGAGCTATATTTCTCTTAAATCTCAGTTATTGATCTCTAGTTGATTACTCAAATATATATTGTTACTGTCTGTTATTCTTCCACATAAATATTGCAGTAAAGACAATTTTTGTGTTTTATTATGTGTGTGTTTCTCATTGTTTTATTACACTTACACTATTGCCAGGTGTGCCAGAGAGGATTGAGATTGTTGTTGGGGTTGAGAGGCAAAGTAACGGACTGAACATACTTAAGCAGCCCCTGTGGGGGTATTGCTACATGTATGGTCAACTTAACTTAAAGAGGAGGGCGGTTTAAAAAAAAAAAATTAAAAGTCAGCAGCTGCAAACACTGTAGCTGCTTACTTAATAAACACTTTTACCTGTCCAGGGCGCCCGCGATGTCGGCCGCCCGAGGCTGACCCATCCCTCGGCTCTCGGGTCCCGGCGCCGCCATTTCAACTAAGAGAAACAGGCAGTGGAGCCTTGTGGCTTCACTGTCCGTTTCCTACTGCGCATGCGCGAGTCACGCAGCGCTTTGTGAATGGGGCGCGCTGTGTTCTGGGACTCACAGTTCCCAGAACTAGGGATGAGCTTCGTGTTCGAGTCGAACATACGTTCGACTCGAACATCGGCTGTTTCGCCCGTTCGACGAATTCCGAACGTTATGAGCCGTTCGCGCCAAATCCGTGTGGCACTCACTGCCCACAATGCACTGCGTTATCGGACGATTTTTCATTCTTGCTCTTGTGTAGTGGTTGTTGTCTGCGTGCCTATATAGCTAGCGATATATCTATCTTTTATAATAGAGCTTGCAGTCAGTGTTAGGAGATTGTGAGTGCTGTCTGCATGCTCTGAACCCAGTATACACTGCTATATCCACCTATATAGCTAACTATCTTGCTCGTTTTAAATAGAGCTTTTAGTCAGTGTTAGGAGATTGTGCGTGCTGTCTACGTGCTCTGAACGCAGTATACACCGCTATATCCACCTATATAGCTAACTATCTTGCTTGTTTTAAATAGAGCTTTCAGTCAGTGTTAGAAGATTGTGCGTGCTGTCTGCGTGCTCTGAACGCAGTATACAACGTTATATCCATCTATATAGCTAACTATCTTGCTCCTTTTAAATAGAGCTTGCAGTCAGCGGTAGGAGCTTGTGCGTGCTGTCTGCGTGCTCTGAACCCAGTATACACCACTTTATCCACCTATATAGCTAACTATCTTGCTCGTTTTAAATAGAGCTTGCAGTCAGCGGTAGGAGCTTGTGCGTGCTGTCTGCATGCTCTGAACCCAGTATACACCGCTATATCCACCTATATAGCTAACTATCTTGCTCGTTTTAAATAGACCTTTCAGTCAGTGTTAGGAGATTGTGTGTGCTGTCTGCGTGTTCTGAACGCAGTATACACCGCTATATCCACCTATATAGCTAACTATCTTGCTCGTTTTAAATAGAGCTTGCAGTCAGCGGTAGGAGATTGTGCATGCTGTCTGCGTGCTCTGAAAAAGACGGACGGCAAAACAAATTATACAGGGGTGATAACCCTTCCCTATGTTTTCCAAAAAGCTTAAAAATAGTTTTTTTGACTGGAGCTACACTTTGTAATTTTCAACTGGTACATTTTTAAACAGATTCAACTTAACACAACAAACCTACACAGTCCCTGTCTTGTTTGCACCGCCTGTATACTGCTGTTCTGAGTATATAGGGCCTTGGGGCCACACGTATTTCCTTTTTTTAATATGGGTACGGGGTTACCCTTAATATGCGTACAAGACCCAAAGGGGCTGGTAATGGGCAGGGAGGGCTACCCATGCCATTTTTCTCAATGATTTTCAACCATATTGCAGGAACCAGATATAACATTAAAACCGCAAGCAGTTTTAAATGACGTTATTTCCATTAAATGTCATTTTGTGCAGGGACTGTTCTAAACACAGGAAACACGTGACACTTCACAGGCATACTACAGACACCCCCCAGGCACGATATTTAAAGGAATATTTCACTTTTTTTTTCACTTTAATCATCATTAAAATCAGTGCTCCTGCCAAAACGGACATTTTTAAAACTTTTTTTTGCATTGACCCATGTGCCCTGGGGAAGGAGCCAGGTCCCCAAACCCTTTTTTAGGACACTATCTTGCATATTAGCCGTTAAAATTAGCACTTTTAATTTCGAACGTTCGAGTCCCTTAGACTTCAATGGGGTTCTAACGTTCGTACGAATTTGGGGTCCGTTCGAAAGTTCTGGTGCGAACCGAACCGGGGGTTGTTCGGCTCACCCCTACCCAGAACACAGCGTGACCCATTACCCAGAAGATGCCGCACAGAGGAGAGAAGAAAGAAGATCTCTGCGGAGGAGGAAGAGGCAGATTAGGATGATGTGCCTAGCAACAGGCATTTCTGGTAAGTTAAAAAAAAAAATTATTTTCATTTTTTTTTATGATTTTTTTTAATTTTTAATGTATTTTTTTTTTCAGGGTGGCCCTCCACTTTAAGGTTATAAGCGAGGATTGTCGAATTTCCCTGCTGGGCTATTGTATTCTGACAGACACCACTGGCAGCTGTCAGAATACCTGAACAGCAGTTGCATCTGATAGGAAGCAGCCACTTTTTGGCCAATACATTTTTACCCAGCTCCTTTAGTTGAGGACGAAATGTGCTTAGTGTAAGGATAGCTTAAATCTCTCTGTCAGGGACACCTACAGCAATGAGAACCTATCATTATATTGAATTATTTGTTCCATATGTAAATAAAACGTTCATTAGAATAAAAAGTAAATTGCATGGACAGTTAAATATTAACAGTTATTTGTTATTTGACTATTAAAAGTGTTTTGTTGCTCTAAACCTGTCATCCAACTTCTAACTATTACATGAGCCAATATAAAGGAGAAATAAAGTTGAAATAAAAAGATTTATTTTTGTGTATTTATTCTTCATGGCTCATATAAAGGGACGGGCCGAGGTGTGTCCTTTGCCTATATACCTTGTTCTATAGTGTGTATGTCTTTCTTATCTTCTCAGTTGGGAGATATGATTTTACATGATCACCAGGTTTACATACACATTAATATGGAAGTCCAGTTATGAGTGCACAACCTGTCCACCACTGAAAGTTCCTCCATTTTTCTTTTTTTTTTAACAAAAGTTCTCTATAAATTATTTTTTCCTGCAGTATTATAGCTGGGCTGGTCCAATAACATCATGGGTTCTTCCTCTTATTTCCCAGTGGCTGGGTGGGCCTTCCTCTCGGAGTGAGCAGCACATTCATTTCTGCAGTTCCTTAAGCCCCAGGTTGTGTGAGCTCCAAGGGGTGTGTAAGTGACAGACTGAACTTGTTCTACCTGAAGAAGATCAGCAGTGATGGACGAAGGAGGAAGCTGGGGACAGAGTAAGCCCTTGTACACACTGTCGGAGAATCCGTCGGAATGTGTCCTATTGGACCGTGTTGTCGGATAACCCGACTGTGTGTGGTATGCATCAGACTGATTCCATCGGAATATCCGTCGGACCAAATTTTCCAACTTGTTGGAAATATTTTCCGACCAACTGGTTCGATCGGACATACTCCGCTTATGTGTAGAGAATTTTGATCGGACCAAGTGCCACGCATGCTCAGATCAAATTCCTACATCAAAGCTATTGGCTACTAGCCTGAACGTAGTCCCATCGTAACGAAATTACGTCTTCACGTTCTGAATGATCGGATTTTTCAACAACTTAGTCCGACCGTGTGTATGCAACAGTTTCGGACAAGATCCGACGGCCAAAATCCGACGGACAAGATCCGACGGATTTGGTTGTCGAAATCTCCGACCGTGTGTACAGGGGCTAAGTAATGACTTGCCTCATTGATCATACCGGAACATGTCCTGAGTTTCTGTTTTATATTTTAATACTCATATATATAATAATAAACTATAGTAAATATTACTGATCAATGAAGTGCCTCTGCATGTTGTGTGAGCATGTTGACAGCTGTGCATTTGCATCACAGATCTGTAAAACTGATATAATACAATAGATATTTTGATTTCTGTGAATATTGAAACAATTCAAATGTGCGTATTTTATTTTTAAATGCCTATAGCCAATTTTCATAGGGAAAGGGTGCCAATATTTTGTTTAAAATAACCAGTCTCTTCTTCTTCGAAATATTGTCCCATCCCATCACAGGTGTTTTTGTTTCCTCTCAGTAGAAGACTTAGTATTTTTTATTCCTTTTATCGATGCAATTTGACAGCCAGGAGTTCAATAGTGTCCTCTCGGGTTCAACTAAGTTTAATATCTTATCGCTTCAAAATACATTTAGTTCAAAATGAAAGATTAGAAGATTCAAAACGCTGGTGGGAAGTTCTTTGCCTTAATGCTTAATGGTTCTGTATGTACATTAGCCAGAAGTTACCCTTTTTATATATAGCAGAGTCTTTAAACTCCTTCCCGGGGTTCAGCATCATTTAGAAATAAATGATATTTCTCAGAGATTAAGTGAATATTTCAGCTTTCAGGCAGTAGGAGGAGAGACTAGCAATATTTCGAGAACGTGGGGGGAAAAAAAAAGATGCCTAAATAGCGAGGAAAGCCATCAAACTTTGATTTAACCTTAGGCAAGGAGAATGAGAGGTTATTATCATAATTATCAATTGCCATGAAAGTGTGATGTGACTGACAGTCTTACCCTGACTGTCTTTTTGTGCTGTTGATGGATTGCTATTTCAGTTAGCATAATTTTATTGGTGATGTGTACGCAAATTAATGTGCTCATCCATAGCAAAGTATATATTATTTTAAGTAACAGTACAGAAGTCTTTGCCGTTTGTTGGATTTTCATAACTTAAACATATTTCTTTGTTTATGAGACACATATTTATCCTGTAGGACACATCCAGCCACAAGTTGCACATATATGTGCACTAGCAGCCAGAATGTATAATAGACCTTGGTGTATTGAAGCTACGTGCCGATTGTATTTAGCATTGAAGCTCTTATAACCATGAGCCATTGATAATTCATTATACAGATGCTACACCTATTCTGTTTTCAAGCTTGTCACATGATTATTAAGTGAAAATTAAAATTAGATGCACTATTACACATGTGCCAAACACTAAGCCAGCATCAAACGGTGCGGGCCGCCAGGAGTCTGCAGATGTAGAGAAGACGGCTACTAATTAAGTAAACTTTAGAGGGTCTTGTAACACCTCTTGGCAGTCCAATCAGCCATTTACCCTACAGTTTAGCTTCTATGTGGATAGACAATAAAAATATAAAAAAAAAATACCCATTTTTCTAAATTACATTCATATTACATAATACTGCACATGTCTGCATTGCAATTATTATTATTATTATTACAAGTAGTCAAAGACTTGCTGCTGTCAGTTAGTTTCTGGCTACCAATCACTACAGAGAGTTTGTGAATTAGAGTTTAGAGCAGGGGTCTCCAAACTTTCTAAACAAAGAGTCAGTTTAGACTTTAGTGGGCTGGACTAGAGCCAGTGGGAGTAGAAAATGTCCCGGTGTCCAGTGGAAGTAAACAATGCCCCATCGTTGGTGTCAGTAGGAGGAACTGTGCCCCATCGTTGGTGTCAGTAGGAGGAACTGTGCTCCATCTTTGGTGTCGGTGGGAGGAATAGTGCCCCATCACTCATGTCAGTGGGAGGAACTGTGCCCCATCATTCACATCAATGAAAGGAATAGTGCCCCATCGTTGACATCAGTGGAAGGAATAGTGCCCAATCATTGGGTCAGTGGGATGAAACAGTGCCCTATCGTTGGTGTCACTGGGATAAATAGTACCCCATTGTTAGTTTCAGTGTATGGAATAGTGCTCCAAGGGCCAGATAAACTCAAGCAAAGGGCCACATCCGGCCCCCGGGTAACAGTTTGGGGACTGCTGGTTTAGAGGATCAAAAAGACTGCCCCTAGTACATAAGCAATTGAGAACTAGAACTAGAAACAGGATTTAATACATTAAAGTAGAACTTAACATTAAAGAAGAACAACACTTTATTTATTTTTTCATTTAGGATAGAATAAGGGAGGGTTATAACCCCTGTCAGTTTTTTGCCCTCTGTGTCCCATATTTTCCTTTAATTCATGTCCCATAGACAATAAAGGAATTCTAGGGTTTCACCAGAAATAATATCCCCATTTTGGTGTCAACACAAAAACTTTTTTATGCATGTAGTATTGTGGAGAATGGATGGTACTGGAACACACAAAGGTGGGTAGGAACACAAAAAATCTCAGTTGGACATAAACAGAAAAAAAAGATGTTGTTGCTGTTGGAGTATACAAGGCATATAAGAAGGGGATGACACAGGTCCGCAAGGCTTTACCTGTAATTAAAATATAAATTTTTGGTGGTCTAACACTTCAATCTTTGTTCAATATAGAAGAAAGCATACCTTACAAAACTAAAGAGACCTGAATACAGAAGCAGTGGGTAACATAGATTTGGGTGGACTGACCCTAGGAACACCACATACTATGTAACACTTGGCTTTTTCGAAAAATCATATTTTATTTAATACATCAGAGTATACTGGACATTTTACAAAATGCTGTGTTCATCATTACAAAAAGAATGAGGCTGTTGCTGGGGGTACAGTGATAGTGCATTATACTATTGTGTGCTTGAACACATTTGAGTAAAATGTAAGCTAATAATGAATTAATTAATGCTGTTTGCAAGGCTCATTAGTTCTCTATCTAGTTCACCGGCACTGACCTAGCTAAACATAGGCGAGTGGTGGTGTTTCCAGCCACTCCCTCTATGACCAATAGATAAATTCATGCAGAGCATGAGTCTATCCATGAACACCGCTGACACCCCCCATTCAGGCGCCCACCCCTTTTCAGGCGCCTGAATTACAGTGTCAGGGAGTGTTTTTTTAAGCACCCGATTAGAGCCATAGGCTCTAATAGGCATAACAAAAGGTGACCTGCAAGCGTAATGCTTGGCACTCGCAGTCCACCCAGGTGTGTTAGAAAAGCAAATGAATGCTGGGTCTGCACCTTGGATGATAACCCATTTAGCAAAATATGGCAATTACCAGATCTAATATTAGTGCACTCACTCTAATCCAGTAAAACAAAAAAATTTAGGCTTGACACGTTTCAATTAAAATAGTATATACATAAAAAATAGATAAAACTTCAAAAAGTCCACAGATTAAATATATATATATATAGCAGCGCTCAATATACAAAATCTTATTCAGATGTTGTTCATATGTGCTCTTGAAAGAATGGTGATAGAGTCCAACACGTGAAAAGAAGAAGAGAGATCGAGACCACCTTCCACCTGGCGTTTTTCCACCTTATGTGCTCTCCAAATACAAGCCCCTCAAGGGGATGCACTCACCAGAAAATCAAGGATATATGAGCCTTCAATATACCAAACCACTAAGTTCTTTGGTCGTGGGAAATCAAGGCTATAGGAGCCTTCAAAACATTACATTCTTTGGTCGCTAGATGTCACCATAATGGGGTGGTCCAAAGCTCATAAAGGAAACAAGATCATACTGACATAGCGTGATACTGTTTAAAAAACCTTTATTATAGACCCCCCGTACAAAATAGGCATACCAAATATATTAAAACAAATCGCATTAGATAAGTGTACTGTGCCTTGTTTCTCGTGGTGAGCCCCTTCGGTTACCGCGAACGACCGCTCTGTCCGTTCGGTTTACTTCCTGGTACCTTGGTTAGTTCACGATCGAGTAACTGGAACGCACACGTCACTTCCGGTGTGTGTTACGCACTGACGCGTTTCGTCATTTCCGACTTCATCTGAGGGCGAAATATTGACACGTTTCAACCCAAAAATTTATATTTTAGCATCTGTAACAAAATAAAGAGCATAGTCAGGACATGAAAGGGTTAAATTGCAAGCATTAGTGAATTATTTCTGCCAAAGTGGAGTTATGCTTTAAATTATTTCTATAACCGAAATGTTTTTTTTATTTTTTTTCAGTTGGGTAGAGTGTGACGTGTTAAAAAATCTGGTTTTTTGTTGCATTCTATGTCTGTGCTGTAGAAATTCATCCTCTAAAGTTGCCCTACTGTCTGTTGTCATTAGAACAGAAAGTGATAAAAAGTCTTGTGTCCTCCTATGTGACAAACCTGAAAGATCGATGTACTAACATAAGTGATGATAGTACAGTGATCGCCTCCACTGTGCTATTCTGTGAGGCAGTGGGATGCTCCTTGTTTGTGAATCTAAGGGCTTGATTTACTAAAGGCAAATCCACTCTGCACTGCAAGTGTACTTGGAATGCAGTCACTGTAACTTTGAGGGGAAGATCTAAAATGAGGGGAAGCTCTGCTGATTTTATCATCCAATCATTTACAAACAAAAATGCTGTTTTTTATTTCCCTTGCATGCACCCCTCAGATCTACAACGACTGCACTTCAAAGTGCACTTGCAGTGCACTAGTTGTACAAAGTGGATTTGCCTTTAGTAAATAAGCCCCTAAATGTTACTTTCTCTTCTTTGTTCAAAACTTTAACTTCTTGTAAAAGGAGGGGGCTGGAATCTATAAATGCCAATTGGAAACACATTAGAAAAATAGAGGAAATTTGCTAATGTGAAATACTGTTCAGATGACAAATGTCAAAGCCCTTGTACACACGGTCGGACATTCCGACGGAAAATGTCAGATCGGACCATGTTGTCAGATAATCCATCAGATTTTTTCCATCTGAATGTCCAACCAACAAAGTTTGAGAGCTGGGTATAAAATTTTCCGACAACATGATCCGATCGGACTTTGTCCGATCGTTTGTAGAGAATTCCGATCGGACGAAGTGCCACGCATGCTCATATCAAATTACGAGACCAAAGCTATTGGCTACTAGCCGCATCGTAGTCCCGTTGCACGTCCCCGAATGATCGGATTTTTCCGACAACTTTGTCCGACCGTGTGTATGCAATACCAGTTTCGGACAAAATCTTGTTGTCGGAATGTCCGACCGTGTGTACAAGGGCTAAGAGGGGATTTCCTCTTCTTTGCAGAGATCTCCTCTTACTTCCTATTGAGACCTGCCCAGTTGTCCAGGGCAAGAAAAAAAGAAATAAAATGAATACATTTCCACACAATAAAGAATCAAAAGCACAGCTGTACCAAACCCACTTTAAGCAAAACTAGAACTCCAAAACATATTGTGGCTATAGATACACTTTAGCTACCTAAATACCGCGCCATAGCCGAAAGACGACTACAGCATGGCTCTCTTGTTCTGGGAGGGCATCCATGGACATGCCTCTCACGGTCGCCCTGAGTGTGCACCTGGCGCACTCTGTGACCGCTTTGTCACTTCAACACAGCTGATCACAGATTGTAGTAGAGGGTCAATCATAGCTACCCTTTATCATGTGTCCAATCTCAGCTGATCACATGTAAACAAACATGCCGGTGTTCTGTCCATATGTGCCTGCCATTGAAAAGTGCCCCGTGGATGCGCCAAATGAAAGGGCACTTCAGCTGAGTTGCGGATCAGCTGGAGCGACATCCCATAGCGCATGCGTAAATTGTAGGAGCCTTTTATGGACGGGAGATACCATTTCTCGGGCACAATTTAAAGCGGGAGTAAACCCAGTTTCAAAAAACACTTACATTCCCGGCATGCCGGAAATGCTAACTTTCACATTGGTTGTGCTCCCAACCAAACTTTCAAACCATCCAATGGCTGGTTTCATAACTGATCACATGTGCAGCATTATGGCAGTTGAAGAATCATTAGAGGCCAAGATGGCGGCTTCCTTGACTGAAAATGATAGAAGGGTTTACTTCCACTTTAATGCTATGCAAACAGCAGAGGGACACCCTATTTGTCATATTGTGCCTTACTGTTGCTCCGCAGGTTTACAGCGCGGCACAATCTGACATCTACGGTGTTCCTACGGTGTAAGTAGATCTGACAATGTATACATTTAAAATGATTCTTTTAGCATTATTTATTTTTCAACTTGCCATGTAAACCACACATTTATATTATTCTCTCTTATCTATTCTGTAGAGATAAAACATGAATAGGTTTTAATAATGTTGTAAATTTGTAGACATGCAGAAGAAACCCATTTCAATAGGCATATTCCTACAAAAAAAAAAAAAAGCTTAAAAATGAAAGTCTTAATTCAGACACAGGTAGTTAGGTGGGCTATCAAGTCTTATCTAATGCTACACGTTTTACATCAAGCAGAAGGGCTAAGATCCATAAGCACCTATGTCTGCAACATGCTGCTTTGCCTATTCAGGCTTAGTAGAGTGAAATCTAATACAGTGAAAGCAGTATTCTTTTCAGAGGACATTGCATTGTTCAGAATTCTTTTCATTCGCCTCTGGCCCTTTGTCATTTTTTTTATTTGAAACAAAGGATACAAATAAAAGAGGAAATTGCTGATAAGGTTCCTTTCAGCACAAATCCATAATTCATCCAGCGATCCTTATCAAAGAATTATTAGGCAATGGAAAGTCAGGGCTGGCTTGAATTCATTCTCCTGGGGGGGAAAGAAGGGCTTCACATTGTAGATTTAACCATTAATTGCCCTGACTATGACACCAGATTTCTCCCTGGAGGCACTTCACTTAACCTGGCTATAATTAATATGGCTTTAGATTTGTTATGATGGGAAAGGGAGGCATGTAAATGGATGAGGCCCAAAAGCTTTGAAAATTTTCCCTCTGGTGCACTCTTGTGGCTAGAACTGTACACACATAATAAATAATATCTCCACTGGAGAAATTGTATGGAGAGATAATGCTTGTATGGCAGCCAATAAAGAAATTCTCCTTTGAGAAGAAGGTGTAGCAGTAAAAATTTCATGCATGAGCCAATGATGCTTTGTCATTACATTTTGTGTTTGTTTATTACAGGTATTTATATATTACTGACAATTTACACTATTGTTGTATACAGTGGGGACGGAAAGTATTCAGACACCCTTAAATTTTTCACTCTTTGTTATATTGCAGCCATTTGCTAAAATCATTTAAGTTAATTTTTTTCCTCATTAAAGCGGAGGTCCACCCTAAAGTGGACCTTCCGCTCATTGGAACCCCCCCCCCCCTCCGGCGCCACAATTGGCACCTTTCAGGGGGGAGGGGGTGCAGGTACCTGTACAGTACAGGTATCTGTACCCACTTCTGGCGTAGATTCTGCAGAAGGTACGCCCCTTTCCGCAGAATCTACGCCCCTTTCTGAAGGTCCCCCACTGCCTGCTGGGAAACACACGGATCCCAGAGACAGCGGGGACCATCCTTATTGCACAGCGCGACTCGTGCATGCGCAGTAGGGAACCGGGAAATGAAGCTGAAAGGCTCCACTTCCTGATTCCCATACCCAAGATGGCGGCGGCAGCACCCGAGAGACGATCGAGAGATCGGCTTCGGGTGCCGACATCGTGGGCGCGCTGGGCGGGTAAGTGTCATTATTTTAAAAGTCAGCAGCTGCAGTATTTGTAGCTGCTGGCTTTTAAAAAAAAAAAAAAACGGCGGACTCCCGGCAGACTCCCGCTTTAATGTACACACAGCACCCCATATTGACAGAAAAACACAGAATTGTTGACATTTTTGCAGATTTATTAATAAAGAAAAACTGAAATATCACATGGTCCTAAGTATTCAGACCCTTTGCTTAGTATTTAGTAGAAGCACCCTTTTGATCTAATACAGCCATGAGTCTTTTTGGGAAAGATGCAACAAGTTTTTTACACCTGGATTTGGGGATCCTCTGCCATTCCTCCTTGCAGATCCTCTCCAGTTCTGTCAGGTTGGATGGTAAACATTGGTGGACAGCCATTTTTAGGTCTCCCCAGAGATGCTCAATGGGATTTAAGTCAGGGCTCTGGCTGGGCTATTTAAGAACAGTCACGGAGTTGTTGTGAAGCCACTCCTAGCTTATTTTAGCTTCTTAGGCTCATTGTCTTGTTGGAAGGTAACCCTTCAGCCCAGTCTGAGGTCCTGAGCACTCTGGAGAAGGTTTTCATCCAGGATATCCCTGTTTTTGGCTGCATTCATCTTTCCCTCAATTGCAACCAGTTGTCCTGTCCCTGCAGCTGAAAAACACCCCCACATCATGATGCTGTATTGGACAGGTGATGAGCAGTGCCTGGTTTTCTCTATACATATACCGCTTAGAATTAAGGACAAAAAGTTCTATCTTGGTCTCATCAGACCAGAGAATCTTATTTCTCACCATCTTGGAGTCCTTCAGGTGTTTTTTTTTAGCAAACTCCATGCAGGCTTTCATGTGCCTTGCACTGAGGAGAGGCTTCCGTTGGGCCACTCTGCCATAAAGCCCCGACCGGTGGAGGGCTGCAGTGACGGTTGACTTTCTACAACTTTCTCCCATCTCCCGACTGCATCTCTGGAGCTCAGCCACAGTGATCTTTGGGTTCTGCTTTACCTCTCCCACTGAGGCTCTTCTCCCCCGATAGCTCAGTTTGGCCAGACAGCCAGCTCTAGGAAAGGTTCTGGTCATCCCAAATGTCTTCCATTTAAGGATTATGGAGGCCACTGTGCTCTTAGGAACCTTAAGTGCAGCAGAAATATTTTTGTAACCTTGGCCAGATCTGTGCCTTGCCACAATTCTGTCTCTGAGCTCTTCAGACAGTTCCTCATGATTCTCATTTGCTCAGACATGCACTGTGAGCTGTGAGGCCGCGTACACACGGGCGGACTGTTCGCCCAACTTTGTCCGCTGAACAGTGTTTGGGCGGACAGTCCGCTCGTGTGTGGGCTTTCAGCGGACAGTTTCAGCGGACAGTTGGACGGACAAGGTTTTTCGGAAATTCCGAAAAACTGTCCGCTGAAACCTTGTTTGAGCGAACAGTCCGCCCGTGTGTAGGCTTGTTCGTCAAACAAAGTTGCGCGCATGCTCAGAAAGGATTTTCACGCCGAAAGCTATAATGCAGTGTATAGGACGTCGTATTTTTCGTCCCGTCGTACGTGCCGTTCACGTCATCGCGCACGGTTTCAGCAAACTGTTCGTCCGTCGTGTGTGGCCATGTCCGTCCATGCTAAGTTTGAGCGGACTGTTTGCCGAAACTGTTGGACGGACAAAGTTGGGCGAACAGTCCACGCGTGTGTACGCGGCCTAAGGTCTTATATAGACAGGTGTGTGGCTTTCCTAATCAAGTCCAATCAGTATAATCAAACAAAGCTGGACTCAAATGAAGGTGTAGAATCATCTCGAAGATGATCAGAAGAAATGGACAGCACCTAAGTTAAATATATGCGTGTCACAGCAAAGGGTCTGAATACTTAGGAAAATTTAAGGGGGTCTGAATACTTTCCATCCCCACTGTATAATGTACATTCCCATCAGCCTCTGTACACAAGGAGCTTAAAATCTAAGGTCCATTTCCCATATACATACATGCACTTACTTGGGCCAATTTAGACAGGAGCCAATTAACCTACCAGCATGTCTTTGGAATGTGGGGGGTAACTGGCATCCCCGGAGGAAACCCCAGTAAGCACAGGGAAAACATGCAAACTTTATGCAGATAGTATCCTGGTTGGGAATTGATCCTGAGCACACTAGTGCTGCAAGGCATAAATGCTAACCACCAAGCCAGTGTGCTGGTCACTCAATGCTAACCACAGTTGCCCTTATGTATTAAAATTCAAGTCATCCAACATGGACTTTAATGGTAAAGAGCTTAGAGTTGATAGGGGTTTATTAATATCTGTGTGCCTTTACCTGTTTCTTCATTGCTCCTGACAGCTCAGGTGCATTATATAAGTATTATTATTAAAGGTCTGAATAGACCTATAATGAAGTGCTTGTGAATTAGATTTCTTCTTAAAGTGGCTGAAAAGATGCAGTGGGCAAGATTTAATAAAATTGGGGCATTCAGAATCCTGTGCAGCTGTGCATGGTAGCCAATCAGCTTCTAATTTCAGCTTGTTCAGTTAAGCTTTGAAAATAGAACATAGAAGCTGATTGGTTTCTATGCAGAGCTGCACCATATTTTGCACTCTACAGTTTTAGTAAATCTCCCCCAGTGTGTGGTGCAGCTTTCCACTATTGCATATTGCCAGAAAGACACATGGGGTGCTACAACTCAATTGGTAATGAGGCACAGTCTTCTATCAGCCATTTCTTCCTCCAGTCATCGCAGGGATAATGCCTGATGCCCTCTGTACCAGGCCCTAAATCATCAGTCTATGAACTGATCTTCTTGGCAATTTGACCTACAAGTATTGCTCTGTTTTTGTCTGCAGTTTAGACAGGGTGCCTACTTTATCAATATTTTCATTCAGAAAGGCAGTACAAGTTACTGCTTTTGCAGAGCTTAAAGTGGATGTAAACCCACTCTCATCCTTTCTAAATTACTGCCATAGTAGTTATCTATAAGGATATACATGCCCCCTGCATGTATCCTTACCTGTCAAATGTCTCCCTTCTGTCTGTTATGAGACCCAAAAAACTGAAGATTCTGTGGGTGGGTCTGTTGTCCGGAGCTCGGTGGGTGGATTTGTGATGTCCGTAGACTCCCGCCCCCCTCTACACTCCCCTTGTCAACATGCATTTTCTCCTGTGTATTTCTTAAAATAATTGTACCGCTTTTAGCACCTAAAATCCGAAATAATCGTACCGCCAGGGAGGTTAAAGCATATTTTTCTTGGGTTTAAATCCACTTTAATGTGCTTTGTGGTCTTTGGTTAAAATACATTCCTCTGTGCTTTACTAGGTTCTCTTTGTGATTCTGCCCTCGTTACACAGCAGAATGCATATGTTTTTCTAATTTTGCTGTGATAACCATATACCACAATACATACAGGATTCCTGTTACTACTGAGATGTGGTTGATTTGTCTTTTGGGTTAGGTTCACATCTATGCAGTTGTGGTTGATGCAGTTTTATGATGCTTTATGTGGTTTTTAACCTGTGGTTTTTATCCATTTTTGTATATGTTTTTCTTGCGTTTTACTTATTCAAGCATGCAGCCCAGCAGGCTAGGAAAGGGGGATGAGCGAGCTTCCCTTTCTGAACCATACCAGGCCACATGCCCTCAACATGGGGGGGGTGCTTTGGAGCAGGGGGGCCAACATCAGCATGAGCGCTACGGCCTCTTTCCCACAACCCTGGCTGGTGGTTGCAGGGGCCTGTGGGTGAGGGGCTTATCGGAATCAGGAAGCCCCTGAAAGAAGAAAAAGAAAAAAAAGGTCCACTCCCTGTCCCCTTGTGATGACGTCGGCCAGGGACATGCGGGGTCAATGACGTCCCAAAGGGCAAGTGACCTAGTGATCACAGGGTGGCCCCAACCCTTAGTTATTTACGAACTGTCAGATGGCGAAGCTGTCAAACGGCAGGAGTGAACCTTTTTATTTATTTATTTTTAAATAAAGGAATTGTCAAAAACTGACTGCTTTCATTTTTATACTACACCTTTTGGGGTGAATGAGTAGGGGTACATAGTGCCCCTACTCATTCACATAAAGGGGCTTCCAGATTGTGACAAGCCTCCTGCACGCAGACCCCCACAGCCACCAGCCAGGGTTGTGGGAAAGAGGCCCTTGTTGTGGGAAAGAGCCCCCCCGCCCTAAAGCCCCCCTATGTTGAGGGCATGTGTCCTGCTATGGTTCAGTGGTTCAGGGGGGGCGCTTGCTCGCCCCCCTCTTTTGCTGGCCTGCCAGGCTGAATGCTCGGATAAGGGTCAATGGATTTTTTTCTTTAATTTTTAGCTTTCCATCAATTCTTTTTTTTTTACATTCAGCTGTCAGCGGTTGTTAAGGATGTAGCGACCCGCCTGTTCTTAACAATCTGCAATTCACAGTTTAAGGAGAAAAAAAACGCAAAACGCAATCTCCTGATAGAATAAAGTCCCTGACTCTTTCCAAAAAATGCAACAACTGAAAAACGCATAGATGTGAACATGTACCATAGGAAGCCATGTTACATTAGACTGTAGTGCATTTCTAAAAACGGCAAAACACTAAAAAAATGCATAGGCGTGAACATAGACTAATGCCTTCCCTTGCAGCCAGGGTGTTCCTACACCACAATTGAAATATCAGATTTTAAATTTCATCAACATGTAAAAAACAACAGTGTACAGTATTTAAATGCCTACTTCTTTTCATCTTTTTGTCAAGAAGGTTGCAAAATCTCCTTTCCATCACAGCATACATAAGTAATAAGTGAAAGAAATGCTTTTTATACTGACAAAAGGTTTGAGCACCAGTACTCAGACTGAGTTTAACTAGATGCCGACCGCCGGCCGTCAAATGATGGCCAGGCGGCGCATCCCTGTTTCTTCGGTGGCGGCGTGTCACGGAGACACCGCTCGCCACCGAAGGGGGTGAACAGCCATTCGTTATGGCTGTTTACCACGTGATCGGCCGTGATGAAGTCACGGCCGATCACAGATGGTCACACCCCGAACGTGCACGGCGCATGCGTGCTGCGCGTGCACGTCGGTGGCGGCGTGTTCCCCGGGAACACTGCTCGTCACCGACGCTGGTAAACAGCCATTGGCCGGCTGTTTACCCACGTGATCGGCTGTGATCCTTTCACAGCCGATCACTAAAATGTAAACAAACCGCGGTAACGGGATGTTACCGGGTTCTCCTCCTCACACACCGATCGTGTGTAAGGAGGAGATTGCGGTAACATCTCGTTACCGCATACAGTGTACACCAATCATACTGATTCCCCCCCCCAATAAAGAGGACCTGTCACCACCCCTCATAGTACCTGTCAATCACAGTCCATCAGAGTACCTGTCACAGTCCATCAGAGTATTTGAGTACCTGTCCCAGCCCATCAGAGTACCCGAGTACCTGTCCCAGCCCATCAGAGTACCCGAGTACCTGTCCCAGCCCATCAGAGTACCCGAGTACCTGTCCCAGCCCATCTGAGTACCCGAGTACCTGTCCCAGCCCATCTGAGTACCCAAGTACCTGTCACAGCCCATCAGAGAACCCGAGTACCTGTCCCAGCCCATCAGAGTACCCGAGTACCTGTCCCAGCCCATCTGAGTACCCGAGTACCTGTCACAGTTCATCTGAGTACCCGAATACCTGTCCCGGCCCATCAGAGTACCCGAGTACCTGTCCCAGCCCATCAGAGTACCGGAGTACCTGTCACGGCACATCAGAGTACCCGAGTACCTGTCACGGCACATCAGAGTACCCGAGTACCTGTCACGGCACATCAGAGTACCCGAGTACCTGTCACGGCACATCAGGGTACCCGAGTACCTGTCACGGCACATCAGGGTACCCGAGTACCTGTCACGGCACATCAGGGTACCCGAGTACCTGTCACGGCACATCAGGGTACCCGAGTACCTGTCACGGCCCATCAGGGTACCCGAGTACCTGTCACGGCCCATCAGGGTACCCGAGTACCTGTCACGGCCCATCAGGGTACCCGAGTACCTGTCACAGTCCATCAGGGTACCTGAGTACCTGTCACAGTCCATTAGAGTACCGAGTACCTGTCACAGTCCATTAGAGTACTGAGTACCTGTCACAGTCCATCAGGTTACCCGAGTACCTGTCACAGCTCATCTGAGTACCCGAGTACCTGTCACAGTCCATCAGGGTACCCGAGTACCTGTCACAGTCCATTAGAGTACCGGGTACCTGTCACAGTCCATTAGAGTACCGAGTACCTGTCACAGTCCATTAGAGTACCGAGTACCTGTCACAGTCCATCAGGGTACCCGAGTACCTGTCACAGCCCATCTGAGTACCCGAGTACCTGTCACAGTTCATGTGAGTACCCGAATACCTGTCCCGGCCCATCAGAGTACCCGAGTACCTGTCCCAGCCCATCAGAGTACCCGAGTACCTGTCACGGCACATCAGAGTACCCGAGTACCTGTCACGGCACATCAGGGTACCCGAGTACCTGTCACGGCACATCAGGGTATCCGAGTACCTGTCACGGCACATCAGGGTACCCGAGTACCTGTCATGGCACATCAGGGTACCCGAGTACCTGTCACGGCCCATCAGGGTACCCGAGTACCTGTCACGGCCCATCAGGGTACCCGAGTACCTGTCACGGCCCATCAGGGTACCCGAGTACCTGTCACAGTCCATCAGGGTACCCGAGTACCTGTCACAGTCCATTAGAGTACCGAGTACCTGTCACAGTCCATTAGAGTACCGAGTACCTGTCACAGTCCATCAGGGTACCCGAGTACCTGTCACAGCCCATATGAGTACCCGAGTACCTGTCACAGTCCATCAGGGTACCCGAGTACCTGTCACAGTCCATTAGAGTACCGAGTACCTGTCACAGTCCATTAGAGTACCGAGTACCTGTCACAGTCCATTAGAGTACCGTGTACCTGTCACAGTCCATCAGGGTACCCGAGTACCTGTCACAGCCCATCTGAGTACCCGAGTACCTGTTCCAGTCCATCTGAGTACCCGAGTACCTGACACAGTTCATCTGAGTACCCGTTTACCTGTCACCAGGCCATCAGAGTACCTGAGTACTTGTCACCAGGCCATCAGAGTACCCGAGTACCTGTCACCAGGCCATCAGAGTACCCGAGTACCTGTGACCAGGCCATCAGAGTACCTGAGTACTTGTCACCAGGCCATCAGAGTACCCGAGTACCTGTCACCAGGCCATCAGAGTACCCGTGTACCTGTCACCAGGCCATCAGAGTACCCGAGTACCTGTCACCAGGCCATCAGAGTACCCGAGTACCTGTCACCAGGCCATCAGAGTACCCGAGTACCTGTCACCAGGCCATCAGAGTACCCGAGTACCTGTCACCAGGCCATCAGAGTACCCGAGTACCTGTCACCAGGCCATCAGAGTACCCGAGTACCTGTCACCAAGCCATCAGAGTACCCGAGTACCTGTCACCAGGCCATCAGAATACCCGAGTACCTGTCACCAGACCATCAGAGTACCTGAGTACCTGTCACCAGGCCATCAGAGTACCCGAGTACCTGTCCCAGCCCATCTGAGTACCCAAGTACCTGTCACAGCCCATCAGAGAACCCGAGTACCTGTCCCAGCCCATCAGAGTACCCGAGTACCTGTCCCAGCCCATCTAAGTACCCGAGTACCTGTCACAGTTCATCTGAGTACCCGAGTACCTGTCCCAGCCCATCAGAGTACCCGAGTACCTGTCACGGCACATCAGAGTACCCGAGTACCTGTCACGGCACATCAGAGTACCCGAGTACCTGTCACGGCACATCAGAGTACCCGAGTACCTGTCACGGCACATCAGGGTACCCGAGTACCTGTCACGGCACATCAGGGTGCCCGAGTACCTGTCACGGCACATCAGGGTACCCGAGTACCTGTCACGGCACATCAGGGTACCCGAGTCCCTGTCACGGCACATCAGGGTACCCGAGTACCTGTCACAGTCCATCAGGGTACCTGAGTACCTGTCACAGTCCATTAGAGTACCGAGTACCTGTCACAGTCCATTAGAGTACCGAGTACCTGTCACAGTCCATCAGGGTACCCGAGTACCTGTCACAGCCCATCTGAGTACCCGAGTACCTGTCACAGTCCATCAGGGTACCCGAGTACCTGTCACAGTCCATTAGAGTACCGAGTACCTGTCACAGTCCATCAGGGTACCCGAGTACCTGTCACAGTCCATTAGAGTACCGAGTACCTGTCACAGTCCATTAGAGTACCGAGTACCTGTCACAGTCCATCAGGGTACCCGAGTACCTGTCACAGCCCATCTGAGTACCCGAGTACCTGTTCCAGTCCATCTGAATACCCGAGTACCTGTCACAGTTCATCTGAGTACCCGAGTACTTGTCACAGTCCATATGAGTACCTGTCACCGCCCTTCAGAGTACCCAAATACCAGTCACCAAACCATCAGAGTACCCGAGTACCTGTCACCAGGCCATCAGAGTACCTGAGTACTTGTCACCAGGCCATCAGAGTACCCGAGTACCTGTCACCAGGCCATCAGAGTACCCGAGTACCTGTCACCAGGCCATCAGAGTACCCGAGTACCTGTCACCAGGCCATCAGAGTACCTGAGTACTTGTCACCAGGCCATCAGAGTACCCGAGTACCTGTCACCAGGCCATCAGAGTACCCGAGTACCTATCACCAGGCCATCAGAGTACCCGAGTACCTGTCACCAGGCCATCAGAGTACCCGAGTACCTGTCACCAGGCCATCAGAGTACCCGAGTACCTGTCACCAGGCCATCAGAGTACCCGAGTACCTGTCACCAGGCCATCAGAGTACCCAAGTACCTGTCACCAGACCATCAGAGTACCCGAGTACCTGTCACCAGGCCATCAGAGTACCCGAGTACCTGTCTCCAGCCCATCAGAGTACCCGAGTACCTATTTGCAGCCTATGTCTCATAGAATATACGTTGGGGTGTTTGCTTTCCAAAATGGGGTAATTTTGGGGGTAATTTCACTGTCCTGGTGGTCCAGGACCTTCAAACGTGTGATGGGTAGGAATGAAATGAGATGTGTAATTTATGCTCCTAGAACGCCTGAACGTACTACTTCAATGTTTGGCCTCTCTATGTGGCCAGGCTGTGTAAAAGTCCTACACATGTGGTATCGCCATACTCGGCAGAATGTATTTTGGGGTGTAATTTTTGCTATATACATGCTATGTGTTAGAAATATCTTATAAATTGACAATTTTGTGTAAAAAAAAAATGAGTTTTAATTTTTTTCCACATATTCCAAAAACTTCTGGAAAAAAATGAACCGTTCAAAAGACTCATTATGCCTCACATATTATAGGTTTGGGGTGTTTGCTTTCCAAAATGGGGTAATTTTATGGGAAATTCCATTGTCCTGGTACTCCAGGGCCTTCAAAAGTGTAATAGGTGGTTGAGAAACGAGATGCGTAATTTTTGCTCGTAGAACGTCTGAAGGTACTACATCAATCTTAGTGCTCTGTATGTGGCCAGGCTGTGTAAAAGTCTCACACACGTGGTATCGTCATACTCGGGAAGAGTAGCAGAATGTATTTTGGGGTGTAATTTATGCTATATACATGCTATGTGTTAGAAATATCTTATATATTGACAATTTTGTGTAAAAAAAAAAATGCGTTTTAATTTTTTTCCACATATTCCAAAAACTTCTGGAAAAAAATTAACCATTCAAAAGACTCATTATGCCTCACAGATTATACGTTGGGGTGTTTTCTTTCCAAAATGGGGTCATTTTATGGGAAATTCCATTGTCCTAGTACTCCAGGGACTTCAAAAATGTAATAGGTGGTTGAGAAATGAGATGCGTCATTTTTGCTCGTAGAACGTCTGAAGGTACTACATCAATGTTGGTGCTCTGTATGTGGCCAGGCTGTGTAAAAGTCTCGCACATGTGGTATCGCCGTACTCGGGAAGAGTAGCAGAATGTATTTTGGGGTGTAATTTGTTGTATGCATATGCTGTGTGTGAGAAATAACCTGATAATATGACAATTTAGTAAAAAAAAATAAAAAAAAATTAAAAATCTTCATTTTGCAAAGAATTGTGGGAAAAAATGACAACTTAAAAAAACTCACCATGCTACTTACTTAATACCTTGGGATGTCTACTTTGTAAAAAGGGGTCATTTGGGGGGTATTTGTACTTTCCTGACTTGTTAGTGTCTCAAGAAATGAGATACACCTGATGAAGGCCTGATCAGAAGTGATCAATTTTCAGTGATTGGCACCATAGTTTGTAGACTCTATAACTTTCACAAAGACCAAATAATATATACTAATGTGGGTTATTTTTACCAAAGATATGTAGCAGTATAAATTTTGGCCAAAATTTATGAAGAAAAATTATTATTAGCAAAAATTTATGACAGAAACGAAGAAAAAGGCATTTTTTTCACAAAATTTACATTTTATTTTATTTATAGCACAAAAAATAAAAAACCCACTAGTGATTAAATACCACTAAAAGAAAGCTCTATTTGTGTGGAAAAAAGGACCCAAGTTTCATATGGATACAGTGTTGGATGACTGAGTAATTGCCATTCAAACTGTGAGAGCGCTGAAAGCTGAAAATTGGTCTGGTCAGGAAGGGGGTGTAACTGCACGGTATTGAGGTGGTTAAATGAAAAAGAAAAGGTTCTGTAGCCTCCTCACAGTATCTGAAGTCTTGACACAATAGTAGTGGAACGGCAGAACACTGGAACCCCATGACACTGGAACAGCAAGAAAAGTACAACAGCTGTAAACTAAACTGCAGAATACTGCAACAGCAGTGCACTCCTCTCTGGATAGCTCAGTATGGCAGTCCTGCACATTGACTGATGGGTACTGCAGCAAACAGCACACTCCGCAGTAGAGGCACAGGAACAGCACACTTGGCCTTGTGACAGACCCAGACCCAACAAGGACAAGGGCTTTTGGGGGGGACTGCAGTGTAGCCACTTGCCTAATGACTATGGTCTCTAACTCTTGAGGGGGCTCTATTTGTTTACAGTTGTGCCCCAGGGGGACCTTTGGAGTGGTTTTGCTTTGGATTAGGGTCCTGGATACAGATTTCTGTGCCCAAACCAGCAATGACTGCTTTAACTCCCCCTCCTAGATGCAGAATAGATGTTAATATAATCAGCTCACAACAACCTGATACTGGTGTCTCCTGTTGTTATGTGTAATCTGTTTACATCTCTTTCTCTCATTGTATTCCTCATTGTGGGCCTCCTAGGTATGAATTCCAATTGGTAATTAAGACAGCTTTCACACCAAGCCGCCCATAGCATCGGCGGTAAAACACAGCTATTTTTAGCACTTTTACCCCCGCTAGCGGCCGAGAAAAGGTTAAGACCGCCTACAATATGCCAGAATAACAGCGTTTTGCTGCTGGTAATGCAGCCCTGCCCCATTGATTTCAATGGGGAGCAGTGGTGGAGGAGCGGTAAACACACCGCTCCTTCACCGCTCCAAAGAAGACTTTTCCTGACGTCCTGCCAGCGCACCACTCCAGTGTGAAAGCCCTTGGGCTTTCACACTGGAGTGAATGGAGCAGCAGTTTGAGGGCAGATTGCAGGTGCTATTTCTAACGATAAACGCCCTCAGTGTGAAAGGGGTCTTAGTCACCTATTCTGTCTGTCTGCTAGTATTGTGTCCACGTCACCTTGTTACCAAACTATTGCAGGATGTTTATGTGTTTATGTGTATGTTAGCTGTTCATTAGATGTACTGATATTACTGTTTACAGTTAATGTGATCAAGCTCTTCTCTGATTTTCTGTGGTATAAATTCTGTGTGAGTTTTCAATAAACAGTTCCAATTTGCACCTATGCTAGTGTTTTCTAGTTTTTGAGTGCAACTCTTAGCAATAATACCTGGTTCCAGGGTGGGAGGAAGCTGCATCTTGGCGGGGAGCACCTAAGCAGGATGCCAGGCGGCTCATCACAGCCTTAAAGTTACATAAAGGTTCATACTTACTTGCTCTGTGCAGTGGTTTTGTACAGAGCAGCCCCAATCCTCCTCTTTTCGGGTCACCAGCCGGTGATCTTGGCTCCTCCTCTTCAGTCAGTGGCCTCAATAGCAAGCTGCTTGCTCTGGGGACACTGGTGCGTGCTAGCTCCCGAGCTCCACTCTATGTGTCCATAAGACACACAGAGCCACAGCCTCTCTCTTCTCATTGGCTAACTGTCTGTGATTAATAATAGCAGGAGCCAATGGCTTCTGCTACTGCTGTCTCTGCTAATGAAGAATGAGAGACTCTGGGGAAGATCAGCTCTTGTGCACATCACTGGATCGAGAGGTAGCTTAGGTGAGAATTATGGGAACTGAGGGCGGCTGCTGCACACATTTTTTTTACCTTCGTGCATAGAAAGGTTTCTTACCTTCACGCATAGAATGCCTCAAGTTCACCCCCCCCCCCCCCCCCGCGCGCTTACTCCGTTGCACCAGAATATGTGCACTGCAGCAAGCCCAGCTGGTTCTTAGTACTGGCCTTCCCACCCCCTGTTTAAGTACTGCTGTGCAGGTGGTTTCTGGGGAAAATATTCAAATCCAGGTACTGACACTGGTTATAGTAAATATACATTTATATATTTTAAAGTGTAGGCATAGCCTAAACCTTTCTTTTTAGTTTTGGGTGGAATAAGGAAGCATTAGTAAAAAAAATTTTTCTTTTCTATCTGTGCCTCAATTTAGGATATTCACCCTTTCTATTAGTCCTGGTATGAAAATCATAGAGAAAAAAAGTGGTAGGAAATTCAAAATTTTACAGCTTTAAGTCCTCTTACTTGATGTTGCATTTTTGGGACAAGAAGTGAGGACAACGTAGAGATTGAGAGTATTCTTGCCAGGCTTCATGGACCATAGAGAAGTCCTACAGCTGAAGCATTAAGTAATATTTTTACAAACGGGACAGTGAATTTTGAACAAATGGGGCTCCTCTACTGTATGGGCCTGTGGGCAGGCCTTGTGCCCCCTAGTGGGGACTCACTAATGCCTGTCTGAAGAAGGACTTATGTAAAGTATCATCTATGCTCTTTTGTTTTACAGTGCCTTGAAAAAGTATTCATACCCCTGAAATGTTATGCATTTTATCATTTTACAACCAAAAGCGTAAATGTATTATTTATTTATTTTTTCTCCAATCGTCATTGCTCTCCTTTTCCAGAGGCACCCCATGCATTTCTCTCCCGCGACTCCGGGCTGGATCCCTAGGCACTCTGTGCCACAGGCCTGGTCCCAAGGAGTGGTGAACCTGCTGCTAATGGAGGTGCCAAGCACTTAAACTTCTTCACTACCAGAGTAACAGTCATCTTTGCTATGTCATCCATCCCCTGGCTGATTGGCTGCATTGTAGACACAGTAATCCTTAGCAACAGCACATTAGCTTCCTCTGAATTCCTCTATGTGTTAGACCCATGTACTGTCTCTTCCTCTAACTTAATCCCTTCGTTGTGCTGCAAGCCCTGTTCTTTTGATACACTGTGCATGCACCCCTTTAAGAGACTTCAGACCAGGCAAAGCAAGTAAACAAAGATCCTTTACTTAGGTATTTACTTAGGTAGTTGCTGATACCAGTACAGGTCTCAAGAAACACTCTCAATATAGTTCCTTTACAAAGCTCTTCTAGTGCCCAATAAAGTGTGCATACCTTAGGCAGATGGTAAGTCCACAAAGAAATCCCTTTTAATGAGTCTATTTAGGCAACAATCCACAAGAAGTAGTGTAAGTTTCTTAGAGGCCATGATTGACAGTTCTAAGCTCTCGAGGGTTTCCAGGTCCAGGATGCCCATCAGGAACCCAGATTGGGTTCCTATCAGTCCCCCAATGGAGATGATCACTTAAGCAGGGTGACAGGCTACATTTTGGCAGTTACCAACAACACAATTAAATCAAAGGTTATTGTACATACATAAAAAATAAAGATATAAATATAAACCTAACTAAGTAGAGTGTCCATGCAATATGCCAGTCTCTTAATTTTACATAATAGCTAACACCATAAAGTGCTATTGTGCTGTACAAAATAAATATTAAAACAGTGCTGGAAATCTTCAAAAGTGCTTGAGTGGTCTACCACCACTACGCCAGAGAATTCACCAACTACACATGACCACCCACAGCAGGTAAGTCATTTAACATCTGTTATCAACAAGGAGTCCACCATCCACAGTGACTCTGAGACTTCCACCACTCCTCTCATGGATAGCACATATAGGAAGCATATGGAAAAAAAGGAAGCTTTGCCATAGTGTAAAACTATTAACTTTTTGCAATCGGAATCAAGGAGGAAGAGACGGTTAGCTATTGGTATGCATGAAGGAAACGCTGGAACATTCCTTAAGTGATATTGAGCGATTTTAATTTGTGATTTTTCCTTGGTGCAAGGCATAGCACTATTGAATGTGAGTAGGATTACTTCATTCATTTCTCTGCCAGCACAGTCTGTTCATCTGACGTTATTTGCTTGTTCCAGGTCCATGACTTAAGATTTTGAAGCCAGAAACAGCCAAGTATCTAGCATATTCTAATTAAGGTCAGCAACTGTCCACATATTTTTCTCAGTATGGGTTTCCTTTAAAATCATGTAATTCATTATAAAGATATTGTAATCAAGTTTAAAAAAAAAGCCTTCAAGTGTTACTAAACTCACAACAGTAAACTCAGTCAGTATATGCAGTAAAGCGTCCTTGTTATACTCACTGTGGAACTTAAGAGGGCATTGTGTAAAAAGGCTGTTTGATCCTGTCTGCTCTGTTCCTCCCCTTCTTCCACTGTCCCAAAACCATCTCCTGATAGAACAGAGGCTATGGGACAAGCTACACATGCTCAGTGCATGTGATCAACACAGGGCCAATCAGCACTGTCCAAAGAGAGGGTCAGGGGTCCTGCAGCCATATAGGACATTCAGAGCAGAATGAAAACTCCTTCTACAAACTTTAACCAGACACTGATAGAAGTCACAAGACTGCTATATACTGCTGATGAAAAAAGGTATTTAGAAGTTTATATTTACTAAAACGATTGCATTTCAATGTTCTGTGTACTGTGGGATACCAAATATAGTGATCGCAGAGTCCTGGGTTTAATAAAACTTTTAGCCTTAAAATGTTTCTAAAGCTAAAATGCTTTTTACCTTAACCACTTGCCGACCGCCGCACGACGATGTACGTCCACAGAATGGCACAGGCAGGCATATGGGCGTACCTGTAAGTCCCTGCCTTCCCGCGGGTGGGGGGCCCGATCGGGCCCCCCCCCGGTGCCTGCGGCGGTCGGTATTCGTTCGGGAGCGATCCGGGATGAGGGGGCGGCCATTCATTCATGGCCACCCCCTCGCGATCGCTCCCGACGAATGGAAATGCTCCGTGACATCACTTCCTCTCCTGTAATGTAAACACAGGAGAGGAAGTGATGTAATCTCTCCTCCGTGTCGGTATTTTTCGTTCCGACACCGAGGAGAGAGGATCGGTGAGTTGCACCAACACGACACTACACAGTAGAACATGCCAGGCACACTCACACCCCCCCCCCCGATCACCCCCCCCAATTACCCCTGCCCCCCAGTCACTGTGACACCAATGTCCTTTTTTTTTTTTTTTTTTTGCATTGGTGTCATTTGTGACTGTAATAACTGTTAGGGCAGTTAGGGTTAGCCCCCTTTAGTTCTAAGGTACCCCCCTAACCCCCCCAATAAAGGTTTAACCCCGTGATCACCCCCCGTCGCCAGTGTCACTAAGGCTGGGTTCACATTGCAGCGGTTTATGAGAACGGATGTGATTCGCACCGCACTGCAATACAAATCACATCCGATCTCTGTGCGATTCGAGTTCAGCCATACAGATAGTATGGCTGAATTTGCGTCGCACCCGCCGCACCCGCCGCAAATTCGCACGGGACCCTTTTTTTGGTCCGCAGCAGAATCGGATCGCATGGGTGTTCACACCATGCGATCCGAGTTTGCAGATCGCACTGCGATATGCGAACTGATCTGGGGGTGTCATTAACATTTCACTGACACTCCCAGCAGTTCGCATAGGGCAGTGTGAACTGCCGCCGGGAGGCATGCGATGCGGGAACCCGCCGCGGATTCGTGGCGTTCCTGCATCGCTCCAGTGTGAACCCAGCCTAATAAGCGATCATTTTTCTGATCGCTGTATTAGTGTCACAGGTGACGCTAGTTAGGCAGGTAGGTATTTAGGTTCGCCGCAGCTTTTTATAGCGCCAGGGACCCCCATATACTACCGCATAAAGCCCCCTGATTGCCCCCTAGTTAACCCTTTCACCAGTGATCACCATATAACTGTTACAGGTGACGCTGGTTGGTTAGTTATTTTTTTATAGTTTCAGGGCACCCGCAATTTATTACCTAATAAAGGTTTAACCCCCTGATCACCCGGCGGGTATCATTTGTGACTGTAATAACTGTTAGGGCAGTTAGGGTTAGCCCCCTTTAGTTCTAAGGTACCCCCTAACCCCCCCAATAAAGGTTTAACCCCGTGATCACCCCCCGTCGCCAGTGTCACTAAGGCTGGGTTCACATTGCAGCGGTTTATGAGAACGGATGTGATTCGCACCGCACTGCAGTGCAAATCACATCCGATCTCTGTGCGATTCAAGTTCAGCCATACAGATAGTATGGCTGAATTCGTGTCGCACCCGCCGCAAACTCGCACGGGACCCTTTTTTTGGTCCGCAGCAGAATCGGATCGCATGGGTGTTCACACCATGCGATCCGAGTTTGCAGATCGCACTGTGATATGCGAACTGATCTGGGGGTGTCATTAACATTTCACTGACACTCCCAGCAGTTCGCATAGGGCAGTGTGAACTGCCGCCGGGAGGCATGCGATGCGGGAACCCGCCGCGGATTTGTGGCGTTCCCACATCGCTCCACTGTGAACCCAGCCTAATAAGCGATCGTTTTTCTGATCGCTGTATTAGTGTCACAGGTGACGCTAGTTAGGCAGGTAGGTATTTAGGTTCGCCGCAGCTTTTTATAGCGCCAGGGACCCCCATATACTACCGCATAAAGCCCCCTGATTGCCCCCTAGTTAACCCTTTCACCAGTGATCACCATATAACTGTTACAGGTGACGCTGGTTGGTTAGTTATTTTTTTATAGTTTCAGGGCACCCGCCATTTATTACCTAGTCTCACTAGTGTACCCCTAAATTTAGGGGTGTCTACTTTCCAAAATGGGGTCATCTTGGCATTTTATGGCCTTCAAAACTGTAACGCCCTTAGAAAGCCTGAAGGCGGTGCTTGGTTTTCGGGGCCCCGTACGCGGCTAGGCTCCCAAAAAGTCCCACATATGTGGTATCCCCGTACTCAGGAGAAGCAGCAGAATTTATTTTGGGGTGTCATTTCACATATGCCCATGGCATGCGTGAGCAATATATCATTTAGTGACAACTTTGTGAAAAAAAAAAAAAGTTTGTAATTTTCCCGCAACTTGTGGCAAAATATAAAATATTCCATGGACTCAACATGCCTCTCAGCAAATAGCTTGGGGTGTCTACTTTCTAAAATGGGGTCATTTGTGGGGGTTTTGTGCCATCTTGGCATTTTATGGCCTTCAAAACTGTAATAGGTAGTGAGGAGTGAAGTCAAATATTTACGCCCTTAGAAAACCTGAAGGCGGTTCTTGGCTTTCGGGGCCCCGTACGCGGCTAGGCTCCCAAAAAATCCCACACATGTGGTATCACCGTACTCAGGAGAAACAGCAGAATTTATTTTGGGGTGTCATTTCACATATGCCCATGGCATGTGTGAGCAATATATCATTTAGTGACAACTTTGTAAAAAAAAAAAAAAAAAAAAATTTAAGTTTGTAATTTTCCGGCAACTTGTGGCAAAATATAAAATATTCCATGGACTCAACATGCCTCTCAGAAAATAGCTTGGGGTGTCTACTTTCTAAAATGGGGTCATTTGTGGGGGTTTTGTGCCATCTTGGCATTTTATGGCCTTCAAAACTGTAATAGGTAGTGAGAGGTGAAATCAAAAATTTACGCCCTTAGAAAGCCTGAAGGCGGTGCTTGGTTTTCGGGGCCCCGTACGCGGCTAGGCTCCCAAAAAGTCCCACATATGTGGTATCCCCCTACTCAGGAGAAGCAGCAGAATTTATTTTGGGGTGTCATTTCACATATGCCCATAGCATGTGTGAGCAATATATCATTTAGTGACAACTTTGTGTAAAAAAAAAAAAATTTTTTTTTTTGTCATTATTCAATCGCTTGAGGCAAAAAAATAAAATATTCAATGGGCTCAACATGCCACTTATCAATTTCCTTAGGGGGTCTACTTTCCAAAATGGGGTCATTTGGGGGGGTTTTGTACTGCCCTGCCATTTTAGCACCTCAAGAAATGAGATAGGCGGTCGTAAACTAAAAGCTGCGTAAATTCCAGAAAACGTACCTTAGTTTGTAGATGTGACAACTTTTGCACAAACCAATAAATATACAATTATTGACTTTTTTTTTACCAAAGACATGTGGCTGAATACATTTTGGCCTAAATGTATGACTAAAATTGAGTTTATTGGATTTTTCTAATAACAAAAAGTAGAAAATATCTTTTTATTTCAAAATTTGCGGTCTTTTTACATTTATATCGCAAAAAATAAAAATCGCAGAGGCAATTAAATACCATCAAAAGAAAGCTCTATTTGTGGGAAGAAAAGGACGCAAATTTTGTTTGGGTACAACATTGCATGACCGCGCAATTACCAGTTAAAGCAGCGCAGTGCCAAATTGTAAAAAGACCTCTGGTCATTGACCAGCAAAATGGTCCGGTCTGAAAGTGGTTAAAGTGGTTGTAAACCCCAGTCATGGAATTTGAGCAAAGCACATATATCTATAGTGTTTACTTATCTCTCTCCAAGGCTCTAAGTGTCATTTCTCTCTGGTGCTTCATTCCTTTGTTAACAGCATGAATCACTTCTGACAAGTTTTCCCGACACATGAAATAACATTTGTGAGGGAGGGAGAGCTCAGAACGGAGCTTGTCTATTCAAAACACAGTTCTTCTGCTGTGTGTAGGGGGTGTGTGCCTTTCCTCCAATCAGTGTGACTGCAGCCTCTCTGCCCTTCCCTATGTGCTGCTGATAGATGAAGAAAGCTTTTTAACAAAATCTGCACTTTGTAAGGGGTGTAGAGAGGGGAAGATAACAGATATTCATGTAAAACCTGTAGGAGGATTTGTTTCATCTCTGTGTATCGTCTGATGCTGTTCACTTCACTGGGTATATGTGAGGGTTTACAACCACTTTAATGCATTCCCTGCATTAAAGTTACAAACTTTTAGCACCGGCTGTGCCCTTATGTGGCTATCTTATAAGGTTTTTACCATATCTATGTGATATTTATTCTGGTTTAAATTTTAAATATCCACTTGACCACTGGGCTCTTAAACCCCCTTCCTAACCAGACCAATATTCAGCTTTCGGTGCTCTCACACTTTGAATGACAATTACTCAATCATGCAACACTGTATCCATATGATTTTTTTGTCCTTTTTTTCAAATAAATAAAGCTTTCTTCTGGTGGTATTTAATCACCACTGGGTTTTTTATTTTTTGCTCTATGAATCAAAAAAGACAGAAAATTTGGTAAAAAAATTAAATAATAATTCTTTGTTTCTGTTGGTGTATTGGTGAGTATTTTCAGAGTATTGCAGTGTTGCAGAGTATTGGCAGAGTATTGCAGAGTATTGGCAGAGTATTGCACAGTTTGGGCAGAGTATTGCAGAGCATTCCACAGTGTTGCAGAGTATTGGCAGATTATTGCACAGTATGGGCAGAGTACTGCAGATTATTGTCACTGAACAGCGCTGCTGCAATCTCTCCCCTCGCTCTGTATCGATCGTTACAGAGATGGCAGGGAGGAACTGGCGTCATGACATGACACAAGTGATCGCTGCGTCATTTGATGGAGGGATCACGTGGTAAATGGCCGCTACCAGCGGCCATTTACCGCAATCCATGATGCGCTGGGTCTTCTGGACAAACATCCGGACCCAGCGATCATGGATGTTTGCGGGAGTGCGCCCCAGGGGGTGCATCAGAGAAAGATTCTGGGAGGACGTCCATGGTCATCCACCCAGAAAAACCTGGCCGCGCTGTAGCTGTCTTTCGGCTATGGCCCGGTCGGCAAGTGGTTAAACCATTTTCCTATGTATTTTCCTATGTATTTCTTACTATATATTGAAGACTTGATAATATTGAAACATTTAGATGTTTTATTATAATTTTGTTTTGAACAGCTTTAAGATGCATAAAGATGGCATAGCCTGGAGTTCAGTACCTAAAGCTGAACTTCAGGCAAACAGCTTAATACATAGCAAAACAAAAACATAATTATTATATCTGTACCTCACCAGACATTAGCATGAACAGTAAATTGTGAATGTAAGAATGAATAAAAGAATAAGCTCTATAAGACATATTTTGAATAGAAGCAATGAAGTTAAACAAAGAATACTGAACGGAAAAAAAAGTAGACCATGAAAATTAAATTGCTTCCTCACATTGACTGAAAAATTTAAAAATGCAGTTTTGCATTGTTGGTTAGTGAAATACACTCATACATTGGCAATCGATGTAGTGCTCCCTTGTATTGCTGGTTAGTGAATACTGCCCCCCCCCCCCCCCCCTCTCAGTTTGGTGGGAACAGAGAAGGCCCTGATCACACTGGTGGTTAGTGGGAAGTGTAAAATGCTCCTCTTACAGCTGAAAAAAATAAGTGGTGTCAGCGGTAACTTTGAGAGGTGGAAATTTCAAACATCATTATGAGTATCTCTAAAAAATAGGTGAAGTATCTTATAAAAAAAACAATTGTGCATCATACACTGTGGGATTGATTTATTAAAATATGGTGCAGCTGTGCATGGTAGCAAATCAGCTTCTAACTTCAGCTTGTTCAATTAAGCTTTGACTAAAAAAAAAAAAAATGGAAGCTGATTGGTTTCTCTGCAGAGCTACACCAGATTTTGCACTCCCCAGTTTTAGTAAATCAACCCCATAGTGCTTTAGGAAACTAGATGCCATTCAGGTAGGATTTATATCTACTTTAAGTTTTTCATCTAGGCATAGGTGTACTGTGCCACGCCACCCTACCTCCTTTTCTCAGTAATCTTAAAAACATACCTGGATGAGATGCTAAAACATCCATTACTAACTTTCGCATAGAGAAAGTTTGATGTAAAGAGGTTCAAACACTAAAAAATTCTCACAATCACCAATCAGATTCAAACTTGCCTTGGACGTTTAACTGTGATTAGTGATGGACGAACTTCTGACGGGACGTTTCGCAAACGCGGAATGCGAACGCGGCCGATAGTTCGCGAACCGTAACGTTCGCGGCGGGCCCCATTGTCTTCAATAGGAGGCGAACTTTGCAAACCTACAGGTCAAATTTGCAGCCACAAAATAATTAATAGCTGTGCAAACATAGTCCCACCACATGGCCAATGACATAACACATGTATGAGGTGAATCTGGGATCGACAACTACAAGCATTCTTTTTTTATATGGGTAATTGTTGTGACAATTCAGGACTGTGGAGCGCATGAAGGCAATGGAGGAGAGGGAAGGTCAGGGACCAGGGTAGGCAAAGAAGAGGGTGCAGGAGATGATCACCAGCAGCGTGACATACAGCAATGACACCTGCACCGTGATAGAGTCATCTGACACCAGCACCGTGATAGAGAGCACTGACATCAGCAGCGTGACATACAGCAATGACACCTGCACCGTGATAGAGTGATCTGACAACAGCACCGTGATAGAGAGCACTGACATCAGCAGCGTGACATAAAGCACTAACACAAGCACCGTGATACACAGCACTGACAGCAGCACCGTGATAGAGAGCACTGACATCAGCAGCGTGACATACAGCAATGACACCTGCACCGTGATAGAGTGATCTGACAACAGCACCATGATAGAGAGCACTGACATAAGCAGCGTGACATAAAGCACTAACACCAGCACCGTGATATACAGCACTGACAGCAGCACCGTGATAGAGAGCACTGACATCAGCAGCGTGACATACAGCAATGACACCTGCACCTTGATAGAGTCATCTGACACCAGCACCATGATAGAGAGCACTGACATCAGCAGCATGACATAAAGCACTAACACCAGCACCGTGATATACAGTACTGACAGCAGCACCGTGATAGAGAGTACTGACATCAGCACCGTGATATACAGCCCTGACACCTGCACCGTAAGCAGCCCCAGGAGGAAGTCAGCATAGCACAGGGATGGTGGGAGCCCCTCATAATGAGCATAGCACAGGGATGGTGGGAGTCCCTCATAATGAGCATAGCACAGGGATGGTGGGAGCCCCTCATAATGAGCATAGCACAGGGATGGTGGGAGCCCCTCATAATATGCACAGCAGAGGTAAAGCCCCAGGAGGAAGTCAGCACAGCACAGGGATGGTGGGAGCCCCTCATAATAAGCAGCCCCAGGAGGATGTCAGCATAGCACAGGGATGGTGGGAGCCCCTCATAATAAGCAGCCCCAGGAGGAAGTCAGCACAGCACAGGGATGGTGGAGGCCCCTCATAATAAGCAGCCCCAGGAGGAAGTCAGCACAGCACAGGGATGGTGGGAGCCCCTCATAATAAGCAGCCCCAGTAGAAATATGACACCGCTCAACCTCTTCAAAGAGGAGGGTACGAGCATATAGTACGGTGTGCTTTTTTTGGACAAGGAAGTGAGCCAAATGAAGAAAGAAGGTCTGTGTGCTCGATTTAAAAAATTGTTTATAGACATATACATGGTCTACCGGTCACATGTGTTGAATTCCTCCGAGATCCATGCCTCATAAATTTTTAGAAATGTGAGGTAGTTAACTCTGTCGTGAGCTAGGCGAGTACGCTTATCGGTCACGATCCCCCTTCTGCTCTGAACGTCCTTTCGGACAGGACACTGGACGAGGGGCAAGCCAACAGTTCGATTGCAAATTGGGCAAGCTCTGGCCAGAGGTCAAGCCTGCCCACCCAGTAGTCCAGGGGTTCATCACTCCTCAGAGCGTCTACATCGGCCGTTAACTCGATGTAGTCGGACACCTGACGGTCTAGGCGTTCCCTGATGCTGGATCCGGATGACACCTGTCGATGGGTCGGCTGAAAGAATGACCTCATATCCGAAGTCACCAACACATCTTCAAACCGGCCTCTTCTTACAGGCGCTGTTGGATTGGTACCCGCAACTCCTTCTCTGGGAGTGGGAATTGCTCCTCTGCCGGCGCATGCAAAAGCAGATTGCAGCATTTCTCGAAGCAAGGCCTGGAAGTGCTGCATTCTGACAGCCCTCTGTGACGGCGGTAGCATTTCCGCCATTTTGTGTTTGTACCGGGGGTCTAAGTACGTTGCCACCCAGTACTGGTCCTTGACCCTTATGCTTTTTATACGGGGGTCCCTATTAAAACACTGGAGCATGAAGGCCCCCATTTGCACTAAAGTGGAAGCGGTGTGGTGGCCTGGCTCCTGCTCATCATCCAGGATAATGTCAGCCAGGATAACCTCAACCCTATATATTGTGGACCTATACCAGTCCTTAAGGAATAGCAGACTGTACCTCACTCAACCCTATGTACTGTAGTACTCTATACCTTACCAGTCCTTATAAGGACCTTTGTGGAACAAGTAGGTTGTGACTAATTAGCAGACTGTACGTCAGTCCCTATACTGATGAAGGACTGCTGCAGTATAGGGCAGCGGTCAGCAGTAGTACACCTCAACTCTATGTATTGTGGACCTATACCAGTCCTTATAGAATAGCAGACTGTACCTCACTCAACCCTATGTACTGTAGCATCCTAGACCAAGTTACCAGTCCTTAAAAGGACCTTTGTGGAACAAGTAGGTTGTGTGGGACTGATTAGCAGACTGTACGTCAGTCCCTATACTGATAAAGGACTGCTGCAGTATAGGGCAGCGGTCAGCAGTAGGTCACCTTAACCCTATGTATTGTGGACCTATACCAGTCCTTAAGGAATAGCAGACTGTGCCTCCCTCAACCCTATGTACTGTAGCACCCTAGACCAAGTTACCAGTCCTTATAAGGACCTTTGTGGAACAAGTAGGTTGTGTGTGACTGATTAGCAGACTGTACGTCAGTCCCTATACTGATGAAGGACTGCTGCAGTATAGGGCAGCGGTCAGCAGTAGTGCACCTCAACCCTATGTATTGTGGACCTATACCAGTCTTTATAGAATAGCAGACTGTACCTCATTCAACCCTATGTACTGTAGTACCCTATACCTTACCAGTCCTTATAAGGACCTTTGTGGAACAAGTAGGTTGTGACTGATTAGCAGACTGTACCTCAGTCCCTATACTGATGAAGGACTGCTGCAGTATAGGGCAGCGGTCAGCAGTAGTGCACCTCAACTCTATGTATTGTGGACCTATACCAGTCCTTATAGAATAGCAGACTGTACCTCACTCAACCCTATGTACTGTAGCACCCTAGACCAAGTTACCAGTCCTTATAAGGACCTTTGTGGAACAAGTAGGTTGTGTGTGACTGATTAGCAGACTGTACGTCAGTCCCTATACTGATAAAGGACTGCTGCAGTATAGGGCAGCGGTCAGCAGTAGTGCACCTCAACCCTATGTATTGTGGACCTATACCAGTCCTTATAGAATAGCAGACTGTACCTCACTCAACCCTATGTACTGTAGCACCCTAGATCAAGTTACCAGTCCTTATAAGGACCTTTGTGGAACAAGTAGGTTGTGTGTGACTGATTAGCAGACTGTACGTCAGTCCCTATACTGATGAAGGACTGCTGCAGTATAGGTCAGCGATCAGCAGTAGTGCACCTCAACCCTATGTATTGTGGACCTATACCAGTCCTTACAGAATAGCAGACTGTACCTCACTCAACCCTATGTACTGTAGTACCCTATACCTTACCAGTTCTTATAAGGACCTTTGTGGAACAAGTAGGTTGTGTGTGACTGATTAGCAGACTGTACGTCAGTCCCTATACTGATAAAGGACTGCTGCAGTATAGGGCAGCGGTCAGCAGTAGTGCACCTCAACCCTATGTATTGTGGACCTATACCAGTCCTTAAGGAATAGCAGACTGTACCTCACTCAACCCTATGTACTGTAGTACCCTATATCTTACCAGTCCTTATAAGGACCTTTGTGGAACAAGTAGGTTGTGACTGATTAGCAGACTGTACGTCAGTCCCTATACTGATGAAGGACTGCTGCAGTATAGGGCAGCGGTCAGCAGTAGTGCACCTCAACTCTATGTATTGTGGACCTATACCAGTCCTTAAGGAATAGCAGACTGTACCTCACTCAACCCTATGTACTGTAGTACCCTATACCTTACCAGTCCTTATAAGGACCTTTGTGGAACAAGTAGGTTGTGTGTGACTGATTAGCAGACTGTACATCAGTCCCTATACTGATAAAGGACTGCTGCAGAATAGGGCAGCGGTCAGCAGTAGTGCACCTCAACCCTATGTATTGTGGACCTATACCAGTCCTTATAGAATAGCAGACTGTACCTCACTCAACCCTATGTACTGTAGCACCCTACACCAGGTTACCAGTCCTTATAAGGACCTTTGTGGAACAAGTAGGTTGTGTGTGACTGATTAGCAGACTGTACGTCAGTCTCTATACTGATGAAGGACTGCTGCAGTATAGGGCAGCGGTCAGCAGTAGTGCACCTCAACCCTATGTATTGTGGACCTATACCAGTCCTTACGGAATAGCAGACTGTACCTCACTCAGCCCTATGTACTGTAGCACCCTACCCCAGGTTACCAGTCCTTATAAGGACCTTTGTGGAACAAGTAGGTTGTGTGTGACTGATTAGCAGACTGTACGTCAGTCCCTATACTGATGAAGGACTGCTGCAGTATAGGGCAGCGGTCAGCAGTAGTGCACCTCAACCCTATGTATTGTGGACCTATACCAGTCCTTACAGAATAGCAGACTGTACCTCACTCAACCCTATGTACTGTAGTACCCTATACCTTACCAGTCCTTATAAGGACCTTTGTGGAACAAGTGGGTTGTGACTGATTAGCAGACTGCAGCAAAAGGGCAGCAGTCAAGTATAATATTCTTTCTATATTTGGAAGAAAGAATATTATACGTGTACAAGCCTATTACCATACCACTGATACCAGTCCTGAAAAGAACCTTTGTGGACCTAATATAGTAACAGCTACTGATTAAACTGACCCTCACTGCCTCACACACAGCTTCCTGCCTGTCCCTAAAATAAACTGAAAAAACAGAGGCTGCTCGAACAATAACTGGAATAGCACTTTTGTGGACCTGATAGTAACAGCTAATGACTAAACTGACTGTCCCTGCAGCACACACCGTCCTGTCCCTTTCTCTAAACTGACAAAAGACACTCAGGCTGCTGCAACAATCACTCACTAGCACAGCACTGCCTCAAACCTATATCCTGAACTACACCTAACACCTATACCAGTCCTGAAAAGAACTTTTGTGTACCAAATAGCTAGCAATTTGGGTCACTGCAATCTCTCCCTGCTCCACACAGCAACCTCTCCCTATAGTGACAGAAGAAAGAATGTAAAATGGCCGCCGGATCGGGTCTATTTATAAGTTAGGGGGAATGTCCAAGTGTCCATGTGCTGTAATGTCTCAATTGGCTGTCCTGTACCCCATGATGGATGTGTCATCATAGGTCAAAGTTCTTTTACACAGAAAACACGGAAGTACGCCGGGCGAACGGCAGGAATAGTCCGCCGATCGGGCGGACCGCGAACAGCCGAAATTTGCCGCAAAACGACCGCCGGGCGAACCGTCCGGCCACCACTAACTGTGATTGATAAAGCAGCTAAAGAGAGAGGAGGAGCGAGAGAGATGGAGAAAGTTATACTGCAGCTCCAAGATGTACATTTCTACTTTCCCTCCTACTCACACACTTAGATGGTATCTGAAAATCTGTCTGCAGTTCAGGACAACTCAATTAAAATAAAGTAAGTGAACATTCTGACTCTAGCATAGCTGACACATTTTTGATATAATAGGGTAAAACTTTAAATCTGTCAGCTTGGTCAGTTAGTAAAAATGGAGCTCCCTGGCACCAAATAAGAATTGTACCAGTTACTTTATGTTAATAATCAGAAACAGTGCTTTTTATTCCAGTACAGGTATACCCCACGTTTAAGTACACAATGGGGTTTATTTACTAAAGCTGGAAAGTGCAAAATCAGGCTCACTTCTGCATAGAAACCAATGAGCTTCCAGGTTTTATTACCAAAGCTTAATTGAACGAGCTGGGGTTAGAAGCTCATTGGTTTCTATGCAGAAGTGAGCCTGATTTTGCACTTTTCAGCTTTAGTAAATAAACCCCATTGTATACTTAAAAGTGGGGAATGCCTGTACATTGCTCATGTCTGTTAGTATTAAAACAAAGAGAAGAAAAATATAGTGGGACGTCTTTAATACATCGGCTGTATGTTTATTATATTGGCTGTAAAAGAAATCATTCATTTAGCATGTGTTGCAATCTAAAACTAATTAAGCCGAGTCTGTCAACTTTGATGTCTTCATAAAGTACTTGATTACTGACCTTTGGAACACATTTTGCAAAAATTTACTTGAAACCATTTCACATAAGCAGCTTTTTCCAATACTACAGTTATATCTACCATACAGGCTTACCCAGTAAAAGAAAGTACAACATTAAATTATTTTAGGCTTTATTTAGATCACTATTGCCTGATATTATAAAAAAAAGACCAAAAGTTGCCGATAACCAGTTTTGTGCTCTCAACTAATTAAACTAGTAAAAAGTTACTGTATCAGGGGAGACATCTTAGTAAATTATACTTCTCAAAGTTCATATAGTAGGCTTTAAATAACAGAAACACCTTACAAGTCCAAGTGATAGAGGTGTACAATGTATGTGCACTGAATGGAAAAGTCTCTACATTCAATGTCTGATCTCACAAAGGAGACATAGTTAATTGCTTTGTAACAGGGAGCGTATTGAAGTATGAAAACAATCTGCCCGGCCTGATAACTATCCCATGTTCACGTATTGAGATATGATTAGTTTTTTATCACTAAATTAAATTCTCCCTATTGCCTGTCGTCTTGTATTAGATCTCTTGAAATCTTAATAGACTTCAAGCTGCAAATATAGGAAAGAGAGGATAATTCAGCTGCAGACCAGTAGGACAGAGAAAAAAAGCTTAATGTTTAACAGAAGGAACGTGTAACCAGTTGGTAAGTCAGCATGCTTCAATATTATGGCAGATATGATGTGTAAATATCTACAATGGTTGGCTCTGCTATCCCAGACAAATAACACAAGTTGACATGGTAGCCTTAAATGTGGATGTTTTCAGAAGGCTTTCATTGCAGCTTTGGGCAAAAATATTGCACACGTAAATATGATTGCTGAACCTTTTCTTTTATAGAAAATGACTGAACAGGAAGTGAAGGCAGGGTGACACACTTATTTCCCCTTTACAGGCATACCCAACTTTTAAATACACAATGGGGTTTATTTACTGAACCTGGAAAGTGCAAAATCAGGCTCACTTCTGCATAGAAACCAATGAGCTTCTAACCTTGGCTTGTTCAATTAAGATTTGGTAATAAATCCTGGAAGCCCATTGTTTTCTATGCAGAAGTGAGCCTGATTTTGCACTTTTCAGCTTTAGTAAATAAACCTCATTGTGTACTTAAAAGTGGGGTATGCCTGTACTGTGGTTTCACACTTAGGGTTCACTTAGGGTTAGTGTAGTTTGAGTGCACTGAACCGTGCCTGGGAAGGGTTAAGCATACTGTGCCTGAGACCACTTGGCAAGGTTCACTTGGGTTTGGCATGGTTCTCATCATTGTGAGTGGGAGCCATGTCTGAGCCCATAATTCTCCATAGTTCACTTAGCATAGAAGCAGGGATTAATCTGGTCTGGCTGGCAGATGATGTAAACATGCCTGGGAACTATCACTCTACAGCAGAGTTTGAGTGCAGACCAGCAGGGGAATGAGGACAATCAAACTTGGGCACAGTTCAACAGTGAATAGGAAAGCAAGAAAGGAAACCGTTCTAGGTGAGTAGGTCCAGGTGTGGTTAGGTAAGGTGGAACCCCTTGTGTGGGTGTATGCCCCAACTCGCCTGCTTAAGCACAGTTAGCTGTGTGAAACGCATCAACCATTGTCACCAGCTGATGTACCTGTAATGAGTGTCATGTACTTTTACTATTATCAATAAATGGCCTTTCGTTATACCAGTGTGAGTACGCCATTAGACCCCTTTAACACTAAAGTCATTTTTCAGGCACTTTGCCGCTAAGAATAGTGCCTTTAAAGCGCCTGAAAAACGCCTCATATGCAGTTCCAGTGTGAAAGCCCAAGTTCTTTCACACTAGGGCGCTGTGCTGGCAGGATGTTAAAAAATATCCTGCAAGCAGCATCTTTCGGGCACTTTAGGAGCAGTGTATACATTGCACTAAACCTGTAGGAAATTGTCCTAAACCTTTAGGTAAATAAGAGAACCAGAACCTTCACTAAGTGGAAGGGTGGGTTTGATAATAAATGTGGCACTGCCTCAAACCCAGGAACAGAAGGGATTCCCTTTGTGAGAAATTAATTAGCAATCTAAACAAAGTAATTTGGAGTAGAAGAGCTACTGCAACCAGCATATAACATTTGTAGCCCAAAACAATGAAAATCGGACTGCTCGGATACACCCCAAACCTGTGTCAGTCGGACCACTGTGTGAATTGGTTGGTGCAATACAGACAGGATTGGCTTGTCAGGCTCTAATAGATGTCAACAAAATGGTGACTGTACACAGGCAGACACCAACTGTCTGTTGCATAAATGTGAATGAGATGCGTAAAAGATGGCTTCTGCTCCTGTTATCCACCAGACGGTGACCATTTTGTTACAGCATATAACATTAACCCTGAGCATATAGATGCACACCAGTACAGAAATAATGGATTTATATAAGAAGATATTAATATCAGTACAATATCCAATGTACAAACAGGTATTATCAGCAAAGGCTCTGATAGGAGTCCTGGTGGAATTGTGCACATATACCCAGGTATATATAGTTATTAACAGAGATACCTCCAGATAAATGTGCAGCAACTAGCTTGCCTTAGCTTAGTAGATGTGGTGAAAAAATCACTTTGCAAAGAATACCCAGTCACGTGAAAGGAACATAAAAAATATTTTGCTTACACATAATTGGATAATAGATGCCAACAGAGGTTCACTGCATTCACTAAGCTATAAAAAAAATTGTGAAAATTCCCATGGCAAAGTGAACAGCCTACTTGCCTTTAGTTAATCAACCCAGTTATGTCTTCAGCAGTTAGTATAAGTTATCATTAAAAAGGGTGACTTGTCCGAGGTCCAAGGTGAACAAACATTGGTGCCCATTTAGCTGAAGGCAGGTGTAATCATTACTGCCAAAAGCAATCGTCTTCATTCATATAACTGCATATCCAAATACTTTGATAATTTAAAGCCTTTCAGTATAAAGAAAGCTCTCTGATCCAGAAAAGTAGTCTCATATTATTGTAAATGGGGAATCGGTGTTATAAATCAAGGAATTTCAAGTCAGTCCATAGCAATTCCCTTATAGATCAACACTGTGGGATGCCCTTGCTTGAAGCAGATAAGTTAATTAAATACAGTCATCTTTACTGATTCATTTATGACTGCAGCCTAAGTATACATTAATCTTGTGCTGTTAAGGCAATCTAAGAGATTTGATTGAAAATTAGTGTTCTAACAGGCAGATGTGTTGTAGCTATAGGTCCATGGTGTGGTCAAATGTCCCCTTATTCAAAAAATATTGATATGAACATCATAGTAAAAATATATGGGTCGTTTCTGATTTTATGTTTTATTTTTCTCCCCCTGCCATCCTCAAATGTTTCCTTTTTTATTAAATCATATTGCTGGGACTATGTGCTTCCATATGCAGTACAGGAAGTTTATAGCTGGTGAGAGGGGCCACCAGAAAAACATCACAGCACCACAGCACCAACCCTTAGCTGATGCCATAAGCCAGCTCTTGGTGGACTTATGTATTTATAAAAATGTCTTAATTGGTGAGTGTTTGTCTTGGGGAGTGGGTGCGCCTAGGTAGACTGTGTTTAGGTAGACTGTGTTAGCATACCCTAGGTAATGCCATCCAGTAAAGCCTCCATGATTGAAAGTAGACAAACTACTGCCCTGTTTGTCTGTGTTGTGTGGAGGTTAAGCAGTCATGTCACATACCTCCTAACTTTTTGACATGGGAATGAGGGACACCTATCAGCAAACGTATGTAGGAATAGGACACACCCCTTGCCATGCCCTCTTAAAGGAGAATTGTACAAAAAAAAATGGATAAACACACAAGTGCTTTTTTTACCACTACTATTCCTTTATATTGGCTTTTGGGATTTACAAATGCAGCAATTTAGAAATCAAATGAAAGGTTTAGTGCTGGAAAACACCTTTTGATAGAAAAAAGTCAATTTTATATACATTTATATAGCACAGACCAAAATGAGGGACAAATGAGGAGGAATGAGGGACAGAGGGACATTGCTCGAAATCGGGGACAGTCTCTCGAAATCAGGGACAGTTGGGAGCTATGATGTCATCTGAAGTGCAGAAGTCTCCCTCATGTTATTTCTCCTGCTGGTTCAATGTTATTAGCCTATAGCAGTGCTGGCGAACCTTGGCACCCCAGATGTTTTGGAACTACATTTCCACTACACTGCAGAGTGCATGAGCATCATGGGAAATGTACTTCTAAAACATCAGGGTGCCAAGGTTCGCCATCACTGGCCTATAGTGTGGCTATTTTCTAAACTTCAGATTATTGTGATCTAGTGTGAATAGCTTAACAAATGGGTGTTGGGCCAAATGAGCATTGCCAAAGCAAAACATTTAGCAGTGGTATTATTACTACTGCTAAATGTGACAGTTTCATCCTGGTTGCTAGGGAGGTGGCTCTCACCAGCATCCTAACAACCAGTGACTAATCCCTGCCTGGTACATTAGCTGTCAGGTGGGGAATCCTGACTGACTAGTGAATGTAAACAAACAGTGGAGATAGTGTAAAAAAATGTTTTTTGTCACTCTAAGCACATTGATCAACTTAAGAAGGGAATAGATATATCAACGTTGAGACACTTCAGTATGGACCAGCTGAATTTCCATCCACCTATGGAAATACCAATTTGAGAGGAGTCAATCTAATGATCAATTCCTCTTGAACAGGACTGCTGGTAAATTTTTGTTTGATCACTGCATGCAGCCAATCGACTGTAGTGTTGATCAGTAGATTGTGTCAGAACACTATAGCACAGTGGATTGTGTGGATGGGGGAATCCATTCATTTTTTTATTTCTTTTTAGATCAACCCGCTGGCTGATTAAAAAAAAAAAAACTGACCCACGTATGGCCAGCTTAACACTGAGACCTGAGAACAGAAACATACAATTAGTGTGCAGCACTTCTAAAGCAGCCCATAGATTATGCAATTTTCTTTCCTTCCCCCAAAGGCGTTTTTTAAAATTAAAATAATAAACATGTTATACTGACCTGCTCTGTGCAATGGTGTTGCACTGAATAGCCCCGATCCTCTTCTTCTCAGGTCCCCCACCAGAGATCTTGGCTCCTCCTCTTCTGTGTCTGCCACCATAGCAATCTCTTGCTGTAGGTGCAGACATGTGAGCTAGATCTGCGTCCATTGACACACACATAGCAGCTCAGCCTCACTCCACCCCACACTCTATGCTCATAATATTTGACTGACAATAGTGGGAGTCACTGGCCCCTGCTGCTCTCAGCCAAGCTTGTGAAAATGGGCACAGGCACAGTGCTGGATCAATCCATAGGTAGGTATTTTTTGGGGGGGTTATATTTAGAAACATTGATACGGTTCTAAAAACCTTACACTGAAACTAAACTCTGGTTTAAAACAATCCTTTTCAAGTACATAATCAGAAAATAGTTGTAAAGGCAGGATATTTTTTACCTTTGCATTTCTTGCATTGAGGTAAAAAATGTCCCACCTGTTGCTTCGCCCCCTCGCCCCCCTTATACACTGATCCAGTGCTATGCCTATCTGCAGCGATGCTCTCCCCTCTCTCTCTCTCTCTCTCTCTCTCCACATAGGACATGGAGGCAGCAATGGGAGCCATTGTGCTGTCACGCAAATCCTGTAGGAAGGAAGCCAGGGGAGCAAGGCCAAGCCACATTGTGTGTTAATGGAAGCACACAGCCTGGCTTAGGAGAGAGGCTACAGATGAATCCCCATTAGGATGCGGCTTCCTACGGGGGCCTACCGAGACGAGGAGGAGCCTAGAGCACCAGCGGGGAACCACAAAAGAGGAGGGTCACTCTGTGCAATGCCATTGCGCAGATCAAATAGGTATAACATGTCTGGTATTTTAAAAACATATTGTTTTACAAATGTTTGCTCTCCAAACCTCCAAATTCCTAATTTTTGGCTGCCGTGATCCAACTTTCTGTTAGTTCTCCATAGTGTCAGTACTAGGATCCCTTTAAGACCAAGCAAAACTCACCTGACACCGTCTTTGCCTGGGAAACAGCAGTGATTGGCAAGCTCACCTTTAAATCACCTGTATTAGTATACCTATTAGTATAAAACCAGTGCTTGTGATCGTGCTGTTACCTTGTGTGCTCCTGCCTGACCCAGCTGATTTCTGCTCTGTATATATCGTGCATGGCCTGGCTAGTTTTGACCCTGCTTTGCTCACTTCTGATTTGGTACCGTTTGGACTCTAATCTACCTGTGTATGACCCAGCTTGTCTAGACTTTGACTGATTCTACTGTAGTGCCAGACATAGCATTACTACTTGGCTGCCCAGCCAACCTCCTGTTACATCTGCAGTGGTAAATAACAAGCACCAGCCAACCTCTATCTTCATCTGCAGCAGTGAACCACAAGTACCAGCCAACGTCCTGTTACATCTGCAGCGGTGAACCATAAGCAACAGCCAACCTCTACCTACATCTGCAGTGGTGAACTACAAGTTCCAGCTGACCTGCTCTGCTTAGACCTGCTCATGGTATGTGCTCTTGTTTATTGAACTCTTTGCATAATCAACATATCTGAACTGTTACCTGCTATCTGCTCCTAGTTTGACACATGGTCCCACTATATGTAGGAACATAGCCACACCCTTTGTTTCTCACTCTTAAGATGCACTAGGGACTAGGGATGGGCCAAAGCCCCCCCAGTTCAGTTTGCGCCAGAACATCTCGAACAGGCAAGAAGTTCTAGTGAACATGCAAGCTATGTTAAAGTCTATGGGACACAAACATGAAAAATCAAAAGTCCTCATTTTAAAGGTTAATATGCAAGTTATTGCCATAAAAATTTAAAAATGAAGCATTCCTTTAAATATCGTGCCTGGGGTCCCTTTAGTCTGCCTGTAAAGTGGTACATCTGTGCGATGAATAGAACATGCCGCAGCAATAATGACATTTCTAAAGGAAAAGTCATTTAAACTTGCTCGCAGCTCCCGGCAATACAGAATAAATATGAATAAACGGATGAATAAAAATGACATACAGTCCCTCCCATGCCCACATTTTTTAAAATAGTGCCCCCCTGAACCATAGCAGGCCACATGACCTCAACAACATGTTGATGGGAACAGGGGGCCTCTTTCTGACAACCCTGGGCTGTGGTTGTCGACCTCTGTGGGCGAGGGGCTTATTAGATCCTGCCCCCCCCATGTGAATAGATATCAGGTACATTGTACCCCTACCCATTCTCCAAAAAAAGTGTCAAAAAGTAAGAAATACAGTAAGCAGTTTTTGACAAGTCATTTATTAACCACTTGCCGATCAGCTCGCGCAGATATACTGTGGCAGGTCGGCGCTCCTGCATGAACTGACGTACTTGTACATCGGTCCGTGCAAGGAGGATAGCAGGTGCACATATGCCCACTGGTCCTGCAGACTCGATGTCTGCCGGCGACCCGCAATTGCGTTGAGGAGAGGTAGAACAGGGATGATTCCCCACTTTGCCAGGTGACATGACAGAAATCTACTGTTCCCAGTGATCGAGAACAACGATCTCTGTCATGTTCCAGTAAGCCCATCCCCCCTACAGTTAGAACACACCCAGAAAACACACTTAACCCCTTGATCGCCCCCTAGTGTTAACCCTTTCCCTGCCAGTGACATTTTTACATTGATCAGTGCATTTTTATAGCATTGATCAATGTAATAATGTCACTGGTCCCCAAAAAGTGACATTTGGGGTCAGATCTGTCCGCCACAATGTTGCAGTTGAGCCAAAAATACCAGATCGCCGCTATTACCAGTAAAAACAATAAAAAACACTAAATCTATCCCCTAGTTTGTAGACGCAATAACTTTTGCTTAAACCAATCAATATATACCTATTATGATTTTATTTTACCATAAATATGTAGAACAATATATCAGCCTAAACTGATGAAACTTTTTTTTTTTTTTGGCTATGTATTATAGCAGAAAGTAAAAAATATTTTAAAAAAATGTCGGTCTTTTTTTATTTATTGCACAAAAAAAGTGCAGAGGTGATCAAATACCACCAAAAGAAAGCTCTATTTGTTGGTAAAATAAGGACATCAATTTTGTTTGGGTACAAGGTTGCATGACTGTGCAATTATCAGGTAAAGCGATGCAGTGCCGAATCGCAAAAAAATGTCCTGGTCATTAAGGGGGAAAATCTCTCCGGGGCTGAAGTGGTTAAAAAACGAAAATAATAGTAATGTCCCTCGATGTAATCCACCATCAATCAAGCTGCCCGCTGATCCAAAAAATAGGAAAAAAAAGCTTGCTATCATCTCCTCTCTGCTCTTTATAGGCAAGGGGTGGGGCCACCCAGTTATGTCACCCAGTGGCACCGCCCCTTCTGACGTCACATGACATCAGAGGGGTAGTTCATATGGTGACCCCGCCCCTAGTCTATATAAGAACTGTCAAACAGAGAGAAGGTAGACTGCTGGCGGCCTCGGGCATTGGGCTTTTCTTTTTTTTTTGCATGTGGCGTGATGGAGACGACGATGGATACATAGGGAAGGGGGCTTCAAGATTCCGATAAGCCCCCTGCTCGCAGACCCTGACAACCACAGCCCAGAGTTGTCGGGAATGGGCCCTTGTCCCCATTAACATGGAGACAAGGTGCTTTGGGGGGCACCCCAAGGCACCCTCCCCATATTGAGGGCAAGCGGCCTGGAATGGTCCAGGAGGGCTCGGCCCCCCTTTCCTGGCCTGCCAGGCTGCCTGTATAGGATAAGGGTCTGGTATGTATTATATATTCTCTACACTGCACTGCATTATACATTCTCTACCCTACACTGTATTATATATTCTCTGCACTCACTGTATTATATATTCTCTACACTACACTGTATTATATATTGTCTAAAGAAAAAATATATGTGTAGCGCTACGACAAAGAAAAAAAATGTAAAATTATACGTGTCACCATATAAATCTCAAATCAAGAGAAGCATATTCCCTAGTGTTAAATAAACATAAACCACGAGAACCACATTTAAGCAGTTAAATGAGCCTTTGAAATATGAATATAAGTGAAAAAATAAATAAATGAATAATAATCCTCAGAAAAATGTGCAAGTGCTAAATAAGTCCCAAACTGTGAAGTCCAATAATGAATTTGTAGAAAAACAACTTTACCAGAAACAACTTTCAAGAAGTGTACTCTTCATACATGCATCCCCACCGCCACCGTGAAACTGGGGAGGCTTACCGGAAGACTTGGACTTAGTCAGGCGTATGCCCCCCAAGTCACGTAGGCTTATATATGGAATTCAACCCAGTAGGTGTAGATACTCCACAAACTCAGCTTGCACCACCACATCAAATAGGCGAGAAATTAATTAATATCCAATGAGAGATGAGGTAATGGTCTCATGCATAGAACCATAAAAACAAAAGCCCAACATAGCCTGATATTGTCACGAATACATTTTTAATGAATAGGCATAAAAAAACTCACATTTTGAAGATATCAAAAATGGCATGTAGGTGAATGGAGAAACAGCGATGTCTGCAGAGGAGTCCACTGAACACGTTTCGACTACGGAGTCGTCATCTACAATGTATCATATATTCTCTACACTACACAGTATTATATACTCTGAACTACACTGTATTATATATTCACTACACCGTATTATATATATTTACACTGACTGACTGCACAATACACTAACTACCCTGCCTAATCTCCATTCATATACACTATACACGGCTACCATGTAAGCAGCCTTATATAGTGTGGGGCGTGGACTTAGTCCCTGGGCCATGATTGGCCAAAGGCACCCTGCCTTTGGTCAATCATGGCTCTCACAGCACAATGTGCTGGGATTGGCCAAAGCATGCAGGTCAGGTGCATTCTTAGGACAATCAGCAGCTTTCAATGCACTGTTATCTCGCAGTGCATTATGGGGCGCTCAACGGTAGGCAAACCTCCCGCGAGCGCCCCATTAGTTTGTTTGTTCTATAAACAAACGAACACCCGAACACCAGACACATCCCTACTAGGGACTATAGACCATGGACTAGGGGATCTGTAGTGTGCATAGAACAGTGCACATGACCACAACTGACATGCACTGCTCATTCTAAATAAAAGTGAGCGGAAAAAGGAGAGGCCTGGGAGCCCACAGAAGATGCCACAAAAGGGCAGAAAAACACATTAAGAAATGATTTTATTAAAAATAGAATACAGGGCCATTAAGTAGTGGATGTCTAGGGATTAAATTTGTAGAATAATGATATTAGTTAGTGTCACTTTAAATATACCAAAGATTTCTTTGAACATGCTGGCTATATTGTCTGAGAACAATGTGTCCTTTTACTAAAACTTTCTTGTGGCTGAAAAGCTTATTCACACAAAGTACAGCCATTATACAGTCTGAAAGCCGCCTGCCACTTGAATGGAATAAAAAGGACGTTATTGTATATGTACTCAAATAGGAAATGTTCTTCTTTCACAGTTAATAGTATATATATTCAGTACTAGAGTGCCCACTTGTAGAAGGATTTGTTGTTCTGTGCAGTGAGATTTGGATCATTTTAGGTTCAGGTACAGTTGTTATTATTTATGATGGGTAAGAACTTGCTGTAATATACTTGCTATTCATAGACTATGGATCCAATGATAAGCATTAACGTGGCAAATAGAACAAAGTATTAAGTAAACTTTTATGAAATAAACTGACTTTAAATTAACAAAAAGTATATGGAAACAATTTTGAGCAGTGAAGAGCTGTATGTTCACATTATATATATATTTTTAATTAAAGGCTAACCGCAGGTTATGTACCATAGCCCATTCAATATTTGACATAGGTTAGCAGTAAATACATAGTGTGTATTTTAAATAAACTGCATCCTTCAATAGGCAGAGTTCATATACAGGCATACCCCACTTTTAAGTACACAATGGGGTTTATTTACTAAAGCTGGAAAGTGCAAAATCAGGTTCACTTCTGCATAGAAACCAATGAGCTTGCAGGTTTTATTACCAAAGCTTAATTGAACGAGCTGGGGTTAGAAGCTCATTGGTTTCTATGCACAAGTGAGCCTGATTTTGCACTTTTCAGCTTTAGTAAATAAACTCCATTGTGCATTTAAAAGTGGGGTATGTCTGTACTGTGGTGTACTTAAAGGGGTTGTAAAGATTATTTTCTAAATAGGTTCCTTTAAGCTAGTGCATTGTTGGTTCACTTACCCTTTCCTTCGATTTCCCTTCTAAATGTATTTTTTCTTTGTTTTCTTTGTCTGAATTTCTCACTTCCTGTTCCTCCTCAGTAAGCTGTTCAGTAAGCTGTTCTGGCTGACTAAACACTGCTCGGATGATGGTGTGAAGTTTACTGAGGAGAAACAGGAAGTGAGAAATTCAGACAAAGAAAAAAATCATTTAGAAGGGAAATTGAAGGAAAAGGTAAGTGAACCAACAATGCACTAACTTAAAGGAACCTATTTAGAAAATAAAAAACAAAGCTTTAGAACCCCTTTAAAAGTGGGGTATGCCTGTAACAAAGATGGCACTGGTGGAACAAGAGGTCACTCTGCAGCATCTTAAAAGAAAGATAATAATACTTGCGCTTTGTTATAGTGACAATAAACTCTGGTTTAAAAATCCTAATCAAGTATGTATTCTTATATTCTTAAAGAATATATTACCCCAATATTTCATATTACCCCAATATTTCATATTCCCTATGTGTTTCTGTTGTACCACGTACTTGTGTGAAAAAGTATCCCGTTTGTATTGCTTCCTTGCGACAGACCTGGCGATCCTGGCAGTTCTCCTGCTTCCCTATTTAAAACTAACCACCCTTGGCATAGAAGCTCACCCTTCCCAGCATGGTCAGCTTTCTGGCTGGGCTGGGAGAACAGCCTGGCTGTCATCCAGTGATCAAGACTTGTGCTGCCCCCTCTCCCCCCGCCCCCCGTACAACCATTCACTGGGAAGTGTATTGCTGTTTCTCCACCCTCCACCCCCACCTGTTTGAGCCCCCTATGCAGCTGAGAACAGAGATTACATGATCATTTGTATAACAAAAAGGTATATATATTTGCCTTTCATTTCAATTTTAAACTGAATGAGTTATTTTACAAGGTAAGAGTTTGCATATATTTTAAATCAAAAAAGTACCTTCTATCACTCTCAGCCTCCTCCAAATTTGCAAATACCATTTTTTTTGCTGCTGTGATCTTGCTTCCTATTAGAGGGTGGCCATGTTTATTTTCATGTCCATTAAAACACAGAGCGCTGCTTGACCCCACTCCCCAATCCCTCTTTAATGGCTGTGATTGACAGCAGCAGGAGCCAATGGTTCCCATTACTGTCTTTTTGTCCAGTGATGAGGGAGAGAGTGGAGAGAGCTGCTGCTCTCATGCAGATCGCTGGATCAAGATCGGGCTCAGGTAAGTATAAGATGGGGGCTGGTGAGGGAGCTGCACAGAGATTTTTTTTTTTTTTACCTTAATGCATAGAATGCATTTTACCTTTAGAATCACTTTGAGGTATTGATGTTGATTTTCTAAAATTGAAGAGTGCAAAATCTGGTGTAGCTCTGCAAAGAAACCAAACAGCTGCCATTGTTTTTGTTTTTTTTTGGTCAAAGCTTAATTGAACAAGATAAAGCTGATTGGTTACCATGCACAGCTGCACCAGATTTTCCATTTTCTAGTTTTAGAAAATAAACCCCATTGTGTCTTTATGATTTTTACAGGATTTGTGTTATAGCTATGCTATTCTGAGCTGTGATGCAGAATACAAAGTATTATTTTTGGTTACCCATATAGGGATTTTTACCCCTACACATCTTTTATTTATTACTTATATTCATTGAGAATTTTGGCAACATACACCTGATGAGTAGATATGAGCCATGAAACATGAGTTCCTATATGTCAAGATAAGTCTGATCCTTACATTTTATATCTATCGTGTATTTATCTATTCTATTGTACCATGTATTGGTTGTTTATTCATTTATTATAATAATCATGTGTCATATGTCAGCTGTCAGCTCTTAATCATGTTCATTAATACATTTTTATTCTGTAACATGTATTTCGCTAAACATGCAATGTTCTTCTACGATGAATTTTTGAATAAACTTTATAATAAATTTTTTATTTTTGTAATTTAATTTTGTGATATGCCTCATTAAAGTTCCCATGACCAGAATATTTGTATGTAACCCATGACAGAAGTGTGTGTTGTTTTATAGTTTATTTTTGATTGCGCTGCACTCATTTAGGAATAAAAATCCGTGACTGTTGGCAAGTATGCTTCATTGGATTACTAAAATACAGTTTTTCAAATGGAACCAATAGGCACAGTAAAGGTGGTTGTACTGAATACTAGCTAAAGGAGTTTACTGACTTTTTTCCAACTTTATTTGAGAAAATTTCAATAATATGTTTAATAAAGACATTAAAGAGTACAATTGCTGGCATGTTATTGGTTTAAGCAGACTGTGTTCTAATATTATTGGCTTGGATCCTGTTCTATGTGTTATAGGCAAACATATTCATAACTTTGGGACTCTGGCTAAAAATTGTTACCTGCTCCAGCAATACTGCAAAACCTTCTTTGTAGCCCCTGGGACGTCACCACAACTTTGAATGAATGAATGAAATACTTATATAGCGCACAATGCGAACTGAATCGGCTCTGGGCAAGGAGAACCTTTCTTCTCTGTCTGTGTGATGGTGCAGCTCTCAAAAGGCTGACAACACTGCAGTGACTGGCAAGATCACCAGATATTTGTGACAAGATGAAAGCATCAAAATAGTATTTAAAATGTGCAGGTTGCTTTCTTTTAACATTTGGGCTGTTTCTTGAAATTAGCCTATAGCTCTAATTTAAAATCCAACACCATCCAAAACTTTCTTTAGTGCTCGTGTCGGGATTTAAAAGCTGTTTGTTTCCAGCGAAAAGATTTTCTTCTCTAGAATCCCTCTCAAGCTTTCAGATTCTTTTTGACTGCTCAGCATTTCCCTGGCGAAGGGTCTCTAGTACCTAATATGCCCCTGCCAAATAATCCAATGTGCTTGCTTAGTATATCCCTAGCTAAGCATTTGTCATGTCCTTCAAAGAGAATCGTATTTGTTTGGCATGTCAATGCCATGTGTTAAACATATCTTGGGTGAATCATCTCCAATTTGCATCACATTCCTGGAAGACATTTCCATGTTATCATGCCTCTGGTAGAATTGTCCTCAAAAATGTGCCATGTGCTTTTAATCTCCCTGGCAGAGTCTTGCATGTGTTTTACATACCCTGCAAAAACTGTGTTCAGCATTATTCTATACACATACTTTATTTTCAAAATTAAAAAGTGTGTCACTGGCGCAAAAATTATAATATTCACAAATAATAAAAAAATAATAAAATTGGAATATGATCTGCTGCTGTTAAAAAGTCCTATACCATCGATTATGAAGAAATAGACATCTGAAATATAACTGCACTGATCCAAAAGTGCTTATGTAATATTACCATTGAAACAGTGTCTGCACCGTGTGCGCAAACCTGAAAATTAAAAAGTGCAACATATCAATATGTCAATCTATAGTGCAACCCCAAAAGTGCAAAAGCTACAAGAAAGAGCTCCAAAAGAACCTAAAACTGCAACCCAACAGTCACCAGCAGTCAAAAAGCAATACTTATTCACACTCCACTCAAGGCTCCACTGTTCAGCTTGCAACCAGCAGTTTGGCCAGATGGAGTGTCCTAAAGAATGATTTTAGGGACTTGGGAGCTAAATTGAGGAAAAGGACCTCCAAGGTAGTATTCTCAGGAATACTACCAGTACATCGAGCCACACCAGAAAGGAAGAGGGAGATTAGGGAAGTAAACAAGTGGCTCAAAAGCTGGTGTAGTAAGGAGGGGTTTGGGTTCCTGGAGGAGTGGGACGACTTCACCTAAATGAGGAGGGTGCAGATCAGCTGGGATTAAGGATGGCCAAAAAGTTAGAGGGGTTTTTAAACTAGGCGATGGGGGGGAGGGTTCAGAGATAGAGATAGTCAGCGTGGAGCATAGTCCAGAGGGTAATATTAGGGGCATTAGTGATAGGGTAACCAAAGCACATAAACCCAAGGTAAATATAGTAGCAAGTCCTAGTTGTAATCTTGGAACACCCAAGAGGATAGTATGTGACCGGTCAAAATATATTGATACATTAAAATGTTTGTTCACCAATGCCAGAAGTCTGCCAAGCAAAATCGGAGGGGTTGGAAGCTCTGGTGCATCAGGAGAGCTATGATGTAATCGGTATTGCTGAAACTTGGCTTCATTCCTCACATGACTGGGCTATTAATATTCCTGGCTATGCACTCTTTCGGAAAGACAGAGTAAAAAGGAAAGGTGGAGGGGTCTGTCTGTATGTGAGAAGTGATCTCAAAGCGAGTGAGAAAGAGGACCTGGTGGACGGAGAGTGTTATGAGTCTGAGGCATTATGGGTGGAACTGCATACAGATGTGCGTAGTTCAAAGTTAATCATTGGAGTTTGTTATAGACCACCCAATGTTAATGAGGAGGTGGAGACTCAGCTCCTTGCACAGATAGAAAGGGCTGCAAGGGCTGGGACAGTGATAATAATGGGGGATTTTAACTACCCAGAAATTGACTGGGGTAATGGCACTGCTGGGGCAGTTAAAGGGCAAAACTTTGTAAACCTATTACAGGACAATTTTATGGTCCAGTTTATTGAGGCCCCAACTAGGAATGATGCTCTGTTGGACCTGGTAATCTCAAACCATGCAGAATGTATTACTAATATTCAGATAAAGGAACATCTGGGTAGCAGTGACCATAACATGATTTCATTTGATGTTAGCTGTAAGCAAAAATCACATACGGGAAAGATAAAAACACTTAATTTCAAGAGAGCAAATTTTCCAAGGATAAGGGCTGCTCTCCAGGACTTAGACTATAATAAGAATATTGGCACCAATGGGCACAGAACAGAAATGGGAATTCTTCAAAAAGACTGTGATCTCATGGCAAAGTATATTCCCATGGGCAATAAGTTTAAAAGGTTAAAAATAAAACCGATGTGGCTCACGGCCAAAGTTAAAAAAGCTATAAACTATAAAAAAGAGCTTTTAAAAAATATAAAAATGAAGGAACGCTAGTGTCATTTAAATGTTACAAGGAATATAACAGAATATGTAAAAAGGAAATCAAGGATGCAAAAATTCAAAATGAAAGACAGATTGCAAAAGATAGTAGGACAAACCCCAAGAAATTCTTCAAATATATTAATAGTAAAAAGGTTAAGTCTGAGCATGTAGGCCCTTTGCAAAATAATCTGGAGTGGGTGACTGGGGACAAAGAGAAGGCTAACTTATTAAATACTTTCTTCAGCTCTGTGTATACAAAAGAGCATGGGGAGCTCATATCCATAATGGGGGTGGCACTGACACAGCCCCAAATCCACAATGGCTCAAAAATGATATGGTCCAGAAATATTTGGACAGAATAAAGGTGGATAAAGCACCTGGACCTGATGGCATCCACCCACGGATCCTAAAAGAATTGAGCTCTGTAATTTCAAAGCCATAGTATCTAATTTTTAGGGACTCATTAATGACAGGAATAGTACCACTGGATTGGTGCAGGGCCAATGGGGTGCCTATATTTAAAAAGTGAACAAAGTCTTTACCAAGTAATTATAGACCCGTTAGTTTAACTTCTATAGTTTGGAAGATACTGGAGGGATTAATAAAGGACCACATAGACGAGTTCTTTCAGGAAAAAAATATTTTGAGCAACAGACAGCATGGATTCATGAAAGACAGAAGTTGTCAGACAAACCTGATTTCTTTTTATGAGGTGGTAAGTAAAACCTTGGACAGAGGGGTGGCAGTGGACGTGATATATTTGGATTTTGCAAAAGCGTTCGATACAGTTCTGCACACACGGCTCATGTGTAAGGTAAAGTCTACAGGTTTGGAAATATCAGTTTGTAAATGGATAGAAAATTGGCTAAAAGACAGAATTCAGAGAGTCGTGGTTAATGATTCTTACTCTGAATGGTCTAAGGTTATCAGTGGTGTACCCCAAGGTTCAGTGCTGGGACCCTTACTTTTTAAAATCTTTATAAATGATATTGGGTCTGGGATCAAAAGTAACATTTCCGTGTTTGCAGATGACACCAAGATATGCAGTGGAATAACGTCCTTACACGATGTCTCCAATTTACAAGCCGATCTCAATGCTCTGTCTACTTGGGCGACTATGTGGCAGATGAGGTTTAATGTTGAGAAATGTAAAGTTATGTACTTGGGGGCTAAGAATATGCATGCATCATACATGCTAGGGGGAGTACAACTGGGGGAATCCATAGTGGAGAAGGATCTGGGGGTTTTGGTAGATCATAAGCTCAATAATAACATGCAATGCCAAGCTCCGGCTTCCAAAGCGAGCAAAGTCCTTTCCTGTATTAAGAGAGGTATGTACTCCAGAGAGAGAGATATAATTTTGCCCCTGTTCAAATCATTAGTAAGACCTCATCTGGAATATGCAGTTCAGTTTTGGGCACCAGTTCTCAAAAAGGATATTGGTGAACTGGAGAAAGTGCAGAGAAGGGCAACCAAACTGATAAGAGGCATGGAGGAACTCAGCTATGAGGAAAGTTTAGAGGAATTTAATTTATTCACTCTTGATAAGAGGAGATTAAGGGGGGATATGATCAACATGTACAAATATATAAGGGGTCCATATAGGGAACTCGGTGTCGAGTTATTCACTTTACAGTCAACAAAGAGGACAAGGGGGCACTCTTTACGTCTAGAGGAAAAGAGATTTCATCTCCAAATACAGAGAGGTTTCTTCACAGTAAGAGCTGAGAAAATGTGGAATAGACTCCGTGTGGAGGTGGTTCTGGCCAGCTCAGTGGATTGCTTTAACCACTTGCTTACTGGGCACTTAAACCCCCCTCAGTCCCAGACCAATTTTCAGCTTTCAGTGCTCTCACATTTTGAATGACAATTACTCAGTCATGCAACACTGTAACCAAATGATTTTTTTGTCCTTTTCTTCATACCAATAGAGCTTTCTTTTGGTGGTATTTGATCACCTCTCGGTTTTTTAATTTCTGCGCTATAAATGAAAAAAGACCGAAAATTTTGAAAAAAAATGAATTTTTCTTCGTTTCTGTGACAAAATTTAGCAAATTAGCAATTTTTCTTCATAAATTTTGGCCACAATTTATACTACTACACATCTTTGGTAAAAATAACCCAAATTTTTGCATATTATATGATCTGTGTGAAATTTATAGAGTCTACAAGCTATGGTGCAAATCATAAAGATTGTGCACTGATTTATTGCACGGATGTGCACTGATAAGGCAGCAGATGGGCACAGATGGGCACTGCTTAGGCGGCACAGATGGGCACTGCTTAGGCGGCACAGATGGGCACTGCTGAGGCGGCACAGATGGGCACTGCTTAGGCGGCACAGATGGGCACTGCTGAGGCACAGATGGGCACCGATTGGTACAGATGGGCACCGATTGGCACTGGCTGGCACTGGCTGGCACTGGCGGGCACTGGCGGGCACTGGCGGGGCACTGGCGGGCACTGGTGGTGCACAGATGGAGCACTGGCGGTGCACAGGTGGGCACTGGCGGTGCACAGGTGGGCACAGGTGGGCACAGGTGGCCACAGGTGGGCACAGGTGGGCACTGGCAGGGTAGATCTGGGCACTGGCAGGGTAGATCTGGGCACTGGCAGGGTAGATCTGGGCACAGGTCGGGTTTTTATAAGTTTACTGTCCCTTCACACACTCACAAAAACCTTCGGTCTCCTCACACGCTATCGCTGTGTGAGGAGACACGTTCGGCAATGGGTGATGATCTCATTTGTTTACATTTGAGATCATCACCCATTGGAGGAGGCGATCGCGCTGTAAACGGCCGCTGTGATTGGCCGTTTACAGCGATCTGTGATTGGCTGTGTCCAGCGGACACGGCCAACACAGATTTTCCCCGATGCGCGCTCCCGGGAGCGCGCGGGGAACTCTTAAAGGGGACGACGTCAATAGACGTAGTCCCGGAAATTGAGATCCGCGCTGTAGACGTCTTTTTACTATAGCGCGGATCTCAAGTGGTTAAGAAAGGCCTGGATTATTTCCTAAGTGTACATAATATAACTGGGTACTAACATTTATAGGTAAAGTTGATCCGGGGAAAATCCGATTACCTCTCGGGGGATCAGGAAGGAATTTTTTTCCCATCCTTTAGCAAATTGGATCATGCTCTGCTTGGGTTTTTTGCCTTCCTCTGGATCAACTGTGGGTATATGGGCTGGTATGATATTTATTATATATATATATTTTTTTGTGGTTGAACTGGATGGACTTGTGTCTTTTTTCAATCTGACTAACTATGTAACTATGTATCAATATGTCAATCTGTAGTGCAAATATATCAAGTGCAAAATAGCAAAACCCCAGGACATAGGTATTTTACAATGATCCCCAAAGTCCCCAGATCCCCAAAGATCCCCAAAGTCCATTTCCATTTTCCAGTGCACCAATTCACACCCATGCTCTATAAAAAGGCTTTTCACCACTTCATGTGCCACCAACACCTTCTGAAATGGGCACCCACCAGAACCTAGAAAAAGCTATGTCTTTGGTTTATATTTGGATAACCACTCCATTTTCCTGGTGCTTTTCCAACTAGGTTACTAGTAGTTACTAGTAACTAGTTACTAGTTAGTAGTAACTAGTAGTTACTCCTCATATCTTCATGCCAATCTTGGTATCTCATACAAAGTAAACAATCATCATTGTGCAACATACTTTTATAAAATTAATTTTAACCAATATGATAATATCCAAGATGTATAAAATGTGCACTCACAATTAAAGTGCCTTTCGACCGACACTGAGACTTTCCAGCAGTTTGTTTTTGGGTTTAGCTCTGCCACTTCATTTCCCAGGATCGTCGTGCGTTCCAAGCCTCGATCTGGTTAGGTTTAGGACAGGAAGTGCCCTTGGCGATTACCCAGAAGCCTCTGCATGTTTCACATACATACATGCGTCATCAGGAAGGCAAAATGTCATTCTCTGCTGCAGAAAAGTGCTTGACATTTTGTGACCCGACTTTGGGGCCCCATAACTCGGGGTCACTTAGAGCTAGAAACTCCAAATTTGGAGATGTTGTAGTACTAGTTCTAGTGTGTTTGCATTTCAAACCTGGGGTTTCTAGCTACAAGTGGCCCCGAGATACGTGGCCCCAAATTTGGGTCATTTTTCTAATTTGATTCAAATTTCGTCCGAATTCGGTTGAATTCGTAAGCATTGTAATTCGGTAATTCGGATGCATCCGAATGTCTGAATAATGAAAATTCGTCCGAATTTTTATTCGTAACAAAATGAAATGCACAAGTCTAGTCGATGGGGGCCTGTCTGAGGATCCCCTGTGTCCTCTTCCACAGTGAGCTTTCACTCACACAAGCGTTTTCTGATTTCTCTGCACAGATCAGAAAAGCTCTGGGAGGCATATATGTATGTTGGGTGAAAGGACATATGTTTTTTCTCCTGCTAGGACATCCGATTTGGGTCCCACAAAAATCTCTAGTGCTGCTATATCCTGGTATATACATTTTCACTTTTATGTAATATATATAAATCACCAATTCCATATTTATTTTGACATTATATGATATTCTATGCATCACTTATTTCTATTAGTGCAGCACCCTACAGAGAAAGCTACTTGTTATGTATGTTTATCCTACACAATTTTTTTTTTGCCGCAGACCATTTTTAATAATTGTTTCAGAATTTATGTGGTATCTTTTTAAATTAATTTGCACATATTTTATGGACACTGCAGGCCTACAGTACCTGTATTAATTATCCACTTTTCATACCTAATTATTTTGCTTTGTTAGCTTCCTATGAGCATAAAGGTGCATACAGGCATGTTTGCCTTATCTGGCCATGTATTGTGGGATATATGTATATACAGGGCTTTTTTTCAGCTGGAATTTGTGGAACTTAGTTCCACCACCTCTGGTTCAGAGCCTCTGCTCCCTGCTCAGCACTATTACTTGTAAACGGCAGAAGTGACAGCTTGTCTGCCAATGGCTTGCACAGATCTGATCTCCTGAGTGGGCAAGGTAGGTGCAGAGCAGATCCCAGCACCCCCACTGGATAATAATAGTAATAATCATAAACCCAACAGGGTGTGAAGGGTACAGCAATATTAACTGTTGAATTTGTGTTTCCAATAGATGGCTGTTTTGGCAGTAATAAGGTTAAACAAATAAAATTGCAGGTCCCTATATATAAACCTTTGCAGAGCACCTGACTTCTGCAGTATACTTACTTCTCAATGGTGTTATAAGCAAGCACACAGTCATAAAAGAGAACAAACAAAATCTATTTTTCTGTCGCTTGAGGGAAGCTAGCAGCCAAACACTTCTAATAAATGCTTTCTTTGCAGCAGTGTGTAAGTAAGAACAACAAACTATAAAGAATAATGTATGGGAAGCAATACACAGCAATCGTTACTTTATAGAGGTGAAAAGAACAAGAAAAATGGTAACTGGGTTTACTTTTCAAGTACTAGGGCACATTCAGCTTGAGTTTTTTAAGCTGTTAAATAGTAATTATTAAAAATGTTTTTCATATTTAATCTTTGCCACATACACCAAACATTCTCACAGAATATTTTTTATTGCATCACAGAAACACCTAGAAAAAATTGTCTCACTATAGTCTTTATTAGCAAACCCAGGATTTTCAGTGTTATTTTACAGTACCATCATTCATTGTTATGAATTATATTTAATATGCTAAATATATTGTATAAGAAACACATTTTAAACAGGAATTTAACTCACTTTCACTTTTATAAATAAATAAATAAATCAACCCTGATCCCTGTCTCAAAACAAAAAAAAAAGACGACTTACTAGTCAATGGAGTTCTGCATTGTCTCGGTTAAAGCAGAGGTATTCTCTCCTCTTTTCAAGCATCCCCATCTTTACTGTAGATTCGGCACATGCTCAGACAGGCTGTAATCAGCCAGGTCTATGGGACCCCATGGTATGTCTACATATGTGCAGCATCTCGCAAACAACTTCTTGGATGTCACATCATACATCCCTGGAGCCAATTTGTGAGATGTAACGTGTGCACAAAGTGCAGTGGTAGCAGTGGTGTACCACTTCAGTTTACATTTTTGTTACATTACATTACAAGCCAAGTAGACCTCTGAGGTGTAAAAGCCACAATATTACTGACATCAACATTGAAACTTTAACCAGTTCCCGTTCGGTCTATAGCAGAATGACAGTTAGGTGGGCCTTTTGTCCCCCCAGGTGGATGTCAGATGATGTCTTCCCCTTGTTGCCGTGCATGAGCGCCCATGGGTGCGTGTCGCACAGCGATTCAAGGAACACAGCACATCACCAATCAGGGTAAAGAGACAATGAAATAGGCTCTTTACCATGCGATTACCTGTGACCAATCACAGCTGATCACATGTAAATAAATGCCGGCTATCAGTATTTACTTTCCTCAGTGCTATCAGTGTTTGCGGAAAGGAAAGCTGATAACTGGCTTTTCAATTACAGGGGACATTTACACTGATAATCAGAGCACTGATCATCAGTGCTCTAATTGTAAGTGCTCATCAGTGCAGCATATCAGTGGTCATCAGTGCAGCATATCAGTGTCGATCTGTGAAGAATACCAGTGCCTATCAGTGCAGCATATCAGTGGCATCTATCAGTGCCCATCAGTGCTGTCTTATCAGTGCCCATCAGTGCAGCATATCAGTGGACTCTATCAGTGCCTGTCAATTCTGTCTTATCAGTGCAGCCTCATCAGTGCCCATCAGTGCAGCTTATCAGTGCCCATCTGTCTTGCCTCATCAGGGCCCATAAGTGCTGCCCCATCAGTTCAGCCTCATCAGTGCCCATAAGTGTAGCCTCATCAGTGCTAGTGCCCATCAGTGCAGCCTCATCAGTAACCATCAGGGCAGCCTATCAGTGCACATCAAAGCAGCCTCACCAGTGCCCATCAGTGCAGCCTATCAGTACCCATCAGGGCAGCCTCATCAGTGCACATCAACGAAGAAGAAAAATTACTTATTTGCAAAATTGTATAACAGAAACAAAGAAAACTTCTTTTTCAAAATTTTCTGTCTTTTTTTGTTTGTTTAGCTAAAAAAAAAAAAAAAAAAAAAAAAAAAACCCATTGGTAATTAAATACCACCAAAAAAAGAGTTCTATCTGTCTCAAAAACATAATAAATTTTTTATAGGGGTACAGTGTTGCATGGCTGCACAATTGTCATTTAAAGTGTGACTGCGCTGAAAGCTGAAAATTGGCCTGGGCAGAAAGAGGGTGAAAGTGCCTGGTATTGAAGTGGATAAGTGAACAGTACTGTCAAAGTTAACGGTGACGTTATGACTTCAGCAGGCTGCGTGGGTTGTGAAAGAGTATTACCCAGAGAGAATGTTGCACAATGGGTTTATCTTCCTCTTTCATGTTATGAATGTGTGACTGGACTCTGAAGTTTATTTAACTGATGATAACTGTGGAGTATACACCTGTGGAATCCAATTAAGCAGGCTGGGTAGTGGATGTGGTTGAGCCCATAGTGAGGGGTGAAAGCTCACTAATGTGCAGATAGACCCTGGAGGGTATTAAAATCTGGTAAGCATATATACTTACCCTGTCTATCCTGTGGGGAGCATCGGTGTCTTCAAAAATTGGATCAGCACATGTTTTGAGTTCACTTTATGGATGTGGAATTGGGACATTTGGACCCAATAATATATTTTTTTCCCTTTTAAATTTTTCCACGTTTTCATCTTTATTGCATTATATTATGTTTTTTTTGTTCACTTTAATCATTAAGGTCATGTTTGACAGATTTACATTTTTATTATGAAGTGTACATCGTTGTGAGAAATGCTGTCAGTCATGGATCATCCGTGTTACTTACATAATTAAATTTAATTTACTCTATATGCACGTACCGCAATATCGCTTATTTACTACTTTAATATTTTTGTACTTGCCTCACTCCGTGGCTAGGAGTTGCTCTGTATAGTTAGCCCCACCTTTTTTTCAGCGTGATTTTGTTTCTAATCTGAACACATGCATTCTTTATATTACGATATTTGTTAACCTATCTAATGTTCATCAGTAATGTTTTGTACAAGATTTGGATAAAAGCTTTCTCCAATCTCCAAGATGTAATTTGGATCGAATCACTGTCTGTCAACACTACAGTGATTGTAAGTTATAGCTATCTCACCACATATGGATAAATTATAAAGGTCACACCTGTAGATTGCATAGATAGGGGTGGTAGAACAACTGCTTCACACCATTCTGTTAGTCAAGATGCTCGTGGAATGCATCCTCAGTGTGTGTCAAACACTACTTCAAGTGAAAAATGGCTGGACCTCTTCTTTCTTCACTGCAGTGACTCAATAGAGCATGGTCAAAAATATTCCCCAAACTGAACAATGAGCCTCCATTCACACTATCTATGTAGCGCATTATGCAAATGTTTTTAAGCTTTGTCGCACTTAGGGCAGCACATTTCAATAAGCTGACCTACAGGGCACAGAAGCTTGAGTATCTTTATGAGATTTTTGCATTTTTTATCTGTGCATTTTACCATGTGCAAAACTGGATGTCTTGCCTGACATGTTTGGGGTGCCAGTAACAAATAATGGCATTGCAAGCACAACACAGCTTTTTTTGTGCATGATTTTAAACGTGTTAACTCACTACATAAATGTGAATGAAATGTCTGAATTGTAGCTTCAAGACCTTTATGCTAAGCCTGCAGTTTTATAGTATCAGGCACATTGGAACATCAGTCCAGCATCCACAGAGGAATGAATATGCTGTAGCCAGATCAAGACTGAGATGGCTTTTAGCCGGGGGCACTAAGATAAAAGTGGATCAGAGAAGACACAGGAATAACATTGAGATCTTAAACCTACTGGGACAATGAATATAACAATTCTGTATTTACTGTTTTGCCCGGAGTTTCATTTTAATGTACATTGTATATAGAGAGCAATGGGGAATTGTAGAATTTTATTTCTTTTTTTATGAAGCAATGAAGATCAGCGTTCCAATTTTTGCCAATTGGAGCTGCACTCTTTACAAGGGTTAATAAAATGAATGTTTTGACTTGAAGGGCAGTAAAATGTCGCCTTTTTCAGCTTCTTATTTCCGTTTAAAAGAAACCTGTCAGGACACATAGCTGTTTCTGAACATGCGAGTTCAGTGGATATCATTCTTATTTTTTCAGAAAGACACTGACCTGAAAAATCATCTGCTTATCAGCAGTTGAAACGCCTCATATGCACACGCTAGCTGAAGAGACCGTGACTCATTAAAGTAAATCGTTTATTGCCCCACTATGCTCAATAAGTGTATTTAGAGAAACGAATAATCCTACATTCCTTATTAAATTGCACCTGCTCCACAGGTACTTGCCACATCCTGTGCTGCCATTTTTAAAAATATCCTTGTAGCAAGTATTTGCACACCTCAGTCTCAATCCCTCTTGTTTTTTCCTTCACTTTTCTTATTCCAGATTTGGCTCTAACATGGACACTCTTCTACTGTTCTCTGTTTGACCAGCCCTTTCCATGCAGTATCGCATGGTTTTGTTTTCAGTTTATACACAAGTATTTTTAGGCATGGCCAGCCATCTTCAATTTACTCCAATTTCCCCATGTTTTTTGTTCTATTAGATTATATTGGTTATTAATATACCTTTCCAGAACATTGATGCATCTGCTCCTGATGAGTGGATGGAGTCCCTGAAATGCGTCAAGCCCATCCTGATGCATCCATTTTACACCACATTCTGTGAAATTGTTCACCCGCTACGTGAGGGTGTATCATGTACATCTTACATTGCGATGTGCCATGCTGTTACTATTGTTTTTTTACAAATGTGTATTGATAACTTTCTACTCTATCATGCATGTTATACTGTTTTATGTCAATAGCAATAAACATACAGATGTTTATACCTACATGAATTTGCTTGGTTTCAAAACACACACTTTATTTAAAGTCCCAACCCCCCCCCCCCCCTTTTGCTTATAGTACAGTGATGAAGGCGTAAACTTTCCCTTACATCTCATTCAAAGTCACAAATATTCCCCCCTCTTTTCAGAATATAATTACAATGATGTAATGTAAAGTGGGGTTGTCCTCTCTGTTTACAAGGTGTACACCTGCAGAGGCCTTCTAGGACAAATGGGAACTACCATCCCTACACAGAGGTAGAGCCTCACCCTTGTATAATGCTATTTTAACATATTTACCTTGGTGATTTGACAACAATTCACTCAATGTAATTCAAACCATAAACACATGTAAGGCATGGCACCATTGCCATTTAATTATACAAATTAGAACAATGCGTTTTCACAAACATTCACACCTTCTGTCATGATCTTGACCATCCGGCATTTATTTATTACGGGTACTTATATAACGTTGTCAATTTACACAGCACTTCACATATATACTGCACAGTCACATCAGTCCTTGCCCTCAAGTAACTTACAATCTAAGGTCCCTGGCAGAAAAATTTGAAATAATTCAACACTCAGCTGGTATCTCTCCCTCATCACTCATGGAAAGTTGTTACTTTAAAATAACAAAAGTAGCTACTATGATAATAAATTACTAAAGCAGAAATATGTCACAACAAAAAATACCATAACATTAGCAGCACTAAAATAATCCAAACATTTTAGGATTTGTTAAAAATTCACTAAAATAGTTAAATAAGTATGAAGTCCACTTTATTTATAAAATGAGGCAGATGTAAATGTAGGATTGTCCATCACCGAAAAAACGTTGCAGATAATAATTCAAAACAATCACCTCCTCCACACTGCATGTGTCACAATCCCCCTGGGAAATACACTTACCAGATAATACTGGGTTATACGCCTATCTGTAAATGGATGATGTCTGCTCACTGCATACACTCCGTCAGAAGATACTGGGTTATACACTTGACTTGTAATGGGTGTTGTCAGCTCTCTGCATGTAATCCAACTAGAGGTTTGCTCGTCACAAGCAGAGAACAGCGATACACATAGCGTAATCCAGTATTAAAAGGTATTTAATATAGGTTTCCTTAAGACTGCACACTTACAATGTAATTCAAAATAAAAGAGCATGTAACAACAATGTATCACAAATCACAATTCAATATCTCCTGACTACCTCTCACCACTCCAGCGGTGTTCCCGGGTAAGGCAAGCAGGAGAGCCGACGATGTAGGTTGCTGCCTGGTCAAGCCCTGACTAGTTTCGTGATTGCTTCATCAGACTATTTTAGTGAACTTTTAACAAATCCTAAAATGTTTGAATTATTTTAGAGCTGATATTGTTATGGTATTTGTTGCTGTGACATATTTTTGCTTTAATGTAAGGTCCCTAACTCATATTCATAAATACTAGGGCCAATTTTGACAGACTCCAGTTAACCTACCAGCAAGTCTTTGAAGTGTGAGAGGGAAACCCGCACAAGCACAGGGAGAAAATGCAAACTCTGGGCAGGTAGTGTCATGGTTGTGATGACAAACCGGTGACCCTAGTGCTGCTAGGTAGAAATGCTAACTACTTAGCCACTGTGCTGCCATTTCAAGACACAGAATTGGACTAGGGTGTAAGTTTTCCATGTGACTATATCCTGGGGTATATTTCTGATATATTCTTGAATATGAAGACATATATGAGGCATCCATGACAACCTTCTGCTTCAATCAGATCTATCTATTTGTCAAAGATCCACTTATTTATAGCAACTTTGAACTTTCTTGGATAGAGCAACGTGACAGATCAATCCTCAATCAGTATAGCTGACAGTCTCCTTGTTCTGACATTAACCTAACTTATTCACCATGTAATGATCACATCAAGTGTCATTAGGAAGATTAAATCTTCCATTACGCTCAGCTTTCTTTCTATATACACAGCCCCTGTTCAATTCCCTGAATCTCATTTATATAAATATTTAATAATATGCCTGTCCTTGCCTTGTTGAACAGAGGAAGTGTTTATTATGCTCCACTCTTTACAAAAGCATTTTTATGTGATGGAAAAGGTATAAGGATGTCTTCCTCATTCACGTACTACACAAAGCCCGGTATTAAGGATAATGAGGACAGATGGTTTGGTATAAGTCTTTGTTTGTCATCTCTGAGATGTCACAAAGGATTTAAAGCAGCTTTTAAGTGGTGTACCAGCCTGTAATTTCATTTATATCAATTTGGGTCTGTGTTATTCATGTCATCCGTAGCCTTGCGTCTGGTCGGCTAATTCCCCAAATGCTGCAGTCTGCATGGTAGGCTGGTGAGATGCTGTAACCAGTCAGAGCAGAAATCAGAAGTAAAATCACACAGAGCTCTAGGCAGGTTTTCAAATGATATTTTCTTTAATGGAATTCAGGCAGATTCATGGGCCACATTCCAAACACAAAGCTTTCTTAAAAGCTGAAACATTCCAGCTTGTCATTTACACTAAAGGCAGGAAAGGCTGCTTAAGGCTGAATATCAATAATCCTGCAAGCCCTTTTAGTTTACATGCCAAATATTTTACAGCCCCATATATGCAAATGTTATCAGCATTAGACCAAACTGCTTAAAGGGAAAGTAGAGTGTATTATGCATAATGTACATTTTGTAGATATTAATGTAACATTTTACAGACTTGTCAGTACTTCTTCTAGTAGTCATCTGCAGATCAATCTGGAATGCCAGGATGAAATCAATCTACATAAGGGCTTATGTATGCAAAGTGTGCTAAAAAAACATTTCTTGTTCTTTACAGCAATCTAAATGCTTGCTTTGACTTTCGTTTTAACTCTGTACTGACAAAATGACAGCTGAAAGTCGTTTGGGCAGTGAGAGATGTTCCTGTAAGTATACTTTTTCTACATGAACCCCAAAAGACTAAGGCTGGCCATACATAGTTTGGGCGGTTCAGCAGATTCAAACTGTTAATGGACAAGCTGAATGTACCAAGTTGATTGAACGATCAACTTGGGTACAATCAGCCTGCTGGATTCTCTTGTGATTATTGCTAGTGGCTGCTATAGCCGCTTGCAGTAATTATTGTCCAATCCCAGCACCCAACCCTGCCTCCTTACTGGGAGAAGACAATTTCTGATTCCACTGTCAACACTGACTGTGGTTACAGGAAAGAAATTGGCACCATGCATGGCCAGCCTAAGACAGCAAAGCTTCTGCACATTGTATGGTCCTACCTACCAGAAAGCCATGACTTGAACAACGGTTCTCACCATCAAAACATGAAGCAAGTGAATCAAATAATTGCAGCACTAAAAGATGTGGTGTGCATGTCCCTTTAAGAAAATCCCTGCAAAGGGGTTTCAGTAAATAGATTCAATAGTGAAAAAACCAGCATATATTGTAATTTACAAACCAAACTCCTTCACCCTTCTTAGTGTCAGACAATCAATGCTCTCCAACACAATTTGCAATTATATACTGTATATAATATTTTTCAGTGCAAATAAATACTCAAAAAAAGGCAATCAAAGATCAACATTCATAATATGCATTATTAATGCTTCAGAGTAGTGTTCCTGTGCTCCACCCTAATAAGAATGTATCTTCATGTGCAATCACACAATTCGATGTGCCAAATTCTTGTGCCAAACACCACCTAGATAACCTTTGTGATAGTTGGTGCCTGCTCACCTGAAGAGAAGGACCCTTTATTTACAGAAAGATATCAAAAGGTTAAATATTAGCTTTACTTGTGTTGAATAAAAAAAAAAGAATTCCTTTATATATACATTGCAAGGATTTTAACAAACTTTGTTGCAAAGTTCTAACTTTTATTATTATGAAGAAAGAGCTGTTTTTCTGTGTCTATGTGTAAAGTGAATGTGAATGGGAGTAAATGTATAATTAGCAATCAGCTGATGCACTTACTGGTATCTAATGAGCAAAGGGCCTGAATTCATTTAGACATGATTTCACTTTGGGAGTATCTCACCAAAAATTACATTTTTGTTGCAGAGGATGCTCAAAATCTGACTGGTATCTTAGTGCAGACTTCTAGAAAAATCAGTAAAATAATCACAGAAGCAGGAAATTACACCTCTCATTCAGTACCCCATTGGTGTAAAGATCACATCCAGGTTTCCATTGCATCTTACAGAAAATGACAGCTCTGCTGTATATCAATTGTATATGCTATTGTTATTAATTGCTATTTTTTCACACGAAAGTGGAGTTATCTTTTAATATTCCTCTACTGCTTCCCCTTTTGAATTGTAGGCTCTATTGCTCCAGGGAGTTATACAGCTCTAGAGTTAATTCTCCACCTTCCACTTCACCACCAAAGATACTAGAGAAAAAATAAAAGAGTCATAACAAAAGAGGGGGAGTCCCTGTAACCGAAAGTCAATGTAGTCCCTAGAATCAGTGTAAGAGTGGCAACCTCAGCCTGGACTCTAACCAGGCCATGTTTCCAACACGTTTCACTCAGCCCCTTCTTTTGTTCTGCGTCACAGCAGTAGCTGGGATGAGCTCCATCCCGCGCCAGCACTCGCAGTGGTGGATGCTTGAGGGTTTATACAGTGCACCCCACTCAAACAAAGTCTGAGTGGCACATTAAGTTGCATTGGGTCACAAGAAAAGACTCATAGTGGTCACTATAACTACTGTTTATCGAGGGATAAAAACAATTGTACTTACATTGTACAGCAGAGTAGATTACAGAAATGCACATAATGGGGTAGCCTATCAGCTTCTAACTTCAGCTTGTTCAATTAAAGCGATAGTAACCCGCTGAAGAAAAAATAAATAAAACCTGCAAGACAATGGCAAAATGTGCTAGTATGCATCGCATATTTTATTTATTTATTTATTTATTTATTGCATATGATTTATTTCTGTGCACAGCTGCAAGTGATTTTTCACTGTCCAGTTTAAGTAAATCCACCCCCATGAATCACATATGCATGGAAGAAATGCACGCCACCCATGCTCCTATAGACAGCTGACAGGGACAGCAAACCTCCATCCAGCATAATAAGGTCACCATGTGTTATGTCTGTAAAGACTTCATCAGAGTACACAGAGGAGTCCTCTGTGATTCATTGTGATTCTAAGCAGTTCTCAGATGAAGTCTTTACAGATGTAACACATAAGGTGAGGTTAGCTGTCTGCAGCTGACCTCATCTTATGTGTTATACACTTGGCTTGCAATGGGTGTTGTCAGCTTTCTGCATGTAATCCAGCTAGAGGTTTGCTAGCAGAAAACAATATATTACAAACTGTACAAAGTACCAAGGTCTTTAAAACATAAAAAAAATCTATGGTCAAATTGTAAAATCATACATTAATTTCCACATGTTTTAATTAACTTCTAGCCTATTGCTTTTCATCTGAAAATTCTTGAAGTTTGTAGACTTACTTGGTGAAGATCCCCCCACATTTACTTCCTTGATTCCTGTGACATGTATTCACAATGCCCTCTGGGTATAGCCTGCTGTGTCATATAATTCACAGAGCCTGCCTTCTGAACTACAGAAGAGCTGAGAGGAGGAGCTTCAGGAGGCGGAGTCAATACCGGAATCAGGCAGCAGATACCATGAGATATGTAGTCCTAAGAAATGTGAAGTGAGCAGCAGAGAGGGAGCTAAAAAGCATGCAGGGAATCCAGGAAGTTGTGGAAAGAGAAGTACAGCAGACAGGCAGAACTCACAACATCAAAAAAGATTTTTCAAGTGAGGGCAGTGCAAAGTCGAGACAATCACCGGTGGAAAAAGTGCTGTGAAGAGCAAAGGTTGCCACCACTAATAGCTAGTCTGGCCGCTTACCGGAACGTTAGATCCCTATTAAGTGGGACCAGGAATCGCATGGATAAGTCATGGGGATGGATCCTTTTGGAAAACCAGGCAGGAAATCTCTCTCCCCCAACATTCAGGATGTTAAGCCGCAATGAGTAAATCCATGTAAAAAACAAGGGAATACTCGCATAGCGTAAAAAAACCCTTATATTTTATTTAGATTATATTTTATTAAGATAAAACGTAGATGTAAACTCACATAATCCGGATGTAAACAGAACAGATAAAATGAACGAGCCGGCCGGCTCTCGACTACCGCTCCGTAGTTCCAGGACTGGCGTCAGCGCGCCGTTTCTCCCTTTGGGGACACACATGAAAACATCGATTGCACTACATGTGTTACAAATGCATGAATCTATCCGTTGCACATAGGGAGGGGCCTGGAGAGAGGGGGCGGTGCCCAGGCATTCCTAATGGACAGGCCGCCCCTGAAGTGTATGAAAAAAACAACATGTTTACAAAGACTAGTAAACAGAATATGATTTTCTGGGTCTGAGTATGGGTGTGTCTGGGAATTTCTATGCTGATGGCATTTTCTTAGAATGCATTGACTTTTGAACTACTACTTCACTCATTCTTTAACACATCATTATTTTTATTTTCACATAAAGCATGAGATTCCACATATAAAGATGTTTCTTGTAGTGTCGGCATCTTATAGCTACGTGATTTTTTTCATGTACTGTATGCTATCGGCACAAGACAAGCTGAGCATACAACTGAACAGGGGACAGTTTTAGGAATCAGGCTACTATAATGCTGTGTACACATGACTGGACTTTTCGATGCACTAGGTTCGATGGAAAGAATCCGTCGGATATTACGATCGTGTATTGGCTCCAGTGGACTTTTTTTTCCCCAAAAGTAAGATGGACCTAGAAATAAAATATGTTTCAAATCTTTCCGACGGACTCGAGTCCAGTCGAAAAATCTGTTTGTCTGTATGCTAGACGAAAACCAAAGCTAAGGCAGCTATTGGCTACTGGCTATGAACTTCCTTATTCTAAACCGGTCGTACGTCATCAGGTTCGATTCCATTGGACTTTGGTGTGCTTGTGTGTGGCCAAGTCTGTTCGTTCGGAAAGTCAGTCGGAACTCCACCGAAAATCCGTCGGGAAGAAGGTCGGACCTAGTCCTTCGAAAATTCAAGTCGTTTGTACGCGGCATTAGGCTCAGTTTAGAGGTTCTGTTATCTATTGAGGTTAAGAGAGCAAAGGGATTGCTTGCGTGGTTGGTATTTTGGTAGGGGAAGATGTTGGAAGGGGATTGGTGTAGAGGTTAAACTGTCAATCAGCTACACCACTCATATTAGTTATTATTCCTTGGAGCCCCACAATTTTCATAGTTTCATAGTTAGTTAGTTAGGTTGAATAAAGACACCAGTCCATCCAGTTCAACCTGAGTGAGTGTCTACAAAAAATCTAGGCAGGTAGTGTCAGGGTTGGGATTTGAACCAGCGACCCGTTCTTACTGCTAGGTGAGAGTGCTAACCACTACACCACTGTGCCGCCCAATGAAATCTACCAACACCAGGCTTCCGTCAATGAAGGTAAATGTATTGTTCCACACAAGATAAAATGAAACGTTTACTTCTCTGCTTCATCTACCCAACAGTTCTATTTTAGCCAGCTTGTATGCCTCTTGCCAAAATAGTATTCAGCTGCATACAACCATGTCATTCATAACGTTAAACTTTTTTGAACAGATCTAAACTAGCAATCTGGACGACCCTACATTTTGCAGCGGGACTGGTTTCTCTCTGGCACATTATGAGTTTCTACGGCTGACTCCAAGTCAAGCACATTCCATATTACTTTTCCTAACCTTTTTTAATCTACCATAAGTACTTTGTTTCACAGTAATTTTTCTGATTCATTAATAGGAAGTCTTTGTATACAATAAAATAAGCAAACTAATGGTAAAGTTGAACTCGGACTGCTTTCCTCTCCACCTTCTAACTAATCACTGGGTTTAAAAAAAATGGTAATATCCTATAATGCAAGTTCCGTAAAATGCTACCATCCTTCCAAGAGCATCCACCGGAAAAGTAATCAAGCCAACTCTCATGAAAAAATACTTTGGTCACTTGCAAAATTGCCTCAAGAATTTTTGGGTGCTGTGTTTTCCCCAGCTCCTTTGCTAGATGTTGTGGTTGGAAAAAGGGGGATAAATCTAACTTTCTTCTTTACAAGCAAATTGTGCACCTACTAACAGCAGGTGAGTTTTAAACTGGGTATACACATTTTTTTTATTTGCACTCCCTATCAGAATACATGAATCAGAGCTGCAACCATTGGCTGAAATTGCTGGTTTTCCAACAAGGCATTCGACAGATGCCGGTTGTTAGATCCATTTCTGTTGAACGGTCAGTAGTACTCATGGACCAAAAATCAGCTGGTTCCTGCTGTACCGGCTGATTTTCAGTCTGTATATACTCTACATTATTGGGAATGGGAGCTGAGACAGTATGAGCAGACCTTTCATTGTACTGCAGGTTTAAGCAAGCAACTCTGACTTCAGTTTAGAGTTTGTAAAAGTAAACCATTTATCTGTAAAGCTTGTGGACCATAATAATATATAATGCATAATTGTTAGAATCACATCTATGGGCTCATTTTACTATCTTATATATAATATATATTATTTTAAAATTTTTATCTAATACAAAATATTATATGTAAAACATATATGTAAAATGTATAGCCATTTACTTCACTGTTCAAAGGAGCCCTAATATTTTATTATCTACTGTATATTTTTTAGTTTTCACTGGTGGCTGGAAAATCAATAGCACTTTACTGGAAATAAATAGGCACTTTGCTATCTTGAAATCCATGGATCCATGAAGATTGGTGATGGATGTGGAGCAAGTCAAAGCAAAGCGTGCATGAAATCCTATTTGGTAGCCTTTGCTACCTACTCCCTATAGATGAATGTCATTGAGATGTTGCATTTTTTCTACTACTTCTAATTTTGATGCTTTGGCTATAATAAAGATATTTATAGAAAGAAAGCTGAGATTTTTTTATCCCCCTTTAGCATGAGGGAACAGAATTGTCAGATGTGATTAAACAAATCAGGACAGACCTTCTCTTTTTGTATTCTACATACATTGTCCTTGCCTGCTGTGTATTTATTAAGAATCACGATTTCCAAGTCAATTCTTTGTCAATAGGATACTCTACCTAAGCATTACAGCACAGAATAATGAACTGTGAACTTTTCTGCAAGAGAAGTAAATATTCACTTGGTGAAGAGTGCATATTGCTCAAAGTGACACTAAACAATGTCTTTATTCTCAAAAAATAAACCATACACATCCACATCTTAATGATCCAGTAATCAATTTTTCATTAAATAATTTCTTACTTTGTTTTATTCCTCCTTGTATTGTCATGCATAAGCTTCCAAACTTCTCGTCCTCACTTCTGTTTGTTTGCAGTGCAAAGTAGTCATGTGCTCTACACGTCCCACAGTTACAAGTCCCTAGACCATCTCGGGAGTGAGAAAGAGAGCGTAACTACATTCCTACATACAGTGGAACCATGGAGAACGAATGTAGCCACAGTAACAAAAAGTTAGATCACAGAAGCCAAAAATGAAATGTGAATATTTAACGGAAGCTGAGAGCAGGGCTGCCAATAAGGGGGTACCATTAGTCTTCCTGTACAGGGCCCAGTCCCTATCAGGAGGTCAATAGTGGGGCCTGGGCAGTTAACAAGTAGAAGGAAGTGGATCCTGTCAGGAAGGGGTGATCGTTGCTTTGTGGACAATCACAGAAACTGATCCCCTTTAGTTCTCCCCTGCAGAATCTGAATGCAGGCATCTCTTCCTCTCTTTACAGCTTGCTTTCAGCTGCTGCAGGGGAGAACTACAAGGGATCGGTTCCTGCAATTACTCCACATGCCATACTAATCACCCCTTCCTGTCCAAGTTCTCCTTCCTTATGCTGTCGTCACCCCCTCCTCTGAATCCTGCTACCTGCTGTGGGGTACAGGGGATCATTTCAGGATGAAGAGTGGAGCGGGGAGAGTGGGGATTAACATTTTGCTGGCCTCTTTCTTTTTAGAATAAACACAGTAAGTGATTGGTACAGATTACTGACTGTGTTCATTCATAACTGAAGAATAGTACACTGTGTTTACTATGCTTCAGTTTGTAAATGAATGGAAAGCACTGTACAGCGCTTACTATAGCAACGAATGACCCATGTATGGGAGTTTGATAAGGCTTCACACCCCAATACAAAATGTTTGAACAGAAGTGGAGAATTCCCCATGGGGCTTTTTAGCAGCAAATAGGAGTCAAAAAATATAATTTCCATAAAAAGTATATTAATTTTATTCATTAAGAGACAATTGGACATCAATGTGATACAAAAGTTAAAATATGAGCTCTGGTGTACACAATGCGAGACAGTTTGGATTAAGAAGGTAAAGCAAACAGTAGATAATACCATGTGATATAACTGATAAACAATATACATCAGAAGATACCCCCTCACAGTATTGATGAATTATAATCATACTATCCGATGTTTATAAAAAGCCCCAATGCATTTCGACCTTAGAAGTTATGGTCTTCTTCAGGGGGTTCTTACATTTCTCCGCCCCAAGGGGAGAACAGCCCCAGCCCATGAGGCTTGCAACTGGTCACAGCTTAGTATGCCCCCCATAGGGGAAACTCAGAGAACAAAGCACCTGATTATTTTGTTGGAATTATTTAAGCACTGTGACAACCACAATTGGATGCGCAGAGTTAGTCTGTTCAAATAAGAAGCATGCCGCTACCATGTCCAAGAGTCTGAGAAAACATGTCTGTGTGCTCACATCAGGGATCAACCTTGTGGCAGAGAAATGTAAGAACCCCCCGAAGAATACTATAACTTCTAAGGTTGAAATGCATTGGGGCATTTTATAAACATCGGATAGTATAATTATAATTCATCAATAGTGTGAGGGAGTACCCTCTGATGTATATTGTTTATCAGTTATATCACATGGTATTATCTACTGTTTGCTTCCCCTTCTTAGTCCAAACTGTCTCACATTGTGTACGCCAGAGCTTATATTTTAACTTTCATAAATTAATATATTTTTTATGGAAAAAAATATTTTTTGACTCCTATTCGCTGCTAAAAAGCCCCATGGGGAATTCTACACTGTACAGAGATTTTCCTGTTCATTCATTCTGTGCAGCTGAGACTGCAGAGATAGAGAATGAGGACTGGGTCCTCAATCACTTTCTCTGTCTCACATGACATCAGGGGTATGTTTAGACCCCTGATATTTCACCAAAGACCCACAAACAGGGCTGTTTAAAACATTTTTAAAAAATTAAAAAAATGTAAACATAATAATAATTTAAAAAAAACGTAATTTAAGGATCAATCACACAAGTTCTCTGGCCTATACAGTGTGAATTAGTGGTTTGTTTGTTCAGCAGGAACATTCTTTTACTCTAAGGGGACACAGTGGCTGTGCAAGCAAAGCTACAGGCCATAATTTGACAGGTGTGCAATTTCAGGTAACTCGCCTCGAGTGCACAGTGCCTGTATTTGGGGCCATAGGCCTGCATCAAATCACCTGTCAAATTAGGACCTACTATGGGGCTACAGTTTCTGTATACCCATAGTGTAACATAGGCTGTCTGCACACATCCAGCCATATAAAAAAATAGTTGATTCACACTGTACAGGCCACAGTGCCCATGTGAATGAGAGACAAGACCTCATTAAAAGGTAGAGCTTTATTTATTACCTAAACACATTTTTATCTTTTAGGAATTTTGTAGGTTATGTTGTGTTTATGTCCACTAATAATACATTTAGTGTAACAATATTTTTGATATTTGCGGGTGGGGGAGGGTTCCCTGTCTGGAAGGCTTTATAGCAGTCCTGGCTGAGAGCAATAGAAGGTACTTTTTCAAATCAAGAATAGGATTTTTTAAACCATAGTTTAGTGTCATTTTAAAGTGGGGTACCCCCTAAAAAAAAAAAATTAAAAGTCAGCAGCTACAAATACTGCAGCTGCTGGCTTTTAATAATCGGACACTTACCTGCCCCAGGGTCCAGCGATGCGGGGGAACGAAGCCCCCCCCCCCTCGCTCCCCGCTCCGCTCGCGGCGCCGTCATGCATACTGTGGGCACCCGGCTGTGGCTTCACAGCCGGGCACCCACTGCGCATGCGCGAGCGGCGCAGGGCGCCGTGATACGCCGTACAGTCACCTGGGACACATGACAGGTCCCAGGTGAATGTGCGGCGCGAGGGGAAGTGATGTCACCAGCCCGGGCAATGAAGAAGGCAGACTACGAGGGACCCCCTAGCAACCGGTATTTAGAGGTGAGTAAAAATATTTTTTTTTGCCAATTATTTTTTTTTGATTTTTTTTACGAATTTTAAGTAGTTTTATTTTTTTGGTGGCAACACCACTTTAACATCCTGGAGTGACATGTATACAGAAGCATATCTAACATACATTTGACTGATACACATGAAGGGTTAGGATAGTAGATTCTGAAGTCTAGGTTTTTTGTTGGGTGTGTCACAAGGGTCTCCATTTGGGTCTTGGAGTGTTATGAACGGCCCAAGTGGGGGCAATAGGATGTGCTCCTTCCCTAAAAGGAAGAAATCGTCACCATAGCAGTATAGCAGAATGTAAGTGTTGCAAGGTCCTGGGCCTCTTTAGGCCTAATAGTTACCTCCAGAGTTAGGGAGAACTGGCATCCTTCAATGTAAAGTGGGTTACAAGGCATGGTGGGTGTAATGCAAGATGAACGGGTGGGTGCCAGACACTTTTTGAATGCAAAAAGATTTATTGTCTCTTAAACGGAACTGTGGGGGAGAGGGTTAGAGCCAGGACACCCTTAGGTAAATGCAATGGTAATTAGCAGACGCCAAGACTTCTATAGGTAGACAGCTATACAGGTGAGGGCCTCCAGCTGGATACCACTTCTGTATAGGTAGGACTGCCATCTCCTATGGCAACAATCTTGTAGATGTTATTAACAGTAATGGTATTCAACTATCTGCAACACGAACAGTTCCCTTTACCCCACCCTCACTCACTGTGGGTCTTCACTCAACAAGCTCCCAGTCTCTCTCACTAGACTTTGGATCCACTAGCCACTGGATCCTCTGAGCTCTTTCACTGTAGGTCTCAGTATCTTCCTCAAGTGTCACCCCCCGCTTCCCTGCTGGGTCCCTAGATTGGCACTCAGAAGCTTCACACCTGCTAACAAGATAGGTCCCTGGCTTGGCACTCCACAAGCGTCACCTCTGCTGTCCCACCGGGTCCCTGACTTGGCACTTGCTGAAGTTTTCCCACTTCTTCATTGTCCCCAGCTGGCAAGAAGTCTGCTCTGGTTCGAGCCACAGCTCACTCACTGTGATCTCCGGTAGCAAGGTGGATGGCCCCTTAGTGACGACAGCTTCACTTCTACCTCCATCCACAACTAGTTCCCCAACCAGCGGAACTGTTTCTTCTGGTTGGACCACAAGCCCGCAGTCCCGACCCTATGCTGCTTTTCCTGCTTCTGGATAGGCCCTCAGACAGCCTAGCAGCCAGATGTCCCCGGAATAGACCTTAGGTTTCTGGCCTAGCAGCCCAGGGTGATACAACACACGTCCACCCAGACAGCCATTCCGGTGGTACAAAACACCGGTCACCTGACTCCACCAAAATAAATAGGTTCTCCCAGCAGGCCAAGGGTCCCAAGAATATCCCTGCCCATTGGCCGAGACACCTCATTTATTCCTAATCTGTCCTTGCAATTCCCTTGTCTTATCGAATGCCACCAGATACCCGGACACCTAGCGACAGAAAAGAGAAGTGCAGCAATTCCAGAATGAGGGTGAAATCAATTGACTTCCTAACAATTGCCCAAGGCAATGATCACTTGGCAAATAAGTTTAATAGCAACCCTGCCTAAATATCAGGGTGCTACATACGTGTATGGGTCAGAGGGGAAGTTAAATGGGTTTGATGGTAGCTGAAGGTAAATAAAACAGGAGAAGAGATGAAAAGGAAAGGAGGAGAGGGGATGGGTGTGCAGGTAGGAAATGTCAACTTGAACCCAGTATTGAAGGGTGCTGAAGTCAACAAAAAAGGGTTTGAAACCAAGGAAAGTCTGAAAAGATTGTTATATTTTTAAGTGAACGTTTCTTAAAGAGAAGTAATGCGGCTGCCATCCTTCTAAAAATGCATGCTATTTTACCTTTATGTTTATCTGATTTTAATACTTTTTGAGCCAGTACAAGAGAACAATTATATGCATAGGAAAAGTCACAGCAAAGTCAGAATTTCTTTTCTGCATACTTGTTCTTGGATAATAACTTAAAGTATCAGTGCCAGAGGATCAGGATGGAAACTAACTATTGAGATATTAGAAGTCAGCAAAGGCAAACCCTATGTTTCCCTCAAGGAAGATTGCCTTCATTGTGAATCTGTCATTTTGCCCTTTAAAGGATAAGTTCACTTTAAAAAAAAAGGATATTAAATGCACATTTTTTTTCTGCAGATAAATAAAATGTGCATTTACTATTTTATTTTTTTATATGAGCCTGGAAAGTTTCACACCAGCAATCAGCGAATCGCTGATGTCATACAGGTCTCCTGCAGATCGTCAGTGTGAGCTATACACAGAACTCTGTGTACGAATGACACGGCCCTGTAGGCAGAGCCCCGCACACCTGCGCTGTTTTTGAAAAGTGACAGCGTGTACGGGGAACTTCTCGCTGTACTGTTGTCAGAGGGACAAAAGACAGCGGGGAGCAGCTGCAGCATAATTGGGTGGAACGTGTAACATGTTTCCAAACTTACCTTTTAAGAACAAATTAGACCTTTTTCATTTTCTAATTGCCCTTCCCCTTATTTCTCCTCCACCCCATTCAACTGCTGGAGACCTAAGTAAAAAGGAGCAGGTGCAGTTCAAGAAAGGATACAGTAAAATAAATAAATAAATCAATTATATTTTGCTTTTGGCATGCAGGGGACTGGATCTCCAACCTTTAGCCCAGGTTCACACTGACAGCGAAAATGAAATCGGGTGAGTTCAGCTGAACTCACCCGATTTCATTCCCACATGTCCATCCTGACTTCGGAAGCAATTTCAGAGACATCTGTGCATGTTTCTGCACATATGTCTATGGAAATCGCACCCCAAAGTCACCAAATGTGACCCAGGGCTAAATCTGTGAAAACAATAAACAGCTTTCCCTGCATCTGGGAGGATAATGGCCAGGTGGTAAGCTGTGAGTTCTCTTCTGTTGATCAGTAAAAAGCCCTGTGTTGACCCTCTGCATTATGGCACATTAAAATGTTTGGGCCTGTTGACAATCATGGAAGGAAAAAGAGAATGACACATGTCCCCTCTTACCCAGAAGTATTTTACAAACTTCTGTTTAAAAAAAGGAGTACCAACACGGGCAATGGGGGAGGTAAGTATCTAAAACAAAAAGGGCAAAATATATAAACCCTTACAATGAACTTTGTTCCCAAGAGTGGGTATACTTGTAGGGAGGTGCTTATGTTATGACTGTTACTGTGTCATATTGCTTTAAATGTCTGGCTGATGCATACAAGGTTAATGTATTTGTGTGACATGTCTTCCACTGTATGTCACATCCCTCTTAATAGGCTATATATGCAGTGGAAGCCTGTCTCATGGTGCAGTCCAGTGTTGGGAGCATTGCAGCATAGCCCTACCCTGTTTTCCCGAAAATAAGACCTAGTGTGGTTGTCGGTGATGGCTGCAATATAAGCCCTACCCCCCAAATAAGCCCTACCCTGTTTCCCTGAAAATAAGACCTACAAGGACTTTAACTAGGGCTTACCCTTTTTCTTTTTTTGTAAAATAGGCACAATAGTATAACTATCTTATTTGGGGGGGGGGGGTAAGGCTTATATTGCAGCCATCACCGACAATCACACTAGCTTTTATTTTCGGGGAAACAGGGTATGTACTATGTGAATCATTCTTCTGGCAGCATTCCCCTTATGGGACCCAAATTTGGGCAACCCCATAAATGGGCTCTGTATCTATTGACATTCCTGGCTTTCAGATATGGGCAGCACCACAAGGGGAGTGTAAAATGTAGTGTGATGTACAGTCATTATGCAAAGGGATTATTTTGGGAAATGATGTACTACCTCAGTTGTATTTTCCAAAACAGAATCAGTAAACTAAGTTCTTGTTCCAAGAAGTTGTCTGTGTTATTTACTTGGGATGGAGAAATTACGTGTACTACAGTATTGTGTTGTCATGGTGCCTCCAAAGAGAAACATTGATTTGAGCCATAGTTAACCCTCTGGGTTATGAACAAACAAACCTTTATAGTTAAGAAGAGTGTATAACAAGTTAACTCTTGAGATTATGTGAAGAGATACATAAGAAGGAAAAGCAGCTAGCTGGCAAAAAAAGCAGTGATGGTGGCAGGAGATGGAGGTCCTGGTAGTGAGTGGTAGCTTAACACTTCAAAAACTTCACTTAGTGGCAGGGTCTCCATGTTGGAGCCCATTGCAATCTAGGACCATCCTACAGATCTAAGCCTGTGGGTCACAAAGTGCAAGGCCTTAAAAAGTGAGGCATGGTGGTTTCCCTGTGCCTATGGACATGATACAGTTAAAGATACAGTGTGAAGAGACAAGCTGGTGGAGTTAAGTGAGCGCCTAGTGTCTTTTTCTCAAAATTACTTTGTGTTGGAACACGTAGGAATAAACTATGTCGCTGGTTGAAGAATAGATGCGGACCTTCTACAGGTGTGTATGGGTTCTGAAGTATGGCCTCCCGCCTGAAGGTGTCATCGACTCTAAGGTAAATTTACTATAGCTTGTAATTTTCCCTGTGGCCCCTAGGGGGCACCTGCTAACATACTGATCTGTAGACAACTTAAAGCGGAGGTCCACCCTAAAGTGGACCTTCCGCTCATTCAAACCCTCCCCCCCTCCGGCGCCACAATTGGCACCTTTCAGGGGGGAGGGGGGTGCAGGTACCTGTACAGTACAGGTATCTGCACCCACTTCCAGCGTAGATTCTGCAGAAGGTACGCCCCTTTCCGCAGAATCTACGCCCCTTTCCGAAGGTCCCCTGCTGCCTGCTGGGAAACACACGGATCCCAGAGACAGCGGGGACCATCCTTATTGGAACCAGGAAATGAAGCCGAAAGGCTCCACTTCCTGATTCCCATACCCAAGATGGCGGCGGCAGCACCCGAGAGACAATCGAGAGATCTGCTTCGGGTGCCGACATCGCGGGCGCGCTGGGCGCGTAAGTGTCATTATTTTAAAAGTCAGCAGCTGCAGTATTTGTAGCTGCTGGCTTTTTTTAAAAAAACGGCGAAATCCCGCTTTAAAGCGGACCTTCTGCATTTTTTTCAGCATTACATCTATTAAATTTTCCTTGTTGTTTTAACATTGGATAGTAAAACCATTTTTTTCTGCCAGTAAATACCTTATACAGCCCACTTCCTGTTGTTTGTCTGGTAAAAAGCCTAGGCTTATGACCTCATGCACAGCTCTCTCTCTCACTCTCCAGAGAGTTTGCCGGGAGCGAAGATGAGTGATAAGAGGGCCAATGAGAGCTGTAGACCTGGAGGTGTTCCTCTGTGTGTCTGTGTAAATCCAGGAAGTGAACAGGCAGCAACTTCAGCTGCCCACAGTTAAAATGTTTACAGCCAGAATTAGTGGAGGGAGTTTCTGCAGCATATTTGGCAAGTACAGAATCACAGTATATATAAAATATGCAAAGTGATTGGAGGGAAGCTTCAGAATGGCAAAGATGTTTTTATTACAAATTACTTTAGCGGGCTGCAGTTCCTCTTTAAAGTGATTGTAAAGTCTATTTTTTTTCCTCTTCTGTGATCCTGCCCCCCCCCCTCCTTGTGAGTGCCCCCACAGCAAGATGCTTGCTATGGGGACACCAGAGCTGAGTCACAGCTCTGGGTCTATTCAGACAAAGAACCCTGACCTGCCCCTGCTCTCTCTCTCTCCCCTGATTTACCAGCTGACTTTGATTGACAGCAGCAGGAGCCAATGGTGCCGCTGCAGTGTCTCAGCCAATCAGGAAGGAGAATCCCGGATGGCTGAGACACTTATGGATATCGCTGGACAGAGAGGGACCTCCGGTAAGTGTTAGAGGGGCTGAGGGGGGCTGCTGCACACAGAAGGCTTTCAGTCTTAATGTATAATGATTTACACCCCCTTTAAAGTGGTTGTAAACCATTAAAACCAACTTTGACCTACAGGTAAGCCTAGATTAAGACTTACCTGTAGGTCCAAGAAATATCTCATAAACCTACATGGTTTAGGAGATATTTGCCGAAGGACAGGCACCGCTGTCTACGGGGCATTCGCCGTAGACAGCGGTGCGCAGGCACACTGAGCGCACCGCGGTCAATGGCGATATGCCACGAGTGGTGGCTCCCGTGCGCATGCGCGGGAGTGACGTCATCGCTGCTTCGCCGAATGACAGCAGTGGAGCAGCGAGACCCACCGAGAAGATGGATGCGCCGGACTACAGGGGACAGCGGTGACTTCGCTGGCTCCTGTGTCAGGTAAGTGACACATAATGGACTACTATGTGATGCATAGTTGTCCATTATGCTTTGCCTTTGCAGGGAATGAAAGAGGAAGTAAACTCATCAGGGTTTACTTTCTCTTTAATGACATTACAAGCCCCGCCTGCTCAATGCATTTCATCAGCAAGTGACTTCCTCAGGAGCAGCATGATGTTTTTAAGTCACATTAAAGTGTCACTAAACCCACAATACAAACATAAACCTGTCAGTATATGTAGTATTGCATGTTTGTCATAGTCACTCAGGCACCAAAGTAGTTAATCCTCTCTAATGTGTAAAAAACCTAGTTGATCCTGTTGTTCTCTGTCCCTGCCTCCAGTGAGGCCCAGAACGGAAAAGACAGAAAAGAAAAAGTAGTGCAGGGCCGGGCATGACCGTGTGTTTAGGGGAGACAATGCATGGGTTAATATGAAGAGATTAGAGGGGAGGGGACAGTGAGAAAAGTCCAAGGGGGAGTGGTAATATATAAGGAGGAGGCAGGGCTGGGCTGAGAAACAGAAAGTTGTGGAGAAAGAAATGAGGAGGCAGTTTTTCCCACCCACCCTCCCTATATGTTGTCTGTGTTTGTTGGTTTATGTGTTTTCTTTCTTTCAGGAGCATGGCAGATGGTCGTCATGGCAGCTGTGGATTGGCGGTGTTTTGTTGGTCTTTGACGGTGGCAGTAAACATATGTGATGGAATGGGGTGGGGGGCTCATCGTTAGTATGTGCCCCTCCGGTGTATTCCAGCGAAAGGTTAGCTGGAATACTGTAATGGTTGCACTGCGGGAAGGGGGTTGTCTCCGAGCTGATTATCCGCTGGAGGCCTATCGTGTGGAAAAAGGTCCCGCAGTGTATTGGTGGAATATGTGTTGGAGTTCCGGGGTGCCATCAAAGACCAACAGACTGGAGTTGAACAAGTTGTTACGGAGGTGATATTTTGGTATATATTTGATATTGGAGTTATTTATATGGTGTGAATAATAAATAGGCTGCTATGGCATTTATACTCCAAAATGAAGGTGTGGTCTCATCATTTTAGAAGGGTAAGAAATGGGGATGGTGGAGTACAAGTGGTATAGCAGTAAGAGGCAAGTTGGGTACCTCTGAACTACACTGGTCATGTCTGTGTCCTCACTTCAGCTGATGATTCAGTAGATTCAGCGACTGATGGCAAGCAAGTACACATGCTCTGCTTCTGCGTGTTTTAATGCAGGGCATTTTCAGATGTTGCATGAACAAAGTAAAAGAGGTTAGCAATCATGTGCAATTCCGCCCATGTTATTGCTGAAAAATAATAAAGTTTGGATTTCACATATGAATTTGTATGATGATTACACAAATATGTTATATTAAACATATCTATGTTTTGATACTGTATTATGAACGATTTTTATGTGTGCGTAGTCATGTGACTTGGCACAGCACCAATCAGTGCAGTGCAGACTTGGGGCCACAGTGCAGGCTTCCTCTGTATTGCATATACTAAATGTCACAGATGACTAGAAGCTCCTCCTAGGATCCTTCCCTGCACCTGGCACAGCTATAGATAAGCATCAGATGACAGCTGTATTCCGCTGTGGCAAACAGGTACTTAGCAATTTCAATGTTATAAAAGAACTACACAAACATGATTAAAATAAATAGTTTGAACAGATAAAGTATATTAAGTGGTATGTGTTTAGTATCACTTTAACCACTTCAGCCCTGCAAGGATTTACCCCCTTAATGACCAGGCCATTTTTTGCGATATGGCACTGCATCACTTTACAATTGCGTGGTTTTGCAACGCTGTACCCAAACAAAATTGGTGTCCTCTTTTCCACAAATAGAGCTTTCTTTTGGCGGTATTCGATCACCTCTGAGGTGTTTATTTTTTGCGCTATAAACAAAAAAAAGTGTGAACATTTTGAAAAAAAAGCAAGTTTATACTTTTTGCTATAATAACTATCCCAAATTTTTTTTTTTAAATAAATAAATTTCTTCATCAGTTTAGGGTGATATGTATTCTTCTACATATTTTTGGCGAAAAAAAACAAAAAAACGCAATAAGCGTATATATTGGTTGGTTTGTGCAAATGTTATAGCGTCTATTTATGGCATTACTAGTAACTAGTAATCAGTGATTTTTAGCAGTATTGCGACATTGCGGAGGACAGATTGGACACTTTTGACACATTTTCGGGACCATTGTCATTTATACAGCGATTCGTGCTATAAAAATGCACTGATTACTGTGTAAATGTCACTGGCAAGGAAGGGGTTAACACTAGGGGCGATCAAAGGGTTACGTGTGTTTCCTAAGTGTGTTTCTAACTGTGAGGGGATGGGACTGACTCGAGGAGGAGACATATCACTGTTTCTACTTAGTAGGAGCAGACAATCTGTCTCTCCTCTCCTGACAGAACAGGGATTTTTGTGTTTACACACACAAATCCCCATTCTGATTCTGGTGCCCATGCTAGTCTCATATCGAAAATGAAGAGAAAATGAAGAGGTTACTCAACTTAAGAAAATTCTCATACGACAGAATACAACTTCGGAAGTGATGTAATGTGTTGAATTGTTTTTTAATGTATTCTTTCGTTTTCCAGTCATATGTAGTCTTGCTTCTACAATTTTTTTGGATGAAAACGTACTAATTAAACGAAAATCAGACATAGGGGTTTATTTACTAAAGGCAAATCCACTTTGCACTGCAAGTGCATTTGGAAGTGCAATTGGAATTGCAGTCGCTGTAGATCTGAGAGGGACATGTAAGGAAAATAAAAAACAGCATTTTTGCTTGTTCATGATTGGATGATAAATTCAGCAGAGCTTCCCCTAAGATCTACAGTGACTGCACTTCCAAGTGCACTTCCAAATTGCCTTTAGTAAATCAACCCCATTGTGTTCACTTATGATAAAAAAAAATTTAGCCTGCACCTTCAGGTTTTGTCGTCTGAAAAGTTGGAATTGGTTGTCGAAAGCATTATACTATCAGATAGTCAGCTGATCGTTTGTCATACAAAAATTTTCCTCTGATCTTCTTTAGTGTGTACCTACCTTTAGAGTGCCCACAGATGGTTCAAATCTTGCCCAATTCAGCTGGCTGAGATTCGAACCATATATGATTAGTAATAATGGGCTTGGGCATGTTCGGATTGTAAAGAAGCTGAATACATCCAAATTACTTAGCGCATAACATATGTGGTCCAATGACCACCGAATTAATTAATTGTGTTCGGATTGTACCCACCAGGAGGCCGTCTCTACACACCACCAATGATAGGCAGAGTGTGTATGTGCAGCTGCGGGCCAGGAAGTGCCTCACTGACTATGATTGGCGGTGTGCAGTGACGGCTTCCTGGCGGGTACAATCTGAACACAACCGAGCAAATCCCTAATGGTCAGGCTGATGGTACCCAAGTTGATCGAGCAATCAACTTGGGTACAACCAAGCTGCTGGATTTTACATTCGATTGTCAGCGGCTAGTCCCCAACAATAACCACTGTGTGTTCTACTGGCTGGGAGGGCACCCCCTGCAACTATGAGTTGCATGAAAGAAAATCGCACCTATGGCCAGCTTTACTGAAAGAATATGAAAAAATAAATTTATTGCGCTATAAGCCAAAAAAATAAAATAAAAAATAAAACTACAGCAGCTAACACAATATTGCTGGACACAATATAGAATATATGAAAAGTACAGTGTAGCGCTACACTGTACTATACTGAAAGAATAACCAACAAAAAAAAGGGGGGGATGAAAAAGGAAAACAAATGCAGTCATAACATCTAAGTACTGGAAAACTGCAATACATAAAATTTTTGGTTTTGGGTTTAGACAATTAAGAGTAAAAACATTGATGCTCTTTTGATGCAGTAAAACACGTGTTTTGCCACAGATTACTGCCAATGCATAGTAACATCTAAAATCAAGTGTGGTGCATTGCAGTGTCATTTATTTTCAATGGCACCCTAATGCACCTAGTGAGTGTATCACAACACGTGTGTTTTACCACACCACCAGATATAAAAATCTCTGCATTGTGGGGGGGGGGGGGGGGGGGGGCAACAGCAAAAATCTTGCATTGTGGTGATGCCTTTTCTTAAAACATGTTAACATTTGAAATAATACACATTAAATGTGTTTGTAGTTGTGCACCACAAAATTCTGAATCAGCCCTTAATAAAAACTGTATTTTAAAATACCAAATATTTGAAGCACCTGTACAATCTGTCTCTGGACTATCTGTAAGATAAACCATCCAGAAAATATTGCAAGATATCAGAAGAGCAAGAGAAAAACAACATTTTTTTTGTACTGCGCATGACATGTATTTGACATCCAAAAGACAATAGCGAGACTGCAAACTGGCGATGCATAGACCACTAACTGCAGAAAAAAATCAGCTCAGTGCTTATTTATCTCATTGAGCCAGATTCAACAATAAAAAAGCTGTAATTGGCTATTCCCTCAGTTACTTTAGAGCAAACGGTAGTCGGGTTAAGGAGGCGGTTCATTAACTCCACCTGCATCTGCCGAAGTAATGCACGCATTGCCCTGTAAGAGGAAGACACATGTAATTCTCTCAGCAGCATCTCTGTTCATCATTGCCAGAAAGTTCTTCTGTTAAATCTGCAATGAATCAATTCGTATAGCACCTGGGAGACCTGCTCCTACAGCTAAGCACTAATTACCTGTGCCTCATCTACTTTACAGAATGGGGATCTTTGAAGACAAGTGATCAATGTTTTCAATGTTTTCCTGCTGCACTACCACAAAGAATTGCTCAAACCTAAAAAGTTCCACAGTTTCATAGCAAAAAAAAAAAAAAAAAAAGGAAACTGATGACCTGCTTATAGAAATATATTTCAAATAATCACTTGAAAGTTAAAGTGGTTGTAAAGGTAGAGTTTTTTTTTACCTTAAGGGGGTTGTAAAGGTTCGTTTTTTTATTTTCTAAATAGGTTCCTTTAAGCTAGTGCATTGTTGGTTCACTTACCTTTTCCTTCAATTTCCCTTCTAAATGTTTTTTTTTCTTTGTCTGAATTTCTCACTTCCTGTTCCTCTTCAGTTAGCTGTTCAGTAAGCTGTTCTGGCCGACTAAACACCGCTCGGATGATGGTGTGAAGTTTACTGAGGAGAAACAGGAAGAGAGAAATTCAAAGAAAAAAAACATTTAGAAGGGAAATCGAAGGAAAAGGTAAGTGAACCAACAATGCACTAGCTTAAAGGAACCTATTTAGAAAATAAAAAACAAAGCTTTACAAACCCTTTAATGCATTCTATGCATTATGGTAAAAATCTGTCCATATACAGCTCCATACCACCTCAACCCCCCCCCCCCCCCATACTACACTCTCTCTCTCTTCCCTGGACGTGAAGGTATCAGCAGGAGGTAGAGGCAGGGTCGAGACATTCTTTATGTGTCTATGGACACACACAGTGCAGCTCAGGATTGAGCCTGCACTAGTGCCCCCATGGCAAGCTGCTTGGCAGGAGGAAGGAGCCATAAGCGCTGTCAGGGGACCAGAGAAGAGGAAGAACAAGGCTGCTTTGTGCAAAACCATTGCACAGAGAAGGAACATATGACATGCTTATTATTCCAAAAAAATAATTCCTTTATAATCACTTTAACTTTCAAATAATATTTTTAAAGCTGAGTTCCTCCCAAAAATGGAACTTCCACTTATCGGGTTCCTCCCCCCTCCGATGTCACATTTGGCACCTTTCAGGGGGGGGGGGGGGGGACGGATACCGGTCAAATACAGGTATTTGCTCTAACTTCCGGGCATAGATCACAGCACTTCTGTGGCAAACTACGTCATGTCTGGACCCTCCTCCTCACCCCCGCTGTCTTCTGGTAGACACACAGGTCCCAGAAGACAGCAGGAACCATTCAGAACATGCAGCACGACTCACACATGCAGGGTAGGGAACCAGGAGTGAAGGCAAAAGTCCTCACTTCCTGGTTCTCTTACCAGGAATGGTGGCTGCAGCACCCATGAGTCAATCCGAAGATCGGCTTTGGGTGCCGACATCACGGGCTCCCTGGACAGGTAAGTGTCCATATATTAAAAGTCAGCAGCTACAGTATCTGCAGGTGCTGACTTTTACTTATTTTTTCCCAAGGCGGAATTCTTGCAAAGAAATCTAAAGAACAGGGTGCGCAATGCTCAATGTTAGACCAAAGTTTATTAGTGTAAACTGATGCACAAAGTAGACCGTTATAAATATAGGGAAACTGATATGTTTCTCACTCAAACTCCTTAGTCAAAAAATGCATATTAACACAAAGACTAAGGGTGTTAAAATTGCGGAACAGCCACCGTACATGTACCGCCGATTTACTGCCCTAATGGTAAGGAAGGATTTACCGATACACCAGTATTGTCAACCTACCAGATTGAAATTTACTGGCACGACACCCAAAATTTACTGGCATTTTCAAAGGTTACAGAATTACAGTTTTGTAAAGCTTGTTTGGCTGGGCTTCTTCTATGGGTCACAGGAGTGCAATTAGTTTTGCACTCCTTTGACCCATTTTCAGCAAAGAGTGGCCTGAAGTCCGCTCTCTGCTAATGTCACTGGAATCAGTCCAGGCACGGCAACATTCTGACAATAAAGTCTGGATCCGCCAGGTGCCTGGACTGACACCCGTCTCAACTTCTGAGATGGCCACTCCCCGCCCCTCCACAGCATGGAGGAGCAGAGAAGAGAGATGCTGACTGACAGGCAGCAGCTCTCTGTTTAGAGAGCTGTGAGAACCGAGCCATCAGCGATGTTCGAAAGCTCGGTTCCCAGTGTAGAGGCACCGGGAGACAGATACAGCATCAGCCCGATGCTGCATCCACCTAGGTAAGCAGGATGGGGGGAAAAACCCCAAACCCATACTTATCTTTTAAGTGCAAATTTCAGTATTTAGGCTACAAGCAAGTACAATATGCAGTTAGCAATGTGATTTAAGGTAGATATTGAGTCAATAAACATATTTATTTTATTTTCAATATAGTAAGTAAGTAGCTCAGGGGCAGGACTCAGAAGGGCATGAAATTAGAATGGTCACACAAAATTGACTCTCACAGTGACACCGACAACAGTGTACAGCAGCACAGATGATGATGGCACCTCACTGACACATTTTCAATATAGTAAGTAAGTAACTCAGGGGCAGGACTCAGAAGGGCATGAAATTAGAATGCTCACACAAAATTGACTCTCACAGTGACACAGACAACAGTGTTCCACATGAACACTGAGTCAGTGTGACAGTCTCTCTCCACACCAGGTGGTCCCTTCAGTCCACTTTAGTTCAAACAGAACTGACAGTCCCACTTCTGGCTTGTCTTGCTCCCACCCCACAGACCCGCACACAAGGCTCCCTTGCACCGTGACTTCACACGACACGCTAAGGCACTCTGCCAGACCAGCCCCTTACTGGCACCATTGAACACACTGTAGAAGGCATTCGGATGGTCTCGGACAGTTGTAAGCCAAGTGTCACAGAAATATTTTTTACCTTTTCCTGTCACTGGCATTTACTGGCAGGAGAAAACTGCCTGTTTTTTACTAGCTGCTAGTAAAAATTTGGACGGTTGACAACACTGCGGTATGCCCTTCACACCTCTGTGTGCATCTGTAATCATGCTGTGGTTTAAAACAGCAGATCACACACAAAAGGTACGGAACCAATGAGAGTGACTCTATACCACGTGATTGATGTCACAAATCACAGCATCGCAGAATATAAAAAAGGATGACTCACTTACTGACCCTGAATAAGAATCTTACCAATAGACGGGAGAGTAAAGAAAAGCCTCCTGACCCCGTAGGCACTGGTTCAATGTAGTAACAGTGCCAAGACTACTAAAAATCCACTGCTCTATGGTAACCAAGTCAAATTAGACACAGGCTGGAGCATATGTCAGCTCCAACCTCTCTCTGATTTGACCTGTATACCATTACCAAGCTCCATGTCTGCATGTTTGTTAATTTCCCAAAAAATTGTTGCAATAAAATAAGACCTTGGGATGTCTACTTTCCAAAAAGGGGTCAGTTTAGGGGTTCTCTTGGCATTTTTACTTGGCATGTTTGAAAACACACAGTAAGTGAAATCAAAGGATAAGAAAGCCTGGAGGGGTGTAACATGTCAAGTGTTCAGTGCGAAGAGAGGTCAGCATGCTGGGCGCCATCTTGCCGATATTTAATATGCCATTATGGGAGTATACCGTGCTTCTTACTACATATCTGATGTGTTTTTTTTATCCTATACGTGTTATTTTAGCTTTCATCTTCAAATAAATCAAGCTTTTTACACTATGAAGCCCCTTTTTTGTGATTTACATGAGCTGGAGACGATATCTGCATGCTGACCTGCTGGCTGCACTAAAAAACGCTTATTAATCTCCTTTTATCAACGAGGTCTGTGTTATAAGGTGAGGAGACATGTTCACTGTGAGTGATAGTGGTCAGTTTTGTCCAGGATGTTTCTGTCGAAGTTCACAGGCTATTTGCCAAATCAAGATTACTTAACGATTTCAATTGGACTGTATATAGGACTTTTATTTAGACACTTTATACTTCATGGGTTTTTATTTACATTATTGTATATATTTTTTTTCTGCTGTGTCATATTTACTTTTAGGTTTGTAACGTGGAGCACTTCACTTTGATCTGATTGATTGTATAGTGATTGAAGGTATAGGTGGCAGCAGCTCTATTTATTCCCTACGGTATATTTTTTCTGACTTCTGTTATATTTATTAGCCTGGGGATTTTTTATTTTTTATTTTAATTTAGACACTTTGCATAAGAAAAGAAAGTGACAGGTGGTACGCTCACTGTTTACAAGAAAGGTTGAGATCTGTTGCTTGTATTTTTAGATCTACAAAAATAGGGGAGGGAAAGAAAAGTAATTCTTCATTGAGAAACATAATTGTTTAATGAAAAATGTTCCACATGAACCCTGGTAAAAAGTATAACCTCCACCACATTCAATAAAATAGACAACGTTGCCTGAAGACACAGATGGCCACCAAAGACATTCCTCAATTTTCCCAGCTGGGAACTGCTACACACGTACACACTCACCTTGCCCAATAGAGGTCTACTAGCTGCCCCCACCAGTGAGAGAAGTATTGCGGACAATCACTTCCCATTTGGTTCTTTGTGAGAACCCAGGTTGCTCCACCTGCTTCCATCCTGCTTTCCATTCATAACCAGGATTCCGTGCTACATTCTTAGTGAAAACTATAGACTTACATCTCCCCACATTCGAGGCTGTTCACAATATGGACAATCCATTATAATCCTTTTTTTATTCAACTGCAGATACGGTCAACTGCCCCGGGTGGAGTACCCAATTGCTACTTAGTGAGGGGAAGCTCTGTGACTCTAGTGACCCGATTTCCCTACAGGAATTACATATGTAGAACAGTAGTCCATGATCTGTGTGCAGAGTACATCTTTGTCTGTGGTGGCCATCTGTGTCTTCAGACAACGTTGTCTATTTTAGTGAATGTGGTGGAGTTTATACTTTATATCAGCGTTCATGTGGAAAAAATTTTCATGAAAGAATTAGATATTTTTGTAAATACCAGTTGTTTCTCATTGAAGAATTACTTGGGAAAAACGTATTTTCTTCCGCTATTTTTGTATGCTTGCCTTTGAATTCAGAGGAACACACCTCTACCACTATATATTTTTGAGGTGACAGTACTAGTTGTCTCACTGAGGAACTGTAGCTTTCAATTCCTCACCTTAAGTCAATTTTCAACATTGGTGTAGCCGGAGTGACAATTTTATCATTGTTTTTTCTTGTATTTCTAGATCTACTGATCAGTTTGACATGTAGTTTTCAGGTAACATCTGATTAAAGCCCAAATTTCCTTACATGTGCACAGGATGAGGACCTCTGCAGTGCTGATCTGTTCCTATTACTATGGGAGATGGACCTGCTCATGGAGAGAGTGCCAACAACAACTCCTCCTGCAAGAGGCTATCCCACCTGCCATATGTACTTGCTTATGACAGGCTGCTAGAGAAACCTTTGTTACCCTTGGGGGGGGAACGGATACCGGTCAAATACAGGTATTTGCTCTAACTTCCGGGCATAGATCACAGCACTTCTGTGGCAAACTACGTCATGTCTGGCCCCTCCTCCTCACCCCCGCTGTCTTCTGGTAGACACACAGGTCCCAGAAGGCAGCAGGAACCATTCAGAACATGCAGCACGACTCACACATGCGGGGTAGGGAACCAGGAGTGAAGGCAAAAGTCCTCACTTCCTGGTTCTCTTACCAGGAATGGTGGCTGCAGCACCCATGAGTCAACCTGAAGATCGGCTTCGGGTGCCGACATCACGGGCTCCCTAGACAGGTAAGTGTCCATATATTAAAAGTCAGCAGCTACAGTATCTGCAGGTGCTGACTTTTACTTTTTTTTTCCCCAGGCGGAATTCTTGCAAAGAAATCTAAAGAACAGGGTGCGCAATGCTCAATGTTAGACCAAAGTTTATTAGTGTAAACTGATGCACAAAGTAGACCGTTATAAATATAGGGAAACTGATATGTTTCTCACTCAAACTCCTTAGTCAAAAAATGCATATTAACACAAAGACTAAGGGTGTTAAAATTGCGGACCAGCCACCGTACATGTACCGCCGATTTACTGCCCTAATGGTAAGGAAGGATTTACCGATACACCAGTATTGTCAACCTACCAGATTGAAATTTACTGGCACGACACCCAAAATTTACTGGCATTTTCAAAGGTTACAGAATTACAGTTTTGTAAAGCTTGTTTGGCTGGGCTTCTTCTATGGGTCACAGGAGTGCAATTAGTTTTGCACTCCTTTGACCCATTTTCAGCAGAGAGTGGCCTGAAGTCCGCTCTCTGCTAACGTCACTGGAATCAGTCCAGGCACGGCAACATTCTGACAATAAAGTCTGGATCCGCCAGGTGCCTGGACTGACACCCGTCTCAACTTCTGAGATGGCCACTCCCCGCCCCTCCACAGTGAGCATGGAGGAGCAGAGCTGAGAGATGCTGATTGACAGGCAGCAGCTCTCTGCTCAGGGAGCTGCGAGAACCGAGCCATCAGCGATGTTCGATCGCTCGGTTCCCAGTGTAGAGGCGCCGGGAGACAGATACAGCATCAGCCCGATGCTGCATCCACCTAGGTAAGCAGGATGGGGGGAAAAACCCCAAACCCATACTTATCTTTTAAGTGCAAATTTCAGTATTTAGGCTACAAGCAGGTACAATATGCAGTTAGCAATGTGATTTAAGGTAGATATTGAGTCAATAAACATATTTATTTTATTTTCAATATAGTAAGTAAGTAGATCAGGGGCAGGACTCAGAAGGGCATGAAATTAGAATGGTCACACAAAATTGACTCTCACAGTGACACCGACAACAGTGTTCCACATGAACACTGAGTCAGTGTGACAGTCTCTCTCCACACCAGGTGGTCCCTTCAGTCCACTTTAGTCCAAACAGAACTGACAGTCCCGCTTCCGGCTTGTCTTGCTCCCACCCCACAGACCCGCACACAAGGCTCCCTTGCACCGTGACTTCACGCGTCAAGCTAAGGCACTCTGCCAGACCAGCCCCTTACTGGCACCATTGAAAACACTGTAGAAGGCATTCGGATGGTCTCGGACAGTTGTAAGCCAAGTGTCACAGAAATATTTTTTACCTTTTCCTGTCACTGGCATTTACTGGCAGGAGAAAACTGCCTGTTTTTTACTAGCTGCTAGTAAAAATTTGGACGGTTGACAACACTGCGGTATGCCCTTCACACCTCTGTGTGCATCTGTAATCATGCTGTGGTTTAAAACAGCAGATCACACACAAAAGGTACGGAACCAATGAGAGCGACTCTATACCACGTGATTGATGTCACAAATCACAGCATCGCAAAATATAAAAAAGGATGACTCACTTACTGACCCTGAATAAGAATCTTACCAATAGACGGGAGAGTAAAGAAAAGCCTCCTGACCCCGTAGGCACTGGTTCAATGTAGTAACAGTGCCAAGACTACTAAAAATCCACTGCTCTATGGTAACCAAGTCAAATTAGACACAGGCTGGAGCATATGTCAGCTCCAACCTCTCTCTGATTTGACCTGTATACCATTACCAAGCTCCATGTCTGCATGTTTGTTAATTTCCCAAAAAATTGTTGCAATAAAATAAGACCTTGGGATGTCTACTTTCCAAAAAGGGGTCAGTTTAGGGGTTCTCTTGGCATTTTTACTTGGCATGTTTGAAAACACACAGTAAGTGAAATCAAAGGATAAGAAAGCCTGGAGGGGTGTAACATGTCAGGTGTTCAGTGCGAAGAGAGGTCAGCTTGCTGGGCACCATCTTGCCGATATTTAATATGCCATTATGGGAGTATACCGTGCTTCTTACTACATATCTGATGTGTTTTTTTTATCCTATACGTGTTATTTTAGCTTTCATCTTCAAATAAATCAAGCTTTTTACACTATGAAGCCCTTTTTTTGTGATTTACATGAGCTGGAGACGATATCTGCATGCTGACCTGCTGGCTGCACTAAAAAACGCTTATTAATCTCCTTTTATTAACGAGGTCTGTGTTATAAGGTGAGGAGACATGTTCACTGTGAGTGATAGTGGTCAGTTTTGTCCAGGATGTTTCTGTCGAAGTTCACAGACTATTTGCAAGATCAAGACTGCTTAAAGATTTCAATTGGACTGTGTATAGGACCTTTATTTAGACACTTTATACTTCATGAGTTTTTATTTACATTATTGTATATATATTTTTTCTGCTGTGTCATGTTTACTTTTAGGTTTGTAACGTGGAGCACTTCACTTTGATCTGATTGATTGTATAGTGATTGAAGGTATAGGTGGCAGCAGCTCTATTTATTCCCTACGGTATATTTTTTCTGACTTCTGTTATATTTATTAGCCTGGGGATTTTTTATTTTTTATTTTAATTTAGACACTTTGCATAAGAAAAGAAAGTGACAGGTGGTACGCTCACTGTTTACAAGAAAGGTTGAGATCTGTTGCTTGTATTTTTAGATCTACAAAAATATAATTGTTTAATGAAAAATGTTCCACATGAACCCTGGTAAAAAGTATAACCTCCACCACATTCAATAAAATAGACAACGTTGCCTGAAGACACAGATGGCCACCAAAGACATTCCTCAATTTTCCCAGCTGGGAACTGCTACACACGTACACACTCACCTTGCCCAATAGAGGTCTACTAGCTGCCCCCACCAGTGAGAGAAGTATTGCGGACAATCACTTCCCATTTGGTTCTTTGTGAGAACCCAGGTTGCTCCACCTGCTTCCATCCTGCTTTCCATTCATAACCAGGATTCCGTGCTACATTCTTAGTGAAAACTATAGACTTACATCTCCCCACATTCGAGGCTGTTCACAATACGGACAATCCATTATAATCCTTTTTTTATTCAACTGCAGATACGGTCAACTGCCCCGGGTGGAGTACCCAATTGCTACTTAGTGAGGGGAAGCTCTGTGACTCTAGTGACCCGATTTCCCTACAGGAATTACATATGTAGAACAGTAGTCCATGATCTGTGTGCAGAGTACATCTTTGTCTGTGGTGGCCATCTGTGTCTTCAGACAACGTTGTCTATTTTAGTGAATGTGGTGGAGTTTATACTTTATATCAGCGTTCATGTGGAAAAAATTTTCATGAAAGAATTAGATATTTTTGTAAATACCAGTTGTTTCTCATTGAAGAATTACTTGGGAAAAACGTATTTTCTTCTGCTATTTTTGTATGCTTGCCTTTGAATTCAGAGGAACACACCTCTACCACTATATATTTTTGAGGTGACAGTACTAGTTGTCTCACTGAGGAACTGTAGCTTTCAATTCCTCACCTTAAGTCAATTTTCAACATTGGTGTAGCCGGAGTGACAATTTTATCATTGTTTTTTCTTGTATTTCTAGATCTACTGATCAGTTTGACATGTAGTTTTCAGGTAACATCTGATTAAAGCCCAAATTTCCTTACATGTGCACAGGATGAGGACCTCTGCAGTGCTGATCTGTTCCTATTACTATGGGAGATGGACCTGCTCATGGAGAGAGTGCCAACAACAACTCCTCCTGCAAGAGGCTATCCCACCTGCCATATGTACTTGCTTATGACAGGCTGCTAGAGAAACCTTTGTTACCCTTGGGGGGGGAACGGATACCGGTCAAATACAGGTATTTGCTCTAACTTCCGGGCATAGATCACAGCACTTCTGTGGCAAACTACGTCATGTCTGGCCCCTCCTCCTCACCCCCGCTGTCTTCTGGTAGACACACAGGTCCCAGAAGGCAGCAGGAACCATTCAGAACATGCAGCACGACTCACACATGCGGGGTAGGGAACCAGGAGTGAAGGCAAAAGTCCTCACTTCCTGGTTCTCTTACCAGGAATGGTGGCTGCAGCACCCATGAGTCAACCTGAAGATCGGCTTCGGGTGCCGACATCACGGGCTCCCTAGACAGGTAAGTGTCCATATATTAAAAGTCAGCAGCTACAGTATCTGCAGGTGCTGACTTTTACTTATTTTTTCCCAAGGCGGAATTCTTGCAAAGAAATCTAAAGAACAGGGTGCGCAATGCTCAATGTTAGACCAAAGTTTATTAGTGTAAACTGATGCACAAAGTAGACCGTTATAAATATAGGGAAACTGATATGTTTCTCACTCAAACTCCTTAGTCAAAAAATGCATATTAACACAAAGACTAAGGGTGTTAAAATTGCGGACCAGCCACCGTACATGTACCGCCGATTTACTGCCCTAATGGTAAGGAAGGATTTACCGATACACCAGTATTGTCAACCTACCAGATTGAAATTTACTGGCACGACACCCAAAATTTACTGGCATTTTCAAAGGTTACAGAATTACAGTTTTGTAAAGCTTGTTTGGCTGGGCTTCTTCTATGGGTCACAGGAGTGCAATTAGTTTTGCACTCCTTTGACCCATTTTCAGCAGAGAGTGGCTTGAAGTCCGCTCTCTGCTAACGTCACTGGAATCAGTCCAGGCACGGCAACATTCTGACAATAAAGTCTGGATCCGCCAGGTGCCTGGACTGACACCCGTCTCAACTTCTGAGATGGCCACTCCCCGCCCCTCCACAGTGAGCATGGAGGAGCAGAGCTGAGAGATGCTGATTGACAGGCAGCAGCTCTCTGCTCAGGGAGCTGTGAGAACCGAGCCATCAGCGATGTTCGATCGCTCGGTTCCCAGTGTAGAGGCACCGGGAGACAGATACAGCATCAGCCCGATGCTGCATCCACCTAGGTAAGCAGGATGGGGGGAAAAACCCCAAACCCATACTTATCTTTTAAGTGCAAATTTCAGTATTTAGGCTACAAGCAGGTACAATATGCAGTTAGCAATGTGATTTAAGGTACATATTGAGTCAATAAACATATTTATTTTATTTTCAATATAGTAAGTAAGTAGATCAGGGGCAGGACTCAGAAGGGCATGAAATTAGAATGGTCACACAAAATTGACTCTCACAGTGACACCGACAAAAGTGTGCAGCAGCACAGATGATGATGGCACCTCACTGACACATTTTCAATATAGTAAGTAAGTAACTCAGGGGCAGGACTCAGAAGGGCATGAAATTAGAATGCTCACACAAAATTGACTCTCACAGTGACACCGACAACAGTGTTCCACATGAACACTGAGTCAGTGTGACAGTCTCTCTCCACACCAGGTGGTCCCTTCAGTCCACTTTAGTCCAAACAGAACTGACAGTCCCACTTCTGGCTTGTCTTGCTCCCACCCCACAGACCCGCACACAAGGCTCCCTTGCACCGTGACTTCACGCGTCAAGCTAAGGCACTCTGCCAGACCAGCCCCTTACTGGCACCATTGAAAACACTGTAGAAGGCATTCGGATGGTCTCGGACAGTTGTAAGCCAAGTGTCACAGAAATATTTTTTACCTTTTCCTGTCACTGGCATTTACTGGCAGGAGAAAACTGCCTGTTTTTTACTAGCTGCTAGTAAAAATTTGGACGGTTGACAACACTGCGGTATGCCCTTCACACCTCTGTGTGCATCTGTAATCATGCTGTGATTTAAAACAGCAGATCACACACAAAAGGTACGGAACCAATGAGAGCGACTCTATACCACGTGATTGATGTCACAAATCACAGCATCGCAGAATATAAAAAAGGATGACTCACTTACTGACCCTGAATAAGAATCTAACCAATAGACGGGAGAGTAAAGAAAAGCCTTCTGACCCCGTAGGCACTGGTTCAATGTAGTAACAGTGCCAAGACTACTAAAAATCCACTGCTCTATGGTAACCAAGTCAAATTAGACACAGGCTGGAGCATATGTCAGCTCCAACCTCTCTCTGATTTGACCTGTATACCATTACCAAGCTCCATGTCTGCATGTTTGTTAATTTCCCCAAAAATTGTTGCAATAAAATAAGACCTTGGGATGTCTACTTTCCAAAAAGGGGTCAGTTTAGGGGTTCTCTTGGCATTTTTATTTGGCATGTTTTAAAACACACAGTAAGTGAAATCAAAGGATAAGAAAGCCTGGAGGGGTGTAACATGTCAGGTGTTCAGTGCGAAGAGAGGTCAGCTTGCTGGGCACCATCTTGCCGATATTTAATATGCCATTATGGGAGTATACCGTGCTTCTTACTACATATCTGATGTGTTTTTTTTATCCTATACGTGTTATTTTAGCTTTCATCTTCAAATAAATCAAGCTTTTTACACTATGAAGCCCTTTTTTTGTGATTTACATGAGCTGGAGACGATATCTGCATGCTGACCTGCTGGCTGCACTAAAAAACGCTTATTAATCTCCTTTTATTAACGAGGTCTGTGTTATAAGGTGAGGAGACATGTTCACTGTGAGTGATAGTGGTCAGTTTTGTACAGGATGTTTCTGTCGAAGTTCACAGACTATTTGCAAGATCAAGACTGCTTAAAGATTTCAATTGGACTGTGTATAGGACTTTTATTTAGACACAGAGTTTTTATTTACATTATTGTATATATATTTTTTCTGCTGTGTCATGTTTACTTTTAGGTTTGTAACGTGGAGCACTTCACTTTGATCTGATTGATTGTATAGTGATTGAAGGTATAGGTGGCAGCAGCTCTATTTATTCCCTACGGTATATTTTTTCTGACTTCTGTTATATTTATTAGCCTGGGGATTTTTTATTTTTTATTTTAATTTAGACACTTTGCATAAGAAAAGAAAGTGACAGGTGGTACGCTCACTGTTTACAAGAAAGGTTGAGATCTGTTGCTTGTATTTTTAGATCTACAAAAATAGGGGAGGGAAAGAAAAGTAATTATTCAATGAGAAACATAATTGTTTAATGAAAAAATGTTCCACATGAACACTGATAAAAAGTATAACCTCCACCACATTCAATAAAATAGACAACGTTGCCTGAAGACACAGATGGCCACCAAAGACATTCCTCAATTTTCCCAGCTGGGAACTGCTACACACGTACACACTCACCTTGCCCAATAGAGGTCTACTAGCTGCCCCCACCAGTGAGAGAAGTATTGCGGACAATCACTTCCCATTTGGTTCTTTGTGAGAACCCAGGTTGCTCCACCTGCTTCCATCCTGCTTTCCATTCATAACCAGGATTCCGTGCTACATTCTTAGTGAAAACTATAGACTTACATCTCCCCACATTCGAGGCTGTTCACAATACGGACAATCCATTATAATCCTTTTTTTTATTCAACTGCAGATACGGTCAACTGCCCCGGGTGGAGTACCCAATTGCTACTTAGTGAGGGGAAGCTCTGTGATTCTAGTGACCCGATTTCCCTACAGGAATTACATATGTAGAACAGTAGTCCATGATCTGTGTGCAGAGTACATCTTTGTCTGTGGTGGCCATCTATGTCTTCAGACAACGTTGTCTATTTTAGTGAATGTGGTGGAGTTTATACTTTATATCAGCGTTCATATGGAATTTTTTTTCATTAAAGAATTAGATATTTTTGTAAATACCAGTTGTTTCTCATTGAAGAATTACTTGGGAAAAACATATTTTCTTCCGCTATTTTTGTATGCTTGCCTTTGAATTCAGAGGAACACACCTCTACCCCTATATATTTTTGAGGTGACAGTACTAGTTGTGTGACTGAGGAACTGTAGCTTTCAATTCCTCACCTTAAGTCAATTTTCAACATTGGTGTAGCCGGAGTGACAATTTTATCATTGTTTTTTCTTGTATTTCTAGATCTACTGATCAGTTTGACGTGTAGTTTTCAGGTAACATCTGATTAAAGCCCAAATTTCCTTACATGTGCACAGGATGAGGACCTCTGCAGTGCTGATCTGTTCCTATTACTATGGGAGATGGACCTGCTCATGGAGAGAGTGCCAACAACAACTCCTCCTGCAAGAGGCTATCCCACCTGCCATATGTACTTGCTTATGACAGGCTGCTAGAGAAACCTTTGTTACCCTTGGTAACCACTTGTATATTCATAATGTAATAACTCTTGTACTGCTGTCTTCAAACCCCAATGTGCTTAACTGACCAAAGCTATAGACTATGTGTGTCATTTACTTGTATTATACCCCTTTAGTATCCTCAGACCAGGCAAAGGCAAAGTTTCAATACTTTTACCTAAATAGCATGGCATAACAGTAGAACAATGGTAACAGTCTTTCCCTAAACGAATCATTAACCCAGGCTTGTGGCTGCCCCAACATACCTGTACAGGATAGAGTCCATTATGGAAGAATTCCAGCATTGGTGTCTTTTGGCATTTTGTAGCTCTCTGTGGTCCTGTACTCTGTAGAGACTCTTTATCCATAGGTGCTCTAGATTCAGAAAAGGGCTGTGTGGACAGACCCCAGTAACAGCAACAAGTCAGTTTTATATAGTACAGGATCAGTGGGGTCAGACCCAAGAAAGCCCACCAAGAAATAATTGGAAGACATATTAACACTAATGTCCCATACACACGGTCGGATTTTCCGATGGAAAATGTGCAATCGGATCATATTGTCAGAAAATCCGATCGTGTGTGGGCTCCATCTGACTTTTTCCAGTGGATTTTCCGATTGAAAAAAGTTTGAGAGCAGGATCTAAAATTTTCCAGCAAAACAATCCGATCGTTTAAATTCCGATCATGTGTAGACAATTCCGACAGACAAAGTGCCACGCATGCTCAGAATAGACTAAGCCCTTGTACACACGGTCGGACAAAGTTGTCGGAAAATCCGATCGTACGTAACGTGACTACGTTATTTCGTTACGACGGGACTACGTTCAGGATAGTAGCCAATAGTTTGGTCTAGGAATTTGATCTGAGCATGCGTGGCAATTTGTCCGATCTGAATTCTCTACACACAATCGGACAAAGTCCGATAGGATCATGTTGTCGGAAATTTTTACAGCCCAGCTCTAAAACTTTGTCTGTCGGATATTCCGACGGAAACAGTCCGATGGAGCCCACACACAGTCGGATTATCCGACAACACGGTCCGATCAGACATTTTCCGTCGGAATGTCCGACCGTGTGTACAAGGGCTACGAGATGAAAACTATTGGCTACTGGCCTCTTTATAGTGCCGTCGTACGTGTTATACGCCACCGCGTTCTGAATGATCCAATTTTCTGACAACTTTGTGCGACCATGTGTAAGCAAGACAAGTTTGGGCCAACATCCGTCAGAAACAATCTGACGGATTTTCTTGTCAGAATGTCCGACCGTCTGTATGGGGCATTAGGCCCTTTTCACACATGTGGACCGTTCATTTCATCAGTTCAGTTACATCAAAACGGATGAAGTATTCATCCGTTTTTCATCAGCTGTCATCAGTTTTTCATCAATTTTTCATCAGCTGCTCATCCGTTTCTCATCAGTTTTTTTACATCCACTACCAATGCAAAAATTTATGAAAAATGGACTGTTTGTCAGTTTACATCTGTTTTTCATCCAATCTGTTTTTTTAAAGGAAGAAAAATAGAGCCTTGTTTAAAAAAAACTGATGTTGACGGATGCAGATGTAAACTGATGTAAATGAGCGATCATCCATTTCCATGCGTTTTTTCCATAGAGATGCATTGATGTCAACGGATGGATGAAAAATGGACAAACGGTCCACATGTGTGAAAGGGGCCTAACTCTCCCAGCTGGGGCAGCATAAAACTCAACCTGCTTACATGCTCAATTTGAATTGCCCGGGTTTGAGTCACGGTACTTCATTTTATGGGCCGCACATATGAGGCACTGAGGTCAGTGTGAAACGCATCACCTCCTGGGTTTGGGCACTCTGTGTTGTTGGCTATCATTTGCTAGTTTGGAATAAACTCACTGGAATGTTCCTTTGCTGTGAAGCCGTTCTTCTCGTCTCATTAATCATTGGTGGCGAGCAGCATCCGGACTGCAGTGATTGCTCACCTGGAGCGGCGTTTTCCTTGTTTGTATCTATGGATGACTGTAGATCCAGTAAAGTCTAACAATGTATCAGCTCATAAAATAGGTACCATTTAAATCAAACAGATTTACCAAGACAAATTTTTGAAGAAGACAATTCTGCCAGAATGGTCAGACTGCCAAATACTCCAAAATCATTAGAAAAGAATAAGGCTATAAATGAGTATTGGTAGTGTCCGTATGAAGTCCATAGGCAGTGATATAAAAAAAAAAAAAAAAAAACTGGTACCATTGCAAGTCCAACACTTAATTTAGTAATGGAAGTTAGAAAATGATTGATTGCTTAGAGAAGCAGCCCCATTTACCCTGTAGTCTTCACAAATCACCTAAATTAAGTTCTACTTCAATGCACATAGATGGTCAGAAACACAATATTACCGCTACCAATAATGTATTTCACGTTGTTTATTGTGGCTTTTAGCAATGCTTACATTCAGCTTAGGAAAAAAAAAATCTATACTCACAGCAGCCTATGTGGGGTGTTTTCATAACCGGGAGGTGAATCACCCGCTTGTCCTTATTACAAACAGAGATGTCAAAGTGGCTGAGTTCCCTTTTCCTACTGGGAATCCCTATAATCAATTTTAGGTTCAGTGAAAAGAAAACACCTTTCAATCCCAGTGATTGCTCAAGGGCTGGTATCAATATTGTGTTTAAATTTTAACAAAATATTATATCATCACTGATATAGGCATCTGATGCTCATTGCTGGGAATTAGGAGAACACCTCAAGCATATAAAAAATGAACACTTCTAAGTCGTTCTGAGCAGCATGGTGAACTAAATGCCAATATTTCAGGTCATTGAAATTAAAAATACATTGCATTCACCATCTGACAATTAAATAGCCATTTCTGTGTTATTACAATTTTATGCTATAGTCAGTGAAAGTCACAGCATGAAATGATGTACATGATCATAAGCAATATTAAATTAAACCAGTATCCTGGGCCCAGTGGTGCTTTTCATTAGGGTTTGTCATGTTTATTAAGGTGTTCATTGTAGCTCGGTGGTCCACAACAATAATACATTAATCAGATGAATATGGTAACAATATTTAGAATAACATATTTTTTGAATGCAGAACTGCTGATTGGTAGTTTATAAACTGGCGATCTTTAGGACTTGGGCAACTGTGAAGAAGATCCTCTATGTAAGTATAGATTTTTCTAAGATGCAAAGTATTTAAAGGTTAGAGTCCAAAACGGGGGGTGGCGGCCAACGCACTCAATGCACCGGCAACCCTGGGGGTGTACTTTATATTTTAGACTAGGCCTGGTGAATACAGGTATAGATGAGGAAAATAAAGAGACAGGCTGAAAGACAGATGTAGATGATAGAAAAATACCACAAACAAGATGCTGAAAGAGCACACAGTGGGGTTGATGTTCTAAAACTGCATGGTGCAAAATCTGGTGCACCTCTGCATAGAAACCAATCAGCTTCCGCGTTTTATTGTCAAAGCTTAATTGAACGAGCCGAAGGAAGCTGATTGGCTACCATGCACAGCTGCACTAGATTCTGAGTGCTCCAGTTATAGAAAATCTCCCCCACTGTGTGAAAAATGGCACATGTTACAGGATTCAATCCAACTAGACCAGTAACAGAACAGATACAACTATATTTTATATATATATATATATATATATATATATATATATATATATATATATATATATATATATATATATATATATATATACATACACATATACATATACATATACATACATACACACACACACACACGTATATATATATATATATATATATATATATATATATACACATATATACATATACATATACACACACACACACACACATATATATATATATATATATATATATATATATATATATATACACACACACACACACATTTATATATTGAGCCAAAAAAACACAAAATAGCAAAAATCACCTTTTTCTGATCTGACTGTAATAAAGTGACATTTGATTGCCGTGGGTTGCTGTATGTTGGATATGATCATTGCTTTTTACATCGCTTTAATAAATAAACCCGAAAAACAAATAAAGAAAGCAATAATTCTCATCTATTCAATCATGGTTCAGCAGCTCTTCATGGCCTAGGGAATATTTGCATATAACAACACAGAATGAATAAAAAATGTCATCAGTGTAATACGATTAATTTATCCACTGCACAATTTACTGCATGTATTGATCCAATTCCATTTAAAGCAGTGTCTGTTTCATTATACATTAAGAACAAAAAGTAATCTGTAATTTCCTAGCTTGTACAAAGGGTGCTTATAATTTAACTAGCATTATTTTAGAAACCAAGAAAAAAGTCTAATAAACAAAACATGAAACAACAAAAATAGGGAAAAAACAGATGAAACTATAAAACATTTTTTGCTTACTAGAAAATGTTGAAGTATAGTAAATGCAGTTTATTGAATTAGTCTTCTCTCTGCTTCCATTGACTGTTATCAATTAGCATTGTTCTTGTTGTGGACTACAGAACATCTGCCCCTTATATTATGGAGGAGAAGAGAAGGTATTTTCTAGTTCTATTCTAGGGGGACAACACCACTCCTTCATAGACACAGTATAATGAGTGAACATCATCACCCTAGAAATGGAAGTGTGTTATTGATAGGATTACCAAGTGAAAATAAAAGGAATTCCTAAAAAAAAGAAATTGGATATACCCACAACATCTATGAAAAGGTAAGTTGCAATATATAACATGTTTCTTCTTGGCTTTAGTTACACACTCCATAACCCTTAAAGTGGTTGTAAACCTCAGACATGAAAAATGAACAAAGCACATCTCATTATAGTGTGTACTATATATTTACAGTAGTAATAACTAAGCACAGTCTTTAATGCCCCTCAAACACTAATCAACTTCAACTCCTTACATTTCAGATGTAATTTACAAGGAAGTTTTAAATTTAATTGATGGCTGTGAGGCCCACTTAAAAACCATGTTGTTTATAATGGTCAAAACAAACCCGAGCAAGTATAAAATAAGTGACTAAAGAACAGATGACAGGAGCTGCAAGAGTAGTACTTTGTGCAGTCTGATTGTCACCATGACTATTCGTAGACTCCACTTCAGGCTGGGTTCACACCATTGTGAATTGAATGTGGGTTCCCCACATCCATTTCGCAATAGCAGGAGATTTTGACCAGCTCTCTAAGGGACTTGTTCAAATATCTCCACTGGGGCTCTGGTGCAAATTTGCACAGAAGTCCTGTGCGTCTTTTGGTCCATTTCAGGTCCCAATTCAGCCAAAAATTCAGGCTGAAATCGGACCTTAAACAGTGAACCAGGACGCACAGGACCCCTGCTGTGAGCTGCATATGGCAATGGTGTTAACCCAGCCTTAGACCAGCTATACTCAACCAGCATTTTTGTTTCAGCATGGCTAAAATTATCTTTTTATAAAAATGGTAATGATAAAGAGAACAATCTTTTTTCTTCTCTACATTTCTTTATTTTGATTGGAACATTTCTGGATTCAACATGATTCAGCAAAGTAGAGGAATGCAGACAACTCAAATAACCTTAAATTCTGTCAGTTTGCCAAAGATGCTTTTAGAAACTCCAGTTTCTTGCCCCTGAACATAGTAGGGGTCACAATCTACATTGCAATTCACCACTGTTATAGAGAGCGATCTATTGGTTGTAACATAGGCTTCTACAAATAATCAGTGTGCCCCTAACTTGTGAAAACCATTGTACATTGTATGTTGGCAATATTATTACATGTCCTGAAAATAGAACAGAATAAAATGGATAAAAATAACAATCATGCTTTGTAGTACATATATTATTGTGTGTGTGTGTGTGTGTGTGTGTGTGTGTGTGTGTGTGTGTGTGTGTGTGTATATATGTATATATATACATATACACACACATATACACATATATATCTTTATTCAACATTTCGCAAAAATTCCAAGAATGATAAGCTGCTTAGACAAGAAGCCCGATAAAATCTGTTTGCCTGTAAAGAACACATTAAATACTTATGTTCCCTCCTGCCTGTGCCCTTGAACTCCGCTGAAGAGAAATCCCCAGCTTAAGTTTCTTCATAAATTAGTATTTTTCAAAGTGTCAGTCACCTGGTCTCCTGCTGTGCTCAGTGGTTCCTCCTGTCAACCTCCACTTGAGTACTGATGCCAGGGTTATTGGGAGACCCAATGCATAGTAGAATAGGTGCGTAATAACTTTCTTTTACAGGATATACTGTAAGTCTTATTAGGAATTTTAGTTAAATGGTAGAATCACTTTAACATTGCAATCAACAAAGCATAGACTCCTGTATGTTTTCCCTATACAGTATTTGTGTAGATTTCTACCCACAAAGCAGAGTCATACCAATAGGTTAATTGGTTCCTGACTAATCTAGACCTAGTTTGAGATTCCTAAATGGAATAGCCTACTATGAGACTGTAGGCAGGTGTTGCACTGCAGTTTGTCCACAAACCTGAAGGTAACACTGTTGCAGGAAACCATTGGAGACTAATTTGTCCCCTATTATGGACTCCAGGTGGCCATCTTCCAGAGGCCAGCATCTCCTATTGGATGCTGAAATCCTGGGAGATGTGGGTGGCCATCTTGACACAGAAGTGCTTAAATAGCAGTTTTTGCATCAGTCAACATGTCTACAGTGTGGAAGTGGGTCAGGAAAAGAGCCCCACTTGCAAGGTAGAGAGTAGGAGCAGTGTTAGGAAAAGGCACTTGACAAGGTCGGAAAGAGTAAGTTTCCCCTTACAGGGAATTTTTTTCTACCATCTTTCTGGAACTGGTTCCCACCTTTAGCTGGATATATCTCAAGGACTTTGGAAATCTCAGAGCAACTCAATGATCAGAACAATAGTAACAAAATGTAGTTTAATACGACACAGAAAAAGTACAAATAGATGAGACATAACACATTATGTGTTCTGTAAGCAGCTCATATATTTTGCTTGTTGCGTTGACAGACCTTTGGGATGATTTACGAAAACTGGAAAGTACAAAAACTGGTGCAGCTCTGCATATAAACCAATCAGCTTCCAGGATTTTTTGTAAAAGCTTGATTGAACAAGCTTAAGTAAGAAGCTGATTGGGTACCATGCACAGCTGCACCAGATTTTGCACTCTCCAGTTTTAGTAAATCAACCTTATTGCCTTTTTCTTTGAAGACGTGTGTAACCTGCAACATATTTGGTGCAGTTTCTGTAAACTACATTATTTCTGTGATCATCCAATTTCTACAATATATAGGAACTTTTAAGTACCAATGTGTATTGACTCATCTCACCTTTGGGTTATGCTGGTTATGTCCTACCCACAAGCCTCTTTTGCACTAATGATTTTTAATGACCATATTAACTCCTAGTGTGGATGAATATAGTCTTCAAGAGAAAACTGAACCCAGACACTCTGTTCTGCAAGGTTACAATGCTAGACATTGTACTGCTCAGATACTGAGTGCTATCCTATATCTAAATGCACTTCTCAGCAGTACAGACCACCAGCCAAGGGAAAGGAGGGATGATTTCACATTTCCTGCACTAGTTCCTATTCCCACAGTTCTCTCGCTGACTTTAGCCACATATGTTCAGAGGGAAACAGAAGAAAGAAGAAACACAATAAGGAAAAGGTTATTTTTCTTTAAAAATTTACTTAGCCACGCCTTTTCTAAATCTGCTGCCCTTGGCAGTGGCCCAAATATAGCCCTGAACACACCAGCTACACTGTCAAAATCCAATTAAGCATTTTCTTTCTCAAAATATCTTCTGAAGCCTATACATTTACTCTTTAAAATATACCCTCTGCTACAATTGGTAGATGATATTAGACAGATTTTATTTGCTCACAATATGTATGCCATATGTTAGGTAATATAGTACTTACCGTAACAAATTAAAGCATAAACCCTAACAATGAACTTTTTATGTGCTCCCCTCTGGTCTGTTTAATATACCATATATTATTATTATTTAACAGGTTTTATATAGCGCCAAAAGTTTGCGCAGCGCTTAACAAAATAAAGGCAGACATTACAGTTGCATTATAATTTGCTACAAGAGGAATCGGAGGGCCCTGCTAGTTAGAGCTTACAATCCAAAAAAATAAAGTGATTTTTATATCTGTTTCAGTGCAAACAATAACTGTAGATCCTGTCAGAAATCTTGTGAGCTAATAACTTGCTTTGCACTCGGCTTCCACTGATGGTTATCAATTAGAATTGTTTTTGCTGTGAAGTACAGAACATCTACCCATTATATTATGGAGAAGAGTAGAGGAGAAGATATTTTCTAGTCCTATTCTATGGAGACAACACTGCTCCTTCATAGACACTGTACAATGAGTGGACATCATTACCCTATGGAAGTGTATTATTGATAGGATTACCACGTGAAAATAAAAGGAATTTCTAGAAAAAAAATAAAACAAATGCACTCGAAACATCTAGGAAATTGTTAGTTGCAATATATAACATTCTTGTCTTGGCCTTGGTTATTCTTTAAGTTTTAAGCCACACTACTAGCCATAGTCCACGCAGCCTGCCGACTCGCACTCCATGCCCCACAAAGCGAGCCTTCACCCTCTTCCACTATTTCCCTCTACTCCACCCCTCCTCATTTCCTCTATACATATTGTGCTTTTTTATTTATTTATTTTTACCGTTTTGTAGGCAAAAATATTCAACCCTGCCTCCCCATGCATGTCAATCACCTTAGGAGAATGACATTGCCCCATTGTGCCTCCAAGAATGTCACATATCCCAGGCATAGCCTTCCATTCAGGAAAGGAGGAGAGGGCGGGCCCAACGGTGTGTCATCGGGGGGCCCCCGCAGGGGCCAGGGCCTCTTAATGATGTCAGGAAAAACAGGTCTGTGTGGGGCAGAGATATGAGAGGATGCATGAGAGGATCTCAGTGGGACAACACAGGATCCACTGAATTGGTGAGTATCTGAAATGTGCAGATACCACCTTAAGGTAAGCGGACGTGAAAAAACTGGGTAGGGGACGGGTGCAGATCTTTAGTGGTTAAAATCTATTACCATAAAAGCCAAAGCATCCAGACTGGTTCCTCTCTGATATCTCTCTTCTCTGCTATCTAAAAGAATGAGCTGACACCTCAGTCTTTCAGGAGATGGTCCAACCTCCCCCCATCCCCCTCCCAGCACACAGGCAGATGATTCATACCCTCAGCTCTATTTTTCTGAGCCTGTGAAGAGGGGAAGTGTAATTTCCCTCCAATCAGTTATCAGAGCTGTATGCTCTAACTCTGCAGCATTTGTAATGTCAGATCCCTGACCCCTACTTTCTGTTGCAGAGAGATACTGTGTAAAATGTGTGTGTAGGGCCAGGCTCCTGAAGAGCACACGCTATGTTTTTCAAAGTTAAAACTTTACCCAAACTACAGTTTGGGTCTATTTGTCTAAATTTGACTTCTGTATCAGTCTGACTGGACTGTGAGATGTTCAGCCTAGCCACAGGGGGCACTGTCTCTGGTGACAGGCGTGGAACTATGGTCTGGTCAGGCGCTTAAGATACTCTCTTTTGGAGTCAGGTCAGTGGGAGTGGCCCACGGATGTCATGTGGTTCGGGGTTCCGGTCCAGTATGAAGTGCTGATTACATGGTCCTGGTCCTCCTGACCAGCCCCCAGGAAGGCTATGGCCTGGGGTGTGGTTCCACCCGACTTTAATGCCTCAGGGCTGGCTAGCCCAAGGCATGGAAACTAGAGGAGGATTTTGAGGGGGATGGGTGCCGTCTCCGGTCCGGGAGAGACCCATTGGACTTCAAGCATTCCAGGGGAGGAATCTAGAAGAACAGTTTTTCTTAACCCCCCTGGCGGTCTTCCCGAGTCTGGCTCGGGGTGGAATTTTCATACCAAAAGCGGTATCCCCGAGCCAGACTCGGGACTGCATCGCTGGATCCAGGAGGAGGTTTACTTACCTTCTCCCTCGGATCCAGCGTTGTCTCCCCGCTGTACGAGCGAGCCGCGTCTCACTCGATGCATCACATCGCCGATCTCCGTGCCCTTCGAGCGTTGCGACGCACGGGGACGGAGATCGGCGCCAAATTCAAAAAGTGAAACAAACAGTAAACATACAGTATAATGTAATCTTACAGATTACATTGCTGTATGTAAATATTTCACATCCCCGTTGTCCCTAGTGGTCTGCCCAGTGTCCTGCATGCAGTTTTATGTAATAAAAACTGTTCTTTATGCCTGGAAACTGGAGATTGTCCATAGCAACCAAAACTGTCCCTTTACATCAAAAATGGTTTTAGACCAGCTAGAAAACAGCGATAATAAATTGGAATCACTCGCAGAATTGAGCGATAGCGATTTGTGGGGAGATCCGTCATCAAATACTGAAAAGTAATGACAGTGACAGTTCTGCAACTGAGCAAATTTCAGTGTTTTTGATTTGATTACATTATTGAATAATTTTTATTATTGTTATATTATTATTTGGTACAATTATTTATAATTATTTATTATATTATAATTTATGATTTCATTTTTCAAACTTTATTATACCCGGGATGTCTGCTAGACTCTGGTTTGGACAGATTTAAGTGAGTTATTCCTAAGAATTGCAGGACTACAATATAAAACGCCAAATTTTCATGCAAAATAATGGTACCGCTTTTAGCACCTAAAATCCGAAATAATCGTACCGCCAGGGAGGTTAACAAGAGCCTGGAAGGGCTGAAGTAACCAAGTGAATCTGGTCTTGTGGATATCGTCAAGTGGGCTGAAAGATCCAGGTATCCTACAAGTGTTCTACAGCTTAGTTTCCTACGTGTTCTGCAACAATGTCGGTGATAAAGACTTTGTTTCTGAGTAAGCACCTTGTTGGCTGCTAGGCCTTGTGAGAGAGGGACTGTCCAACCTGAGTGTTCATCTAGCTGCGAATAGAAATTCTCTGGATGCAGTCAAAGTTAGCAAGTTCCTTAACATTTATAGACTTTGACATTGAGAGTACCTGAATTGCTTTCCAACCCTCTGATCCCAAGTTAAAAGACTGTTCAATGGTTGAAGTTTGCAAATAAAATCCATTCAACTGGGTCTATTGTCAATCTCAAGTTACTGGGTTACCTACCACGGGACATCCCCTAGACGTGCAACAAGAAGAAGCGGAAGGTAATGGTAAGCCCAAAAATAACCAGCAGCTCCTTTGGAGGTTAGTGCTACATGTGTTTTAGAAGACTGCAGAGAAGAAAGAACTGCAGATAAACAGGTACAAATTACGTAGGAGGACTTGTTTAATCTCGGTGTATCACATGAGGTTAGTCACTTCATTGGGTATATGTAAGGGTTTGCACCCACTTTAAGGCAGCTGCATTTTGCACAAATCGTTTTTATAGGATTTTAGCTGCATAGATATACACATACAGCAAACATATAAAAACGTTTCAATGTTGCCAACAACGAATATTATATATGAGGCTTACATTCATAATAAAGCAGTAAAGAAAACATTTTGAAAGACATTTTCATTAGCTCAGTACTTATTAATATTATCACCATCATAATCATCATCATTAGAGAGCTGGCTCTTCCCCATCTATTTTATTAGTTGCCCTGCTTCCTATGGTAAAATATAAGCATCTTTGTTACCAGTCTCATAGGAAATGCTGATCGATTTTCACTTGTAAGTGCTTGATTATGTTCTGAATTCAGAACATGTAAAGAAGCCCAAATATTCCAGGAGTTTCTGTTCAGAGACCGAGGGCACACATTCAAAGAAAGACCAAGTTTAATAATCTATTTTTGAGCACAGATTGCTTTTGGAATGTGCCCCTGTGCGCTGCTATTTCTCAACATCATTTCTGTAAAATCCTAATGTCACTCTGAGGTCTCAAATCTTCAAACAACTTTTATTACTGTTCTTGCAAGGTTTTATTGGGTCAATGCTTATGTCAAACCTTGTTTAGGTTCATTGATGAGAAGTCAGCTAGAGAGATATAAGTGCCAACCAGGAAAACCAATACACGCTTAATTTAAGCAGTAACTGCCAAAACACAAACCCGTATATTAGTTGAAGGCTTTCTGTAAACTAGTTTGGAAACGTCAGCACGTTTGTTGTGCATGAAGATAACAAAACAAAACACAACAGGCCTTAATGCAAGTTTGAACAGGATCATCTCATTAAATATTTCAATAAACTCAAAATAAAATTCAGATCTATGTGTTGCAACAAATTCAGATTTTTTTTACAATAAAAGTGACATGTTTCCCATGATATTAATAACAACAATTATTCCCAAATGAAACACAAAGGTCCAAATACATAACAAAATAAAAACAATTGTGCAGTCCAACACCAAAGGTTCTTCTTCCTTTGCTTTTAGATGTACATGCTTGTGCCGCCACGTGTGTTTAAAATGCACACTCACCAAATGGGGATGACCCCTTTATTAAAGAAGATCATAAGGCGCACATTCCTGATAATGGGTATCACTATATTGCAGCATTTATTAAAATATACATATCTGACAAACAGTTAAAACAAATGCCCACTGATATTTATAAATACCCCCCGGCCGGCATCAGTGTAAACAGCCTTATTTCAAAGGTATCGTACTGCCGCTCCAGTCGCTAGAGCGGGTGGGCATTCCAGATACCGAAAGTTCATGCCCGCATGTGTAGAGAGGGCAATAAAACTGCTAAGAGGCATGGAGGAGCTCAGCTATGAGGAAAGATTAGAGAAACTGGAGTTATTCTCTCTTGAGAAGAGGAGCTAAAGGGGCAATATGATCAACAATTATAAATACATAAGTGGTCCATATAGTGAACTTAGCGTTGAGTTATTCAATTTGCTCAATGACCGGGCCATTTTTTTTGTGGTTCGCACTGTGTTATTTTAAGTGACAATTGTGAGATTGTGCAACGCTGCACCCAAACAAAATTAACGTCCTTTTTTTTTCCCCACAAATTGAGCTTTCTTTTGGTGGTATTTGATCGCCACTGCGATTTTTATTTTTTGAGCTATAAACAAAAAAATAGAGCGACGATTTTGAAAAAAAACACAATATTTTGTACTTCTTGCTATAATAAATATCCCCATCGTTTTTTTTTTTTTTTTTATAAAAAAGCTATTTTTTTCTCAGTTTAGGCTGATATGTATTCCTCTACATATTTTCGGTAAAAAAAAATCACAATAACGTATATTGATTAGTTTGCGCAACAATTATAGTGTCTACAAAATAGGGGATAGATTTATAGCATTTTTATTATTGTATTTTTTTTTTTACTAGTAAAGAAAATTCTTCATCAGTTTAGGCCAATATGTATTCTTCTACATTTTTTTGGTAAAAAAAATGTAATCACAATAAGCTTATATTGAATGGTTTGCACAAAAGTTATAGCATCTACAAAATAGGAATTGTTATGACATTTTTATTTATTTAATTTTTTTACTAGTAATGGCGGCGATCTGTAATTTTTAGCGGGACTGCAACATTGCGGCAGACAGATCGGACACTTTTGTCACATTTTTGGGACCATTGACATTTATACAGCGATCAGTGCTAAAAAAAATGCACTGATTACTGTGTAAATGTCACTGGCAGGGCCACTAGGGAGCAATCAAGGAGTTAAGTGTGTTCCCTAGGTGTGTTTCTAACTGTGAGGGGATGGGATTGACTACTTAGTAGGAACAGACAATTTGTTTCTCCTCCCCTGTCAGAACAGGGATTTGAGTGTTTATCCCCATCCAATCCCGATTCAGGTTCTCGTGCCCACGATCACGAGTGTCCTGCAGCAACCGTGCCCGCTGGCCACACGCATCGGGTCCTCTGTCTTGCAGCCAGCTTGTGCTATGGCTCTCAAAGGAGCCACTATAGATATACTGCGATTCGCGCAGGAGAGCCATCCTGCCACCTTATATGTACTGGAGCAGATCGGGAAGTGGTTAAGGTCATCCCAAAGGACAAGGGGGCACTCTTTACATCTAAAGGAAAAAAGAGAGTTTATCTCCAAATATGGAAAGGTTTCTTCACAGTAAGAGCTGTAAAAATGTGAAATAGACTCCCTCAAGAGCTGGTTCTGGCCAGCTCAGTGGATTGCTTTAACAATATGCATGGATTATTTCCTAAAGGTACATAATATAACTGAATGTTAATATTATATGGCTTTTTGTGGATCAGGAAGACTTTTTTTCCATTGCAGGAGCAAATCAGATCATGCTTTGCTGGGGTTTTTTGCCTTCCTCTCGATAAACTGTGGGTATAGGATTGTATATATAATATTGTATGTTTGTTTTTTCCATTTTATTGGTTGATCTAGATGGATTTGTGTCTTTTTTTTTAACCAGACTAACTTTGTAACTATGCATGTGATGTCACTCGTGACTGGAAATGATGACTATGACTATGTACAAAAGTACCCCTACCATTTCTCAAAGAAAGTGTAAAAAATAGTTAAAAAAGACACACACACCGTTGCAAAAGTCCTTTATTAAAAATAAAAAAAATAAACAAAAGATTCCAGCAGTGGTAATCCACTCTTGCTATCCAGCGACGGATGATCATCTCTCCAGGGTCCAGCGATGGCTGATCTGATCCAGCGACGAGTGATCTCTCCCTCCAGAGCAGTGCATCCATCCTCTGTCTCTACCGGAGGCACTGTGGTAATCCTGGCAGCCTGACACTTATCTGAGGAGGGCGGGGCCACCCGTCACCTGACCCCACCCCCTCTGACGCAAGGGGAAAGCCAGGCTTCCCCAGTGATGTACGGGTGACCCCGTCCCTTCCGATGTAACAGAAACCTGCGGAAGAGTGGATTTAATACCGCTGGAATATTTTATTTATTTTTAATAAAGTACTTTTGCAATGGTGTGTGTGTCTTTTTAAACTATTTTTTACACTTTCTTTGTGAAATGGTAGGGGTACTTTTGTACCCCCTTACCATTTCAAACGGGGGGGCAGGATCTGGGAGTCCCCTTGTTAAAGCACGGGAAACATGCGCCCCTTCACAGGCATACTATAGACACCCCCCAGGTATGAAATTTAAAGGAATATTACACTTTTATTGTTTCACTTTAAGCATTATTAAAATCACTGCTCCTTTTTTTTGCATTGATACATGTCCCCTGGGGCAGGACCCAGGTCCCCAAACATTTTTTATGACAATAACTTGCATATTAGCCTTTAAAATGAGCACTTTTGATTTTTAACGTTTGAGTCCCATAGACTTTAATAGGGTTCTAAAGTTCCCACAAAGTTTAAGTCTGTTTGCAAGTTCTGGTGCGAATTGAACTGGGGGGTGTTCGGCTCATCCTTACTCCTCATTCTCTTCCTTCTCAAATCGGTATCTTCTATCCTCAAATTATCCTTACTCTACCCCTCCTCTCTATCCTGCAGCATGCACGTATCACCCTCACTCCTACCCTCTCCCTACTACTACACCCATCATCTCCCGCATTTGCTGCACCCACATGCTGACATAAACACCAGGGCCACTAGACATGTGCGCTAAGGCACATCCCACTCCCATCTTGCCTTCCTCGCCCTTCTCCTTCTCCTAGTCTCAGGTGACATTTCTCCTAATCCTGGTCCGCCATTTTCCAACTGCAAGCCCCATATCCAATAACCCTCCTCTTCTGGCAACCACCGCAATCCACTCAGTTTAATTTCTATCCCTCTGCTTCCTCAAAGCAGCCCACCTGTCTCATCCATCTGGAACGCCCGCTCCATCTGTAACAAGCTATCATCTGTACATGACCTCTCAATCTCTCATGGCTTTAACATACTTGCCATAACCGAAATCTGGTTTCAAAATTTTGACTCAGCTTCTCCTGCTGCCCTCTCCCAGGGTGCCCTCCATTGAACTCACTCCCCCAGACCCAACAGACAGAAAGGAGGTGGAGTTGGATTCCCTCTATCCCCACAAAGCACCTTCCAAGTCCTTCCTATCTCTCCTTCTCCATCTCTCTCTTCTTTCGAGAGGCACTGTATTTGTCTGTTTTCTCCTATTTCTCTGAGGATTGCGGCAATTTATTGGCCTCCTGGACCAGTATCGCACTTTCTTGATGACTTTGCTGCCTGGCTACCTTAATTTCTCTCCTCTGAAATACCCACGATCATTCTTGGTGACTTTAACATTCCTGTCAATATTAACAGCCCAACTACAGCTAAACTTCTTGACTTAACCTCATCTTTTGACCTAACCCAATGAACACATACTTCCACTCACTTCAATGGTACTACCCTTGACATTGTAATCTCCCATCTCTGCAACCCTGGCAACCTCACAAACACCCCCTTTCCTCTCTCTGATCACAACCTCATTAGTTTCACTGCATCATTGCCTCCAACCACCCATCCCCCCAAGCAGCAGACAATTACTTGTAGGAACCTTTGCCACTTTAACCCTTCTCTTCTCTATTCTGCTACTGACCATCTATATGACATAATCTCCCCCCGTCCTGTGCTGACCTGGCCACCTCTGTCTATGACAATTGACTCTCATCATCACTAGATGGATGAACTTGCTCCTCTAACCACACGCAGAATCAGGCCCCGACCATTACAACCCTGGCAAACTGACAACACTAGAAATCTCAAGAGACGTTGTCGTGCCCTTGAACAACTGCCATAAAATCAAATGCCTGCAAGACTTCACCCTCTATAAATCTGCCCTTCTAAAATACAATTCCTGCCCCCATGCTGCCAAACAAACCTACTTTGTCTCTAATATTAACACTTCGTCATCCAGTCCCCATCGGCTCTTCTCAACTTTTAACTCTCTGCTTCGTCCCCCACCCCCTCTACCCAATGCAATTCGTGAGGACACCTCCTCTGTGCGTACATCTTCCCCACCCAAAATACCTTGCCTAACAGCACATTCAACACTCTCCTCTCTTGAATTGGCTGCTGCTGAAGAGATTACAAAACTTTTCTCAGTTGTTTCCCAATTGTCCCTTGGATTCTGTTCCCTCACAACTATTATGGCCACCATCGTCTTCTATGATGTGCTCCCTCCCTCACATTTTCAATCTCTCCCTCTCTAGTGGCACCTTCCCCTCCCCTAAAACATGCGCAGATCACTCCAATACTTTAAAAGCCCTCACTGGACTCCACCAACCTAAACAACTTAAGACCCAACTCATTGCTCCAATTCACCTCTAAAATTCTAGAACGCTTAGTCTACAACCGTCTTAGCTTCTGCTTCAGTGAAAATAACCTTCTTGACCCCTTACATCTGGCTTTCCCTCACAGCACTCCACGGAAACTGCCTTACTAAAACTCATAAACAATTTACTAACTGCTAAAACCAACAGCCAGTACTCTATACTCCTACTACTTGACCTCTCTGCGGCCTTTGATACTGTTGACCACCCACTCCTTCTCAATAAACTGCATTCCCTTAGCCTCCGAGATTCTGCTGTATCCTGGTTCTCTGCCTATCAGAGCGCTCAATCAGTGTCACCTACAACTCTTTCTCCTCCTCTCCATTGCCCCTTTCTGTGGGGGTCCCCCAAGGCTCTGTTCTTGGACCCCTTCTCTTCTCTATCTACACCTCCTCCCTTGGTCACTTGATAACCACCCATGGCTTCCAATACCACTTATATTTACGGATGAGACCCAAATCTATCTGTCTACTCCTTACGTCACTCCTTCAGTCTCCTCTCACATTATTAACTTACTAACTGACATATCAGCATGGATGTCGCACCACTTTCTTAAACTAAATCTCTCTAAAACTGAGCTATTAATATTCCCCCCTGTCAGGGAATTATTAGACCAGACTGTGTGGACTGCACAGAGGAAACCCAGAACGCATGTGAGTGAAATAACAAAGTGTTTATTATAAATAAAAGGAAAGTGAAAACAAACAATGCACTACCAAACAGGGAATATATATATATATATATATATATATATATACACAGTGCCTTGAGAAAGTATTCGGCCCCCTTGAACTTTTCAAACTTTTGACACATTTCAGGCTTCAAACATAAAGATATAACATTTTTATTTTTTGTGAAGAATCACCAACAAGTGGGACACAATTGTGAAGTGGAACAAAATCTATTGGATTTTTTAAACTTTTTTAACTAATAAAAAAATGAAAAGTCGGGCGTGCAAAATTATTCGGCCCCCTTGCGTTAATACTTTGTAGAACCACCTTTTGCTGCGATTACAGCTGCAAGTCGCTTGGGGTATGTCTCTATCAGTTTTGCACATCGAGAGACTGAAATTCTTGCCCATTCTTCCTTGCAAAACAGCTCGAGCTCAGTGAGGTTGGATGGAGAGCGTTTGTGAACAGCAGTTTTCTGCTCTTTCCACAGATTCTCGATTGGATTCAGGTCTGGACTTTGACTTGGCCATTCTAACACCTGGATACGTTTATTTGTGAACCATTCCTTTGTAGATTTTGCTGTATGTTTGGGATCATTGTCTTGTTGGAAGATAAATCTCCGTCCTAGTTTCAGGTCTTTTGCAGACTCCAACAGGTTTTCATCCAGAATGGTCCTGTATTTGGTTGCATCCATCTTCCCCTCAATTTTAACCATCTTCCCTGTCCCTGCTGAAGAAAAGCAGGCCCAAACCATGAGGCTGCCACCACCATGTTTGACCAGTCTTCTCCTTGTCTGAGCTGAAAGTTTAGAGGGACGGCCAGGTCTTGGTAGATTTGCAGTGGTCTGATACTCCTTCCATTTCAAAATGATTGCTTGCACAGTGCTCCTTGGGATGTTTAAAGCTTGGTAAATCTTTTTGTATCCAAATCCAGCTTTACACTTCTCCACAACAGTATTACGGACCTGCCTGGTGTGTTCCTTGGTCTTCATGATGCTCCCTGCGCTTTCAACAGAACCCTGAGACTATCACAGAGCAGGTGCATTTATACAGAGACTTAATTACACACAGGTGGATTCTATTTCTCCCCATCAGTCATTTAGGACAACATTGGATCATTCAGAGATCCTGAACTTCTGGAGTGAGTTTGCTGCACTGAAAGTAAAGGGGCCGAATAATTTTGCACGCACCACTTTTCAGTTTTTTATTTGCTAAAAAAGTTTCAATTATCCAATAGATTTCGTTCCACTTCACAATTGTGTCCCACTTGTTGGTGATTCTTCACAAAAAATTTAAATTTTATATCTTTATGTTTGAAGCCTGAAATGTGGCAAAAGGTTGAAAAGTTCAAGGGGGCCGAATACTTTAGCAAGGCACTGTATATATATATATATATATATATATATATATATATATATATATATATATATACACACACACAATAAATGGGAACTACCAAAGACGTCCACGAAAGCCAGGCCAAGGTCATACACCGGGGAATCAGTAGATGGGTAAGGACGGATGGATGGGCTGCAGAGCAGGGATCTAGGTAGCAGGAGGCAGGAGGGAGAACAGGTCCAGAATGGGCTCAGGATTGGAAAGGAACAGGTCAGGTAGATACAGGGTGCAGGTTCAGGTTCAGGTTCAGGTTCAGGTGTCAGGGCACATGGAGAGAGTGATACCAAGGCAAGCATGTTAGGGCTTGCCGGGTATTTATAAGACTACTGATGATTACCCTCACGTAACAGCTGATTGCAGCAGGTGCTGTCTGCTCCACACTGCCGGAGTACACCCGCTGGTGGGCGCCGGTACTTCAGTCCAGGGATCCAATAGTGCCACCAGGAGGTAGGTCCTCTTATTACAGGCCCTGGGTGTTAGAAGACACCCACTGGTGGACACTGGTACTGCAATCCAAAAGATCAACAGTGCCACCAACGGGTGGACCTTTTCATGACACCCCCCCCCACCCGTGCCCCCCTCCATGACTTTTCCATCAAAATCAACAATGCAACTATCAGTCTCTCCCCTTAAGCCAGGGTACTAGGTGTAATCCTAGACTCTGACTTGTCATTTCAGCCCCAAGTCCAATTGTTGTCAAAAGTTTGTAGAATTCACCTCCATAAAATCTTTAAAATTTGCCCCTTTTAACAAATGAAATCACCAAGCTCCTCATACTCTCCCTTGTTATCACTCGCCTTGCAACTCCCTTCTCAGCAGCCTGCCTCTCCATAGGCTAGCCCCTCTTTGGTCTATCATGAATGCTGCTGCCAGACTTATCCACCTTACCAACCGCTCAGTGTATGCCAACCCTCTCCTCCAATCCCTACACTGGCTCCCAATCACCCAGCGAATTAAATTCAAAATACTTACCACAACAAACAAAGCCATTCACAACTCTGCCTCAAGCTACATCTCCAAACATGTCTCCAAATATCACCCTAATCGTCCTCTCCGCTCTTCTTAAGACCTCCTACTCTCAAGCTCTCTCGTCTCCTCCTCCCAAGCTCATCTCCAGGATTTCTCCAGAGCCTCTCTCATCCTCTGGAATGCGCTACCTCCACCAGTCCGGCTATCCCCTGCTCTTACTATCTTCAGGCGATCCCTGAAAACTCATCTCTTCAGGAAAGCCCATCACATCTCCAACTAATCTTCTACCACTTCCATCAGCTCATTGCCCAAAGTTACAACCCTTTTTACCACCTGCCCCATGCTATTAGATTGTAAGCTCTTCTGAGCAGGGCCCTCTTAATCCTCTTGTATTTTATTGTATTATAACTGTGTTGTCTCCTTTTTATATCATAAAGTGCTGCATAAACTGTTGGCGCTATGTAAATCCTGTATAATAATAATAATAATAGTAAGTGCAGTAGGGTCCTCTTCATCTTTGCCTTTTCTCCAGGCCAGGTGTTCTTTACTGATGCTGTACTGACATAATGATGTCAGCAACACTCACTGCAACAGTGCACTATATCTAAGGAGAGAATTTACCTCAAATGGCAAGCATACACAGTTGAATCTCCAATCTTCTGGGCTGATGTCGGGCGTCAATCTAACACATGACTGGGGACAACTTGTTGCCAAATATAGGTACTGCAGGGGACAACTGCGGTATAAACAGTAAGTATTGGTTTCAGAGCTGCTTTTTTCTTTTTTCTTTTACTGCAGCTGGGTGGCATCAGTTAAAAATAAATGTTTAGTTAACAGTTGGGCTTTAAAACACATATATATTAACATGTTCTTATTAAGAACAGGAGCTAATTATACTCAGTCACCAATCTTCATTCGACCTGTCATGAAAGCTAAATCTGTTTGGAGTCTATGAGATAACAACTCCCATTCATATTAATACTACAATGGTTTATAAGGCCTTCAATAGTAATACTAGGTTTACATCTATGCATTTTTTATGTGTATTGCAGTAATGCACCACAGTCCCTTTAACATCGTTTCCTATTGTATATGTTCCACACCTATGCATTTTTCAGCCAGGGCATTTTTGGAAAGGGTCAGGGACTTTTTTTCTTGCAGCAGATTGCATTTTCCATGTAATAGACTTCAATGGACCCGCACCAAAAATTACAGCATTGCATTTTTAAAGAGAGTCCCGGAGCAGAAGGAGAGGAAAGGATTGGCGTAGGGACGGCATGACAGGTGTGGACAGCACAGTCATGCTTTTCAGAGAAAAAGTTGTCCCCTTTAAGAAAGGGGGAGTGGCCGAAGCAGGGGAGGCGCTCGAGTTAGGAAGCTTTGAGGAAGGAAGGGGAGTGACGTCATTAGTGAGCGGCAGAGGAGAAGATTCCACACGCTCCCACCGCTCTCTATCCCCTATCCCAGTACACGGGCATTGGATCCTGCTTGGAATAGCTTCTTGTGGCGGCGGCGACGGCAGCGCGGGGCACAGGCTGGCTGAGGGCGAGTATAGCAGCCATTAAGGCTGAAGAGAGAGAGCGGCTTAGTACGGGGGACCGGTGGCTCCACATGCTCGGCGGTCCCTGCTGCAGGTGATATTCGGCCCTGACACTTCTCCCGGTGGTCAGAGGCAGCGACAGCACATGGGAGAGGGGAGAACCTCCACCCCCCAGCAATCAGCAGCCACAGGGGTCCAGGAATGGGGGACTTCAGAAAGACACAGCACAGAGGCAGGAGCGCAGGGATGGGGGAGCCCGGGGTGATACAGATGCGGCACAGTGCAGCGCAGTATGGCACAGGGCTCTGCCCCCCCCCCCCCCAGCTCATCGCAGAGGCCAGGAGAAGACGGCCAGGGCTGCGGACAAGGTCAGAGCAGCCAGTCGGCCCAGCGAAGGTAAGCCATGTCTCCGGATGGTCGGGGTGACCAGTGGTACCGGGTCGACCAGAGGGGGGACCAGGACGAGCGTTGTGACAGCGGTGAGCGAGAACAGAGAGCGAGCGATGGATGCCCAGACTGGGAGGAGGACCGGGTGCCCAAGCGATGCGGGCAGCGGGCTGGTCTGGCATGTCGGGACAGAGATATGGAGGAGAACAGCACTGCAGACCCCCCCCCCGGCGACCTGAGCAGGACCCTCTGGTGTGCAGCCAGGGGTCATTCGGCCAGTGAACGGCGACAGACTGGAGGGAGAACTGTCCGGGTCGGAGCGGGACGAGGACCTGGGACATCCGGCAACGGTGGATTCCAGAGTGGCGGCTGGTGGGCCCAGGCCTGGGCAGCCCGGTGAGTGCAATTTATTTATTTATTTATTTATTTTTCTTTCTATGTTTCTTCTTTATTCAAACAAGAGAGAGATCGGGGTGGAAAGCAGGGTCCCCGGGCGAGGTTAGGTCATCAAGGGCAGGCAGTGACAGGCCCCAGGCAGACCAGCCCAGGCACCACGTAAGTGAGGAGTGGGCCACGGCGGCTACACTGCTGGCTACGGTCCAGGTTACATGCGATTCGCCGGCGATGTCAGTGGGACAGGGAAGGTGGTAGTCAATCCTCCCCGAGTATAGGCCAGCGTTCAGGCTCCTGATACCCGGGGAAAGCAGGCGAGAATTAAGCGAATTCGGTCAGGATGGCGGTTCCCGCAAACAAGAGAGGTTTAGGTCGGTTACGGGGCCCCCTGGGGTGACCATCTTCAATGGAGGTAACGGGAAAAGTTGGAATGGGGAGAGGATTTCTCGTACCTTTTTCAAACCGGTTACAGGCGTTCGCCATTTTGGTGAGCGTGGGGGGGTGGGGGAGGCCCCCTGTAGACTGCTCAACGTTGTTCATATATATAGAAGCCGTTAGCGAGGCACATCAGCCTGATGGCGGCAGGGCATGGCTGCGGTACGGCGGACAGGCTCGACAACAAAGGGCTGGCCGACAGTCACGACGATGGGATAACCAGGGTGTTAGCCAGTGGATGAAGCTTATGACGGCGGAGCAGTCCCCCTATAAAGTTCAGGCAGGGGTAGGAGGTACCGCTGCCTCGGGGCATCGCCCGAACAGGATACGTTTGGGGTCGAGCTTCGCTTCAAACACACGCGTTTTGGCCGCGGGGGATCCCGGGGGTTCGGAAGAGGAGGGACGATGCTGGTGGATGGACTGGACGCTTACTTTGCTCAATAGGTGCCCCAGACCAAAAAAAAGAGCGGCTCAGTTTTTTGGAATTGGGTTTTTCTCGAGCGGTTTCAAAATTACATTTGGCCCAGCTGTGGCCGACCGTGGTTTCTACAAAACTTCGTAAAGAGTTGTTTGGGCAGGATGTCTTTTTAATAGGGTTCCGCTTCCAGACCTGGTGGCCCATCAATTGGGCATAGTTCCCTGTAAAGAGCCAAACGAGTTCAAATTGATTCTCCACCTTTCTTTTCCATGTGTCGGTTAGTGATTTGATTGCCTTGGAGGGGCTTGCGGTAACTTATACTTGGGTGCAGCGATATCACGGGTGCTTCGACATAGGCAGGGGTCACTGGGGTCGAAAGCGGGTATTGATTCAGTTTCTTGTTTTTGCCAGTTCATCTGGACAGTTGCCATCTGCTAGGCAGTGCATTGATGTGGCATATGATGGGGATCGTTGTCTCCGGATGGGACGTTCCATCTCATGCGTTTTCTTCGAACCGTTCGCTCCTTTTAGAATAGGTAGTACGGTACGTCTCCGAGATCAACTCAGGCATTCATGATCGGGATGACTTCAGGTGCGTTAGCCTACGGGGTTTCAACTTCGGCGCCGTCCCGCTTGGGACATTGCAACATATAGCGGAACATTTCGGGGTCCGCTAGCAAAGGGATGAAATAGGGGGCCCCACGTCTAACATTGTTCCTGGGAATTGCAGTGGGGGTCGATTGGAATGGGATGCCATTGGCAGACTTGATTTTGCTTGCCATTTAATTCCCATGGGCATGGTTTTGCCATCGGCTGCCGACAGCGTCCCAGGTAGCTAAGTCCCATAGGGACTTCGTGTGTCTCAACAGGGAGCACTGGGAGGAATTGCGGGGTAGCAGGACGTCCTGGAGTCGTTTAATGGGAATGCTTATGAGGTCTGGGCCCATCGGTATGGCAAGTTAGATTGTTGACAGACGCTGCAGGCCCCACGGGCTATGGGGGCCTTCTTGTGGGAAAAAGGTAGCGCTGCCTTTTTGTCCCCAGTAGGGGTGGGAAGCCGGTTTTTGAAGAACTTGTTCTCCTGGAACTATTTCCAACCGTAGAAGTAATGGAAATGTGTGGGGAATCCTTCCGGACGTTAAAGGTGCGTCTCATTTGTGATTACCTGGGGGGGTCAGGTGGTAACCGCTTGTCGACAACATCCATGACAGTGGTCCGGGGGTTGTGACGTTTGGTATTGTGCTGATTGCTATTGAGCGCCGTCATTTCCGCTATACATTTACCGGGGCGGACAACGCCTTGGCAGGTGCTTTGTCTCGTTTTCGGCGGGTCAGGTCGGAGTTTTTGGCACCAGTCGTGGTACAATACGGGTCACCCGTCCCGACTTAGGAAACATTGATTCAACGCTCCGGAGTACGACAACTTGGGGTGGGCTACTACAAGGTTGGGCAGGAATGCAGCAGGCTGGTACAGGCTTGGTCCCGCCTCCAAGGGTCGAGATCGAGCTCATGGAGGCCTTTATTTTATTACCACGGGTTTTTTGAAAGAGGTGACTTGGCAAGTGTCATTGGTCGGAACTTGGCAGGCTTGGCCTTTCTTTTCACAGTACGAGTTGCCCACTTCGTAGCTGAGCATCGTTTGAGGTTCGGAGTATGAACATTCCCTATTCCGCACGGCCCTCGCACTGGCTTTCTTTGGGGCATTTTGGAGAAGCGAGCTGGTCTGCCCTTTGGAATGGTCTCACGGGGGGCTGCTGGTGGGGGTTATTTGCAAGATTCGGTCAGAATGTGGGTAAGATGAGCAAAAAACCGATCTGACCGGTAAGGACATGCGACTGGAAGTGTTCTGGATTACGGAGAAACACAATTGTTTGGTAAAGTGGAGCGCAACCCTTACGAGACCTGCGGCCTGGGTTCACAGACCCCCCCTTTTTTTAGGATACAGAGTGATGGGTAGTCCTTGTCCAGGTTCCAACTTATAGCCATGTTTCGAGAATGTTTGACAGCGGTGGCTACGATCCAAAAGTTATGCCTCCCATTCTTTCTTAAACAGGGCGGCCACAGGGGCTTCCATGGTGGGTCTAAGTTATGTAACAGATAAGTGCACTGGTGGGTGGGACTCAGACATATGGGGTTTTTTACATTCACCCACATTGGTTGCAGAATTGGGTCTACAGATGGGTTTTCGGGTTTTTATTTTAGTGTTCGCATGGGGGTACTTACTGTTAGGTGCTGTAATTTTTTCTTTTGTTGTGGGTGGGCAAGTTGGCCTAGTGTGGATCCTGAGTCCCTCATACGTTTAAGGGTGGTGGGCCAGAAGAGCTGGGGTTCGGACCAACGGTAGGCAGTTGGGCATCCCCGGTCAGGAAGCTCGGCCGGGAGGGTCATCGTTTGGTCAGATGTGGTGGGCAGTATGTCTTGGCCAGCAAAGAAAGGTTGCTTGGACCTGAGTGAAAGAAAATATGGCAGTGAATAGGTTTGTGATCAGGAACGGGGGTGTGGTTATACCTCACAGAGCGCTGCAGGTGGATATAAGGAGGTATTTTGGGAGTGGTGGTCTCTCTTGGGCTCTGGGTTTGCAGGAATGCATGCAGCGAGCAAGGAGGGTGTGGAGGTGCACGCAAGGGTAAGGTTTTACCCCTTTCGTGCTGTGGCAGTGGTTGGGGCTTTGGAGGAGGAGAATATGGATGTTATATGCAGATATAACATGGTTGGTACCCATCTGTGGGATGGGGGTTAACATGGTTGGTACCCATCTGTGGGATGGGGGTTAACATGGTTGGTACCCATCTGTGGGATGGGGGTTAACATGGTTGGTACCCATCTGTGGGATGGGGGTTAACATGGTTGGTACCCATCTGTGGGATGGGGGTTAACATGGTTGGTACCCATCTGTGGGATGGGGGTTAACATGGTTGGTACCCATCTGTGGATGGGGGTTATCAGGTACCTTCCGGTTAACGAGGGGTTAACCAGGAAGGGGTAAAAGGTAGGTCACTGCGAAAGTTGAGTACCGTCTCCAGGTCCGGGGGCTTGCGACCGGAGGCCTAAAGTTAAAAGAAGTTTGGCGCAGTGACCAGTGGTGGGTGTTTCCCTCAAAAGACCCTAATAGTATATAAAAGTTGGTTAAGAGTTATTGAAAATGTTATTTACTTAATTGTTAATAAAAGGCCGTCAAGGCCATTTACTCCAAAATCTCGTCATGTCATTTGTGGGGGGATTTGGAGGGGTTAAATATTATGTTTAACGGGTGGCTGAAGTGACTGTGGGTTAGGTCCTTCACATGTCATGTGTTTTACTTGCTTTTGTTTTGTTTTTGTTCATAACAAACTTTAAGCTGGTTGCCCACATAATTTGTAATAAAAACATCTTTGCCACTCTGAAGCTTCCCTCCAACCACTTTGAATATAATTTTATATATACTGTGATTCTGTTCCAAATATGCTGCAGAAATCTCCCCACACTGAGTCTGGCTGCAATCATGTTAACTGAGGACAGCTGAAGCTGCTGCTTGCTCACTTCCTGGATTTACACATGTAGCATGACCCCCTAAGGGACTGCTTGGAATTACCTGCTCATCTGCACTGCCATGACCTAGTGAACATTTCCAACCCTCCTGACACTCTGGGTTCCGACATCCCTGTACCACTGTAAAGTAATAAATCAGACAACTCTGTGTATTTATGTTCTTATAATATTTACTTGAACCAATTAAAAGGGATGTTGTCACAAAAGGGAGGTAATAGATCTGCTGAGTTTTAGGCAACAGCGCCAACTCAGCAAAGGAATTCCTCTGAATGACACAATGCAAGATATTAACAAATAAACAGTATGTTATACACACTTTCTTAAAGGAATAATGCTATCCTCTAAAGGGATGAATACAGCTAACAGATTATATCGACACTGTAGGAGATGCCCTGGTGAAACTGTGACAAAGGGTGGGTAAAGGTTGGGCGATTGCTCTCTCACCAACAACCAGACCAATAGGAAGTCTTCTGGACAGTGACTCGTGTAGTGACACTTGTGCAGTGGATCCGCCATCTGGATCTCCTGATGTGAAGCTTGTTACACTGACTGGCAGTGGTGCTATGTCTGATGACCAACGGCAGAACTAGGCCCCTCTGTTATGGGTTGGAAGGTGTTACAGGTCCATCTCGCATCAGACCCAGGAGGAAGAGCTCCACGCGGGCTTTTGCTTCTTTTATAGCTACTCCCAGCAATCTCCCTGATGGTAGTAAAGATCCCTGCAATATATAGTCCAAGTGCATAATTATGCAAAGCAATTGTCAGTCTGAGGAACTACTCATCCCACAATCCCTTTTGTTTGCTCCACAAATATGATATCAATTTATAACACTGAACATTAGGCAAATGCGATGAATGGAAATACCAGAGGATCACTGTACTGTACGGTGGTAGTCCATATTGCTACACACAGAGGCACACCTCCAGCTCTGCAGCTCTCATTGGTCCTCTTATGACTCATCCACTTCCCTTCCTGGCAAACTCTCAGGAGAGTGAGAGAGAGCACTGTGCAAGATGTCATATGCCTAAGCTTTTTTCAAGACAAGAAATAGAAAGTGGGCTGAAGAAAGGTATTTACTGGCAGAAAAAAAAATGTTTTACTATCCGAAGTTAAAACAACAAGGGCAGAAGATTTAATAGATGGAAAGATGAAAAAATGACGTTTCGCTTTAAGGAGCAGCTGCAATGTCCTTAAAAACCGATGAGTCATCAGCAGTCAACGGGGTCTCCTACTGACAGCTTAATGTAAAAAAAAACTGTCAGCAATAAAAAAATTGGGGGAAAATGGTGTGCGGTCCCCCACAAAATCCATACCAGACCCTTATCTGAGCATGCAGCATGGCAGGTCAGGAAAGGGAGGGGATGTGCAAGCGCCCCTCCTGAACCATACCAGGCCACATGCCCTCAACATGAGGGGTGTGCTTTGGGGCAGGGGGGCTCTGCCCGCCCAGAGCACCTTGACCATATGTTGATGGGGACAAGGGCTTCTTCCCCACAACCCCTGTCATTTTTTACAATACACTTTTTTTGGGTGAATGAGTAGGGGTACTATGTACTATGTACCCCTACTCATTCACTTAGGGGGGGTGGCATCTGGGGAAAAACTGCATGCAAAAATGCATTAAAATGCAGGTTTAAAAACGCAAAATGGGCCAGAAAAATGTATCAACCACAGCCGCATAGTGAACCTCGGGTAAAACAAGGACAGAAATGTCTCTGAAGCTTACAAGGCAACAACAGCAGCTTCCATATACAGTGGATATAAAAAGTCTATTAAAAATGTCAGGTTTCTGTGATGTAAAAAAAAATGATACAAAGATGAATCATTTCAGAACTTTTTCCCCCTTGTGACCTATAATGTGACCTATAAATTGTACAACTGTTGAAAAATAAACTGAAATCTTTTAGGGGGGAAGTAAAAATAAAAAATTGTGGTTGCATAAGTGTGCACACCCTCTTAAAACTGGGGATGTAGCTGTGTTCAGAATTTAGCAATCACATTCAAACTCATGGTAAATAGGAGTCAGTACACACCTGCCATCATTTAAAGTGATTAACCCCAAATAAAGTTCAGCTGTTCTAGCAGGTCTTTCCTGACATTTTCTTATGCCACGTACACACGAGCGGACTTTTCAACATCCAAAGTCCGACGGACTGATTCCGTCAGACTATTCGATCGTGTGTGGGCTGCAACGGACTTTTGATTCGCAAAAGTCTGACGGACTTTAGAAATGGAACATGCAAGTCCGCTCAGTCGAAAAGTCCGTCAGAACTCTGTCGGAACTCCAGCAGAACTCCGGCAGGACTCCTTCGGACGTCTGTCGGACATAAGTCCTCTCGTGTGTACGGGGCTTTAGTCGCATCCTACAGCAAAAGCCATGATCAGCAGAGAGCTTCCAAAGCATCAGAGGGCTCTCATTGTTAAAAGGTATCAGTCAATAGAGGGGTACAAAAGAATCTCCAAGGCATTAGATACACCATGGAACACAGTGAAGACAGTCATCATCAAGTGGAGAACATATGGCACAACAGTGACATCACCAAGAACTGGACGTCCCTCCAAAATTGATGAAAAGAGAAGAAAACTGATCAGGGAGGCTGCCAAAGGGCCTACAGCAACATTAAAGTAGCTGCAGGAATATCTGGAAAGTATTGGCTGTGTGGTATATATGACAACAATCTCCCGTATTCTTCATATGTCTGGGCCATGGGGTAGAGTGACAAGACGGAAGCCTTTTCTTAGTAAGAAAAACACATCTGAAGTCTCCCAAAAGCATGTGGGATAACATGTTATGGGCTGATGAAACCAAGGTTAATTTTTATGGCCATAATTCCAAAAGATATGTTTGGCCCAAAAACAACACTGCACATCACCAAATGAACAACACACACACAGTGAAGCATGGTGGTGGCAGCATCATGCTTTGGGGCTGTTTTTCTTCAGCTGGAACAGGGGCCTCCTTATTCAAGGTAGAGGGAATTATGAACAGTTCCAAATACCAGTCAATATTGGCACAAAACCTTCAGGCTTCTGCTAGAAAGCTGAACACGAAGAGGAACTTCATCTTTCAGCATGACAACTGCCCAAAGCATACATCCAAATCAACAAAGGAATGACTTCACCAGAAGATTAAAGTTTTGGAATGGCCCAGCCAGAGCCTAGACCGGAATCCAATTGAAAATCTGTGGGGCGATCTGAAGAGGGCTGTGCACAGTAGATGCCCTCGCAATCTGACAGAGTTGGAGTGTTTTTACAAAGAAGAGTGGGCAAATATTGCCAAGTCAAAATGTGCCATGCTGATAGACCATACCCAAAAAGACTGAGTTCTATAATAACCAAAAGGTGCTTTATCAAAGTATTAGTTTAAGGGTGTGCACACTTATGCAACCATATTATTTTATTTATTTATTTTTACTTCCTTCCATCTAAAAGATTTCAGTTTGTTTTTTTCAATTGAGTTGTACAGCTTATAGGTCACATTAAATGTAGGAAAAGTTCTGAAATGATTTGTTTAATTGTTTTACATTACAGAAACCGGACATTTTAACAGGGTGTGTAGACTTTTTATATCCACTATATGTTTCATGTTCATTTTTTTTTTTCTTTTTTGTTCATAAGCAGTTATTTGTTATTCCATTTTCTGCCTTGTTAACAATGTTATCACATACAGAAGGTAAAAACATGCCACTCAGTCACCAGTTCAAACATCAGTGAGACTACTGCACTACGTAAGCACTGCCTAACAAGGCACATAAGACAAGGATAACAAAAATATATTATTATTCTAAACAAGAAGGAAATGATGTCTGAACTGCAGAATAAATCTTAGAGACTGAGCTGCTGATCAGATACTAATGACTGTAATGAAATGCCTGTTCGCTGACTGTAGATCATCAGAACTGTTGTCATCCCAGTACTGGTTTACAATCAACGATGACTTTAGATGCTATTGCCCATAACAGTTGCAGTCTTTAGAATGTCTCATTGCAATGTTAGCTTTGAATCAACATTATAGCCTCGCATCTGCTGCTGATTGCTCAATACTTTCCATATTAGCGTTTATGTTGAAGAGCACTGTCTCTTCTGCAATTCACTGGGCCAAGCTGTTGTGAGCAGGCACATTTTTCTCCTGGAATTGTTTATTTATTGAACGAGGATGTTGAACAAACACCAAAGAATCAATGTATAATTTCTGAAGCAGCAGTACGAAAATGAATTTTCTTCTCTGATGTGCAGTGGGGGAGGGCAGCTGGAGAACTGCGAGTTCTGTTAATCAGATTTCAGTCAACATTGTACACTGGGGAATGCTGTGCTGGGGTGACATATTTCTGATGATTACATCCCTGATCCATGGCATCAACGTATCTTCAATCATTTATGCAACCAATACAAACCTGATTTCAGACGTCAGCCAGTACAGGGTGAATGCTGGAAAGGCATATAAAAAAATAGTTGGAGCCTAAAGAAATTTAAATGAAAACCATTCCAAAGAAGAAGAAATGCAAGAAAGCAAAGTGGCTATCTTACGAGGCTATAGAAAAATAGCTGAACAAAGAACGAGGGCAAAAGGCAATGGGGAAAGGGGAAAAAATACTCAACTGAATGCAGATTTCCAGTGGATTTCCAGCAAGAAGAGACAAAAAGACCTTCATAACTTTAGCTCTGGAAGGTTTTCCTCCTTCCAGCCCAGGCCATTTTTAGCAAAACTGCATTGCGTTGCTTTAACTGACAATTGCGCGGTCGTGCGACACTGTTCCCAAATAAAATTGTCCTTTGGTGGTATTTGGTCACCTCTGCGGTTTTCATTTTTTGCGCTATAAACAAAAAAAGATCGACAATTAAAAAAACAATAATAAAATGTAAAAAAAAATTTACTTTCTTCATCAATTTAGGCCAATATGTATTCTGCTGCATGTTTTTGGTAACAAAAAATAAATAAAAAATTTCCAATAAGCGTATATTGATTGGTTTGCACAAAAGTTATAGCATCTACAAACAATAGGATAGATTTATAGACTTTCTTTTTTTTACTTGTAATGGCGGTGACCAGCAATTTTTAGCGGCACGGCAACGTTGCGGTGGACAAATCAAACACTAAGTGACCCTTTTTAGGGACCTGTGACACCAATACAGTGATCAGTGCTAATAAAAAATGCACTGTCACTGCACTAATGACACTGGCAGGGAAGGGGTTAATATCAGGGGTGATCAAAAGGTTAACTGTGTTCCCTGGGAGTGCTTTTACTGTGTGGGGGATGGTTTAACTGAAGAAAGACAGAGATCCATGTTCCTGCTTAGCAGAACCACAAGATCTCTGTCTTTGTTACTAGCAGAACGGCGATCTGTCTCCTTTACATAGGCATTCCACCGTTTTGCCTCTCTCTGACAGTTCGCCAGGTTTCCAGCTGACATCGGATCCACCGAACCTGCTGATTGGCCCCTGCTGTGTCCAACAACAGCAGGAGTGGGGCCCCGGCTAATTGGTGTCAGAAACCATGAAATCAGACCGAGACAGAAGTACGGTTAAATTCAATTCAAGACCAAAAGGTTTGAAGGGCCAAAATCACACATGAGCAATGCATGCGACTAATTTATCCATACAGGAGGCATCTTGAAGCTGTCATTACCAACAAAGGATTTTGTACAAAGTATTAAATACATTTCAGTTAAAGTGTTCAATACTTTCTCCCTGTGTCATTCCATTTTATTACACAAAACTTAATTTCTGAACATATTTGTTTTGGTTTCTTTGTATGTATGGATTGCATGGGTTGTTCCCGACATGTTCACATGTGGTGAGCATTTCATGTCTATAGCACCTTTAGAAACATTCAAGTAAATTCAAAGTTTGTTTAACCACTTGAGATCCGCGCTATAGTCAATTGACGGCTACAGCGCGGATCTCCTTTTCCTACGTCTATTGACGTCGTCCCGTGTACGAGCGGCCTGCGTGCCCCCTGAGGGGCGCGCGCGGCGCGCTCTGTGATCGGCGAGTCCATGAGACTCGCCTGATCACTGATCCGTGCAAGGGGTCGATCCCGACCCCTTATCACGTGATCAGCTGTCAGCCAATGACAGCTGATCATGTGATATAACGGAGCCGGTAATCGGCTATTATTCCTCCTCGCGCTGACAGCGCGAGGAGAAAAAAAAAAAGCCGATCACCGGCGGCCGTGATCGGGACATCAGTCCCGATCACGGCCAGCCCTGCTAGCGACCACCTTTCCCCTGACAGTGCCCACCTGCCCCCTGCAGTGCCCCACTTATTAAAAGTAAGTGCCCCCATCAGTGCCACCCAGCAGTGCCCATAGTGCCACCCAGCAGTGCCCACAGTGCCACCCAGCAGTGCCCACAGTGCCACCCACAGTGCCACCCAGCAGTGCCCACAATCTGCCTCAAAGGTGCTGCACCCCAGTGCCGCCCATCAGTGCCCAGCAGTGCCGCCCATCAGTGCCCAGCAGTGCCGCCCATCAGTGCCCAGCAGTGCCACCTATCAGAGCCACCTATCAGTGCCACCTATCAGTGCCCATCAGTCCCATCTATCAGTGGTACCTATCAGTGCCCATCCGTGCCACCCATCCGTGCCACCCATCCGTGCCACCCATCCGTGCCATCTTATCTGTGCCCATCTTTGCCCATCAGTGCCGCCTTATCTGTGCCCATCGGTGCCGCCTTATCTGTGCCTATTAGTGCCGCCTTAACTATGCCTATCAGTGCCCACCAGTGCAGCCTATCAGTGCTCACCAGTTCAGCCTATCAGTGCCCACCAATGCAGCCCATCAGTGCCCACCAGTGCAGCCTATCAGTGCCGCCTAATCAGCGCACTTCAATGAAGGAGAAAAATGACCCGTTTGCAAAATTTTATAACAAACTATTAAAACATGATTTTTTTGTTTGTTTAGCAAAAAATAAAACTCCGAGCTGTAACTAAATACCACCAAAAGAAAGCTCTATTTGTGGTAAAAAAAATGATAAAAATTTCATTTGGGTACAGTGTTGTATGCCCGCGCAATTGTCATTCAAAGTGCATCAGCGCTGAAACCTGAAAATTGGTCTGGGACTGAGGGGGGTTTAAGTGCCCAGTAAGCAAGTGGTTAATAATAAAAGTAAATAGAACAAACATAGTCAAAATATAGCCAGAGTTCAAAACTGGAACGGATAGTCAGATAAGCCAATACGTCAAGGAGCTGGAGATAAGCGTAGTAAAACAGCAAGCAGGATCTGGAGCCAGAAGGGATGTCAGCCAAGCAAGTCTTTTAACAGGAATGCAGGAGAGCATCTCCGTGATGTTGACCAAGGTGAAGGCAGAGATCCTCTGGACTGGATGGCTTAAGTAGGCAGGACTGATGAGCTGGATCAAGAACAGCTGGGTAACTGTGGAGAATGATGGGAGCTAGCAATTAGCCACCAGCTGAGCGGCCAGCTCAGAGAAGGAAGGGCTGAGTCCAGCACTGACAGTACCCCCTCCTCAACAGACCCCTCAGAGGACCACCAGGCTTGAGGGGAAAACGTCTGAAAATCACGGAGGAGGACAGGAGCATGTACATCCGAGGATGAGACCCAAGACCGTACCCTATTCAATGCACAATGTACTGTATACACCAATGGAACCTACTGGAGTCAAAAATGGGCTGTACTTCATACTTCTCATGGTTCTCAACCTGTACAGGGTGAGGTCATTGACGTTGAAATACATTCAAAATACACATATTAGAAGGAAGGTCTAATGCGTCAGCCACTGGGTTAATCCTGCAAAAAACATGGAAAGGCCCAATAAACCAAGTTTCGAAATTCAGTGAGGGAACATGAAGTCAGAGGTTGTGAGATGACAGCAAGACCCTGTCCCCAACCTGGCAGGAAGGTGCAGGCAGGAGTCTGCGGACAGCATGGAGTCTGTACGTATCATTAGCATGTCGCAAAGCCTCCTGGACTTGTGCCCAAGTGGAACGAAGACCACAGAGATGCTCCTCTAAGGCAGGAATACTCTGCAGAACAAACAAGTCAGACAACATGGAAGGTTGGAAACCATAATTCGCCATAAATGGGGACAATCGGGAAGAAGAATTCAAGGCACTCTTGTAAGCAAACTCTGCCCACTGTAATAGGTCTAACCAGTTGTTATGATGGTCAGAAATATAGCAACATAGGAATTACTCCAAGGACTGATTGGCTCATTCTGCGACCCCATTAGACTGCAGGTTATAGGCAGAGGAGAAAGCAAGCTGAATTTCCAACTGTGCACAAAAGGCTCACCAGAACCGGGACACAAACTGACTACCCCTGTCTGAGACAATCACCTTGGGTAGCCCATGTAAGCGAACGATCTCCCGAGCAAAAATGCAAACCAGTTCCTTAGAAGTGGGCAACTTCTTTAGTGGAATACAATGACACATCTTTGAGAACCGGTCAACCACCATAAGGATAACTGTGTTGACCTAGGAGTTGGGTAACTCCACAATGAAATCCATAGACAGGTGGGTCCAGAGCCTCTCTCCATTGGGTAATGGTTGTAGGAAGCCCACTGGAAGGTGTTGTGGAGTCTTACTCTGAGAACACACGGAACAGGCAGCTATGAAGCCAGTTATAATGGCCCAAAAGAGTTGATTCTTCCAAGGGTGCCCAGCAGCCTTGGGAGAATGGTAAGTCTGGAGCACGGCATTATGGAGACTCTCTGGGACAAAGCAGCGGTCACAAGGTTTCTCAGGAGGAGCATGGACCTGAGCAGCAAGAATCTTGTCACCCAATGGAGAAGTGAGACTGGTGCGAATCGTAGCCAGAACAGGATTTGGAGGAATCACAGGTAATGGAACCGACTCCAACTTGGAAGTTGAAGAAAAGTGTCGTGACAAGGCGTCAGCCCTTACATTCTTAGTACCGGGTAAGAATGAGACAGACAATGTAATTGAAACTTGACAAGAAAAAAGCCCATTGCGCCCTTCTGAGAGAGAGGAGTTTAGCCTCAGACAAGAATGTGAGATTCTTATGGTCAGTAAGAATGAGAACCGGCACAGTGGTACCTTCGAGGAGATGTCTCCATTCTTTCAGGGCTGAAATGATCGCCAACATTTCTCTGTCACCAATCTTGTAATTGAACTCCACAGGTGCCAATTTCTTGGAAAAGTAGCCACAAGGATGCAAGGCACTTTCAGAGGTAGGATGTTGAAACAGAAGGGCACCAATGCCAGTCTCAGAAGCATCAACCTCAAGGATAAAAAGGCTAATGTAGGATCAGGTCAGGATGTGCCAACACAGGAGCAGAAACAAAGGCAGCCTTGAGACTCTCAAAGACCTTAACAGACTCCGTAGACCAACTCTGTGGGTTACCGTCCTCTCTGGTCATATCAGTCAGGAGCTTGACCGGAGATGAGAGCCCAGGGAATGCTGCAGAGGAATTAAAACCATGGGGTTGGGACCACTGTAGGACTGCTGAAAGTTTCTCTGGGTCCATCAAATAACCAGCAGTGGAAATGACATAACCCAGGAATTTAACCTGTTCACTAGGAAACTCGCACTTCTCCAATTTACAATAGAGATTGTTCTCTCTTAGTTTCTGAAGCACATGACAGACATCTGTATGGTGGCTCTGCAAGGACTTGGAAAATATGAGGATATCGTCAAGATAAACCACCACACATAACTGTCTCTCAGAGAACATTGTTAATGTATTCCTGGAAAACTGCTGGTGTGTTACAAAGGCCAAAAGGCCTTACGAGGTACTCATAATGGCCTGTTCTGGTATTGAACGCACTTGTCCCCTCTTTAATCCTCATGAGATTGTATGCTCCTCTCAAATCAAGCTTTGTGAAAAACCATTGCTCCCTTGAGGCGCTCAAATAACTCCATAATCAACGGAAGCGAAATCGTGAAATGATTGAGACCCCTATAATCAATACAAGGTCTCAGTTCACCGCTCTTCTTCTTCACAAAGAAGAAACCAGCACCAGCAGGGGATGAGGATTTACAAATGAAACCTCGAGAAAGTGCATCTGCAACATACTCCTCCATGGTCTTATCCTCCAAGACCTACAAAGGGTAAACCCGGCCACGAGAGTGTATGGCACCAGGTTGAAGGTCAATTGTGCAATCATACAGCCGGTGTGGAGGCAAACTACCGTCTTGGCCTTTGTCACAGACATCGCTAAAATCACGGTACTCCTCCGGTAGGGAGGAGAGTGAAGAGGTGCACAGGACCTTGGCTGCCTTCTGGAAGCATGTTTTACTGCATTGTGGCGACTAGCAGAGAACCTCAGCATGGAGCCAATCAAAAGAGGGGTTATGCCTCTGTAACCAAGGATAACCAATATCCAGCGGAAACTCAGGTGAGGAAATAACTTGAAATTGGATTATCTCATGGTGAAGAGCCCCTACGGCCATGGACAACGGAACCATCTCATGAGTCACATGGGCAGGCTGAAGGGGTCTCCCGTCAAGAGCCTCAATGGCAAGTGCACTGTCACGCAACAACAGTGGAATGGAGTGCTTTGATACAAAGGCAGCATCAATGAACAGGCCTGCAGCCCCAGAGTCGATTAGAGCCTGTATCTCGACAGACGACTTAGCCCAAGAAAGGGTAACCAAAACCAGGGGCTTATCCTTCTGGATAACTGGGGATGAAACAATGCCACCTAAGGTCTGTTCGTGACAGGACCTCAAGGTTCGGCGTTCCCTGGACGGGTAGGACAAGACTTCAAAAAGTGACCTGACTGGCCACAACAAAGGCACGATCTCTCCCTCCTCTTAAAAGTTCTCTCATCCACAGAGAGATGCGTGAAGCCCAAGTGCATGGGTTCATCTTCACTTACCGGCTCGGTACCAGGAGGCATGGGAGATAAGGGAGGCACAGGTGGGACTGTAATGGAGGAGGAAAATGCACAGGAGGCTTCCGCAAGTGCTCCTTAAAAGAGAGTCTCTAAATCTGGAGTCAATGAGGATGGCAAACATGCTCAAGTTCTCCAGCTCAGTGGGTATATCTCAGGCTGCTATCTCTTCCTTGATGCAATCTGAGAGACCATGAGAGACCATGAGAAAAAAACAGCCACGAGGGCCTCATTGGTCCAAGCAACCTCTGCTGCCAGAGCACAGAATTCAATGGCATAGTCGGCAACAGTTCTCAGACTCTGATGGACATGAGGCACTTGGCAGCAGAAGCGGAGCATGCAGGAACATCAACTATCCTTTTAAAAGGAGGCCACAAACTCAGGGTAAATCCAGACAACAGGTTTTTGCATGTCCCATAGAGGGTTTGCCCAGGCCAAAGCTCTCTCAGAAAGCAAAGATATCACGAAACCTACTTTGCTTCTGTCCCTGAGAAACGTCTGGGGCAGCATCTCAAAGTATATCTCAACCTAGTTAAGAAACCCTCTGCATTGGACTGGATCGCCCCCAATTCGCTGGGGAAGCGGAGCAAAACAAGACATACCTCTTACAGAGGTAATACTCGAGGCGGGTTCCTGCACAGAGACTGGCGCAGCAGCATGGACGCCCTGCAACACAGGTTGTACGTGAGTAGCCACATTGGGAGATTCCAGGGGATCCGTGCGACTCAGGAGTGTTTGTAACACCATGGTAAACTGATCTTTCTCATCCAATCTGGAAAAAATATTACCAACAATTGGATTGACTGTATCTTCTAAATTCATGACCTTCGACTACTGTCAAGCCGCGTACACACGGGCGGACTGTCTGGCCCACTTAGTCCGTCAGACAATCCGACGGACAGTCCGTCATACTTTCGAATGAACGGACTTGACCACACACACCACTTTTTGAGCGGACTAATACGGCGTACTAAGTCCGCCATACTATCCGCCCTACTTTTGAAATGAACGGACTCGCCCACATACGCGGAGGAAAGTCCGCTCATTTCAAGCGCGTCTCCAGGTAGGCGGGGCCCGCGAAGGAGACGTCGCTGACCCCGCCACCTGGTATGGACTTAAAGGGGAACCCCAACGCCGAAAAAAATCGGCGTGGGGGTCCCCCCCAAGTCCACAACAGAACAGACCCTTGTCCGAGCACGCTACCCGGCCGGCCAGGAAAGGGGGGCGAGCGAGCGCCCCCCCTCCTAAACCGTACCAGGCCGCGTGCCCTCAACATGGGGGGGTGCCTTGGGGAAGGGGGGGCCGCGCGGCCCCCCCACCCCAAAGCACCTTGTCCCCATGTTGATGAGGACAACTGCCTCTTCCCGACAACCCTGGCCGTTGGTTGTCGGGGTCTGCGGGCGGGGGGCTTATCGGAACCCGGGAGCCCCCTTTAATAAGGGGGCCCCCGGATACCGGCCCCCCACCCTATGTGAATGAGTATGGGGTACAATGTACCCCCTACCCATTCACCTGTAAAATAAAAGTACAAAAAAAAACACAACACACGAGATAAAATACTTTATTGCACAGCTCCGGGGGTCTTCCGTCTTCGGGGGTCTTCTCGCCGGACTCCTCCGCTATCTTCTTGTAGCTCTTTTGCTAGCAGAGGAGTCCGGCTTTCTTCCTCGCCGCCGGCCTCTTCTCCCGACTTCGGGGGTCTTGTCCCCCTCTTCGGTTCTTCTGCCGGGCCACCACGCCTTCTTATAGATCTTTTACAGGCGGTGGCCCGGTCTTCTGTCGCCGCCGCCGCCTTCCGTTCTTCTTCTTCTTCTCCAGGAGATGTTGCCTCGACGATCTCTCCGGCCGGAATGCCAGGGCCGCGCTGCGCGGCCACTTATATAGGGACAAGGGGCGGTGTCACATGGCTTTATGTCACATGGGTTGGTCACATGGGTTGATGTCACATGGGGACTATGACATCGTAAGGGGGCGGGGTCACCATGTGACACCAACCCATGTGACATAAAGCCATGTGACACCGCCCCTTGTCCCTATATAAGTGGCCGCGCAGTGCGTCCCTGGCATTCCAGCCGGAGAGATCGTCGAGGCAACATCTCCTGGAGAAGAAGAAGAAGAAGAAGAACGGAAGGCGGCGGCGACGGCGGCGACAGAAGACTGGGCCACCGCCTGTAAAAGAGCTATAAGAAGGCGCAGTGGCCCGGCAGAAGAACCAAAGAGGGGGACAAGACCCCCGAAGTCGGGAGAAGAGGCCGGCGGCGAGGAAGAAAGCCGGACTCCTCCGCTAGCAAAAGAGCTACAAGAAGATAGCGGAGGAGTCCGGCGAGAAGACCCCCGAAGACGGAAGACCCCCGGAGCTGTGCAATAAAGTATTTTATCTTGTGTGTTGTGTTTTTTTTTGTACTTTTATTTTACAGGTGAATGGGTAGGGGTACATTGTACCCCGTACTCATTCACATAGGGTGGGGGGCCGGTATCCGGGGGCCCCCTTATTAAAGGGGGCTCCCGGATTCCGATAAGCCCCCCACCCGCAGACCCCGACAACCAACGGCCAGGGTTGTCGGGAAGAGGCCCTTGTCCTCATCAACATGGGGACAAGGTGCTTTGGGGTGGGGGGGCTGTGCAGCCCCCCCTTCCCCAAGGCACCCCCCATGTTGAGGGCACGCGGCCTGGTACGGCTCAGGAGGGGGGGCGCTCGCTCGCCCCCCTTTCCTGACCGGCCGGGTAGCGTGCTCGGACAAGGGTCTGTTGTGGACTTGGGGGGGACCCCACGCCGATTTTTTTCGGCGTTGGGGTTCCCCTTTAAGTTCATACCAGGCGGCGGGGCCAGCGGCGTCTCCTTAGCGGGCCCCGCCTACCTGGATACCCGCTCGAAATGAGCGGACTTTTCTCCGGGTGGGAAAAGTCTGCTCATTTCAAAAGTACGGCCGACTGGCATACACACGGGCGGATTGTCCGCCGAAATGCGAGTCCGACGGACAGTATTGCGGAAATTCCGAAATACTTAGTCCGCCAGACTGCACGCTGAAAAAGTCCGCTGAAGCCCACACACGAGCGGACTGTCCGCTGAAATGTGTTTCGGCGGACTAAGTTGGCCAGACAGTCCGCCCGTGTGTACGCGGCTTCAGAAACCATTAAATCAGACCGCGACAGAAGTATAGTTAAATCACACTTGTTTAATAATAAAAATAAATAGAACAAACATAGTCAAAACATAGCCAGAGTTCAGAAACCGGAACAGATAGTCAGACAAGGCAAACGTCAGGCAGCCGGAGATGAGCATAGTAAAGCAGAAAGCAGGATCTGGAGCCAGAAGGGATGTCAGCTAAGCAAGCCTTTTAACATAGAAATGCAGGAGAGTATCTCTTTGATGTTGACTAAGGTGAAGGCAGAGATCCTCTGGGCTGGACGGCTTAAGTAGGCAGGACTGATGAGCAGGATATCATCAACAGCTGAGTAGCTGTGGAGGGATAGGAGCTGGCAATTTGCCAACAACTGAGCGACCAGCTCAGAGAAGAACGGGCTGAGCCCACCCCTAACAGTTGGTCACAGGCTGGTTGGTAAGTAGAGCTTGGAATTTTTCCAAGGATCTTTCCATGGCTTTTGTTTGGCTACTCTCTTAGCACTAAACTAATGATTGCTAAGGCAGTAGATTTTAAATTATATTTCAATCAATCAAAAATAATGAATTATCTAAATTGCTTACTCAAAGCGTAAAATGATGATTGGGTCAAATTCCGTGGGATTATTATTTTTTTTTTTGCCAGAACCTGTAGTGTTCTCTTCAATTATATCAATTGATTGGATTAACATTTAGTGAAGTTGGTTTCTATGAGGCAGGATTATTTTACTGAAACAACTGTTAGATGAGCTTTCATATCATTACATGTCTGACCAGCAATAAACTGCAGAAGATAGCCCCTGCTGATTTATCTTGAAAGGTCTGCTGTCAGATTGTTGTCTGTTGAAGCAGATATAAATGGTTGCTCAAAACAAGAGAAGGTTTACATCTATCATGAAATGCCAATCTTCTTCAGGTCAGCTATACACTTAGCAAGATTTTCATTAAACTTCATTAGACACTGTGATCACTGACACATGCATTGTAGTGGACTAAAGTCACTATCCTTAGATTTTCTCTTTGGTAACAGCTAATATGGATGCAGGCAGCTGAAGCACATAACAACAGACAAGACTGTATCCAGCAAACAGGCTGTGATCTGGCTGTATAGCAGAGTTTTTTCTAACACAGGTGCCTATGAAGCAGAATAGTAACACAGGTAGAACCCCAAAATGTAAAAAAACAGGCTGGGTTAATAACATTAACAATTAAAAATCGGAGTATCTAGGTGGTTCAAAGGACTAGGAAAATCATTTTTGTTCAATACCTTTGGTATACTAAGTAATACAAACTGCTTAGTGATGGCACAAGTGAAGCTGAACGTGTCCATACGGCATTCTATATTTTAACCAGAAGATGAAGAGGGTGCAAGAAAAGCACCCTCAGATAAGATAGGAAAACACTACAAAAATGAGAAGGGGAAGACAAGGAAGAAATTGCTGTAATAGAGAAATAGTTGTGACAGCCGGTGTGATAACGTGGGAAAAATAATTTCTCAATAACATATGTGCTATTTTCCTAGACTCTAGTGATCAATATTGGTAGTTTAAAAGACCCTCTGAACAACAGGTCAGCCTTTGCCACATTGTCCAAAAAATGCATTCACATTATCCACCACTGGCTCTCTTACAGCCATTACCTTGTGGACAAATACATCATGGTGGGTCAGTCTACTCGGTGAAGTCTCCTACTCAACATGATCATTACTCATAAAATATTCTTTGTACCCCTACACATGTAGCACCGTGGTGTTTAGAGAGGGCTGCTAACAAATTTCATTTTCCAGGTAGTAATTGTCCTGGCTAATTGTTAGAAGATCCACTAACTCTGGAATTGCTGCACCTTTTCTCACTAGGTGGCACTGTGGTTGGTGATATTAGATCGATAAGGGCATAGCAAGGTCAGACCATGAATGTATGGGGTGTCTCAGCCAATTGGCAGGGGTTAGTTTAGCCCCTTGGCCTGCTGGGAGAGCCTATTTATTTGGGTGGAGTCATGTGATCAGTGTTCTGTGCCACCTGGATGACTGTCTAGGTGGACTTGTGTTATGACTGTCCGGGTTGCTAGGCCAAAAGCCACAGGCCTATACCTGGCTTCTAGGCTGCCTGAGGCCTATCTATGAGCAGGAGAAGCAGAGTAAGGTTGGGACTGCAGGATTGGAGTCCAACCGCGTTATGAAGGTTCAGCCAGATGGGGAACCAGTTGTGGTCAGAGGTAAAGGGGAAGCAGTCACCACTAACAGACCATACACCTTATTACCGGAGACTACTGTGAGTAAGCTTGAGCAAGCACCACCAGCAGGGGACGGTGAAGAAGTGGGAAAGTTCCAGTGAGTGCCAAGCCAGGGACCCAGCAGGTTAGCGGGGGTAACACTTAAGGAGTATACAGCAGGTTAGCTGTGGAAGAGCTCAGTAGATCCAGTGACGATCTGGAAGTCTAGAGAGAGACTGGGAGCTCAGTAAGTGAAGATCTACAGTGGGATACTGTGAGATAAGAGAAGAACTATTCTATGTTACCAAGAGTTATGTATGGCTACCTTTAGTGACTGTTACAAGTTTAGTTGCTATAGGAGACAGCGGTCCCACCTATACAGATGCGGCATCCGGCTGGAGGCCTTTCCCTGTATAGCTGTCTACCTATAGTGTCTGAGTCTGCTAACTACATTGCTTCTACCTAAGGGTGTTCTGGCCCTTACCCACTCTCCCACAGTTCATGTTAAGAGACAATATATCTCTTGTTCACATTCAAAAAGTGACTGGCGCCCATCATTTCATCTTGCACTACACCCACCATTTTTTTTTATTATTATTATAGAGGTTTTATATAACACCAACAGTTTGCACAGAGCTTAATACATTACAGTTACATTACAATTTGGTACAAGAGGAATCAGAGGGCCCTGCTCATTAGAGCTTACAATCTAAAAAGGGAGGGTCAATTGATACAAAAGCTAATAGCTGTGGAGGATGAGCTGGTGGAGGAAGTAAAACAGTGTTAGTTAGAAGCAGGATAGGCTTCTTTAAATAGAAGGGTTTTCAGGGATTGCCTAAAGATGGATAGATTAGGGGACAGTCGGACAGATTGGGGTAGGGAGTTCCAAAGGATGGGAGAAGCTCTGGAAAAATCCTGGAGGTGAGCATGGGAGGAGGTGACAAGGGAGCTAGAGAGCAGGAGATCTTGGGAGGACCGAAGAGAGCAGCTTGGTTGGTATTTTGGGACTAGGTTAGTGATGTAGCTGGGGGCAGAGTTATGGATGGCTTTGTAAATTATTGTTATTGTTAGTGCTTTGAATTTTATTTGTTGGGTGAGTGGATGGATGGAGGGATTGGCAGGGAGGGGTGGAGGACACTGAATGGTTGGTAAGGTGGATGAGTCTTGCAGCGGCATTCATTATGGACTGAAGGAGGGATAGTCTATGTAAAGGTAATCCAATGAAGAGGGAGTTGTAGTAATCGAGGAGATAAACAGGGAGTGAATTAGAAGCTTGGTACTGTCATTAGTTAAAAAGGGGCGTATTCTGGAAATGTTGCGGAAGCTAAGGTGGCATGATTTGGACAGGGATTTGATGTGGTCCATGCCTGTTAACCCACTCTACAAGGAAGGATGTCAGCTCTCCCTGACTTTTGAGGTCACTATCAGGCCCCTAGAGATCTGGGAGGTCACTACACACACAGAAGCATAAAAGCTGGTATAGAATATACAGTACATACAATAATAGGGGTTATTTACTAAAACTGCATATAAACCAATCAGCTTCCAAGTTTTATCATCAAATCTTAATTGAATAAGCTGATGTTGCACCAGTTTTAATAAATCTCCCCTACGGTCTTTGGAATAAAAACTAAAAATCACTGTATGTATAGAGTGCAGGTACCTGTACTTACCTTCAGCAACGTCAGAAATACTGTGCATATAGTGAAATACTGGACTGACTATATTCTGACTAGGGATGAGCTGAACGACCGACCCCCCATTTTTTTTGTTCGCACCAGAACATTCGAAAAGAAAAAAAAAATTGTGTAAACATGTGACTGTTGTTGTTAGGAGCAGTGATAATAAAAACTTGGTATGGTTGGACCACCTATGCAGTTTGAAACACACATATTTCCAGTTAAACTTCAGAGCCTAGCTCACTATGAAGATAGATACTCGCTCAGACATTAGTTACCCAGAAAATTATCTGCCAAGTGTAGCAAGAAGTTCCGTTAACTAGGAATGGTTGAATTATTGTACGGGATATTTACTAGTCATCTAAAGAGTCTACATTTGTAGATGGGGATTTCACCCATATGTCCCACATTTTGTGAAATTTCTTAGCACATCCTCTAGACAAGTAAGTCAACGGAAAGGCAGAGTTAACCATTTCCAGAGATTGACGGATGGTGCGGCAGAAGATTTCCACCGGAGTACAATGGCCTTGCGTGCATAATAGACTAATAATCCCAGGAGGGCTCTGACTAGTGATGGACGAACTTCCGATGGGACGTTTCGCAAACGCGGACCGCGAACGTGGCCGATAGTTTGCGAACCGTAACGTTCGCGGCGGGCCCCATTGACTTCAATGGGAGGCGAACTTTGCAAACCTACAGGTCAAATTTGCAGTCACAAAATAATTACTAGCTGTGCAAACATAGTCCCACCACATGGCCAATGACATAACACATGTATGAGGTGAATCTGGGATCGACAACCACAAGCATTCTTTTTTTATATGTGAAATTGTTGTGACAATTCAGGACTGTGGAGCGCATGAAGGCAATCGAGGAGAGGGAAGGTCAGGGTAGGCAAAGAAGAGGGTGCAGGAGATGATCACCAGCCGCGTGACATACAGCAATGATACCTGCACCGTGATAGAGTCATCTGACACCAGCACCGTGATAGAGAGCACTGACATCAGCAGCGTGACATACAGCAATGACACCTGCACCGTGATAGAGTGATCTGACACCAGCACCATGATAGAGAGCACAGACATCAGCAGCGTGACATAAAGAACTGACACCAGCACCGTGATATACAGCACTGACACCTGCACCGTAAGCTGCCCCAGGAGGAAGTCAGCATAGCACAGGGATGGTGGGAGCCCCTCATAATATGCACAGCAGAGGTACAGCCCCAGGAGTAAGTCAGCATAGCACAGCGATGGTGGGAGCCCCTCATAATAAGCAGCCCCAGGAGGAAGTCAGCATAGCACAGGGATGGTGGGAGCCCCTCATAATGAGCATAGCACAGGGATGGTGGGAGCCCCTCATAATATGCACAGCAGAGGTACAGCCCCAGGAGGAAGTCAGCACAGCACAGGGATGGTGGGAGCCCCTCATAATAAGCAGCCCCAGAATGAGTATTACACAACTATATACTGCACACCAAATAGTACACCTATACCAGTCCTTAAGGACCTTTGTGGAACTAGTAGGTTGTGATTATCAGACTGTACCTCACTCAACCCTATATACTGTAGTACACTATACCTTGCCAGTCCTTATAAGGACCTTTGTGAAACTAGTAGGTTGTGATTAGCAGACTGTACCTCAGTCCCTATACTGATAAAGGACTGCTGCAGAATAGGGCAGCAGTCAGCAGTAGTGCACCTCAACCCTATATATTGTGGACCTATACCAGTCCTTAAGGAATAGCAGACTGTACCTCACTCAACCCTATATACTGTAGTACACTATACCTTACCAGTCCTTATAAGGACCTTTGTGCAAATAATGGCCAGGGTTGTGTATAACTAAGGGCTTCTGCGCTCTATGGACAATAGAGGAAGACAGAAAGAGCAGTGAATGAAAAAAGCAGCAATCACTGTATGAGTTGGCTCTCACTAATGTGAACTTAAAACAGGGTAGGGGTGTGATGCGCTAATTTACAACCATAAATATGAAACAATAATAAATAAATAAGATAGCCCTACTAATGGCAAAAATAAAGTGGAAATATATTCATAAATGGAAAAAAAAAATTTTTTGAAAGTGCAACCGTGCATTAATGAATCAAAAAGGTGACTGTGTGCATAATGCTCATAAGGTTTGCTGCAATAAATCACAAAGTGACTGTGTGCATATTACTCATAAGATTTGCTGAAAACACCAAAATGCATAAACAAAAAGGCAGTGTACAAAAATAATTAAATTCGTCCAGCAAATGGAGCGAATGGTGACAGATGATAACGTGAACAATAAAACAAATCTAGATCCAAGTGACAGCAGTGAGTCACACTAAAGTGTCCCATACATGATCAGATAGTGCAATTCGGTAAAACACACTAGATTAAAGTGCAACGTACTGAGCCAACAATCCTTCAGTGATGATCCGTGCAAGTGATGCTAGTGCTATGCAATTACCTCACCGCTGTAAGGTAAACAGCGAAAATAATTCAGGGCAACCAGGTAACAAGGGATGATCACAGGGATGGCTGTGCGGCAGGCTCTTGGAGACTCCTCCAACTTCCTCGTGTGTGGTGAATGGTAGGTAAGCTCAGAGGGATAAGCCAAAGAGAACCGCCATAGTGTAGTATTTCAAAATATATATTATTTATTAAAAATATAAAAACTACTCACAAAGGAAGTTAGGGAAAAACACAGTGACAAACAACAGCAGACCGGGTATGAACGTCACTTCCGGGTTCCTACGCGTTACGTCATCAAGACTTCAACTGGGACTTACTGGCTAGCAACCCTTCTTGATCCTCGTTACAAGGGGAAAATTTCAGAACTCACCCTGCCTTCGCAGAGGGAGCAGATGATGAAACATCTCAGGAGATCTTGAAGAAAAGTTTGTCTAAGGCCGCGTACACACGGGCGGATTGTCTGTCCAACTTAGTCCGCTGAACCGTGTTTCAGCGGACAATCCGCTCGTGTGTGGGCTTCAGCGGACTTTTTCAGCGGACTGTCTGACGAACAAAGTCTTACGGAATTTCCGTAATTTTGTCCGTTCAAACTTGGTTTTGTCCGTCCAAACTTGGTTTCAGCGGACAGTGCGCTCGTGTGTAGGCAAGTTGGACGGACTAAGTATGGCGCATGCTCAGAAAGGATTTACACGGCCGAAGGTTGCATTGCAGTGTATAGGACGTTGTTTTTCTAGTCCCGTCGTACGTGCTGTACACGTCATCACGCACGCTTTCAGCGGACTGTCTGCTCATCGTGTGTGATCAAGTCCGTTCATTCAAATTTTGAACGGACTGTCTGTCGGATTGTCTGACGAACTTAGTTGGGCAGACAATCCGCCCGTGTGTACGCGGCCTAACGCATTTCCAGACCCTGGGAGGTTACCAATCCGGGTGCTGGACAACGTGTTTCTGAGGCTTTGTTCGGTCAGAGGAAGAGTGGTGGAGAATGTGGCCGGTTGACCAATGCCTTTAAACAATTTTTCAGTCCTCAGCGCCAAGGTCTGATATGTTCAAGCAACCATCGCCAGCATCTCCATTCTATGGTGAAGGAATATCTAGGGGCAAGAGCAGACTTGGAGACCTTTCCAACAGAGCATCAACCGGGCTACTAGGTCTTGAGGATAGACCACTGACCAGAACTTGCTCAATATTGAGCTACTGTTAAACAGGGGCAGTAAAATTGGGCCTTGGGCGTTGGTGGTGCCCTAAACCAAAAATATTGTTGAAAGCTAGCGTCATCAAGATTCAGGAGGACTAGGATAGGCAGCAGAGGCAGTCTTCAAGAGATCCAAGATCCATAGCAAATTCAATCAGTTACATCTCAGCATCAGGGGCTTAATAGTTGCTGATCCAGAACTGATTCATCTTTATAAATGTGAGTCTATCAATGGAGGCTGTGGACAGGCACACTCTTTGATCCTTTCCAAACCCTCCAGCAGCACTAAATGTGTGTTTAGAAAGCACGCTGGATGCGGGACAGTCCAGTAGCTCAATGTTTGGTGCTTTTTTGTTTTTATCTTTGTTATTTTTATTATTTATCTATTTATCTTTTTATTTTTACTTTTATCATTTTTATCACCATGGACAGAAGGAGATGTATTTTTATATTGGAGATATGCAGTTTCCACAAGATCAGCTGGTCTTTGTCAAGGAATTTTTCTTTCAAAGTCTTACCTTGATTGTCATAATCACTTTTCCTAGTACAGTTCTTTTTAAGTCTGCAAAACTGTCTCTTGGGTATGTTATTTAGCCATTGGGGATGATGGCAGCTTTTGTAATGAAGGAATGAATTTCCTGCCGTAGGTTTAGTGAAATTCTTGGCATGGATTTCCTTACCAACAAAAAACAATTCTAAGTCAAGGAAGGCTAACCTTTCTTTATCCATGACAGAAGTAAGCTGTTAACCCATACTGTTATTATTACAATGAGTGACAAACTCCGGGATTAGGGAAGCATCACCATCCCAGATGATGATCACATCATCTATATATTGTCCATAGTCCATAGATGTGGGAAGAGAACAGGTTATTTTTCCAAATGTGAAAGGATTCCCTTTGACCCATGGTAAGGTTAGCATATGAGGGCGCAAAGTTGCCCCCATAGCTGTCCCATTTACTTGTAAGAAAAATCATTATCGAATAAGAAATAGTTATGAGGAGTGATGCCGCGTACACACAATCAAACTGTCCGGCAGACTAGAGTCCGCTGGACAATCCGCCTGTGTGTGGGCTCCGGCGGACTTTTTTTTTCCCAAAAGTCTGGCGGACTTAGAAAGTAGATTTGACTCAAAAATTGTATGCCGGACTACGAGTCCGGTGGACAATCCGGCCATGTGTGTGCTAGTCCGCCGGACTTTTGAAATGAACGGACTTAACCGCACACGGAGAAAAGTCTGTTCATTTTGAATGCGGCTCCAGGTAGACGGGACTAGCGCAGGAGTTCGAAGTCGCCCCCCTTTGACGGCGAGATTGACACATCGCTGGCCCCGTCATCTGGTATGGACTTAAAGGGGAAGCCCTACACAGAAAAAACGGCGTGGGGGTCCCCCCCAAGGTGTATATAAGACCCTTATCCAAGCACGCAGCCCGGCCGGTCAGGAAAGGGGGTGGGGACGAGCGAGCGCCCCCCCCCCCTCCTGAGCGGTACCAGGCCGCGTGCCCTCAACATCATAATCACCCGTGACCCCGCCCATTGTCCCTACATAAGTCGCCACGCAACAGGGTCCCTGTCATTACGGCCAGAGACAGCGTTGAGTCACCATCTCAAGGAAGAAGAAGAGAAGGCTGCGATGACAGCGGCGACAGAAGACAGAAGAACCGAAGAGGGGGACAAGTCCCCCGAAGTCGGAAGAAGAGGCGGTGACAGAAGACCGGGCCACCGCTAGTAAAAGAGCTAAAGGAAGAAAGCGGAGGCCCGGCAAGAAGAACCGAAGAGGGGGACCAGACCCCCGAAGAGGGGGACAAGACCCCCGACTGTCAGTTTCTTGTCCTTCTGTGGCACTGTGGCCCCCTCTCTCTAGGATCACATTACTCCTCAACCTGGGAACCAACATTGGAGCCTTCAAATTGCTGCGCATACTCCAGCAGCATGTAACCAACACTATGGTCGAATAATTCTGGTGACTCCTCCATGCATGATGGTGGGGCTACAAGGCCGCTTTGGCAGCTGCATTGGAAGGCAAACTACTATGAGTCTTATATACTGTGGGGTGTGGACTTAGTCCCCTGAGCCGTGATTGGCCAAAGGCACCCTGCCTTTGGCCAATTATGGCTCTCGCAGCAGATCGTGCTGTGATTGGCCAAAGCATTCAGGTCAGATGCATGCTTTGGCCAATCATCAGATATAAATGCACTGTGACCTTGCAGTGCATTATGTGGTGTTCCGCGGTGCTCAAATTTCCCACGAGCGCCCCATAATATTCGCTGCAGGGTGAACGTCCGATGTTCGAGTCGAACTTACATTCAGCTCAAAAATCAAGCTCATCCCTAACGCTGACAGTCAAAGCTTCTGCACTCTGAGGCTTGTCCACCAGTTCCTGCCTCATGCACATTTCAGTTGTTTAGATAGGTAGCCCATCATAGTAATGGACCAAATGGAATATGATGTTACTTAGCGGCAAGCTCTGACATTGCCAGAAGTGCCAACATTTTGCCTTTTAGAACAACCAATATTTCTATAGAGATATATTGTATTACAGGGTATGTGGAACACTGATTATTTTACTGACTAAAACACTGAAGCATTTGTTTGACCATCACTGGAAAGTATTTTTTTTGTCTTTTTTTAAAACCTAAAAGAAATATGTGTGGATGGCAACTCTTTGCATTTGTGGTGGTTTTAGGTTCAATAATGTGTCATTGTCACCCCTGAGTATGCTAAATAAATATAATAATTTATTGGCAGCACCTAGCTGTGAAGTGTGGCATCAACAACTAACTGTAAATGGGTGCAAAAGTGATTTATGTTTATAAAGGTGTTAGAAACAGAAGTGTGTCATAGCTGACAGGGATGGGTGATGTGAGACAATTTTGTTGTGTTTAGACTGGCGGAGGAATTAACCAGCTATCATAGGAAATTCACTTATGTATTCATTAAAGCTCATCTAATCCCCAAAACAAAAAAAAATAATATATTGCAACTCATCAGTCCTTAGCTAAAGTAGTTGCATTAGTCTTCTTTTTTCCATATTTTATCACTTTATTTTCACCTGCAAATAAAACACGTCTCTGGGTGGCTATGCTCACTCCCCCACTTTGTGTATGAAAGGAGCCATGGCTGTCACACAGTCTGGTGTCAGACAGAGTCTCTAGTTTAACCTGGGACCTCTGCTGTGTCTGGTAATGACTCTTCTTTCTGAGCTACTGTCAGGGATGGGTTCAGCCCTTCCTTCTCTGAGCTGGCCGCTCAGCTGTCAGCTAATTGCCAGCTCATATCTCTCTCCACAGTTACTCAGCTGTTGTTGATATCCTGCTCATCAGTCCTGCCTACTTAAGCCATCCAGTCCAGAGGAGCTCTACCTTTGCCTTGGTCAACATCACTAGGGATGGCCGAACTGTTCGTCCGGTGGTCGGTTCGCGGCGAATTTTGCGTGTTCGCGATTCGCCCATTCGGCGGACTATTTCCGCTGTTCGCCCGGCGGACTTATGTGTTTACAGTGTGACAGAAATTTGACCCATGATGACACATCCATCATGGGGTACAGGACAGCCAATGGAGACATTTCAACACATGGACAATTGGACACTCCCCCTAACTTATAAATAGACCTGATCTGGTGGCCATTTTACATTCTTTCTTGTGTCATTATAGGGAGAGGTTGCTGTGTGGAGCAGGGAGAGACTGCAGTGACACAAATCGCTAGCTATTAGGTCCACAAAAGTCCTTTTAAGGACTGGTATGGTATAGGTGTAGTACAGGATATAGGGTTGAGGGCACTGCTGTGCTAGTGTTTGTTGCAGCAGCCTGTCTTTTGTCAGTGCAGAGAAAGACAGGACGCTGTGTGCAGCAGGGACAGTCAGTTTAATCACTAGCTGTTACTATTAGGTCCACAAAGGTCCTTTTAAGGACTGGTATTGGTGTACAGTATATAGAGTTCAGTGCACTGCTGTGCTTGTGATTGGAGCAGCCTGTCTTTTGTCAGTGCAGCAGGGACAGTCAGTTTAATCACTAGCTGTTACTATTAGGTCCACAAAGGTCCTTTTAAGGACTGGTATGGTATAGGTGTAGTACAGTATATAGGGTTGTACATGTATAATATACTTTCTTCCAAATATAGAAAGAATATTATACTTTACTGCTGCCCTATTCTGCAGCAGTCCTTTATCCGTGTAGGGACTGAGGTACAGTCTGCACATCACTAGCTACTCGGTTCACAAAGGTCCTTGTAAGGACTGGTATAGCTGTACAATATATAGGGTGCTGGTGCACTACTGCTGACCTATTCTGCAGCAGTCCTTTATCAGTGTAGGGACTGAGGTACAGTCTGCACATCACTAGCTACTCGGTTCACAAAGGTCCTTGTAAGGACTGGTATAGCTGTACAATATATAGGGTGCTGGTGCTCTATATCACGGTGCTGGTGTCAGTGTTCTATATCACAGTGCTGGTGTCAGTGCACTCTATCACGGTGCTGGTGTCAGTGTTCTATATCACGGTGCTGGTGATCATCGTCTGCACCCTCTTCATAGCCTACCCTGACCTTTCCTCTCCTCCATTGCCTTCATGCGCTCCTGAGTCCTGAATTGTCAAAATTTCACATATAAAAAAAGAATGCTTGTAGTTGTTGATCCCAGATTCACTTCATACATGTGTTATGTCAGTGGCCATGTGGTGGGACTATGTGTACACAGCTAGTAATTATTTTGTGGCTGGAAATATGACCTGTAGGTTTTCAAACTTCGCCTGCCATTGAAGTCAATGGGGCCCGCCGCGAACTTTGCGGTCCGCGAACTTCCGGCTGTGTTCGCGGTTCACATTTGCGAAACGCCCCGTCGGAAGTTCGTCCATCTCTAAACATCACAAGAAAAATCTCCTGCGTTGCTGTTTTTAAAGACTGGCTATACTGACATTCTGCCTCCGGTTCCTGCTTGCTGTTCCACTATTTTGGTCCCTGACTTCTGGCTTGGCTGACTATCTGTTCTGGTTACTGAACTTTGGCCATGTTTTGACTATGTTTGTTCTTTTTACTTTTATTATTAAACAAGTGTGATTTAACTGTACTTCTCGATCTGGTTTCTGACAGCTACCTGAAATGCTGGACAGCACCCTGTCTCATCCATTGGACAACCCTACATTGTGCTTTGACTTCTGCTGAACCTTGAACTCTTTGCTCCTCCCATGAACTTCCTGATTTAAGACATGTCTCTGCACTTCCTATTCAGCAGATTATTGTGCTCTCTTCAGTCAGTATCTCAATCTCATTTTCCCTGCTGCCGTCCATAATGTGCTACCACTCATTACTGACCTTTGGCTTGAGTTACAGACTTTGCTTCTGTTTGATCCTTACCTGCTTATCCACTTCTGGACCCTGGTTTCCTCACCTCTTGGTGGGCTGACCCTGGGGCCCGTGAACTGGTAATAACACTCAGCAAAATCCACCACCAGGAACTCTGGTGAACACCGGTCAGTACTTAGACTCCACATCTCAGATGAGCCCCTGTCATCCACCAGAGTGACTGTCTATGTACCTATCCTGCTGATCAGTGGTAGTCCCGCTACTGCTATAGCAACTGGTCTTTGAGCCTGACCCCTGATTGTGACTGGACTTCAATCAGGTCTTCCTTCCCCTATTTCCATTACTCGAAGGTTCAAAGGATTAGTCATTTACATTTTACAAGAAGTGACAAGGAAACTGCATTTCTGGCAAGATCAGCAGGTACTTTTTGTACTAGCTGAAAATATTCTTTGCCTGAAATGTGAAAGCTAATGCAGCCACATCTAATGAATGGTAAACTGCATTAGATTACATCTTTGCTAATAGAAGTAATTATCCTTTAACCAATTGTCGACCTTCTTGCGCCGATATACGGGACATTCATGATAAACCCTGTATGGGTACGTTGTCCCCTTTAAGACACATAGCAGGCACACGAGGCATGGTGGAGGACCCGATGCTCGTGGTTGGGAGGCGCGATGGCCGCCAGGCACCCGCGATCGAGGGCACAAGAGCCAGCACAGAGATTTGTGTGTGTAACCAACACACAAATCCCTTTTCTGTCAGGGGAGGAGATACAGATTGTCTGTTCCTTCTAAGTAGGAGCAACGATCTGGCTCCTCCTCTAGTCAGTCCCATCCCCTCACAGTTAGAAATACACCTAGGGATCACATCTAACCCCTTGATCGCCCCTAGTATTATCCTCTTCCCTGCCAGTGACATGTACATAGTAATCAGTACATTTTTATAGCACTGATCCCTGTATAAATGTCAATGGTCCCAAAAATGTGTCAAAAGTGTCCGATCTGTCTGCTGCAATGTCGCAGTACCACTAAAAATCACAGATCAGCCATTACTAGTCAAAAAATAAAAATGGCGAAAATCTTTCCCATAGTTTATAGACGCTATAACTTTTGCGCAAACCAAACAATATATGCTTATTGCGATTTTTTTGGAAAAATGTAGAAGAATACATATTGGCCTAAACTGATGAAGAAATTGTTTTTTAAAAAACATTTGTGGTTATATTTATTATAACAAAAAGTAAAAAGGATTTTTTTTTCTAAATTGTCACTCTTTTTTTGTTTATAGCGCAAAAAATGAAAACCGCAGAGGTAATCAAATACCACCAAAAGAAAGCTCTATTTTGTGGGAAGAAAATTACGTAAATTTAGTTTGGGTACAGTATTGCATGACCGCAAAATTGTTAGTGAAAATGATGCAGTGCCAAATTGTAAAAAGTGCTCTGGTCAGAAAGGGGGTAAAATCTTCTGGGGCTGAAGCTGTTAAGAAGACACTATCAGAAAAAATGTGCTTGCCAATTTAGTAGATGACAATTAAGAGCAACCTATCCCCTTTACTGCTGAATCTGGGGATATTAAATTTAAAAAAAAAGAAGAGGTATGGCCAAGTATTCATTTTTTCCTTAGAAGCACGCATGACGGAAACACCAGAAAAACAAATTTAAAATCATTCTTCATGGTTTTCTACACAAATTGATTAAAAATATCTGAACTGTGCACATATTAGAAACCAAACTGTATTTAAATAAACTCTGTTATACAAAGACAAAACATATTTCATCTCATACTTTCCTGAGCACTTTCTTCCCTGTCCGCCTTCCATTTATCTTAATGCTTGCTTATTTGGCCTTCTGGCAGCCACTTAAACGGATCCAATAAATTTTGCATGGCTTTGAAAGACAATCAATACTTCTGCAGAATCTTCTGAGAAAGCTAATTATTTTTTTTTCAATGTCAGGTACTATGTTAAATTCTTGTAAAAGAAAAAGTGTGATCTGTATATAGACCAAACAAATAAGCTTCAGGTAGGATGTGTGGGCAATAAAGAGAACCACTTCCAATTTGGCTTATAGAAGAATTTGAATATTCTTTCATGAAACACACTAAGAGAGATCTTGGGATCTATGAGAAAGACCCTTGGGAGTGTTTACTTTACAACCCTTATTTGGAGTGGTGATGCAGGGAGTACACTAAGGACCTCGCCAGGCTGGAAGACGTGTTCATATCTAAAGGCCTTTTGTGACCCTCTGTAGTGGGGGGGTCATGCCCTTTTGGTAAGCGGCAAATTTAATTGTGTTTCGGTGGTGGATCAAGCACTATTGAAATGGACCCAGCAATGGATTTCTTTTGATTCTTTATGGTTTATTTGTGGAGGACTTTTGTTCACAGTTTTTTATAAAAAAAAAGTAGTCTGCTGTGATTTATACACTCGGACTTATTGTTCATACACTGGGTGTGTGTTTTGTGTAGAGTTTTTTGAGTGCCTATATTATTATAGACATATGTTATGTGATTTTATACCGCAAGGAATGAGTGATTTGCATTTATAATTTATATATGTATTCTGCTATTTATGACACAAGTGTACACTAATTTACGTGTAGAGGATACTAACTGTCCACTTAAAGTGCAGCAGGGAGCAGTAATAAAGTTTCATTTACATAACACAGGAACTATACTGACACAATGTCTCAATGGCAATTATGCTAGGTGTAGACTAACTGAATGTGCACTGTCCATAGAAATGTAGAAAAGGGGAGAAGGGAACAAAGAAGACTTGCAGGATGGTTTTGCAGACGGGGCAGTCCTTTATGTTTTTCTTCTGCCAGCTACCATTGGGGCCCTTTGAGAAGCATTGGTGCACTTAATGACAGTTTCAATAAGCCAGCATGCAGTATAGATGCAGTGAAAATGCAGCAAACATGCAGTATATATGCAGTATAGGTGTAATATAGGTGTGGTACACCTAATGTCCTGTCTCCAGTAACTCAGTCAATGCTGAGTACAATGGGCAGTGCCCTTTTCCAGTCCCTGTGGTAAAGCTGTGATCTGTCTTTTGAAAATGGGACCCCGTCAGTCTTTCCACAGAATGTCTCTGGAGATTCAGCTGTAGGAAGTAGAGGGTGAGGATGCTCTGTTCTTCATTGTTGGATTTGTGATTCATAGAAAAGATGTCTCTCCCCAGTAGCCTCAGAAGATACACACCAGGAACTTCACAGCTGATTAGGGTGTAGTGTTTTAGAAAAGCCTCAGAGCCGGAGTATATAGAAAGACAAAAAGACTCCATACAGTATAATATTGTCTTCTCTTTGCAGTTTATTGGCAGCAGTGCATATACACAGGATAGCAAAAGTTCCAAAAGTTCATGTCTCAATCCAAACAATCCAAACACTTCCTTAAAACTTCCTTAAAATCCAGACAGTGATCGCATATGCACAGTAGTGTGTGTACATGTCCGTCCCGATGATCGTTTCGTCATAAATTACATCATCAGGGGTACATAAACACACCTCTACCTGCTCTATAAATGCTCCAATTGACAGACAAGGGAGCACAGCCATTGGTCAAAAAATTTGCTCAAGGACAATCATTAGTAGACAGGCCTGTCATAGGTGAAGTGAAAAAGATTGACCTATGCAGTCATTGGTGAAATCATGTGTCCATCATCCTGGATGAACAGATTCTTTGTAGACAGCAATAGAAGAGGCACTGGAATACACTGCACCATCTTGTGGAGCAAAATATAACCTCACATGAATGAAATTAAATCAATTAATGCTGTCATTGGTGAAAAGATGTGTTCATCTATCAAGATGAACAGATCCTTTTATAGACAGTAGTACAAGAGGCACTAGAATAGACAGCACCATCTTGTGGGTCAAAATCAAACTTCACACAAGTAAAATTTAATCAATCATGTAGGCTCGCTTCCCTGAAATTCCAATTGAACATATAAAACGTATTCAAAAATCAAAACAATGCATGTAAAACATACATAAAAAATACATACATTTAATAACCTAAATAATTTGAATTTAATATGGGCACATGTACATGTACAAAATCTGAGTTCATGGATATTATTAAGAAAAAATAGAATACAACAGAAATAAAAATAAATTAAATGGATTCATTCAAAAATGTAACATATTGTAATGTGTGGTGCAAGGGACAGCTATTATTAATAAAAAAGTTGATGTCCCACTCCACATTCAAACCATGAGGCACATGAGAACCCAATTTATAAATCCAGTTGGTCTCAGCTCTGGAGATATTCTGCTTGCCATTGCTCCCACGCCAGTGAGGGACATACTTCTCAAGGGCAACAAAAGTGGTGCTCTTGGGATCTCGATTATGTTTCAAAGCATAATGCTTTGAAACATTATGCTTCTCAAAGCCCTTTCTGTTGTTGGCTACTTGTTCCGCCAGCCTGACATGTAACATATAAACAGTACATCCTACATATTGTAGGCTACAAGGGAATCTAAGAAGGTAAACAACACAATTAGTTGTACGTGAAATGAAGGCCTTAATAGGGTAAGTGACTCCTGTACCCACCAAAGTAAATTCAGTCATCTTCCTCCCTTTGTGTGCATTGATTCTGCAAGTTTGATACTTCCCACAGAGATAGTAACCCTTCAGATCACCAAAAAAGGTGGGTCTGGTAGGGGGATGCACCATCCTTATGCATTTTTTTAGGGTGTTACCCCCAAATATCTTGTTTGTTTTTTGGTAGGGGGATTAGGGACATTGGGCGCTACCGTATTCCTTGGGTTAGTTGCTCCTCTGAAAATGACCCTTGGACGATCTGATGTTAGAGGACAAAGGACATGGTCATTCTTAATGACTGGCTAGTGTCTATTGATAATGCTCTTAATTGCCCAATGATGACTCGAATATGTGGTAATAAAATGCTAGAACAAAATTATCCACATTCTCACCTCGATGGTGATACTTAAAGCAAGTTATAATGAAAAATGACAACCCAACCAGCATACTTCACAACAAACCAACTCTCTCAGTACAACATGGGAACCAGGGATATACGCTTGTTCACAACTGTAAAATAAAATCAATCTTTTAGCACCTTCTTACATTGAATGAAAACCTACTCCTGATTTCCCCTCACTCCTGTACTACTTTTCTACCTTCTATAGTTGCAAAATGACTTTGTGTTTTATGGAGAATATACTGCAAATAACTGAGATGAAGATTACAAGTCGTAATACTAAAAGATGGCTACCCCTTGCAGCCAACAAGGACAAAATTAGCTACTACACTAGAATAATGTTAATTTACAATACTGTATACTGAACATACTACAGTTGCTCAACTCTCAACATCTACCCTCTTTATCTCAATATGTCACCTATTATACTATTCTTGTTCGCTGCTGTAATGTGAAAACATAATAAAAACTATTGAAAAAAAAAATCATGCAACATGTGACAACTTATTGTGAGAATCATCGCACCTTGTAGCTGCAATATAACAGCCTATAGGGAAATTGTATACCATTTACAAATAAGGTTTCTATTCTCTGGTTCTCAGTGCATGTGATAGCAGTTATTTTGACAAAAGCCATGATGCCCATTTGAGAATACATCCTTATTTATGTGAGTTTATATATATGATAACCATAGGAGAAAGTGCTAGCCAAAAATATTGTATTGTGCTCCACTATGCACACAGAAGAAAACATGATATTTAATTAGTAAAAACTAATATAAACCCCAGTAACTACCAGCATAAGATCAAAGAAAGATGAGGACTAAAGATGACATCTTGGAACCAGAACACAATCTATGTTTCTCAATTTATCAGTGATAGTTTTGTAATATAATGTCAAGCTTTATTATATCTGACATTATTATATACTGTATGTTCTTGCGCAGAGTTTTCCAACCAGGGCTATGTGGAATCCTTTGATTTCTTCCGTAGTTTCTAAGAAGATCGTTGAGTCATCTATATATAGAGAATGGCAGCAATATAAAAGGCCCGCCTCCCCCGTTCAAAGAGACTTTTTCATTAATAGAAGATATAGTACAACCAGGGCCAGTGCTAGACTATTTTGCGCCCTAGGCAAGACTAGCTATTTGCACCTCCACCCCAAAAAATAAAAAACAAATAAAACTTCAACATTTTTAAAGTAAAGTAACACGATTGTTAAAGAGCCAGCACGTTTTTAAGAACTGATGAGCCATCAACAGTCAGCGGGTTTCCCTGCTTACAGCTGAATGTAAAGAAAATAATTACCAGCATTAATAAATTAATGGAAAAAAACAGCGTGGGGTCCCCCCAATCCATACCAGGCCCTTTGGGTCTAGTATGGATTTTGAGGGAAACTCCCATGCCAACATTTTAAAAAGAAACTGCGTAGGGTCCCCAAAAAAACATACCAGACCCTTATCCAAGCATGCAACCCGGCAGGCCAGGAAAGGGGGGGTGAGCCCCCCTTCTTAACCATACCAGGCCACATGCCCTCAACATGGGAGGGAGGTGCTTTGGGGCAGGGGGGCTGCCCCTCAAACCACCTTGTCCCCATGTTGATTGGGTCAAGGGACGGCCGGTGGTTGCAGGGGTCTACTGGGGGGAAGCTTATCGGATCCTGAAAGCCCCCCCTGTAACAAGGGGGCCCCCAGATCCTGTCCCCCTATGTGAATGAGTAGGGGTACATTAGTACCCCTACTCATTCCCCCAAGAAGTGGTAAAAAAAGAGCAAAAATGCAACCAATGGTTTTTGACAAGTCCTTTATTAAAAAAAAAAAAAAAATTTAAATTGGACCCCGGTGTGTAGACCCAACATCAATCAGGATGAAAGCTGGCCACTGATCTGAAAAGCAAAAAATAAAGCTCCACTCCTGACTAAGCCTCCCGCCAAATGACAGTGCCGCTACCTCCCACTGCGAAATAAACAAAGTGGTGAGGCAACCGGCAATGTCACCGGGTGACCCTGCCCCATATAACATCACCAACCAGGGCATGCTGGGTCAATGACATCACAAGGGGAAGGGGCCATCCGGAAATGTCACTGAGTGGCCCCACCCCTTAGTTTATTTTGCGGCAGAAGGTGGTGGAGTTGTCATTTGGCATGAGCCTTCGTTGGGAGCAAAGCTTTTTTATCCCATACTCATTCACATGGGGGAGCGGGATCTGGGGGCCCCCTTGTTAAAGGCCACAGCTGATGATTCACTGGTTGTTAAGGACATAGTGGCTTCCCACTTCCTCACAACCATGACAGTTATGGGTTGTTAAGGATGCCAGCAGCCACTGTTTTTTAAATAAAATTTAACTATTAAAATACTGCATCATTCCGCTTTGTGAATGGAGCCCTGTGTGGGAAAGCAAGCAGTGTGTTAGGAAACTGGTGGAGGAGATTAGGAAAACTAATGACAGGCTTGTCTGGTAATACACTGGTAATGTTCAGTCTCTGCAAACAGGTTTATGTGCACAGTTGCTGATGTCGCTCACTCCAAGCAAACAGCTCCACTGACATTTCCAGAGCACCTGATTAATAAGCAGGTCTGAAGGGGAAGTACCTACTCTCCTCAATTAACCCCTTCTTGGCCCAGCCCCAGGCTGACTCCCTACAGAATGTACAGAGGTTAGCTATTGCTTTCAATTCCAATGTTGTTTTCAACTGTGGCTAGTTTAACATGTATATGTTGTGGAGACACAGGTTGCTGAAAAAAAGTTCATTATTTAGCACCTTAAGGCTAGGTTCACACACTGCAATCAAATTTTGATGTGATTATGTGATTCAACTCGGATGTGGTTTGCATATTCTTTGGGGCCAAAATCACTCAAAAGTAGTGCAGGAACCTTTTTCACAATCACATCATGCTGAGTTGCATTCATGTGAAAACAATGTGATTTCCATTGTTATGTGATTCTGTGCAATTCAAGTCACATCTGAAATCACACTAGTGTGAACGGTGCCTAAAGGGGTTTGGCGGGCCCATAGAAGTTGTGTTACATGTGTTGTCAAGGCATAATAATGCATGTTAAAAATGCACCTTAAAGTGGTTGTAAACCCTTACATATATCTTGTGAAATAACTAACCTCATATGATACACAGAGATAAAACAAATCCTCCCATGTACGTTGTACCTGTTTATCTACAGCCATCTTTCCTCTACACTCATTCAACTTTCAGAATTTACACAGGATCTCTCAGCTCTGAAAAGCAGGGAGCAGGAAGCTACAGTTACATCAGTGAGAAAAGCTCTGAGAGACGAGTGGAAGGAAGGGACACACACCCCCTTCATACAGCACAAAGCAACAGAGCTGAGGCTGTCAATCACAGACTGTGTCGGGCCGTGTCACAATTCTTCTCTTGGTGTCAGGAAAAACTCAGCAGAAGTGACTCATGCTTATAGCAGAGAGAAATTACACTTAGTGCTCTGGATTGAGACAAGTACACACCATAGAGGGATATGCTTTATTCATATTTCATGTCTGAGGTTTACAACCACTTTACCAAACATACAATGCAGACACATACATGTGTAACCATCCCAAAGGTTCAATTCAAAAATAATTTTCTAGTATCGCACTTGTTCTCATACAGTCTCGTAATTAGAAATCTAATGTAGTCTTACATCTAATTCCTAAGCTGACATATATCTCTATGGAAAGAAGTTCTGTAATGTCATCTAGAATCAGTCAAAACAAGCATCTGACTAGTGAACTATCTGGGAAAATAATCAAGAAATCAATCCACCCACCTTCAAACTGCTTACCAAACTATATTAATGCATTGCATTTTCAAATAAGAATATCAAAAGCTGCTTAAGAACAGCATTACTGGTACTCATTGTGTTTGCTAATTTATATATGGCACAAGAGGCCTGATCTGTGAGTGAGCATAACCTCTATGTGATAGACCTATGCCTTGGAACAAACAATACAGCTGAGCTGGACCTACTTCTTTTGTGCAAGGAAAGAAACATACATCTGCTCTTCCAACTGAGATACCAATTTAGCAATCCACAAATGGGACTTGAGCACTTTCTGTACTAATTAACACTGCTAGCTAATTTGTCAGAGACTTTTTTTTTAAATAAATATATTCCAGAAGGGTTTAAGCTGAAGCTATCCCACTGTGAAAAATTGAAATGTTTTCTGTAGATTTACCAAGTTCTCCCAGTAGCAAAACCAACAGCAACTCTTCTGCTTAAAAAATGTAAATGTGATTTGATTCCCATTAAGGGCATTTAACTTGCAAATCTGAGCATCACACTGCAAGCGCTTCTAACTTCAGTTCTGCATTTTGATTAGCCTCAGGCTGTGATGCCTCTGATGAATTAGTAATAGGAGCAAGAAGAGGTAATAAATAAAGGTTAACGCTAATTGTGAAAGCCAACCATGATTTAACCAGTTCTCTACTATCACAGGCTGGACATTTAAATATCTGTCATTTTTTATTTTTAAAGAATTGAAGCTATAGCTACTGTTCACAGTTCCTGTGAGATCTCTAGATGACATACATTATTTGTTTAATGATCAGTGCACTGTGGTATATAGCCAGCTGCATTAAATTATGTATTAATGGGGATATCATGTTCCTCACTGTTCCTTTACTGGTGTAAAGAATACATACAAGACTACTGATGCATACTGGTGCAGGTTGTATTCCATCCTAACTGCATAAATGAAAACAGAACAAGAGCACCTCATTGACAGATGCTTGCTGCCACAGCATGATCACTGTGCAACAAATACTCAGCGTGGTGACCAAATACCGCTTTAGTGTCAGACCCCTTACTTTTTTACAGGTTATAGTCACGACACTCAATTTACACAGAATAGTAATAATCAATATCTGAAAAGGCTGATGGTTGTGAAACAGAATGAATAATATAAAAGTGTTACATGGTGATTGCCACTTTACCGAAAGCAGTCTTTAAATACAAGGCACTTACACCCCCTTCCTGCCCAGGACATTTTTCAGCTTTCAGCGCTGTCACACTTTGAATGACAATTGCGCAGTCATGCTACACTGTAAGCAAGGGAAATTTTTATAATTTTCTTCACACAAATAGAGCTTTCTTTTGGTGGTATTTAATCACTCCCGGGTTTTTTTTTTTTCATAAAAAAAAAAATAAAAAAGACCCAAAATTTTGAAAAAAAAGGTTTTCTCAGTAAATCAGGCACTGATGGGCACTGATGAGGTGACACTTATGGGCACTGATGAAGCGGCACTCATGGGGCACTGATTAGGTGGCACTGATGAGGAGGCACAAATATGCTGCACTTATGGCCACTGATAGGCGGTACTGGTGAGCACTGGGCACAGATAGTTGGCACTGGTGGGCACAGATGGGCGGCACTGGTGGACATGGATGGGCAGCACTGATGGGTGGCTCTAATGGGCATTGATGGGTGGCATTGATGAGCAGCAGTGATGAGCATTGATGGGCAGCAGTGATGGGCCTTGATAGGCAGCACTGATAGCCAGCACTGACTGGCATCACTAATGGCCACTGATTGCTGGCACTTGTGGGCACAGATTGGTGGCAATTGTGACTGGTTGGCACTGGTTGCTGGCAGTGGTGGGCACACAGTTCTGGCACTGGTGGGCACTTAATTGTAATCAGGACACTGATGATCAGTGTCCTGATTACATCCCTAGCTGTCCCCTGTGAGGAGATGCGGCTGATCGGCTCTCCTCTCCTCATACACTGTCAGTGTAAGGCGGGGAGCGCCGATTACCAGCATCTCTGTGTTTACATGTGACTGGCTATGATTGGACACAGCCGATCACATGGTTAAAGAGCCATGGCCGCGGCCATGATCATCGCGTTTCGTGCCCCCGGGGGCACGCAAGAACGGACGTTCTGGAAATCCGTCATATGATGTCCACCCAGAATGAGGGCCGCAAAGCCCACCTGTTATTTGACAGCTGGTGGGCGGGAAGTGGTTAATCAAAGACCGTTTAATCACACCCATTGTAAAATCTTAAAATTGCTGAGTTAAATCTGAATGCCACTAAAGTCTATAGTCGGGGTGGGAGGTGAAGTCGGGTGGCATGTGAAGATCTTGGAAATCAATTCTGGCCATTTTCAAGGCTAATAAGCAAGAGATTATCAAACAAATGGCATGAGGAGATGAACCAATGTGTGTGTGTTTTTTTTTAAAACCACCATTTAGCAAGAAGGAGGGTCCTAATTTTTATGTGACTTTGAGAGTGATATGGGAAAAAACTCCAGTGATTTCAATTACATGCTTGGGAGATGACTTTAAGCTGTATGTATTGTTACTGAATTCAATTATCTTGGACAGCATCAGCAACTCCGAATTCTGGCATCTTGTATGAGTAATACATTTTTTTAACATGTACATTATTGATTGGCTTAAATACAGCAGCACCCTAATCCATCAAAAAAGAATGCATAAAATAATTCAGAACCACAATCCCATATACCTCTAACCCCCTCCCATCCCTGTATCACCAATTATTGCCCAAATATTCCAAGTATAGACCTCAGGTATGTGTTTGGAAGAAAATGTCTAACGTCAGGACACTATGCCAATTGAAAAGCCAACAAATAGCAAAAGCTTTGCAGTATTGGCTTTTTTATTACTGTATCTGCAGCTGACAACATTGTTGTGGTCTACAGCTTCTGCCTGAACATGCATGAGGAAACACAAGACTATATACTAAAGAGCTCTGCAGAAGCAGCACCTCAATGAGACTAGTCAGCGTCAAAAGGCACTTGTGGGTGGAGTCATCTGCACCCATGCATGTGGGGTAAAACTCACGCAGAGCACGTTCATCGATGTTTGGGACCAGGCGGAGACTGTGGTCATGTGAACAATCAAACATTAAAGCAGTTCCCTGACTTATGCCACGCACACACAATCGGAATTTTGGTCGGAAAAAGCTCTGATGGTTTTCCCATCGGAATTCCGACGGGATTTCGCTCAAGCTGTCTTGCGTACACACGGTCACGCCAAATTCCGACCATCAAGAACGTGGTAACATACAACACGTATGACGGGACTAGAAAAAGGAAGTTCAATACCCAGTAGCCAATAGCTTCCATCTCATAGTTGAATCTGAGCATGCGTGAATTTTTGCGCGTCGGAATTGCATACACATGATTGGAATTTCCGAAAAAATTGAGAACATGCTCTCAAATTTTTGCAGGCATTTTTGCTAAATTCCAATGGAGCATACACACGGTTGCATTTTCCGATGAAAAGCTCTCATCGGTCTTTTGCCAAATTCCAATCGTGTGTACGCGGCATTAGAGACAGAGCTTCACTGAAGTAATAAAGTGTAGAGTTCTTCTAAAAAGCTACTTGTCCCAAGTCACTAAACCCTCTAACTTGTATGTTTGTAATAGGAGGGATGTCCTGAGCCTGTGTCCACTCCACCAGTCCAGGGTACCCCTGTTACCTCACTGGAAGTAACAGAATGGGGATCTGCCGAGCACATAGCACAGACTTCATTCATGCTCTCACTTAACTCTGTCCTTTCCATACCATGGGACTAGGACATAGATCTCTGTAAAGCTAGCCTGCTCCCAGTTGATATGGGAGACGGACTGCTAGGGAGGGCGCTGGAACATCAACCCCCTCATTAATGGAGAACCTGTCACCTTACCAGGTACCATGCCTAATGACTGGTTGTAGTGTTGCTTCATTCAATTATAGACCCAGGTTATTTGGAATACATCAGAACCAACATGCATCCCTTTGAACAACTTCAGGCCAGGCTTAGAACAGTTAACAGATTTTACTGTTGAAATGCTGCATGATAATACAGCAAGAACAATGTCCTTTCCGTGATCCTAACATAATGTAGTGGCCCAGCCATAACTCCATGAGGTGGGAGTCCATATAGGCATAGTGCATGACTTAGATGCTGTTCGTGGTTTCAGAAGCTGTGTTTAGAGGCATTCCCGGTTTCAGCGGGTTTTCGTCTAGTAGTGTTTTTAAAGGGAAACATTTTTATTAATTACTTTTGAGCCTGGAAAATGCTAAAAACACACCAAAAACTCAATTATCACTGTATGCAAGCTTGATATATCATGTGATATTCCCCTGATCGGCCAATTAAGCTGTACAATGCATATTTTCTGGGTAATTACGCAGGTAAACATACATATTAGAAAAGCATTCTGTTGACATGCTTTGAGCCATCAATGGATGTGTCTAGTAGTGACAAACTCTGGTCCTCTTAGACAATTTTCTATGTCTTTGGAGCAGCAAAAGCAACATCTGGAGCATTTCATCACACATGCTCATCATGGGATCCATATTACCAACCCAACCAAAAAATAACAGCTAGCTACAAGCACACTGCTTTCTCAGGTGCTACTCACACTGTTCTCTCACAGAATGGCTGAAATAGTTAATAAATACTTGTTTTTAGTGCTTTCTAATCATTCGGGAGGGTCTCCTGAGGATATCTTTAGTAACCGCTCCTGAACGCAAACACGGTTAAATGCGGCTTGTAAAAGCTGCTAAACACAAGTTTTGAAATGTGGATTACTACCTCTGATGTGATTCCAGCGTTCAGGAGAGGTTGAGAAACGTCCAATGTACATGAAGCCTTAAGCATCCTTGACGAGCCTTAAGCGTCCCTGACGAGCATTTATCACTCTGATTCAGTTTTTAACAGACGATTAGTAGTAGTCCTCCTCTTTATATTACACAGGTGGGCCCGCCTAAATCAAAAAACCCAGGAACTAGGCCAAAAGTGCTTAATTCTTTCTCCAGCCCAGGCTGGCTGTCAGAAATGCATTTCTGCCTTCACATTCCTCCTCCTCATAGCAGCCACTTTCTTTTACAGTGCTGCTAAAGATTCTATTTCTTTCCCCTCCTTCTGAAGGGTGCATAGTAGTCATTTTTGTTGGGCCTGTTATTGCACCTTTTTTAACCCTTCTCTAAAGCCCCGTACACACGAGAGGACTTATGTCCGACAGACTTCCGAAGGAGTTCCGTCGGAGTTCTGCTGGAATTCCGACGGAGTTCTGACAGACTTTTCGGCTGAGCGGACTTGGCCACACACAATCACACTAAACTCCGACGGATTCGAACGTGATGACGTACGACTGGATTCGAATAAGGAAGTTCATAGCCAGTAGCCAATAGCTGCCCTAGCGTCGGTTTTAGTCCGTCGGAATAGCATACACACGAGCAAATTTTTCGAAGGGACCGGGTCCGGCGGAGTTCCTTCGGAAAAATTTGAAGCATGTTCCATATTCTAAAGTCCTTCAGACTTTGGCGAGTCAAAAGTCCGTTGCAGCCCACACACGATCGAATAGTCTGACGGACTCAGTCCGTCGGACTTTGGATGTTGAAAAGTCCGCTCGTGTGTACGGGGCTTTAGTCTTTTGCACTGGAACCCCTCCCCCATATGTATTTTAGCTGAAAGGTCATGGACCTTTTCTTCCTCTTCCTTCTCCTCAAGGGTGTAATACAGCCTCTTTTTTTAGGTGGTGTTATAGTGTTCTTTTTCTCCTCCTCCTGCTTAAGGAATGCATTTCAAGTATCTTTTTTGGACTCCTAATGTGGCCCTTTGCTTATCGTCCTCTTCAATTAGTCATGCCACATCACTGATTCCTTGCTGAATGGCTATGAGAAGTTGAGGAAATTTCAGGGATGCTTTCCCCAATGCCTGTCCACATACCTCTGTTGAGGATGTGGATGAGTTGGAGTGTTTATGGTGAGGGGAGGGATTAGTGTGTCTTTCAGCTCATCAACACATGTGCAGTATAGTTGTGAGCACAAAGTACCACATATTTATCCCACCCTACTGCCATAGTTGCCAATTGCCAATAAATTACTTTTATTTACAAAGGGGCCAGGAAGGCCTAAAGTCAGAGGCATAGGGTCAACACACAGAGGTAATAGGCTTTTTTATGTAGTTTTTTTTATTTATTCTTGTAAGGCTGTCCTTGCCCTGGTGAAATAAAGGAGGGACAGCAATGCAACTTGGGTAATACCTGATCAAAATAGAGAAAAGCCTTAGCCCTCTACACTACCTTGACCTTTTATAAAATTAAAAAAGCCCTCCACCCTTCCTCAATACAGGCAGAAGGGCATGCAGCAGAAAATAGAGGGGGGATTTCTTTGACTAAGGAGAGGGACAAGCAGCAGCAACAATTTAAACATTGAATCATATAGCCATAAGCTGCCCACCCTTCCCCAAATCTGAAAGGCGGTGTGAAGAAGCTCTGGGAAGCAGTCATTTTTTTTTCACCCTATCGATGGCAAGTGATGCAGGAGGTAGTGACATGGCTGCCAAACCATTACTGTTTTTAATCCTACCATATGCATAAGGGCTTCTTATGTGCTATTATACCAATCTGTATAGTGGAATGGTTGAATGATTAGATCCTTTTGGGTGAACGTGTGTTCCATGAATTTCCGCCATCTCGTGAAGAATCGTGAGGTGGAGTGAAAGTTCAATACAATGGTGTCTAATCTTTTCGGATAGAAAAGTGATAAGACGGCTTTTTTCACCGTCGGTAAATTTGGCGGTGTTAACTTGATCCAATGAGACATGATAGTCCTGCGGGCCACCAGAAGGCATATATGCGTCCAGTGGGAGATGTGAAGCAGAATCTTTGTTGGTGGCTTGGATAAGGCTGATTCACAGCCGAATAGACATATAACCCTATTTCAGTGATCTTGTAGATAAAGTTCAGTACGGAGTCCCAGTATGTAATGATGGGTTGGCACTCCCAGAGGTGGTGAAGCAGTGTTGGCTGTCGTGTGGAACACCAGGGGCACTGCTCTTGTGCTGGTTCTGCCTTGTTGATACGGAAAGGTAGCATTTTTAATTGCGTCTCATGCCATGTTTCGGATATGGTAAGTTTGTGCACTTGTCTGTATCCTTCAAGGATTTTCTTCTGAAAGGTCTTCATCCTCAAATATTTGGGACCACTTTTGGAATGGTTTAAGCTTAAATTTGGCAGTCTGATGGGCAATAAGGTGAGAGTATAGGCTGGAAATTAAGTAATCGTCTCTGCGTAGTACAGTATCAATAAAGGACTTTTGGAGGGGATCTGTGCCAGGTCTGTAGCATGAGCGTAAATAACTGACCAATTGGTGGTAGAAGAGGACGTGTGTCTCTGGTAGAGAGAATTCCCTTGATAGGGTTTAGAAGGATTTCAAATTGCCAGGGGTATTGAGTTACATTGAGGTAATGTTGGTAAAGGCTTTGTGTAGAGTGGACGGGATCAACATCCACACCTCTTTCCAGGCTATAATTGTGTGCTTGATGAGTACACTTTGAGGTATGTTGGTAGTTTGTTAGGATTTGAGTGGAGAATGGCTGGTAGAGCATGTGGAAAGGTCGAGGCACCCTTGAGTATGGTATTGGAGTATCTAGATCTGCCAGATAACCAGTCAAGGCCCTGTCTGAGTATATTGGGCAGCCCCACCCCCCTTCAGACTTTGGGAGACGCAGTTTTTGTAGGGCAATGCGTGATTTTTTTGCGAGACCATAGAAAGGTTTACAATGCCCTATGGATTTTTTTTTACGTACATCAGAGTGCTTTAATAAAAGAGGTATGGCCTGCATAGGGTAGAGTAGGCATGCAAAGGACACCATTTTAAAAAGGTGACATCTCCAAAAGAGCGAGAGGGGGAGGGCTGCCCAAGCTTCCAGCTCCTTTACAATTTTTGATATTAACGGTGGAAAGTTAAGTGTATATAAAGTGGAAGGTTCTCTGCCAATGTGAATGCCCAGATTATTTTGTTGGTTTTGTGCCTGACTGAAAACGTTGTATGGCTTTTATAACACTCATACCTAAGTGTACTTCTCCATTGTTGGCACTCCTTGCTGAAATCAGTGGGTCCCAGACACTATACCTGCAACTCCAACAGAAATATTGATTCCATATGTGATTGAGTCTCGGACTGGGTGAGTGTTTACATGGCTATTTATGGACTGGTTCTGATGTATTTGGATATGCAGCACATGTTTTATAATGGCCTTATTTTCCCCTTACCCGGCCATTTTCAGTGCCTACTTTATGTAGAACACCTTCTCAATTCTACTTAAACCTTGGATTACAGCCCCCCACCCCCTCCCCTGATGATCTATACTCTCCGCCTTGCCATATATATTTATATGAATATGTTGTAGGTCTGTATTTCTTTCTTTTATTACATCTTATACTCATTGGAATGATTTCTTTTCATGAGTGAGGTGTGGGAGATTGGTTGGGATGATATCCCATCCCCGTTACAGAGCTCATGGGATGTTTTTCTATACAGTATATTATTCCTTCCTTTTTTCTTTTTCTTTGAAACAGCTTTCTACATTTCCGTATTTTTATCTGGTTCCCGCTCTCGCCCAGGACATTGCCTTTACAGGCCTTGTGACGCCCAGTAGTTTTGGTGCTGGCAGCACTGGTGAGTATCCCTTTGCTCTTGAACCAACATTATTCTCATGAACCACCCCTATTCTGGGGTCTTTTGATTAGACATAGTATTATTTTTATACTATTTAGGCTGTAGATATATGATGCTATATTGATGCCTTGCCATGATGATTTTGGTGATTTGCCTCAGCTCTTTGCAGTCTGATTATATATTTTCTATTTTTTAAATATATTTTTTGGTTTATTGTATATATTTCATTTTTAGATTTAAAATCTCTGAAATTATACTCCTGAAGAAGCGAGTCACCGCGTAACACGTAGAGTTTACAACTGGACAAGAATCACCTCTGTAAATCCATTGCAGGAATTTTTCTCCTTTTCAGATTGTAACAGAGAATTTGGGTCTTCTCTTTCGAGTAGCATCCTTTGTATATTATATGTCTGCCTATCTTTTTTAATGATGATTTGTTTTTGTATAATAATTTTTTTTATTTTTGTATTCAAATTGTGTAAGTCTATACTGTACCATCAAAGTCCAAATTGCTTCTCAAATTGCCAATCTCTCTATTCAATCTTAGGACGAAGGTACCTTACTATTCTCTCAATCTAGTAGTATCCCATACTTTCTACCCCATATACATACCTCGCAACCATCCCTGATTCGACAGGATCATCCCGAAAATTGGCCTCTGTACCAGCGAATCAGGGTTGAGTCCCGGATCACCCGCGGCATGTTCGGGGTGTCTAGTTCCTGCATGCAACTTGCAACACTCTGTATGGCAGCCCCCAGCCAGCATCTCTCCTCGCCAGTCCTGCTGCCTCTAACATACACAGGCATTCACAGTGCAGAGTGGAGCGCACTGAGCCCACCCCCTCCTCCTCTTGCTGTGATGTTTTGTCTTCCTGTACAGAAGGAGGCATGCACTCCACTCTGCCAGAACCGTTATCTGTCACTGTGTAAGTGACGCTTACAGAGGAGGGGCCCCATGTCCATGACAGAAGGCTCCGTCCACTGATCGCTGGACTTAGGAGGAGAGTCACCCTGCTGCTAGCCTGAAGGTACCTCAATGGGAGTCCCATGTGACCGGGGGAGGGGGGCAGCCATTAGGTAAGAGTAAAGGGGGATAGACTGGGGGGAGGTTTGTGCTAGGAGGGGCTGGGGGGATTTGGGTTAACATTTGACCCCTGTACCCTGCCCTAGTGACCCCTGGTCCACCTTCCTGCTGACCCCAATACCGTCTCCTACTGACCCCTAGTCCTCCATCCTGCTGACCCCTGTACCCTGCTCTTCTGACCTATCTTCTGTCCTGCTGACCCCTGTACCCTGCCCTACTGACCCCTGTGTTCTGTCCTGCTGATCCCTGGTCCTCCATCCTGCTGACCCCTGTGCCCTTCCCTACTGACCCCCTTTCCTCTGTCCTGCTCACCACTGTACCCTGCCCTACTGACCCCTGGCCCTCCATCCTGCTGACTCCAGTACCCTGTCCTACTGACCCCTGGTCCTCCATCCTGCTGAACCCTGTACCCTGCTGTACTGATCCTGTCTTCTGTTCTGCTGACCCCTGTACCCTGCCCTAATCACCCCCTGTGTTCTGCCCTTCTCACTCCTGTAAGCTACCCTACTGACCCCTGTCTTCCATCCTGCTGACCCCTGTACCCTGCCCTATTGACCCCTTGTCCTCTGTCCCACTGACCCCTATACACTACCCTACGACCCCCTGTCTTCTGTCCTGCTGACCCCTGTACCTTGCTCTACTGACCCCCTGTCTTCCTCTCTGCTGACCCTTGTACCTTGTCCTACTCACTCCCCCTGTCTTCCGCCCTACTGACTCACTGTCTTCCGTCGTGCTGACCCCTTTATCTTGGTCTACTGACCCCCTGTCTTCCATCCTGCTGACCCCTGTACCCCACCCTACTTTCTCCCTGTCCTCTGTCCTGACTAATGTGCTGTTTCCTACTGACCCTCTGTCATCCATCATGCTGACCCCTGTACCCTGCCCTACAGACCCCCCTGTTTTCCATCCTGCTGACTCCTTTACACTGCCCTACTGACCCCCTATCCTCTGCCATTGTGATACCTCTTCTCTGCCCTGCTGACCCCAGTACACTGCCCTGCAGACCCTTCTCCTCTGCCATTCCTATCCACCACACACATTAAGTCCCTCCCACTGTTGAGAGTTTGACCACACCCATATTTTGCTGCGCTGTTCTATGCGCATCACAAATTACTTCCTCTCTCATGTGTCCCTCATTCCAAAGTTCAAAAGTTGGGAAGTATGCATATAGGGGTAAAAGGGCAATAGCCTTGTATATTTAAAATGGCTCTAGTATAGGACCATAGGATCAGGTTAATAATTTAACCATTGGTAGGGATTGATGTAAGTGAGACAATGCAGGACTAGGGGAGCCCCATGGTATTAATAAGTTTCTAATTGGATCCAATAGATCTTTATGGCCCCAAGCCCTTAAGTGTTGTAATTGTGAGGCAACAAATCTGGAATGTGGGATCGCAAGACCACTCTGTTCCTTACCAAATTGCAGCATGGAGAAGCTAATTCGGGTTGCTTTGTTACACCAGATCAAAGTTCTAAACTGAGAATCAATCTGAGTAAACCATTAAGTGGTATCCATATGGGTGCATATGTAAAACGTACAGAAGTTGGGGGCCCATATCATTTTAATTTGGTTGGCTCTTCCAGTTACTGATAGTGGAAGCTTAGACCACACAGCACATTTAGATCGAAACCTATGAGGCAAAGGCACTAAATGTAATGTTATATATTGATTGGGATTTTGTGATAATTGTAAACCTAGAAAGCGGAATGAAGAGATCACTTGCACAGAGCCTGTGCAGTCTGGTAGAGAGTCTGGGAGCTGGTCTAATGGCATCAATACTGATTTATTTTAATTAATAGAAAACCCTGATAGGGCCCCAAAGTCAGTGATTAATTGCATAATGTTTTCCAAGGATTTGCGGGTGTCCCCCAAGTATTTCAGTGCGTCGTCCGCATATAGCCAAACAATATCTTTGTGGGGGGCCTCTTATAAAACCAGTGGTATGAGGGGAATACTGCATACACTTTACTAGACAAAGTCCTTTGTTTAACAATCTCAGCATAGCATATGTGCATTTGTCCCACATTTCAGTTTTTCACTGAACAGCTTCTCTAAGAGGTCTGGTCTAGCTTTGCTTAAGCAGATTAACTTACCCTTTGAACACACCAATAAGCACAGCTAAAGGTTTTCCTGTTTATACAACAAGATGTCCAAAATCCTATGTAAATGTGAAGGAGCAAGCTAATTTGTGTAAAACAGCCATTGTTTACCTCACTGAAATTTGTAAAGTCATCCAGGGACACTGCCTTATTCACTTCAAGTCTGAATAAATACTGCTCACAATAGAAGGGTTTCAGCAGCATCATTTATCTGTGACTTGCAATCTTTTCCATACACTACAACTCCCATGACATCTTGAGTTGCTTAAAGAGGAAGCAAACGCCCATGGTTTGTTTGTACCTATAGGTAAGCCTATAATAAGGCTTACCTATAGGTATCGTGAATATCTCCTAAACATGTACTGTTTATGAGATATTTACTGTATATGCCACTGATGGTGTCATTGGCGCATGCGCTCTGAAGGAACGGACACCCGTGATGTCTCTTCAGAGCCCTGTACCGTGAACATGCGTGGGAGTAACGTTACGTGGCTCCAGCCAGTCACACAGCCAGAGTCCGCAGACTAGGAAGAAATACGGGTGAAGATGGATGTGGTGACAATGAGGGCTTTGTTTGCAGGTAAGTTTCACATAATGTGCAAGTATGTGATGCATACTAGCACATTATCCCTTTACTTTGCAGGTCAGGAAAAAGGAAAAAAACAAAAAAAAAGAGGCAGCGTTTACTTCCTATTTAAGTGAATAAGGAAGACAGGGGTTGACAATAGGGGTTTTATTTGTAAAACACTCCTTGCACAAATGTCAAAAACATTCATGCAAACTGAGTTATATTTCACTGTATGTTTTTTTTAAATATATTAACTCCTTTATCAGCAGTTCCATCTAGTAATCAAAATATGGTATGTTTTCTCATTGAGGTATTTCGGAATACTTTACTGCATTTTGGTTACTAGATGAAGCTGATGATACAGGAGTTAATCTATTTTAAAACATACAGTGAAATTTAGTTCAGCTTGCAAGAATGTTTTATAATTAGATCCCTTCGTGTGGCCACCTGATGATTGACAATCTACAGGCATATAAATCAACAGTGACAAGGCTGATAGCCACACTCCCAATACATCACCAAAATCTGTCTATAGTCCAAGCTGATACAGTTGCTGTAAGTGCCGGTTCACACTACCGCGACACGACTTGCGCGCGACTTATCGACGCGACTTCGACGCGACTTAGCGCGACTTCGACGCGACTTAGCGCGATTTACAAGTCGCCTCAAGCACAGGCGACTTTGCCTATGGCCAATCAGCGCTACTCAGCTCTTGTGACATCATTGTTGTTTCCTGTCGCTTCTTCCTGCTTCCTGTCGTGTGTCTTGTCCTGTCACCACAATGTTGTCATTGCCTTATTTGATGAGAGCTGTAGTAACTGCTGGTGTGGCAGTGTTAATGGAAGAGGAGGAAGAGAGGAAGCGAAGGATGAGGATGAGAAGACGACGCCGCTACTGGATCCATCCAATTATTGCAAGTAGAGACAGTAGAGGCCAATTTTGGGCCATCTATGAAAATTTGCGTGTTTTTGAGGACAAGTTTTACAACTATACCCGGATGTCAATTGCAAGGCAAGTACATATGCTAATAGACTATTTTGTCCCATTTATTTTTTATTTTTTGAAAGATATATTTTGTAGCATTTAACGTAGAGAATAAAATGGCGAAGATTGATATTCAGCAGAATTGTTTGTCATCTACCTATGCTAAACATCAACTGGGGTGATCGGCAAGCTTGCATGTATCACATTAAAGCGGTGCGCTGGCTGGCTGGAAGGTGAAAAAAGTCCTGCTAGCCGCATCTTTGGAGCAGTGAAGGAGCGGTGTATTCACCACTCCTAACCACTCCTACCCATCAAAATCAATGGGACAGGGCCGCACAACCGCTGGCAAAGCGCCTCTGCATCGGCACTACCCTTTTTCGGGCACTAGTGGGTGTTAAAACCACCCCGCAAGTGCCCCCAGACCACCGCTAAAACGACGGTAAAACGCAGCTAAAAATAGCAGCCTTTTACCGCCGACGGCCGCACCAGCCCAGTGTGAAAGGGGTCCTAGAGGCATCAGATTTGCATATGTTATTACATCGGTAATAGTGTAGCTACAAATGTCAGATATTTCTCATGTAGAATATATCAAATTAAATTTTTTATCCATTTTACAGTTTTGATGAATTGCTTCGTCTAGTTTGCAACCATCTGGAGCGACAGAACACCTCATATAGGAGGAGCATCTCACCTACTGAAAGATTGATTATTACGCTCAGGTAAACTATCTATTTTTTTGATGCACATTACCATTATCACATTGTTATTATATGTGCAACAATCTAGCCTGAGCTCATTTGTCTTGGCTTCTCCTACGGGTCATATGAGTGCAATTATTTTGCAATCCTGTGCCCCTTTTCAGTGCAGAGTGAACAGAAGTCCACTTTCTGCAGATATCACGAAGATTAGTTGAGACAGCGCATCATCCTTCATTCGCCAGCAGCTGGCTGGACTGATGACAGTGGCAGCCTCTCAGCAAGCTGCTATCCACCCCTCCACATTGAGCGTGGGGGATCAGAGCAGCTGAGAGACAGCACCTCCCATCTTGGGGAGAGGACAGAACAGAGACATAGACGATGTATGTTGACTCAGTTCTGTGTGAAGAAACAGCAGTGGACAGTTGCATCATTGCTGCGATGTTGCATCCACCTAGGTACGTAATTCTTCCAAATAAAAATATTGTTGAAGAAATATTGCAAAATTTATCACACCAACATCCTTTTTTTTTGAAAAAAACTTTAATAATTAGAACAATATATAACCAAATAACAACAAAACAGAACATATGTTTAATTTTAAAATCTCACAGGTTTTGGTACACTGGCTCATATGGTGAGGAGCTGGTGGAAGGCATTGGTGTAACATTAGCTGAAGTTGCTGATGTCAGTGGGGATGGAGAGGGATAGGGTATAGGTGGATGGGCAGGATTAAGGGCATGTCCATACTCATTGGAGTAGGGACGGAAGTGAGGGGGATAGTAGGGATGGGTTCTGGGTGGTGGAGGGGTTGAGTACGTGTAGTAGGGTCCGGATGGTGGTGGTGGTCCAAACATGGAAGCGGATTGAATAGGATCATTTGTAATGCTCGCTTCTATGAGATCCATCACTGATTTTTTTACATCATTCTTCCTCTCCGGCGGTACTCTTTTTAGCATTTCGGCGACCATGATTCCAAAACTATGGTCTTCCGAATGCAGCTCGTCCAATTTCTGGTTCATCCGATCAACCAGCTCCGAAAATCGTTCTAGGTTTTGTGAGTTACTGCCCCTTGCTGGTCGACTTCGTTGTTGCCGGAGTCGGAGAGGCTGAGCCGGCTGCTGACTAGTGGAAGCCTCTCCCTGGTTGCGGTCCGCTTCTTCACTTTGCTGTTGTTCCAGCAGCAAAGGATCATCCAGGGAAATGGGCAACGAGCCTTCCACTTCTTGAGAAGCTGCCTCCTCCTGTGCTGCATCCTGCCGTTCACCAGCAACTGGCCAACTTGATTGTGTTCTGCAATAAACATATAAAAGAACAGTTACCCCCTTCTTATTTGAATTGTATAGTATCACTTTACAACTATGTAAGATTTTATCTTACTCTCTCAGCTCCAGGAAAGGCCGCAGAAACTCTAGTTCATCTGCGTGAACATAGGGGACAATACGCTTTCCTCCAGATCCACTCCTGGCCTCATTCAATTTGCGTACGTAGCGCGAAAAACAGTCACGCAAACCCTTCCAACGGATTTGTAAGATTGATACTGCAAAACATAAATAGGAACATAAAATGGTTTATGTCTTTTGTCTTTCAGATACCTGGCAACCGGTCATTCCCTAGTTAGTCTACATTATGAGTTCATGTTGGGCAGATCAACGATCAGCTACATTATCCGTGACACCTGCCAAGTCATATGGGATGTGCTTAACAGCATGGTTATGAAACGGCCTACACAAGATAATTGGCGTGATATAGCAGAAATATTTTGGCGTCGGTGCAATTTCCCAAATTGCCTTGGAGCTATAGATGGGAAGCATGTGCGTGTCGTTAAGCCTGTTGGTAGTGGAAGTATGTTCTACAATTACAAAAAATATTGTTCTTTTGTACTTCTTGCTGTTGTCGATGCAAACTACTGCTTCACCTATATCGATATAGGATCCTACGGAAGTAGCTGCGATTCGCGTATTTTTGCAAATTCCTCATTTGGTGAAAGGCTACGATCTAATCAGCTAGATATTCCTGAGAACTGTCCTCTTCCTGGCACAACTGAACCCCCAATACCCTATGTGTTTGTCGCAGATGAGGCTTTTGCATTGTCGCAACACCTAATGAGGCCTTACTCCAATAGAAATCTGACAACCCGCAAGAAAGTCTTTAATTACCGGCTGACAAGGGCAAGAAGGATGGTTGAGTGCACGTTTGGAATTCTTGCCAATAAATGGCGTTTGTTACATACGCCTATCGCATTAAACATTGAAAATGCAATTACTGCTGTCAAAGCAGCTTGCGTGCTGCACAATTTTGTACGGGTACGTGACGGGTACCGTTTTGAGGATTCCCTTATGCATGACTTGGAAAGTGCACATATGACTGCTGCAAGGGGATCCTGCGATGGTGCCACTGTTCGTGAAAAGTTTGCATCATACTTTATTTCACCGGCCGGTGACTTAGAATGGCAATTGGATGCCATTTCCTAACTACATTGCTCACTGCTTTGCATCTAGAATTTGCTAATGTGTTATTACGGTTATAATGTTTTCCTGCTATGTCATCTTTATTTCATGTAATAAAAATGATATGTTGGTTATTTTTTTTTCTATAATGTAATAATAAAAGAATCATTCATTCACGATCATTCATTATTAACATTTATTAACACTAGCAGTTAGCATCAGTGAAAGAATACACAAAAGTGACGTGGCAGGTGACGTGACAGGTAACGTGGCAGGTGACGTGGCAGGTGACGTGGCAGGTGACGTGGCAGGTGACGTGGCAGGTGACGTGGCAGGTGACGTGGCAGGTGACGTGGCAAGTGACGTGGCAAGTGACGTGGCAGGTGACGTGGCAGGTGACGTGGCAGGTGACGTGGCAAGTGACGTGGCAAGTGACGTGGCAGGTGACGTGGCAGGTGACGTGGCAGGTGACGTGGCAAGTGACGTGGCAAGTGACGTGGCAGGTGACGTGGCAAGTGACGTGGCAGGTGACGTGGCAAGTGACGTGGCAGGTGACGTGGCAAGTGACGTGGCAGGTGACGTGGCAAGTGACGTGGCAGGTGACGTGGCAAGTGACGTGGCAGGTGACGTGGCAAGTGACGTGGCAGGTGACGTGGCAGGTGACGTGGCAAGTGACGTGGCAGGTGACGTGGCAAGTGACGTGGCAAGTGACGTGGCAAGTGACGTGGCAGGTGACGTGGCAAGTGACGTGGCAGGTGACGTGGCAAGTGACGTGGCAGGTGACGTGGCAGGTGACGTGGCAAGTGACGTGGCAAGTGACGTGGCAGGTGACGTGGCAAGTGACGTGGCAGGTGACGTGGCAAGTGACGTGGCAGGTGACATGGCAGGTGACGTGGCAAGTAATAACACCATGAATTTAATAAAAAGGTTAAACTTACATTTGTCACTACGATCGGTCGGCAGCATTGTTTCCCAATCTTCGAAAGTCAGTCTACATATTTCTAACCAAGCACTATCCCTCTTGGATTGATCCTTGTAGTCGGGATCTTGCTTGTTATATATGCAGGGTCGCTGCCTCACATGTCTGATGAGGGATTCATTATCTACTGGCTCCCTGTGCTGCACTTCTCTGCGGCCTCGGGATGACATGTTCTTCAATCTTCTCACAATCACAATCACAATCACTTCTTTTCTTCTTCACTTCACCTACCCACACTTCACACAGGAAGTGATCAGTGTATGGGAAGGGGGAGGGATGCCATTGTGTTCTTCTTCCTGTTAAGTCGCTTGGTTACAGACAGCGATCCGACTTGTAGGCGACTTGTATTGAAATGTATGGGTACAAGTCGCCTATAAGTCGCCTTGAAGTAGTACAGGAACCTTTTTTGAAGTCGCTCCGACTTGAGTAGCGGTCATTAAGACGGCTCTCATTCATTTTAATGGAATTACTATTGTCAAGCGACTTGGGGCGACTTGCGGTCTGACAAGTCGCGTCCCAAGTCGCGGTAGTGTGAACCGGCAAAAATAGAAACGAGAAAAAATAGGAAAAAATAGCCATTCCATCATAGAAAGTAGCAGAATGTAAACTTCACTGGCACAATTGACAGGTTATTTTGGTACAAAATCCCAGATGCACTTTTGTTATACCACACAACATATATTTATTCTGTGGCCATAGTTCTACTATGAAAGACTAGTAATTTGAGGACAAGCCCTAGTGTGCTGTAAATTTTCTTTAAATGAGCTTTTATCCTTGTGATTGCACTGTGGATTATTTTTAGAGAACCGGCTAGACAGTTCTCAATAAAAAAAAGTTAAGTTGCTGGATAAATCAGATAGGCACTCTGCCAGTTGTATTCTCTCTCTCTCTCTCTCTCACACACTTTGTGTGCTAACATCAAGACTTTAAACTTGCATTTCTGTACATGCAGGCCAGCAAGAACTTCCATGCAAATATATTTAAATGTTGGCATTTAGGTTAACATTTTCCTTTGAGAGAACCCATACTAATGATTTGGAAATGTGACTATGACTTACATTTATCCTGATATACCATTTAAACATATTGTGTGAGGGTAGAGGGTGGATGTGAATCAATTATAGCCCTACACAGGTACCATCCCAAATTGTAGCAAAAGTCAAAGAGCAACGGTAGGGTGGAGTGGGACTTTAAATGTACCTTGTAGGGCTCAATAAACACATATACTAAAGCCCCGTACACACGAGAGGACTTATGTCCGACAGACTTCCGAAGGAGTTCTGCCGGAGTTCCGACAGAATTCTGACAGACTTTTCGACTGAGCGGACTTGGCCACACACAATCACACTAAACTCAGACGGATTCGAACGTGATGACGTATGACTCGACTCGAATAAGGAAGTTCATAGCCAGTAGCCAATAGCTGCCCTAGCGTCGGTTTTAGTCCGTCGGAATAGCATACACACGAGCAAATTTTTCGAAGGGACCGGGTCCGGCGGAGTTCCGTCGGAAAAATTTGAAGCATGTTCCATATTCTAAAGTCTGTCAGACTTTGGCGAATCAAAAGTCCGTTGCAGCCCACACACGATCGAATAGTCTGATGGAATCAGTCCGTCGGACTTTGGATGTTGAAAAGTCCGCTTGTGTGTACGCGGCATAAGAGGTAAAAATATAATTATTTTTATTTTCCATGTAATAAATGGTTAAAGCACACATTGCATTTATAACATTTTATAATCGCAGTTACTGTTATTTGGTCCAGGATGTGCTGGTCCTGACTGAATAGAGCAGAGCAGATGGCCTATGCATTTCGTGGGGAATTCCGTTTCCTTAGGGTCTTGAAATAGCACGAATTTTGTACAAATATTAAGAATAACCTATGAATAAGATGTTAACAAATTTAAAAATACATATTGATGAATGTTTTTTTTATCATTACTGACAATAAGGGAAACATTTAAAAGACTTCATAAATATTTAAAAAATATTTGTAATATATTGCCAAGTTAACAAAATTAGAATTACATTTCATTTATCTATTTTATGCCCAACAGTGTGTCAATACCAAGAGAGAATTATGTAGAACTATGTTAATATATTTTGGCAGAAGAAAGGGAATGGGATTTGTAGGGTGCCCAAAAAAATATAATAGTCAAATATATAAAAATATACAGAATTTATTAATAGAAAGTATCTAAAAAAATCACAATATCATCATACAATAACCATCATAGGAGTAACCAGCAGTAGTTTCATGCTCTACATGTTTCACCATGCAATGGCTTCCTCTGGAGACTTCCAATAAGCACTGCATAATGTGGTCACTATAGGTAAAAGACGATATGTTAGAAGATCAATATTCACTGATCATAACAAATTTAAACAAAATTAAACTGTAAAACATGTCCCATCTATAGAGGTCACGACCCTGATGTCTGAAGGACATTGAAAGATGCGGAGAAATCTGCTGTATCACAGAGAAGGATATACAAGCTCCAAGAGGTAGAGTCCTATCTGGAAAGGGATATATTGTGAGCTCAACCTAACAAATCAATGATAAATAATCAAGGGAGAATAGACATATTCTAACCTCGGAATACAGATTTTGGAACTGGTCAGTCAGTGGTGGATGATATCTTAGCAAATGGTATTCCCGGATGGTTAACAAATCTGAAGGCAGACTTTCCCAATAGGAACTTCCAAGCAGTCAAATATCCTAATCAATGATCAACAGGGAGTCTGCTGTAATTGTCGGGGGAGAAGAAGTCAGGGAACCCTGAGGCCTCTCCAGTCGCCCAGATTACAGATCCAGGTAGGTATGCGTGGGATCCAGAGGGATCAGGTGAGCCCTCTCCTTTCCCTCCGGATCCCATAGATACCTACCTGGATCGTGATCTGGGTGACGGGAGTGGCCCCAGGGATCCCTCCCTTTTCCTCCCCCAGCAATTATTATTGAAAAAATTCCTTTCCCCCCCTTACATAATATGCTTACATTTAAAACAACTTAAAACCAGCGTATAACATATGTGGTGTAAGTGCTGCCGCACGATCGTCTCACCGGTAGGCTGCAGATCTCATCCAACACAGTCTCCGTGTGTGGACCCGGGTCCTTGTCGGCTAACACTCACCCTCTTGCTCGTGTGATCACCGCCCTGACGCGTTTTGTGTTTTCACGTCTTCAGAGAGCTCTCTGAAGATGTGAAAACATGAAACGCGTCAGAGCGGTGATCACACGAGCAAGAGGGTGAGTGTTAGCCGACAAGGACCCGGGTCCACACACGGAGACTGTGTTGGATGAGATCTGCAGCCTACCGGTGAGACGATCGTGCGGCAGCACTTACACCACATATGTTATACGCTGGTTTTAAGTTGTTTTAAATGTAAGCATATTATGTAAGGGGGGGAAAGGAATTTTTTCAATCCTAAATAAAAGGTATCACACTATATGAGACCCCTTGAATCTTTTGCATATGAAGTAACTGATCAATTCACTCTATTCTTATTATTATCAGTTATGTATTCCTTTGTCTAGTCCCTATAGTTCAGCTAATCTATTAATTACGCCAAACACATGTTATTGTTACTATCACAATGCTATCACCCTTGGCTATGAAATCAATACACGTTTAAGGTCAATTAAATCTCATTTATTTCCCAAGGAAATAAGGAAAATGTGCATCAAGTATCAATAAAAGTTACAATAATATACATAGCATACAATCACAGTGCAATCTAAGCCATACTTATCCGACCTTCGCAGCCACACCTCATGACTGGGTCTCCTGATGGAATACAGAGGGACAGAGAGAGAGCTCAGGTCACAACCCTTTTTGTCAAACATACCTCAGTCATACCACACCCTACTGCCAGTCCCATTTGGTTTGGACCAATCAGTGTTCACATGACAGCCCTCCTAATATTACTGACTGTTCTGCCATATTTGGCTTTGTGGCCAGTCCCATCTGATGTGCCCTGGGCCGTCTTTGTCATCAATCTCTTTGAAGCTTGTGTGCACCATTTGGGCTGAAGGTAACTCCTTTGATATGCAGATTCTGCCACATTCCTCTACACATTCTAAACATGTGTCATGCAAACATCAATATGGCTGAGTTCGGCTGTACAAACAGCGGTGTAGATGTATAATAATAAATTCCTGTCTGATTCCAACACATGTCTACTACCAATGTGAGAGCAATCAGCGGGACACACAGAACCAGACAGAGGATTTCCACATAGTGGAGACAGGCTCTAAAGTGATTGGAATCTGGTAAGCAGCCATCTATATACATATTCAAGGAGGTGGAACAGCACATGGTGAAGGTGTAGGACCATACCCATACACACCCAGATATCTGAGAAGATTGTATGAATATGAATATGAAGGACTGCACTCATTGATGAGGAATAGAGTGTGATCTCTTGGTGTATGGACATTAATTTCTGACAAAAGTCTTGCTGGTTCTTTAATACTTGGTGTTTGGACACCAATTTTGATAAAAGACTTGCTGGTTTTTTTTTAAAAAGTACTACATGCTTAACGTAGACAAATTGTTTGTTGTATATGGAGATGTGGTATCAGCGCTGTTAGTGGTTATATTTGAATCCTCAGGTTAACAAATTCTTTTGTTTTTTATGCATGATAAGTTTTATTTTATAATGGCAGCTAAGTATTAAGAACCATCCCCAGGTGGGAGTAAGTTGACTGCACCCTTTGAGCGCTGGGAGTAGAGGTGAGCATATCAATTGTTTTGAGTGCATACCTCTGCCAGATTAGACAGCAATTATTATTATTATTGTTATACACGATTTATATAACGCCAACAGTTTACGCAACGCTTTACAATTTATAGGGGGGACAACACAATTACAGTACAGTTCAATACAAAAGGTACAGGAAGGCCCTGCTCATAGAGCTTACATTCTAAAGGGAGGGGGTTACAGCAGACTCCCCCACACATACAGTATATAAACCTATATACCTCTTGACTTACAACATGCTTTCATTCAGCAGTCAACTCACACGAGAAAACACTGGAAAGAGATACACAGAGAGGAAAATAGGTGAGATTTCCCATACAGGGATAAACTTTGCAAAAATGCTGGCTCCCCTGTTTTTTTTGTTTTTTTTTGTTCCTCTCTTAATATACTTCCCTTCATTGTTGTTTGATAGGTTCTTGCACAGTTTTTTTTTCCTTTGAGTCTCAGATCGAAGGGTGGATTGATTTATACTCAGATTCAAACCTTTTATTCCCAAAATATCTGTCCGATAATACTCTCTGAATCCTCTTTCCCTTCCCACTTCTTTCTTTCACCCTCTCTTACCCTTTTCCCCTTTTACCCCTTCCCTTTTCTATACTCTCTCTTATCTTCCACTTTCTCCACTTTCTATCTGTGACACACTCCTATCAATACATTAGTATCATGATCACTGTTATTTAGTTGGCGGAGTCTGCTCTTCTTCCCGGGTGAGGACATGGAGTTTATCCCCACGGGCCCCCCAGGCATCCTCCCCACTGGACTGATTGCATTATCGCCATTATACAGGTGAAAAAATAACAATATATTAACATAGTTCTACATAATATGTAACAATTGATTCATTTGCTTCTTTGTTCCTCTGTCTTCTCTTGGTATTGACACACTGTTGGGCATAAAATAAATTACAACTATTATTTAAATATTCATGAAGTCTTTTAAATGTTTCCCTTAGCCCTTGTACACACGGTTGAATATTCCGATGGACAATGTCTGATAGGACCGTGTTGTCGGATAATCGGACAGTGTGTGGGCTTCATCAGACTGTTTCCGTCGGAACATCCGACGGACCAAGTTTTACAGCTGGGCTATAAAATTTTCCGACAACATGATCCGATCACGTCAGTTCCGATCATGTGTAGCCTAGTCCAACGGACAAGGTGCCACGCATGCTCACAATAAAATTCGGAGACGGAAGCGTTCGCTCAGGTAAAACTACCGCTCGTAATCGATATAGCACATTCGTCACACTGCAATGTTAAAAATTCTTTCATGCAGCGCATTCTCTTTTTCTTTACAATGCTACAAGAATGAATTTGTTTTGATGCTCATATTCACACACACTTCTCCCAAACTTATTCCTTTATTCTTTTTACTCATTTCAGCAATACAATATTTTAATTCGTCACATCTACCCAATTCTTTTTTTTTCTTTTTTGTGGTTGTTTTTTTTAATCAGCGTCTCCTTTTTTGACAGTTTGCTCATCTTTGCATTTTTTTGTGGTGTGTTTTGTGTGTCAACTTACCACAACACCATTATTATGTTTTTAATTTATTGTTTTCTTTTTTAATCTACAGGAGGTTGTATGGTGTTGGTGCCCCTTGTTCTTAATTTGACTTTGTATTTTTGAAATGTACCTGCCTACTCACAAATAAACTGTCCTTTTTGAAGTAAAACACATATGCAAGTATTTCTTCAACCAAAAAAAACCTTTATTTAGTGGTCAGTAACAAATAAAGAGGGAGGCAGCGCTGGAGAAACTGGGGAGATTAGCGAAGCCTTTGGCCCCCAGGGCACACATCAACTATTTAAATGCAAAAATTGGTGGCCTGAGGAGTACATGTCTGAGGGAGAGAAGTCTGGTCCTGAAGTCCAAGAAACCTGGAAGAACAGCAGATGACATCTATGTTCCCAGGCTGTGGTCCTACAAGAGGCTGCATCTTCTGTCAGACCAGACTGAACCCAGGCCATCACACTCTGGTCTTCCTTCCACGCTTCCTTCCAGGCTGTGGCTATGGTGCTGGAGGTGTGGCAGAAGGAGGAGGAGGAGGAGGGGCATGGGCCAAATCACACAAGTGTGTTGCTTGTGTGATTTGGCCCAACAGCCCCTTGTTGAGGGTGTGGATAATAAGCTCCTCACACAAGATCTGTTGCCCCTCCTCCATTTGCTGGAGTTTGCAGGCAGCCAAGGCGGCAAAGGCCTCTTGATAGGTGGGGGTAGCTTTGAGGGCCACTGAAGCCTCCCCGATCAGCTTCAGAGCCGACTCCCCCCCCCCTTTCTGGCTCTTTTGTGTGGAAGGCTGTGATTGAGTCAGGCTCCTCCGCCCACCCACCGCTTGGCTGCTGCTTACCCCTGCCTCCTCCTGGCTACCACTTTCCACAGCCACCTCCTGGCTGTTGCATTCCACACCCTCCTCCTGGCTGATGTCTTCCTGTGTATGAAAAAGGGACATAGTTTTAGTTCATCAAACACGCACACAATTTTCTGCTCAAGACTGTTGCAAATTGTTGGCCCACATGTTTTGGCCACTACTGTCTATTGATATGTGAAACACTTTCTAAAATCAGCAATTAGTGAGCAAAAACCAAGTTAGCATCATTCATTTTTACTCCCAAAATATGTACAACAATACTATACCTGGCTCAAGCTGGGCTCCCCCAGTTCTTCCTGAGTGGAAGGCCCAGGTTGGGCGTCGGAAGACTCAGCAGGTGTGGAATGTAGCATAGAAGAACGCGTGGAAGGAAGGGTAGAGAGGGATTCCCTGACCTCACTCTGGTCTGACAGAAACGGCATCCTCTCATAATACCACAGCCTGGGGACATAAACGTCATCTGCGGCAGCTCCAGTTTGCATGGAGTCCAGCACCTTCCTCCACTCCCTCAGATATGTACTCCTGAGGCCACTAATTTTCACTTTTAAATAGTTGATGTCTGCCCTGGGGACCACCTGCTTCACAAACTCAACCAGTTTCTCCATCGCTGCCTGCCTCTTTAGTCTGTTACTGTAATGTGGGTGTGTAGATTGCCACAGGCAGGGCAGCTCCCTGTACTTATCGATGAACAGAGGGAGGAAACTGTGGTCATTAAACCCGTCCATAATCTCTGCAAGACACAACACAAGACAAACCCTAATGTCAGGCTAAACTTGACTAAATCTTGTCCCAATGCAGGCCTCAATCTAGAAGCAGTATAGGCTAGTGATGTACCAAGTTAAAAATTGTACCTTTGTTTGCACGATCGGCGCGTCAGCTTCTCCCTCTGTTCACAGATTGTACGTACGACACACGCGTGTTGCGTTTTATATACAGTGCGCATGCGTGAAACTCCGCCCACCCCTGACGTTCGTTCTAGACTATTCCCCGCCCCTTCTCTTTCGACGCAGTGGGGAGAGCACATGGTGGAGACAACGCAGGTGCGCAATCAGAGTTCCACTAACGAGGAGGAGGGCGAGGAAAGCCCGGAGCCTGAAACGTCCCGATCCCGGGGGAGAAGATTTAAGGCCTCAAATATGTCTTTTGGAGAGATGGTGGAGATGTTGGACATATTGAAGAGGACCGAATATGATGGGAAGTATGGACCGTACCCAAACCCAAATATCAGAAAGGCCAAGATCATGACTAAAGATGTGAAGAGTGTTCAGAAGAATTTTTTGGTACGACGATCCAAGGTTCAACTGAAAAAACGCTGGTCAGACCTGAAACTGAGGGAGCACGATCAGTACAGAAGGATCAAGCGAGTTCTTCAAAAAAGTAAGTAGTTGTCGTGTGTTCATATTATTATTATTGCTTGCATACTGCTCCATGTGCTTTGATTTAATGTTGTACAGTTTAAAATGGCCACTTTTAAGTTCATGGGTTCATTCGTTAGTAATAAACATCGTTCGTTAGCCCACCCCTAAACGATGTTTTCCAAATTACACTTCACTACATTTCTTCACACTGCAGGTAAGTATTCCAGCTTTAGAAAGTGTCCAAAATAATGTTCTCACCTTTGAACTCGGCCAAAAAACACAATTGTACGACAATTTCAAGCAATATTTCATATTCCTATTTCTGCCCTCTGTGTGCTAAGTATTCCTTTTTTACATTCTCATAGGGGAGAGAAGACTCTGGACGCCTGAGGACACCAGGGACCCCACACCTCCCAAAGAAGGCGAAATTCCAACACCAGAAGCAGAGGAGGAGGAGGAGGAAGGAGAGATTGTTGAAGTTGGACAAATTGCCACCACAACAGGTGAGTGTCGGAGACCACAGCTTACGGTAAGCTAATCAATGTATGTTGGCATATTTATAATACATGGTGTGTTTATTTTTATTTTTTTAGGTGATGTGGAAGAAGAATCACATTTTACCAGTGAAAGTGCCCAGATCCTGATTGGGGAGATAATGGGGTGCAATCGCGATTTATAAAATATACATAAAAACATCAATGATGTTCAACAGAAAATGAAGAACATCATTGATGTTTTGGGGAGAGTCTGAAACACCCCAAACTAGCTAGGGTTTTTTTTTGTTTTTAACAAACAACTTTTGTATTTTACAAAAAGCCAAATTTGGAAGATGCACACAGTGTGTCAACGTGTACTATCTCCAATCTTGGGGGATCAATGTACGTGTTTTGTGGAAAGTGGCTGAGATGAAGGGGTTGCACCCCCAAAACATGTACATTGATACCCCATGATGGGAGATATCACATGTTGACATTAGGCATGGGATCAGGAGGAAAATGGCCACGTTTGTATTCTCAATGTGTGTGCATCTTCCAAATTTGGCTTTTCCAGGGGTGACACCCCATGTGATAAAGGCAATATCAGCCCAGTTTGTACATACTCATGTCTGATATTGTCTTCACTTTTCAAAGTTGAACTTTGTAAGTTCCTGTGTTCTGTATGTTATGCTTTGATACATGCTGTTTACACAAAAACGGCAAGTTACAAAAATGTTACTGAAAATAATGTTTGCTATACACCAAATATGTTGGTTTGTTGTAAAACTCTTTTCTAAACAGACATGTGAATGTGCTTTGATTAAAAAGTGAAATTATCAACAATGTGTGGCTTCCTTTTTCAATGCACAAAAGCAGTATTTGGAGTAAAGTTGTTGTTTTCTGTAGCAATGGGTGTTATTTACTAAAGGCAAATCCACTTTGCACTCCAAGTGCAGTTTCAGGTGCACTTTTGCAGTGCACTTGTAGTGCATAGTGGATGTGCCTTTAGTAAATAACACCCACAATGATGTTTACATTTCCCCAATCACGCCATTTTCCTGACCCCACATATTTCTGCCATGGTGCTGAAAATGAGCAATATTTTTGTCAGTAATGCACTACATACATTAGCAACAAAAACAAGGTGTGTGTGTAGCAGACCCACAACATAATAAGATTATCTGAAGAAGAGACTGTCACCTCGTCTCGCTCAGAACTTGGGTTTGCATTGTTGTAGAAAAAGGCCCAACAAAAAAAGCAAAAATACCTATGAGACACCTAAAACCAAGCCAAGCAGTAAATGAAAACAAAGATTATTGTAGTTTCAAAGAAAAATATATTAAAAAAATGCCTCTCAGACATTGTCTGGCATATCAATGGCCCCCCTACCCACAAAGTACTCCATGTATTGGGTTCTGACCTCGCGGGCACTTTGGGGGGGAAAGCCAGGACGAGCAGCTTCAAGGGACGTGAGATTCTCATTTTCAGGCAAGTCTGCATCTGGGCCAACTGAGACCACATAGTTAGCTGAATGTTTTTTCAAAAAATTGTGCAGAACACAGCAGGCAAGCACAATGTGATTTAGTTTATATTCCGCCATGTGGATTGGCGTCAAAAATAGGCGGAACTAGCTGGCCAGTATTCCAAAAGTGTTCTCCATGACTCTTCTCGCTCTGGCCAGCCGGAAATTAAAGATCCTCTGATCCGGGGTGAGGGTCCTCATCGGGAAAGGCCGCATCAGGTGGTTTGCCAGGGCAAACGCCTCATCCGCAACTAAAACGAATGGGAGTTCTTCTACATTCTCCTCTAGGGGTGGTAAGCCCAGACTGCCACTCTGGAGATGCCAGTAGAATTCCGTCCGTGCGAACACTCCACCATCCGACATTCAGCCATTTTGCCCCACGTCCACATAAAGGAAGTCATAGGTCGCTGACACCACCGCCAACATCACAATACTATTAAACCCCTTGTAATTATAATAGTACGACCCTGAGTTGGGGGGTGGGACGATGCGGACGTGTTTCCCATCAATTGCACCTCCACAATTGGGAAAGTCCCAACGGCTGGCAAAGTGGGAGGCCACAGTCTGCCAGTCCTGTGGTGTTGAAGGAAACTGTGGAGTGAAACAAGACAAAAAATTTGTCATTTTGCACATCAACATTGCAAGCAGATTAGACACTAACATTTTTGGCCAAGATCAGTATAACATTTTGGGAAATGAGTATTTAAAGCCTAAAGTATAAGGTCCCCTTATTATTAGAGTCACCCCCCCCCCCCCCATCTGATGGGCCCTTGCAAAAAAATGAGGGGGGGGGGAATGTTTTAGACAGGTAACCCTCTCCACTTCATTGAGAGCTGAATGCATAAATAATGTGTGATACTTTGGGCAGCCCCTCCTTACTTACACTATTGGCAGCCCCCCGGACAGGTAAGAAGTGTCATAATACCAAAAAAATAAAAAATAAATGGAAGCACATTTTGACATTCTGCTATTACCTATCAAGATAATACTAGGAGAAAAAAAAACAAGAAAATGTAGCATTTGAAAGTATTGAGGCAGGCCCTTGCACTACATGCTTTGGTGAATTCGTCCATAAATCTGACCAGAAAAAAGGTAGGTAGAGTGTGTATTGGGTTTGGCAAAGTCAGCAGATAGAGGATTGCTATAATCTGACCTAGCAGTTGGGGGGAGAGGGGTTCCTAATGAGTTTGGCCCAACCAAAATGGCACTCTGCATGAATTTAAGCACACACATAACATTTGTACACATTTTAGGAGGTGTTTAGGGGAAAGCAATACTATGGAGCTGACAAAAGACATTGCTAAGTGACTAGACTATAGGTTTATGGGCCCAGAAGAGCATGGTGGGGAAGTTAGTGAAGGCAAATATGCATGAAGGACAAAAAAGGAACTTGAAAAGCTTCCAGCATGCATGAGGACAAAGGGGCACAGCATATAAATTAGAGCATATTGCAATCATGGTAATTAGGGAATGAGGAAAGAAATACAAGACATTAGCAATCATTAAATACATAGAATGTGATGTTAAAGGATAAAACTTACCTTCATATAGTCCTTCTGTAGGACCTGAATGATGGCAGAACAGGTCTCTGGAATAATGATCCCCAGAGCCTGGGGGGAGATGCCTGTGGAGAACTTTAGGTCCTGAAGGCTTCTCCCTGTCGCCAAGTAGCGCAACGTGGCGATGAGCCTCTGCTCTGGAGTGATGGCTTGCCACATGCAGGTATCCTGCCTGGTGATATAAGGGGACAGAAAAGCCAGCAGATGGTGAAAAACAGGGTCCGTCATCCGGAGATAATTCCTGAAATCATCAGGATTATTCTCCCGGATCTCACGGAGCAAAGGCATGTGCGAGAACTGGTCACGCTAGCGCAAACCAATTCTTGGTCCACAAACTCCTCCTCACCCTGTTCATGGACCGGGCTTGTGTCAAAGCTAAAAGCCCAACACCAAGTCCCTGCACAGCACAAACTCTACGACGAGTACGTACATGAAACATGTTTTAAAACGGTCGGCTGGTCAGAACGGAAAACAGAAAGCACCGATAAACAGCAATGCCTGAAAGAACGACCTGAAAAGCAGAAACAAGCAGACAATAAGCAATGCAAATCAAAGTGTACTATACCAAGATATAGTCCACAATTAGCAACAAATGCTTACTGACTACACGCACTGATAATCAGATACGCACCGACAAGCACAAACTGAAGAGCAGTAACGAACTGAAGCACAAATCTGAAAAGCACGAATCGTCTCTCACCAAACTTCTACTAACATGCGATAAACACGAGATCAGCAGAAGGAGCCCAAAGGGTGCTTCAACGTGGTGCTGAACTTCCCTTTTCTAGTCTCGTCATACGCGGCTTACGTCACCGTGTTCTTGGCAACCGGAACTTCCGTCAACTTAGTCCGACCATGTGTATGCAAGACCACTTCCGGACCACTTCCGGACTAAATCCGTCGAAATGTATCAGACGGATTTGGTTGCTGGAATGTCCCACCATGTGTACGGAGCTTATAGTCAGTAATGATAATAAAAAAAAATTAATCAATATGTATTTATAAATTTGTTAACATCTTATTCATAGGTTATTCTCAATATTTGTACAAAATTCGTACTATTTCAAGGCCCTGACAAAACGGGATTCCCCACGAAACACATAGGCCATCTGCTCTGCTCTATTCAGTCAGGACCAGCACATCCTGAACCAAATAACAGTAATTGCAATTATAACCTGTTATAAATGCAATGTGTGTTTTAACCATTTGTTACATAGAAAATAAAGATAACTATATTTTTACCTCTTAGTATATGTGTTTAATGAGCCCTACAAGGTACATTTAAAGTCCCACTCCACCCTACCATTGTTCTTTGACTTTTTCTACCATTTAAACATAGTTTGCCTTATAAGGCATGATCACAAAGAAATACCTTGACTCTATGGTTTGTAGTCTGAAAGAGAGCTGCAACAATGTGATTCATACCACAATGATGCAGATCAAGCACAATGAACCCTCAGAGAAATTCATGGTTGTCACACTGATAGTAAATGTTAGCTTCTGAAGTGAGAGTTGAGTTCTGCAGGCTCCTCCAGCAATGCCAATCAAATAAATAAAATAAATCCTTGGGCCCAGGCAGAAAACGTAAAAAAAAACTGATGCAACTTGAATATTCTGAATGGTTGACCCAATCAAAATATTAAAATGAAAAGTGCGCTGTCCCTTTAAATCATGAATATACAAATAATTAGCAAATTCATGAATGAGTGCAAATAAGTACATGTGAAATAATCACATATCCTTTTAAATCATGACTATACAAATGATTAACAAATCCATGAATAAGTGCAAACAAGCAAATGTGAAATGATCCAACACAATTAATATGTGTAATAAAATACATGATGAAAAAGTTCAAAACAAAAAAATTCTAATCAAAAAAGTTCATATAAGCTAATATTCCATATTAAATCAAATGTGACAGAGTGCCCCATGCTTGTAAACGTCCACACAAAAAAACTTCAGTGCTCAAAAGTGCTCCTTAGCCCTTGTACACACGGTCGGACATTCCGACAACAAAATCTGTTGGATTATCCGACAACACGGTCCGATCGGACATTTTCCGTCGGAATGTCCGACCGTGTGTACAAGGGCTTAGAGGAAAAGGGGGGCCTCTTACCAAAGAGAAGTGAATGTAAATTACTAAGATCAAAAGCGTTTAATTTCCACACTCCCAAGGTTGGCATTCTCACTGTCAGTCCCACAGATGGTTAAATGACCTCATTGATGGAGTGTGTTGACAAACTAAGTATCAGCCTTAACCACTTGCTTACTGGGCACTTAAACACCCTTCCTGCCCAGACCAATTTTCAGCTTTAGGTGCTCTCACATTTTGAATGACAATTACTCAGTCATGCAACACTGTACCCAAATGAATTTTTTGTCCTTTTTTTCCCACAAATAGAGCTTTCTTTTGGTGGTATTTGATAACCTCTGGGGTTTTTATTTTTTGCGCTATAAATGAAAAAAGACGAAAATTTTGAAAAAAAAACGCATATTTCTTTGTTTCTGTGACAAAATTATGCAAATTATAAATTTTTCTTCATAAATTTTGGCCACAATTTATACTGCTACATATATTTTGTAAAAATAACCCAAATTAGTGGATATTATTTGGTCTTTGTGAAAGTTGGAGAGTCTACAAGCTGTGGTGCGAATCATACAAAATTGGTAACATCTGATGTACTGGTGGCCTATCTCACTTCTTGTGAGCCGAACAAGCCAGGAAAGTACAAATACCCCCCAAATGACCCCTTTTTGGAAAGTAGACATTCCAAGGTATTTAGTAAGAGGCATGGTGAGCTTTTTGATGTTGTCATTTTTTTCCCACAATTCTTTGCAAAATTAAGATTTTTCATTTTTTTTCTTTTTTTCCACAAAATTGTCATTGTAATAGGTTATTTCTCTCACATGGCATGTGTATACCACAAATGACACCCCCCAAAAAATTCTGCTACTCCTCCTGAGTATTACAATACCACATGTGTGGGACTTTTTCACAGCCTGGCCACATAGAGAGGCCCAACATGCAGGGAGCGCCATCAGGTGTTCTAGGAGCATAAATTACACATCTAACTTTTTGACTACCTATTACACTTTTGAAGGCCCTGGAGCACCAGGACAATGACACGTGACACTGATGACAGATGGCACTGATACGTGGCATTTAAGACATGTGACACTGACAGGTGGCACTGATGACAAATGGCACTGATACATGGCACTGATGACAGATGGCACTAATATGTGGCACTGATGACAGATGGCACTATGTGGCACTGATAACACGTGGCACTGATGACAGATGGCACTTATCCGTGGCACTGATGACAGATGGCACTGGGGACAAATGACACTGACAACAGGTGGCACTGGGGACAGATAGCACTAACAGGTGGCACTGGGGACAGATAGCACTAACAGGTGGCACTGGGGGCAGGTAGCACTGGGGTGGATGGCACTGGGGGCAGGGAGCACTGGGGTGGATGGCACTGGGGCGGATGGCACTGGGGCGGATGGCACTGGGGGAGCATGGCACTGGGGGAGCATGGCACTGGGGGAGGATGGCACTTTTTTTTCCCCACTTACGGCCGCTGCAGCCGTTCATCTCTCCCCTCTCACACGCTGTCTGTGTGAGGAGGGAGAGCGGCGCTGAGAGATGATCTCATATGTTTACATATGAGATCATCTCACATTGGACACGCCGATCACGCTGTAAACGGCCGCTGTGATTGGCTGTTTACAGCGTTCTGTGTTTGCCTGTCTCCGGGGGACACGACAAACACAAAACTTCCCCGATGCGCGCCCAGGGGAAGTAAACACGAGAACGTCCAGGGAAGGCCTCCCGGACGAAAGTGCCCGCTCTAAAGCCATCATTCGGCTATAGCGCGGGTGGGAAGCGGTTAAAATAAGATGTAGCTCACTTTCAGAATAATGCCGTGCACACATGGCCGGACTTTTCAAAGCAAAGGTCCGACGGAACGAATCCGTCTGACAATTTGACCGTGTGTGGACTTCATCGGTCTTTGCTGTCAAAAAATCAGACGGACTTTATATTTAGAACATGTTTCAAATCTTTCCGATGGACTCAAGTCTGGTCGAAAAATCCATTTGTCTGTATGCTAGTCCGACGGATGAAAACCGATGCTAGGGCAGCTATTGGCTACTGGCTGTGAACTTTCTTATTCTAATCAAGTCGTACGTCATCACGGTCGAATCCGTCTGACTTTGGTGTGATTGTGTGTAGACAAGTCCGTTTTGGCGGAACTCGATAAGTCCTTCAGAGTTCAGTCCAATGAAAAGTCTGGCCGTGTGTACACAGCATTAGCCCGTGGGGCTTAAGGGCTTCTGTTGACTCCCCCTCAGATAACTTTTCCTAAATGTGGGGGGGAGTAAGGAACCTAGAGCTCTCATAATTTATAAAAAAAGGACAAGCATCAAGCATGCGATCAGAGCTTTTTTTTAAAAAGTGTTTCCTCCAGACTAATGGATACGAACGTCCGGGGGCAGCCCTCTAGAAACTTACAAGCAGTCACAATGGCAGCAGGAAGAAAGGGAGGATGGGAACTGGAGGCAAAACAATCAATAGTGCTTGAAAATGTAAAAAAAAATATTCTTTGCACTCGTTCGAAATCTCATACAACTCATTCAAATATTGCTATTAAATCACTATACAATGAAGTGCTATAAACATGTAATATAAAAGTCTCTGTGCAAATAAACAGTCTCTGTGAAGAATAAAAAGGGTTTCATAGAGTGCAATTTAAATCTCTGTGTCTTAATTGGCTTTTTTGTGACCACATGTGCTCCCCTCCAGAACATTCTACTCGCCAGAACTCCTTTATTTGTGGTAAGTGGGTCAGTAGCACTTTAAGATATTTTTCTCCACCTGACGTACCTTCAGGCTTGCTCACTTTTATCTCCACCAAATCCAAACTCTCCTCCAATGCACATGTGAAGAAAACCAGGAGGCAGCCTCCAAAAGTGTAAAAGCGCTTTTTATTTGTGGCTAAGAACAATTAAAATACACTTACATATTTGTATTGCTTGCTGGATCTAGGGAGTGCTTGTGTGTTTCAGCTTGTGCATAGGCAAGCCATAGAAATATGTAAGTGGATTTTAGGCTGTTTACTAGCTCCAGGGCTTGTGTATGATTTAAGAGTGTACGCATCAGCACATTCGCAGTTCATTGAGAACTACAAGCAGTCAGGCGCAATGGCTGATAGTATTTGTAGTTCTCTCATTCACAGATCACTGTAGCATAATGATGCGGCTATGTGGGCAGAGCCCCGCATTGAGTGCGATATTTATGAAATGTGACAATGGGTGCAGGGAGAAGATCCCCTGCCCAATGTCACAGGGAGGGAGGCTCAAGGGTGTGAGGGGCAGGTCTGGAGTATGTTACAGGTTACACCCAAATTATGAGATTATTAGTGACTCAGCATGTACTGGTCAGTGATGTCGCAAGGGGGCGGTGCCACAATGTGACATCACCAGGTAGTCTCGCCCCTTACCTATTTAAGAACTGTCATACAGTGGAGCAGGCATTTGGCGGTTAGCCTTCGTAGCAGGCGGTGTGTTTTTTTTTCTTTTTTCTGGTGCGGTACTGTGTGGTACTGTTCCCCCCCAGAGAGAAACTGAGCTGCTGAAAGACCACCAAGTGAGTACCATGTGGGGGAGACTGCAAGAGTGAGAGGACTATATTGCTGAGTTACTGCCAGGATATGGACCTTGCTGCACTGCCTACTGGAATCATCATGGGCAACCCAGAGTGAACCTTAAAAACCTCCAGGTCATATTTTCAGCCACAAAATATTTACTAGCTGTGCACACATAGTCCCACAACATGGACACTGACATACCAGAAGTATTAAGTGAATCTGGGATTGACAACGACAAGCATTGTTTTTTTATCTGTGGAATTTTGTCAATTCAGGAGCGCATTAAGGCCATGGAGGAGAGGCAAGGTCCGGCCAGGCTATGAAGGGAGTGCAGGAGATGATCAGTGCCAGAGTCAGGGCAGCGCAGTCCTGTGCCAGTGTCCCAGTGTGCCAACCTGTGCTTGAGCCCCTGTCTACACACAATCACACCAAAGTCAGACGGATTCGACCGTGATGACGTACGACTGGATTAGAATAAGAAAGTTCACAGCCAGTAGCCAATAGCTGCCCTAGCATCGGTTTTCATCCGTCGAACTAGCATACAGACAAATGGATTTTTCGACCAGACTTGAGTCCATCGGAAAGATTTGAAACATGTTCTAAATATAAAGTCCGTCTGATTTTTTGACAGCAAAGACCGATGAAGTCCACACACGGTCAAATTGTCAGACGGATTCGTTCCGTCGGACCTTTGCTTTGAAAAGTCCGGCCGTGTGTACACAGCATTAGCCCGTGGGGCTTAAGGGCTTCTGTTGACTCCCCCTCAGATAACTTTTCCTAAATGTGGGGGGGAGTAAGGAACCTAGAGCTCTCATAATTTATAAAAAAAGGACAAGCATCAAGCATGCGATCAGAGCTTTTTTAAAAAAAGTGTTTCCTCCAGACTAATGGATACGAACGTCCGGGGGCAGCCCTCTAGAAACTTACAAGCAGTCACAATGGCAGCAGGAAGAAAGGGAGGATGGGAACTGGAGGCAAAACAATCAATAGTGCTTGAAAATGTAAAAAAAAATATTCTTTGCACTCGTTCGAAATCTCATACAACTCATTCAAATATTGCTATTAAATCACTATACAATGAAGTGCTATAAACATGTAATATAAAAGTCTCTGTGCAAATAAACAGTCTCTGTGAAGAATAAAAAGGGTTTCATAGAGTGCAATTTAAATCTCTGTGTCTTAATTGGCTTTTTTGTGACCACATGTGCTCCCCTCCAGAACATTCTACTCGCCAGAACTCCTTTATTTGTGGTAAGTGGGTCAGTAGCACTTCAGGAGCGCATTAAGGCCATGGAGGAGAGGCAAGGTCCGGCCAGGCTATGAAGGGAGTGCAGGAGATGATCAGTGCCACAGTCAGGGCAGCGCAGTCCTGTGCCAGTGTCCCAGTGTGCCAACCTGTGCTTGAGCCCCTGTCCCCTCCCTCTGCCCGGCCTTTACCCCCACCTATGCAGGGCTCCACTGCGGTGGTCCGGAGGTGCCAGTCCAGTGCTGATCCTCAGTCATGGTGCTGGCCTTGCCTGCTGATTGGCTTCTCTGCTGCTATCTCCCTCACTGTCTGAAACCAGAACCGTGATGGAGACTGAGCACTGACACCAGCACCGTGATAGAGACTGAACACCGACACCAGCACCGAGATAGAGAGCACTGACACCAGCACCGAGACATAGAGCACTGACATCACACCAGCACTGCGATAGAGAGCACTGACACCAGCACCGTGATAGAGAGCACTGACACCAGCACCGTGATAGAGAGCACTGACACCAGCACCGAGATAGAGAGCACTGACACCAGCACCATGAGAGCACTGACACCAGCACCATGATAGAGAGCACTGACACCAGCACCGTGAGAGCACTGACACCAGCACCATGATAGAGAGCACTGAGACAACACCAGCACCCTGATAGACAGCACTGACACCATCACCATGGTAGAGAGCACTGACACCAGCACCATGAGAGCACTGACACCAGCACCGAGATAGAGAGCACTGACACCACACCAGAACCGAGATAGAGAGAGAGCACTGACACCAGCACCGAGATAGAGAGAGAACACTGACACCAGCACCGTGAGCGCAATGACACCAGCACCATGATAGAGAGCACTGAGACCACACCAGCACGAGATAGAGAGCACTGACACCAGCACCGTAATAGAGAGCACTGACATCGGCACCGAGATATGGAGCACTGACACCAGCACCGAGATAGAGAGCACTGACACCACACCAGCACCGAGATAGAGATAGAGCACTGACACCAGCACTGAGATAGAGAGAGAGCACTGACACCAGCACCATGATAGAGAGCACTGACACCACACCAGCACCGTGATAGAGAGCACTGACACCAGCACTGAGATAGAGAGCACTGACACCAGCACCATGATAGAGAGAACTGACACCAGCACCGAGATAGAGAGCACTGACACCAGCACCGAGATAGAGAGCACTCACACCAGCACCGAGATAGAGAGCACTGATACCAGCACTGAGATAGAGAGCACTGACACCAGAACCATGATAGAGAGCACTGATACCAGCACCATGATAGAGAGCACTGACACCAGCACTGAGATAGAGAGCACTGACACCAGCACCATGATAGAGAGAACTGACACCAGCACCGAGATAGAGAGCACTGACACCAGCACCGAGATAGAGAGCACTCACACCAGCACCGAGATAGAGAGCACTGATACCAGCACTGAGATAGAGAGCACTGACACCAGAACCATGATAGAGAGCACTGACACCAGCACCGTGATAGAGAGCACTGACACCACCAGCACCGTGATAGATAGCACTGACACCAGCACCGTGATAGAGAGCACTGACACCAGCACCGAGATAGAGAGAGAGCACTGACACCAGCGCCGTGATAGAGAGCACTGACACCAGCACCGAGATAGAAAGTACTGACAACAGCACTGATACTAGCAACTCGCTGCGGGACCCAAAAATATGACACCGCTCAACCTCTTCAAACAGGAGGGTGTGCTTTTTTTGTACAAGTAAGTGAGCCAAAGGTAGAAAAAAGGTCTGTGTGCTAGATTAAATAAATCGTTTATAGAGTTATGTATATACATGGTCTACTGGTCACATGTGTTGAATTCCCCCGAGATCCATGCCTCATTCATTTTTATAAATGTGAGGTAGTCAACACTGTCGTGAGCTGTCGAGTGCGTTTATCAGTCACAATCTCCCCTGCTGCGCTGAACGTCCTTTCGGACAGGACACTGCACGAGGGGCAAGCCAACAGTTCGATTGCAAATTGGGCAAGCTCTGGCCAGAGGTCAAGCCTGCCCACCCAGTAGTCCAGGGGTTCATCACTTCTCAGAGCGTCCACATCGGCCGTTAACCCGATGTAGTCGGACACCTGTCAGTCTAGGCGTTCCCTGATGCTGGATCCGGATGACACCTGTCGATGGGTCGGCTGAAAGAATGACCTCATATCCGAAGTCACCAACACATCTTCAAACCGCCCTCTTCTTGCAGGCGCTGTTGGATTGGTACCCGCAACTCTTTCTCTGGGAGTGGGTATTCCTCCTCTGCCAGTGCACGCAAAAGCAGAATGCAGCATTTCTCGAAGCAAGGCCTGGAAGTGCTCCATTCTGACAGCCCTCTGTGATGGTGGTAACATTTCTGCCATTTTGTGTTTGTACCAGGGGTCTAAGTACGTTGCCACCCAGTACTGGTCCTTGACCTCTATGCTTTTTATATGGGGGTCCCTGTTAAAACACTGGAGCATGAAGGCCCCCATTTGCACTAAACTGATAGCAGTGTGGTGGCCTGGCTCCTGCTCATCATCCAGGATAAGGGATCCCAGAAAGGTTTAAAGCATGCTCTTCTTGCTCCTCCTCATCCACCCCCTTCCTCCTCTGACTCCTCTTCAGACTCCTGTTGTTGACTTGTCTCAGATAGAGTAGCCCCCCTGGGAATTCATCCAGCATTGCGACTTCCTCATCTTCCTGCTCCTCCACAGCTTGATCAATGACACAACGCAATGCACGCTCCATAAAGAAGGCATAAGGTACGATGTCACTGATGGCGCCATGGCTGCGAATGACCAGTTTGGTGATCTCATCAAATGGCCGCAGAAGTCTGAATGCGTCGCGCATGAGCAGTCACTGGCACGGTGAAAAAAAACCAAGCTCCCCAGAACCTGTTCTGCCGCAGAGGTCATACAGGTAGTCGTTAACTGCACGTTTCTGCTGGAGCAGCCTATCAAGCATATAGAAGGTTTAGTTCCATCGCATCGGGCAATCCCAAATAAGACGTCTGACCGGCAGATTGTGTCGCCGCTGAATGTCAGCAAGGCGAGCCATGGCCGTGTAAGATCTTCTGAAATGGGCCGAGATTTTCCTTGCCTGCCGCAAGATGTCCTGGACCCCAGGACAGATTGGCACCATTGTCTCACATTACTTTACCAACTGTCAAATTGAGCGATGTTAGCCACTGATCTGCCTGTGAACGCAAAGCTGAAAGGAGTGCAGGGCCAGTGTGGCTCTTGGCTTCCAGGCATAACAGACACAGCACCACATGGCAACGTCTCACCTGTCATGTCGAATAGGTTCTGGGGATCTTGGGAGGCACAGCGGAAGAGACACTAGCAGCGGAAAAGGAGGAGTCAGCCGAGGAGGAGAGGGAGGATGGAGTAGGAGGAGGAGAAGAAGAGGCAGGCCTGCATGCAATCTGTGGCGGTAAAACCAAATCTACACAGGTGCCACGGGTTACATGCTTGACGTCCGTCAGAAGGTTCACCCAGTGGGCAGTAAAAGTTATATACCTTCCCTGCCCGTGTTTGCTAGACCACGTGTCTGTGGTCAGATGTATCTTGGCACCGACACTGTGTGCCAGAGATATATTCACTTGCCGCTGAACATGGCCATATAGCTCTGGGATGCCCTTCTGTGAAAAATACTTCCTTCCTGGGACCTTCTATTGTGGTGTTCCAATGGCCACCGAGTCCGCCAGTTTATATGGCAGTAGTTGACGAGCTATCAGTTCTGACAAGCCAGCCGTCAACCGTTGGGCAAGAGGGTTATCCGGCGTGATCATTTTTTTACGCTTGAACATTTGGCCCACGGAAGCCTGCCTTTTTCCACAAAAATGTGAGGACAGCATGATGGAAGGTGGAGTGGAGGACAATTGTGAGAAGAGAGGAGAAGGAGAAGTAGAAGACGAGGCTGGACGGTGAAAGCCTGGAGTTTGGCTTTGTGGGTTCCGTTGCTCCCACTGGGCTCGGTTATGGCAGCTCATGTGCCTTCTTAAGGCGGTCGTCCCTAGGTGAGTTTTGGGCTTACCGCGACTTATGCGTTGACTGCAAAGGCTGCAGATGGCAACACTATTGTCAGCAGCGGACACGTTAAAAAAAAGCCCCCACTGCCGGGCCATGTGCCAGCATCCTGGGAGCGCTAGATGTGACCGTACATGGTTAATGCCTCGCTCCTGATACATTAGCAGTCTGGTTTGTCCCTCCTGTGCAATGTAAGTTCTACCTGCTTCTCCTCCCTATCTGCTGGTCCATATCTCCCCCTGAACTCCCCTCCTCTTCCTCTCTTGTGGACACCCATGTGACATCACTAGACACGTCATCATCAACGTCACATTCCCCACCGCTATAATTAGAGATCTCGGAGTAGGCAGCAACACCGGGGACACCTCCTCCTTGGGCTGATCTGGGTACTGTTGTCAGACTGCTGAGTGGCGGTTGTTGCTACCTCCTCTTCCTGATCCAATGCCAAGAGTGGCTGCACATCGGCAATGTCATGTGATGGATCGGAAAATAATTCCTGTGACTCAAGCGGAGGGTATATGGTGGTGGTGGTGTTGGTGGTAGTGTCTTTGGGGGTGCACACAGCAGAGAGTGAAGAAGAGGGTGCAGATCGAGAGGATATTATACGTGTATTACAACCCTATATACTGTACACCTATAGCAGTCCTTAAAAGGACCTTTGTGGACTAAGTACCTAGTGATTTGCAGACTGTCCCTGCTCCAAACACCAAACTGTCCCTCAGTCCCTACACTGATAAAAGACAGCTGCAGAATCAGTCAGCTCTCAACAGCACAGCAGTCAGCAGTGCACCATAATATACTTTCTATATTTTAAAGAAAGTATATTATAAGTGTATTACAACCCTATATACTGTACACCTATACCAGTCCTTAAAATGACTTTTGTGGACCTAATAGTAATAGCTAATTAGCTAGCTAGTGATTAGACTGACTGTCCCTGCTCCACACAGCGTCCATTCCCTACACTGACAAAAGACAGAATGTAAAATGGCTGCCAGATCAGGTCTATTTATAAGGTAGGGGGTATGTCCATGTGCTGAAATGTCTCAATTGGCTGTCCTGTACCCCATGTTGAATGTGTCATGGGTCAAAGTTCTTCACAACGTAAACAAATATGGCCACCGCGAACTGCAGCAGAAGTCCGCCAGTTTGGCGAATCGCGAACGAGCAAAGTTCGCCGCGAACCGACCACCGGGTGAACCGCAAGGCTGTCTCTACTTGCTACCACTACTACAGAATAAGCTATTAGGAACTATCTAACCAGCTACCTTATAGCTATGGTATCAGTGATGAAACTACCAGGGTTGTAAAGGTCACACTTGCAACCAGGGAGGTGACACCATGTTTTACCGCACCAGTTGACACCAACCCTAGTGATGCCACTGCAGAGTTGCACCAGATTTTGCACTCTCCAGTTTTAGTAAATCAACCCCTTATTGTCTAGCTCTATATTAAATCCCCAGAGGTGCAAGATATAGATTTTGAAAATCCATCTAGTTTCTTTTTGGGAAACGCTTCTTACCCTAAATTCTCCAAAATTGCAAATTCTTCAGATCCTTATTATGGGCTTCTCTGAAATGTAGACAGATGCTATGATTTATATACCCTGCTTGGATTGTATGAATATGCTCTGAGATGCATTTCCTGAGGGGTCACTTGGTGCACCCTGCATGCTGAAGCCAGGACAGGCACTATAGAGCAGAGACAACATGTGTGGTCTGGCACAAAATAATGTCTTGTATTTTAAAATGTTGCCCCACTGTGTAGACAAGAATTAATTTTTTCTTCCTACATTTGGCCTATTTGTTTTACAGCCAGTGTGTTTATGATTTCCAATGAGCTGGTGATATGACAGCAGCACTTTCACACAGAGCGCGTGTTGTGTGCATCCATAAACACACACAGCATGGTTCAGCCCTGCCCCCACTCCTGCCTCACAGACTTTGACTGACAGCAGCAGGATAAAAAGGCTCCCAATGCTCTCAGCCATGAGAGAGGGGTGAGAACTGCAGACTGATACAGCACTGGATCAATACAGGACTCGGATAAGTATTTAGGAAAGTGGGGGAACACAGCTAGAAGCTCTATTGAGATGATGAGAAGTATACCTTTATGGCTTAGGGACACATGCTCAGATCTGAAGTATGGGTATATAAACATAGTAACAGATATAGTATGTCTAGCCGTCCACAAACCACAGAATACTAGGAAGCATATAAGTGCTGGGCCTAAACAAAAAAAAAGGGGCAAATAAAGGAATAAAAGAATAATACAAACTACAATAATCTCCTGGAATGTAGATGAGGGAGCTGAATGACTCCACATTACACAGAGAGATATTGGCCGTTGTATGCACCCTATAATTCTAGAAAGTCTGCAATCATCAGTCTGATATGACTGAAGAGGTCTAATATTAATAAAGCAAGCAATGAACAGTTTTAAATCTTAAAAGATCAGTGTCTGAAAATAAATTTCCCCTCCTGCACTCACCCTCAGTCTAACCAGGTATACTATTTTTGTCAGTGCAATTTATTAAATCTCCTTTGAACTTGCTAGGGGATAAATCAACAAGTAAAAAAAAATCCTAGCTCTGTTGACTATGTCCCAATGGTTAATGGGGAATTTTCTCAAACCCCAAACAAAAATGCAATATTTTGCAGCTTATCAGTCCTCAGATGTGGTGATTGCATAGGGTGGCTGCACTAGGTGACTTTTCCACCTTTATTGTCACTAGACATGTGCGATTCGTTTCCTACGAATCTCAAATTCGTACGAATTTCCCAAAATCCGTACGTTCGGGAGGATCCGAAATACGAATTGCCGTGCGTATGAAATTTTGTACGGAATACGAACTTTTGTTTACGAATTCCGGATTTCGGATGACGACTCAGTCATTATGCTTATTATGACTTGTAAAAGACTTCTGTGATAGAAGTCAATGTAAGTTGCCTGAAGACATCAGTGAAGCACTTTCCTCCTCTCTGGGCTGGCTGCCAAGAAAATAACAAAATTATACAATGTTTCTTCTTCAATGGGCTGAACTCCTGTGTAGAAGTTCTCAGTTTAACCATTTAAAGACTAAATCTTTTCTGACATTTGTTGCTTACAAGTAAAAATCCAGTATTTTCTGCTAGAAAATCACTCAGAAGCCCCAAAAATTATATATATTTTTTTAGCAGAGACCCTAGGGAATAAAATAGCGGTTGTTGCAATATTTTATGTGATGCGGTATTTGCGCAGAGGTCTTTCAAACGCAAGTTAGCCCTTTTTTTTCGGTCGACCCCTAGAGAGCACTGACATTAGCAGCGTGACATACAGAATTGACATGTGAAATTCTGAAAATTCAGGAATCTTGAGATAATGGAGGCGAGGGAAGGTCAGGGTAAGCAAAGAAGTGGGTGCAGGAGATGATCACCAGCACCAGCACCGTGATATAGAGCACTGACACCTGCACCGCGATAGAGTGATCTGACACCAGCACCGTGATAGAGAGCACTGACATCAGCAGCGTGACATAAAGCACTGACGCCAGCGCCGTGATATACAGCAGGAGGAAGTCAGCATAGCACAGGGATGATGGGAGCCCCTCATAATAAGCAGCCCTTCATAATGAGCATGATCACGGTGCAGGTGTCAGTGCTCTATATCACGGTGCTGGTGCTGGTGATCATCTCCTGCACCCCCTTCTTTGCCTACCCTGACCTCCCCTCGCCTCCATTATCTCAAGATTCCTGAATTTTCAGAATTTCACATATAAAAAAAGAATGCTTGTAGTTGTTGATCCCAGATTCACCTCATACATGTGTTATGTCACGGTGCTGGTGTCAGATCACTATATCACGGAGCAAGTGTAAGTGCTCTATATCACGGTGCTGGTGCTGGTGATCATCTCCTGTACCCTCTTCTTTGCCTACCCTGACCTTCCCTCGCCTCCATTATCTCAAGATTCCTGAATTTTCAGAATTTCACATATAAAAAAAGAATGCTTGTAGTTGTCGATCCCAGATTCACCTCATACATGTGTTATGTCACGGTGCTGGTGTCAGATCACTATATCACGGAGCAGGTGTAAGTGCTCTATATCACGGTGCTGGTGCTGGTGATCATCTCCTGTACCCTCTTCTTTGCCTACCCTGACCTTCCCTCGCCTCCATTATCTCAAGATTCCTGAATTTTCAGAATTTCACATATAAAAAAAGAATGCTTGTAGTTGTCGATCCCAGATTCACCTCATACATGTGTTATGTCATTAGCCATGTGGTGGGACTATGTGTGCACAGCTAGTAATTATTTTGTGGCTGCAAATATGATCTGTAGGTTTGTAAAGTTCACCATCCCTGTGATGTGCTGACTTCCTCCTGGGGCTGCTTATTATGAGGGGCTCCCACCATCCCTGTGCTATGCTGACTTCCTCCTGGGGCTGCTTACGGTGCAGGTGTCAGTGCTGTATATCACGGTGCTGGTGTCAGTGCTGTATATCATGGTGCTGGTGTCATTTCTGTATGTCACGCTGCTGATGTCAGTGCTCTCTATCACGGTGCTGGTGTCAGATCACTCTATCACGGTGCAGATGTCATTGCTGTATGTCACGCTGCTAATGTCAGTGCTCTCTAGAGGTCGACCGAAAAAAAAAGGGCTAACTTGCGTTTGAAAGACCTCTGCGCAAATACCGCATCAGATAAAATATTGCAACAAGGGTCTCTGCTAAAAAAATATATATAATTTTTGGGGCTTCTGAGTGATTTTCTAGCAGAAAATACTGGATTTTTACTTGTAAGCAACAAGTGTCAGAAAAGATTTAGTCTTTAAATGGTTAAACTGAGAACTTCTACACAGGAGTTCAGCCCATTGAAGAAGAAACATTGTATCACTTTGATCTTTTCTTGGCAGCCTGCCCAGAGAGGAGGAAAGTGCTTCACCGATGTCTTCAGGCAACTTACATTGACTTCTATCACAGAAGTCTTCTGCAAGTCATAATAAGCATAATGAGCAATGTTTTTGCCTTTAAACTCATCGTAAAGAACGAAAGAACGACAATTCGTATTTCGTACGAACAGAACGGAATTTCGGACATGAAATACGAAGTACCAATTAATTTTATTACGAATCGAAACGGAACAGAACGAAACGAATTTATTGACGGCGCCCATGTCTAATTGTCACCTGGTTATCTTGCAAGTAACACATTTCCTGTCCCTGGGAGACTATGCTTATTCCCTCCACTGTATCTATGGGGGATATAATTCAATTATATCTACCATTGTAGATATAGCATCCTCCGGGACTGTGACATCATTAGGGGGTGGGGTCACCATGGGGGCAGGATCAATATGTGACATCAACCATTGACCCCGCCCCTTGTTCCTCTATAAGTCGCCACACAACGCGTTGCTGCCATTGCGGCCAGAGAGAGCATCGTGTCAACATCGCAAGGGAGAAGAAGAGAAGAGAAGAAGGAGTCAGTGACAGAAGACTGGGCCACCACTAGTAAAAGAGCTATAAGAAGATAGCGGAGGCCCGGCAGAAGAACCGAAGAGGGGGACAAGACCCCCAAAGAGGGGGACAAGACCCCCAAAGTCGGAAGAAGACCCCCGGATGGCGGTGACGGCGTCGACGAAGAAAGCCGGGCTCCTCCGCTAGTAAAAGAGCTAGCAAAAGAGCAGAAGATAGTGGAGGAGTCCGGCGAGAAGACCCCCCAAGACAGAAGACCACCAGAGCTGTCTAATAAATTATTTTAAAAACGTGTTGTTTTTTTATTTACACTTTTTTTCACCAGGTGAATGGGTAGGGGTACATGGTACCCCAATACTCATTCACATAGGGTGGGGGGCCGGTATCTGGGGATTCCGATAAGCCCCCCACCCGCAGACCCCAAAAACCAACGGCCGGGGTTGTCAGAAAGAGGCCCTTGTCCTCATCAACATGGGGACAAGGTGCTTTGGGGTAGGGGGGCCTAGCACACAGACGGGAGGATTGTCCGCCGGACTGCCGAGTCCGGCGGACAATTTTCAGTCAATACTTCTTTCGAAGTCCGCCGGACTTTTGGAAAGAAAAAGTCCGCCGGAGCCCACACAGGGGCGGATTGTCCGGCGGACTAAACTAAACTATTTAACTACTTTCAGACTGGACCATTTTGCTGGCTTAAGACCAGACCACTTTTTGCAATTCGGCACTGCGTCGCTTTAACTGACAATTGCGTGGGCGTGCGACGTGGCTCCCAAACAAAATTGACGTATTTTTTTTCACACAAATAGAGCTTTCTTTTGGTGGTATTTGATCACCTCTGCGTTTTTATTTTTGCGCTATAAACAAAAATAGAGCGACAATTTTGAAAAAAACACATTATTTTTTACTTTTTGTTATAATAAATATCCCCCAAAAATATATAAAAAACCTTTTTTTCCCTTAGTTTAGGCCGATACGTATTCTTCTACATATTTTTGGTAAAAAAAATCGCAATAAGCAATTTTTGATTGGTTTGCGCAAAAGTTATAGAGTTATAGCGTTTACAAAATAGGGGATAGTTTTATGGCATTTTTATTAATATTTTTTTTTTTTACTAGTAATCGCAGTGATCAGCCATTTTTATTGTGTCTGCGACATTATGGCAGACACATTGGACATTTTTGACACATTTTTGGGACCATTGTCATTTATACAGCAATCACTGCTATACAAATGCACTGATTCCTGTGTAAATGACACTGGAAGTGAAGAGGTTAACCAGTGGGGGGCAGTGTAGGGGTTAAGTGTTCCTAGGGGCGTGTTACTAACTGTGGGGGGCTGGGCTTTGTTTTAGTGAACACTGATCTTTGCTCCAATCACATGGAGCAGAGATCAGCGTCACTTGTTGCTAGGCAGAACGCGGAGATGTTGTTTACAACGGCATCTCCTCGTTCAGCCGCCCCGTGAGATGATCGCGGGTATGCCCACGGCGATCGAGTCTGCGGGACCCGTGACCGGACTCACGTGATGGCAGGGCGGCATTTAAAACTGGATGTACCTGTACGCCAATATTCCTGCCCGTGCCATTCTGCCGATGTACATCAGCGTGCGCTGGTCGGGAAGTGGTTAAAATAGTAATAACAGTATTCTATTCCATCACAGAGCAGGAGGTCGTGGGCCACATCAGAGGGCTCAGCGGGCCACTGGTTGGACACCCCTGCTGTAGGCTGTCTGCATTTCTGCATTTTATCGCAACTTATTGCACCACAGCTCTGGGCTGCATCGCATTGCAAACAGGGCACAGGGAAAACATATGTTTTCTGTGTGCCCTAGAGTAAGTTGACCAGATTTTTTAAAATACTAGTAATGGCGCCAATCCGTGACTCTCTGCCCATCGTCACCGCCGCCCGCCTCACAGAGTGTCAAGTCTTACTCTCCAGGCCCCGGCTACTACTGGGTGGGGAGCAGAGGAAGATCATTCTGCCAGGGAAGGCAAGGAGATAAGCAAGCAGGCGGATGGCTTTGACTTGAGCCAAGGCAGAAGAACATGTGAGCTGAATGGGCATGCCCCCGAGACTGAAGAAATATTCCCTCCGCTCCAACCAGCACATGATCATCAAAAAGGGGCACAGATAATGGAAAAAAATACACCCCCCTAAGCTAGTAGGAGTGGCGGAGCAGAGGTGTGTAATTCCGATTTTTTCTTTTTTATTCTGCACTGACCGTCTTTTAAATTGCCCCAGTCCCTGTTCAAATCCAATCCAGGGACAGACTTGGTCTGAGGACAGTGTCCTCAATCCGGGGACTGTCCCCGGAAACCAGGGATGTCTGGTCACCCTATCCTAGAGGTGACTGGTGTTCCACAGAGTGGAAAAATGCCAGTCACCACACTATATGTGAACAGGCACTAATGAAAGTAACAATGCCATCGCATTTCTGGTAAGATCAACATGTTCTGTACCTGCTGAAAATCTTCTAAAGATGAAAAAGGAGGGGTAATACATTGCCAGGCTGCTAAAAATGTAATTCCTAATGTAGGTTTCCTATCTTATGCAGATTTAGGCGTTTTGGAATATGAATTTAACCATGCTTCAGGTCCAAATTCAGCCAAAAATATGGACTGAAATAAGACCTGAAATGGTGAACAGGAATGCACTGGACCCCTGCTGTGAGTCGCTCCGTGCTGCAGTGTGAACCCAGCCTAAAGCATATGTTAAAAAAAATGCAATTTATTGCAATTTACTAGTCCCTAATAATAATCTAAACCCCCGAGCACATTTTTTTAATATTACATCTTATGGATTTTTAAATGTGGTTGTTGCATTAGTTTTGTTTAAGATTTTTTTTTTTTTTTACAGGTTGGTCTGGCGTCTTTTCAACCTTCATTAACATTGACAGGTGTGCTTACAATGATCAGTTTTTTTAAATTATTTATGTAAAACCTTTATCCGAAAACTTTGCTGTAACTGCTTAAGCCCAGGTTCACATTGATGTGATTTGGCATTGTCAGCAATAGCACCGTCTGAATCGGCGCGTTTCCGACTTTTGCGGCGCCGTACTGATTCCCAAAAGTAGTTTCTGTACTACTTTTTGCGACTTTGAGTGCGATTTCAATAGACATTTGTGCAGGAACCCGCACAGATGTCTCTGAAATCCCCCCGAAGTCAGACTGACATGCGCGTATGAAATTGTGACAATTTCAATCCCACAACGGTGTGAACCTAGGCTAAATGTGTTAGCTGGAATTCAGCTCTAATTTTTTTGTCAAGTTCCTCTAAATCTGCTAGTGGATCTAAAGCCTTGTACACACAATCTGATTTTCCAATGGGAATTGTGTGATGACAGGCCGTTGGTGGAAAATCCGACCATTTGTATGCTCCATCGGACAGTTGTTGTCGAATTTACTGTGGACAGATTTTGGATAGCAGGTTTCAAAATTTTCCGCGGACAAATTTCTGTTGTTGGATTTTCTGAGCGTGTGTGTACACAAGTCTGTCGGACAAAAGTCCAAAGTACAAACACGCATGCTGGGAAGCAAGTGCGAGCCAGAAGCGGTTGGTCTTGTAAACTAGCGTTCGTAATCGAGAATTAACATTTGTGATGTGGCAAATTATGAAATCTCGAAATGCAGTGCACAATTCTCTTCTTCTAAAATGAAGCTGCTTTGTTGGTGATACTGATGGATTTATTACAGAAGATAACAAACATGTTAAACTTATCCACTCTGTGCAATGGTTTTCCATAAAGCAGCCCCGATCCTCTTCTTTTTGGGTGCCCCGCCAGCGCTCCTGGCTCCTGCATCTTGACCAGTGTCCCCATAGCAAGCTGCTTGCTATGGGGGTACTGGTGCATGCTTGCTCCTGAGTCTTCCTCTATGCATCCATAAGAACAGAGTTCTGCCCTGCCACCCACTCTCTCCTCATTAGCTCCCTGGATGTGATTGACAGCAGAGGGAGCCAATGCTGCTGTCTAAACCAATGAGAAGAGGAAGTCCCAGGACAGCTGAGGCTCCCGTACACATTGCTGGATCAAGAGGGAGCTCAGTTGAGTATAAGGGGGGCTGTAGGGGGAGTGAAAAATCATCAGTTTTAAACTGTTAAGAAATAGTATTTGAAAGCAGGAAATGAAATGGAAAAAAAACCCTATAAAGGGGTTTACCACTTTTAGGCATAAACAGGAAATGCCTTTTGTATCCACCAGCACTACTATATGTTTCTAATTGACAAAGGGGTAGATTTACTAAAACTGGTGCATGCAGAATCTGGCACAGCCTTGTATGGTATCCAATCAGCTTCTAACCTGAGTTTGTTTAATGAAGCTTTGGAAATAAAACCTGGAAGCCGATTGGTTTCTATGCAGATGTACAGGTAAGCCTAATTATGTCCTCTCTAGCTTTAGTACATAAACCCCAAGGCTCCCTGCTTGGAATCACAGCAAATTAGCTACTTTAACGTCACTGTTAAGCAGCTCCAAAGCTGCTAGCAGTGAAAAATAATATAATAGCTTATCATGTCAGCCTGAGCTGAAGAAATATGTGTAGCTTCAATTGGTGGTAGCCTTGGAAATACTGCTTTACAATCTGATAAGGACATTTTCTTTCAAATAGCAGTTGAGAAAGATGTCAGTATTACCAATCTAAAGTCACTACCAATAGTCCATGGTAATACCTAATATCTCAGTAAAACACTTGAGAATTCACAAGGACACATTAACCTAGTATCAGACAAAGGATGGTAACAACAGGTCTATGGTATGTATAATTCAACAGGCAGGAGTTGTAAACTAGATGTCATGCAATTGGCAGTAAGACCAGGGCATTCCATAGAGAACATATATATATATATATATATATATATATATATATATATATATATATATATATATATATATATATATATATATAAATGTAAATGCACTGCAAAAGTGTGCATTTTGCATGTAAGAATGTTAGCATTAATCCTTTGGTCTGTTTAGTGACCAAAGTGACAGTTTTAATTTTGTGCACACGTGTGACTAAATAGCGACTGTCTATTTTCTCGGTTCTGCTGCAACTGAAAAAATTCATTTGCCAAAGTAATTAAAACATCAAACATCTGTCGAAGAATTAGTAGTGCTCAGGAACACTTTTTAAATACATGCAGATATTTTCATTTTCATAACAGCTAATTTATTAAGCAAAATGCGTACATAGACAAAACATGTACCTAACTTAATTCCATTAAAGATAAAAGAAGCACAAAACAACAAGACAGTTTTAATATATTTCCCCCCAGTGTCTATAATTTGATGGGCAACAAACCTAAACCAGATATTAAGCAAATGCCAGTGACTATTTGTTTTTATATTTAGTTATAGCTCAATATAATATGGTTTTAGACGCAAATCTGAATAAACAGTCATAATCTCATCAATAAAACATTTGTTAATAAACTGTATAACTGACAACCCCAGTCAAGTAACACTAATTAACATAAATATTGTAGAGCACCCATGATTTATTTCTTCCACAATTCAGCTGGTAAAAAAAAAAATGTTGATCTAATCAACATTATTTCAGACCCCAATATTACCTACAGAATAACAAATATTACTGAAAGCAATCAGAATTCACCCCGGAGAGGCTTATATCATATTCACAGGGCTGCTGATAGAAATCACGGGGCCCCCTACAGCCTATCTGACAAGAACCCCCCCCCCCCTCCAAAAATATGAAATTATATTTTTTGCTAAAATGCAACTCCCGTGATACTATGCTTTGCAGCCATGGGAGAAATTATACCCACGTTGAACAGGACCCATTCAAGTGAATGATGTCACAAAGGCCGCAGTGGCCATGGATATATTTATGCTATGCATGAATCTATCCATTGCATATAGGGGGTGGTGAGGAGAGAGGGGGTGGCGCCAGGTGCAACTAATGGACGGGCCGCCACTGCTGCTTGCCCTCCTGCTTAGCGGGTGCCCGGGCCCCCCTTTTGAACTGATGATGCCTGGGCCCAGTACAGGAGGGCTGGCTGTACTGCCTTATCAGCGGCCCTGCATATTCAGCTTTGGTTTCCCAGCCCAACAAAGTCTTGGACATCCAAGCTGACTTGTTTGCTTTAGTTATGATATAAAAAAATCTTTAACAGCAATCTCTGCTACTGGTTTATATTTCCCCATCTTGCACCTTCTCTGTTGGGTCCCTGTTCCTATTTTATTGATCTTCTCATGTCTTGGTACCTCTGATTCTGCTTTTGTAGTATTCCTTTCCGCACTGTGCTGGTCCCAAATCCCAAACCCTAATCCCGCTCCCACTAGTCCCAAAACTCCAACTCTTAATCCTAATCCCACTCCCACTAGTCCCAAATCCCTAACCCTAATCCCACTCCCACTAGTCCCAAATCCCTAACCCTAATCCCACTCTCACTAGTCCCAAAACTCCAACTCTTAATCCTAATCCCACTCCCACTAGTCCCAAATCCCTAACCCTAATCCCACTCTCACTAGTCCCAAAATTCCAACTCTTAACCCTAATCCCACTCCTACTAGTCCCAAATCCCTAACCCTAACCCTAATCCTGCTTCCACTAGTCCCAAATCCCTAACCCTAATACCGATCCCACTAGTCCCAAAACCCCAACTCCTAACCCTAATCCCACTCCCACTAGTCCCAAATCCCCAACCCTAACACTATTCCTGCTCCCACTAGTCCCAAATCCCTAACCCTAATCCCACCCCCACTAGTCCCAAATCCCTAACCTTTATCAAACTCCCACTAATCCCAAAACCCTAACCCTAATCCCACTAATCCTAAATCCCTAACCCTTACCTTTATCTCACTAATACTAGTCCCAAATCCCTAAACCTGATCCCACTCACACTAGTCACAAAACCCTAACCCTAATCCCACTAATACTAGTCTCAAATCCCTCTCCCACGAGTCCCAAGTCCCTAACCCTAATCCCACTCCCACTAGCCCCAAATCCTTAACCCTAACCCTCATACCACTCCCACTGGTCCCAAATCCTTAACCCTAATCCCACTCCTACTCGTCCCAAATCCCTAACCCTAACCCACTCCCACTAGTTCCAAATCCCTAACTCTAACCCTGATCCCACTCTTACTAGTCCCAAATCCTTAACCCTAACCCTAATCCCACTCCCAATAGTCCCAAATCCCTAACCCCACTCCCACTTGTCCCAAATTCCTAACCCTAACCCTAATCCCACTCTCACTATTCCCAAATCCTTAACCCTAACCCTAATCCTACTCCCACTAGTCCCAAATCCCTAACCCTAATCCCACTCCCACTAGTCCCAAATCTTTAAATATAACCCTAACCCCACTAGTCCCAAATCCCTAACCCTAATCCCACTCCCACTAGTCCCAAATCCTTAACCCTAACCCTCTTCCCACTCCCAATAGTCTCAAATCCCTAGACCTAATCCCACTCCCACTAGTCCCAAATGCCTAACCCCACTCCCACTAGTCCCAAATCCATAGCCCTAAACCCGCTTCCACTGGTACCCAAACCCCAACTCTTAACCTTAATCTCTACTCCTACTAGTCCCAAATCCTTAACCCTAACCCGAATCCCACTCCCACTAGTCCCAAATCATTAACTCTAACCCTAATCCCACTCCCACTAGTCCCAAATCCCTAACCCTAATCCCACTCCCACTAGTCCCAAAACCCCAACTCTTAACCCTAATCCTACTCCCACCAGTCCCAAATCCCTAACCCTAATCCCACTCCCACTAGTCCCAAAGCCTTAACCCTAACCCTAATCCCACTCCCACTAGTCCCAAATCCCTAACCCTAATCCCGCTCCCACTAGTCCCAAATCCCCAACCCCAACCCTAATACCGCTCCCACTAGTCCCAAATCCCTAACCCTAACCTTAATACTGCTACCACTAGTCCCAAATCCTTAACCCTAACCTTAATCCTAAATCTCTAACTCTAACCTTAATCCCACTCCCACTAGTCCCAAATCCCTAACCCTATTCCTGCTCCCACTAATCCCAAATCCCTAACCCTAATCCTGACCCTAATCCCTAATAGTGTTAACAAATTACCTATTTTCTGTCCCAGATTTGACCTCCTTCATGATATGTTGGCGTCTGCCTTGTTGAGACAGGATACCAACTGCAGGGAGGCAATACTTCGGTATGAACGTTTGCTTATAACACTCAGGTAAGTTTTTAAAGGTAGATAAGTAGATAAATCAACATTTTATCAGGTATTAAATAAAAGATAACATATTTTAAAAAACAATATATATATATATATACAGTGGTGTGAAAAAGTGTTTGCCCCCTTCCTCATTTCCTGTTCCTTTGCATGTTTGTCACACTTAAGTGTTTCGGAACATCAAACCAATTTAAACAATAGTCAAGGACAACACAAGTAAACACAAAATGCAATTTGTAAATGAAGGTGTTTATTATTAAAGGTGAAAAAAAATCCAAACCATCATGGCCCTGTGTGAAAAAGTGATTGCCCCCCTTGTTAAAACATACTATAACTGTGTTGTCCACACCTGAGTTCAATTTCTCTAGCCACATCCATGCTTGATTATTGCCAAGCCTGTTCACAATCAAGGCATCACTTAAATAGGAGCTGCTTGACACAGTAAGGTCCACCAGAAGATCCTTAAAAGCTACACATCATGCCGAGACCCAAAGAAATTCAGGAACAATTGAGAAAGAAAGTAATTGAGATCTATCAGTCTGGAAAGGGTTATAAAGCCATTTCCAAAGCTTTGGGAATCCAGCGAACCTCAGTGAGAGCCATTATCCACAAATGGCGAAGACATGGAACAGTGGTGAACCTTCCCAGGAGTGTCCGGCCGCCCAAAATTACCCCAAGAGCGCAGCGACGACTCATCCAAGAGGTCACAAAAGACCCCACAACAACGTCCAAGGAACTGCAGGCCTCACTTGCCTCAGTTAAGGTCAGCGTTCATACCTCCACCATCAGGAAAAGACTGGGCAAAAATGGCCTGCATGGCAGAGTTCCAAGGAGAAAACCACTGCTGAGCAAAAAGAACATCAAAGCTCGTCTCAATTTCTCCACAACCCATCTTGATGATCCCCAAGACTTTTGGGACAACATTCTGTGGACCGATGAGACAAAAGTGGAACTCTTTGGAAGGTGTGTGTCCAAGTATATCTGGCGTAGAAGGAACACTGCATTTCATAAAAAGAACATTATACCAACAGTAAAATATGGTGGTGGTAGTGTGATAGTCTGGGGCTGTTTTGCTGCTTCAGGACCTGGAAGACTTGCCGTGATAAAAGGAACTATGAATTCTGCTGTCTACCAAGAGATCCTGAAGGAGAATGTCCGACCATCTGTTCGTGTACTCAAGCTGAAACGAACTTGGGTTCTGCAGCAGGACAATGATCCTAAACACACCAGCAAGTCCACCACCAAATGGCTGAAGAAAAACAAAATGAAGACTTTGGAGTGGCCTAGCCAAAGTCCTGACCTGAATCCTATTGAGATGTTGTGGTATGACCTTAAAAAGGCCGTTCATGCTCGAAAACCCTCTAATGTAACTGAATTAGGACAATTCTGCAAAGATGAGTGGGCCAAAATTCCTCCAGGATGCTGTAAAAGCCTCATTGAACTTTATCGCAAACGCTTGGTTGCAGTTGTTGCTGCTAAGGGTGGCCCAACCAGTTATTAGGTTTAGGGGGCAATCACTTTTTCACACAGGGCCATGATGGTTTGGATTTTTTTTCACCTTTAATAATAAACACCTTCATTTACAAATTGCATTTTGTGTTTACTTGTGTTGTCCTTGACTATTGTTTAAATTGGTTTGATGTTCCGAAACACTTAAGTGTGACAAACATGCAAAGGAACAGGAAATGAGGAAGGGGGCAAACACTTTTTCACACCACTGTATATATATATATATAAAAATATATATATTTGTTTCATTCCGTACATATACACTAAGAAATTTGAAAAAGTGGCAAATAACAATAAAGAAATAATCATTATTTATGTTCATTAATTTCTTAATATCTGTATATATAAAAGCTTTATTATTTTAACTTTTTTTTTTATTCCAAAATTTTGCAAATAGAAAACACTGAAAAAAAGAACAAAGAAAAAATATTTGCATAGATGAGAATTTTTTTCAAACAATATTATTTTGAAAAACAGTTCAATTTAAAGGTTGTGATATAAAGGAGGGGTGGAATGGGACTCCTCTTGATGGGGTTGAGGGTGAGGTTGCTGGGGTCTGGTAAGTCATATGTTCTTCCCTGCACCCATGCAGTGTTGAAGGTGGGAGGAGGCATATTAGGATAAACTGACCCTGATTGACCAGGGTACTGCACGGCTCTTTGATCAAAGATAAATGTAGGATCATAATGTGATGGATAATTTGCATTATTTTGATCATTTATTTCAGGTCTGGAGGATGGACATGAGTTATTTTGAAAAGATTCAATCACTCATAACACCTCCATCCTTATAACGCATTGTAATCTTTTGTCCACCATGTCCATTTGAGGTATGATGCTACGAGCAAAAGCAGCGATTTCTCCCATATTTTGTTGTTGTGATGCCACCATTTTTTTGACTACATCAATGAAGTCCTCTGATTGTTGCTGTTTTGTTCTTCTTTTATGGTGTTTCTCATTGGCTTGAGGTCTGGATCAATTGGGTTTCCATGTTCAGTGTCCTCGTAGAGGACTTGTGACTCTGTGGCAGGATCAGCATCCTCTTGCTGATTACATCCTGCTCCTCCTCCGTTTCCGAATCTATACTATTTTCAGTCCCAAAAAAAGAAATATAGACGATAACTATATAATCCTTATTAATTACAAATTAAAACTCTACAAGTTTTTATACTTACTCCCTCAGCTCCATCACTGGCTTTAGAAATTCCAGCTCATAATAGTGGCAGTACATTCTGATTCCTTGGCACTGGACCCACTCTTTCCTCTGCCTCTTCAACTGCCTCCTAAAATTGTCCTTCAAAGTCTTCCAGCGTTTTTTCAGTTGTTCCACTAAAAGATAGGAAATTATTTCTTTTTTTTATTTACAGATATCACAGGAAATAGCTATACATCACTACAATACAAATGTCTTACAGAAATATTGACAATAAGTGAGATTGTGAAGCTAACGTGTGATGCTATCTGGAATCTAAAGAAGGAATTCATGCCAATTCCAAACAAAAAGAAGTGGGAAGATGTAGCCAAGCCTTTCTGGAGTAAAACAAACTTTCCTAACTGCCTGGGAGCTATTGATGGCAAACACATTAGGGTTATAAAACTCTGCCACAGTGGAAGCAGATATTTCAACTACAAAAAGTACTTTTTGATTGTGCTAATGGCTGTTGTAGATGCAGACTACAAATTCCTCTTTGTCGACACAGTAGCATTTGGAATTTGTGCAGATTCAACTGTCTTCCAGAATTCCAAACTTGGAAAGTGGCTAGCTGCAAATAACCTAGATTTACCTGAGAACAAACCACTACCTGGTACAGAAAATCCAGATATTCCTTCTGTTTTTGTGGCTGATGAGGCATTCGCTATTAAGGAACACCTAATGAAGCTATACTCACAATGGAATCTCGACTCCCATAAGAGAATTTTCAATTACTGTCTCTATCAGGCATGCAGGCTAGTCAAATGTGCTTTTGGAATACTTGCCAACAATGGAAAATTTTCCACAAACCATTAAATCTGAAAATAGAAAATGCAAGCAAAATAATAAAAGCAGCACGTGTGTTAAATAATCTGGTATGGGAGATAGACAGCGTGGATTTTGAGGACACAACGGCACACAATTTAGAACCTGCTGATTTTGTTCATGATAGTGGTCCAAAAGTTGGTTTCACAATAAGGGATCAATTGGCTGACTATTTTATGAGCCCTGCCGGTGAATTTAGCTGACAAGGTGATATGATAAAACCCTTTCCCAAATCCACATTTAAAACCAATAATTTCTTCAATTCTAATATACTATGTTAAGCTCTGTGGTAATATTTGTAAGCAGTTGTTTTTGTTTAACACCGTTAGTATTCTCAAATAAGATTCAACTTAAAAGATTGATGTGACCATGTTTATGAAACTTTTGTAATATGTTTCTTAGCTTGTTTTAGAAAGTGTTTTGTATAATTCATTATTACATGGTTTGTACCTAGCATTGAACCAAGTTAGTAAACTTGATGTGGTGAATGAAGAAAAAATAAATAAGGTGCATATTAGATATGTTGTATCTTGTGATGCGGAAACCAACATGGTTTGGTGTCCTGCTCAGTTTAAAATACATGCCATGTTATCTGTTGACTAAATAAGATAGCTTACTAATAAAAATACACAATGGTAGCGATAGATTGGGAGAGATGATTTGTCACCAAGTGATAACATTTGAAAATTAACTTTTTTCTCACCGGAAGTGAATTATAAGGTGGATGTGTGCGAGGGCTAAAAAAATTCATTAGTAAATGCCTAGGTGATTATGTGTTGTTACTGCATAATTTGAATTTTGTAAAAAGTGACTGCCTATCAAGTGTCAGCTTGGGAATGTAAAACCTCAAGTAAAAACAAAAACAAAAAACCCTGCGCAGATGATCCACAAGCATGATGCAGAAGTGAAAATAGAAAAATAACGTATCGTTTTACCTTTGGCTGTGGTGGATACTGGTATAGACTATCAAAAGAATATAGTGTCTCACTGCAAATATGCAGGGAAGACAAGGCTCTGAGGGAAGAAAACCAGAGAACCAGGTAGTCAGATTGCATTTCATTTATGATTGTCAATGTCCTACCAATAACAGTATCTTAAAATGATTCTATGACTAACTAGGCACATAAATCAAATAGTGATAGTCTGTACTTACATGACCATCTGTTTGATCACATTGCTCTCCAGGTGGTGCATGGGATGTGTTGACCATCATGCAGTCTGGTATATGTGGTAGCTAATGTGAATACTGGAGCTGCCTCCCTCCCCCCAGGTGATAGCACTGTGACCGCTAATGCGAAGCCACCGCATGGCCTCCTCGGTGTCCCGGAAGGCCGCAGCCCCGACCAACATCGCCACTTATCCCGCAAAATGTGTGACGTCACGATGTGCCGCGCATGCTGTACCTGCAAGGTCTTCCTTTATACGGTACATCTTCAAATCCACATTCCTGGCATCATCATTTACATGACTTCCTGTAGTATTACCAATGTGAATTAACCCTCTGCCATGTGTATTGAAAACTTATTGGGCTTCACTCACAAAGCGGTATTGTTTACTTTAAAAAATGTTGCATCCTTAACAACTGATGAGCCATCAGCTGTCAGCTGAATCTAAAAAACAAAGAATTACCAGCAATAAAAAAACCGAGACAAAAATGGAGTGGGGTCCACACCCAATGCATATCAGGCCAGTGCTAGTGCCCCTAAGAGTGAGCATCCCTTCTATTTCACTTAAATGTGAGTATTTGACAATTGGATGCACTAGCACTAGATGTAATATTGTTACATTTTAACCACTTAAGCCCCGGACCATTTTGCTGGCAAAAGACCCCAGCACTTTTTGCGATTCGGCATTGGGTTGCTTTACCTGACAATTGCGCGGTCGTGCGACATGGCTCCCAAACAAAATTGACATCCTTTTTTCCCCACCAAAAGAAAGCTCTATTTGTGGGGAAAAAAAGACGTCAATTTTTTGACGGTGGTATTTGATCACCCCTGCGGTTTTCATTTTTTGCGCTATAAATATCCCCCAAAAATATATATATAAAAAAAAATTCCTCAGTTTAGGCCGATACATATTCTTATACATATTTTTGGTAAAAAAAATTGCAATAAGATTGATTGGTTTGCGCAAAAGTTATAGCATTTACAAAATAGGGGATAGTTTTATGGTATTTTTATTAATATTTTTTTTTACTAGTAATGTTGGCGATCAGCGATTTTTATCATGACTGCGACATTATGGTGGACACATCAGACATTTTTGACACATTTTTGGGACCATTGTCATTTATACAGCAATCAGTGCTATACAAATGCACTGATTCCTGTGTAAATCACACTGGCAGTGATGGAGTTAACCACTAGGTGGCAGTGTAGGGGTTAATTGTGTCCTGAGGCATGTTTCTAACTGTCTGGGGGCGTGGCTGTATGTGACAAGTCCCTGATCTCTGCTCCCGATGACAGGGAGCAGAGATCAGTGACACTGTCACTAGGCAGAACGGAACCTAGGCAGAATATAAACAAGCATCTCCCTGTTCTTCCTCCCCATGAGACGATCGCAGATATCCCCGCGGTAATCGAGTCCACGGGACCTGTAAATCGACTCACGGAGGTCCCGGCTGGCACGTGCATGCGCCGCCAACGATGTGCACACGATGGCACAGCGGGAAATTTAAAGGGACATACAGGTACGCCCATTTGCCTGTCCATGCCATTCTGCCATCGTACATCGGCGTGGTCGGGAAGTGGTTAAGATAGAAATTTTTGGGAGACTTGTAATGACTTGTGAATAATTATTATTTATTCTTACAATAATATATGGGTTCCCCTGAGGAAGCTAAGTCTAATGAAATGCATATACATCAGGGGTGCCCAACCTTTTGAAGGGCAAGAGCCACTTAAGCAACTTGGTAACTGGTCGTGGACATGGACACAGCCCACTCTAATCTATGGGCCCTCCGATCCAATCCACCCAGATGGAATGGGACGGATCTCCTTCCATTTTTTTTAGTGCAGTAACCCGTGGGTACACAACCAACCAGCCATCCCAGATCAGGAGGTTGCTGCCCACATCAGAGCACTCCATGGGCCACATATGGCCCCCCAGATCCTCCTTCATCCAGCTCATTGATAACTGCATATAATTTTAATACTCGATCTTCAATATTCATGTACCACATGTAAATGTCTGGGTTAGATATTGTAGTTATGGAGGATATAGGCGTTCAGTATACCCCTTTTGATATATATATATTTTTTAAAGGTTCTAATGTATGCTTAACCACTTTCAGACCGGACCATTTTGCTGGTAAATGACCAGAGGTCTTTTTACACTTTGGCACTGCGCTGCTTTAACTGGTAATTGCGCGGTCATGCAATGTTGTACCCAAACAAAATTTGCGTCCTTTTCTTCCCACAAATAGAGCTTTCTTTTGATGGTATTTGATTGCCTCTGCGATTTTTATTTTTTGCGATATAAACGTAAAAAGACCGCAAATTTTGAAAAAAAATGATATTTTCTACTTTTTGTTATTAGAAAAATCCAATAAACTCAATTTTAGTCATACATTTAGGCCAAAATGTATTCAGCCACATGTCTTTGGTAAAAAAAAAGTCAATAATTGTATATTTATTGGTTTGCGCAAAAGTTGTCACATCTACAAACTAAGGTACGTTTTCTGGAATTTACGCAGCTTTTAGTTTACGACTGCCTATCTCATTTCTTGAGGTGCTAAAATGGCAGGGCAGTACAAAACCCCCCCAAATGACCCCATTTTGGAAAGTAGACCCCCTAAGGAAATTGATAAGAGGCATGTTGAGCCCATTGAATATTTTATTTTTTTGCCTCAAGCGATTGAATAATGACAAAAAAAAAATTTTTTTTTTTTTTTTACACTAAGTTGTCACTAAATGATATATTGCTCACACATGCTATGGGCGTATGTGAAATGACACCCCAAAATAAATTCTGCTGCTTCTCCTGAGTATGGGGATACCACATATGTGGGACTTTTTGGGAGCCTAGCCGCGTACGGGGCCCCGAAAACCAAGCACCGCCTTCAGGCTTTCTAAGGGCGTAAATTTTTGAGTTCACTTCTCACTACCTATTACAGTTTTGAAGGCCATAAAATGCCAAGATGGCACAAAACCCCCACAAATGACCCCATTTTAGAAAGTAGACACCCCAAGCTATTTGCTGAGAGGCATGTTGAGTTCATGGAATATTTTATATTTTGCCACAAGTTGCGGGAAAATTACAAACTTTTTTTTTTTTTTTTTTTTTTTTAACAAAGTTGTCACTAAATGATATATTGCTCATGCATGCCATGGGCATATGTGAAATGACACCCCAAAATAAATTCTGCTGCTTCTCCTGAGTACGGGGATACCACATATGTGGGACTTTTTGGGAGCCTAGCCGCGTACGGGGCCCCGAAAACCAAGCACCGCCTTCAGGCTTTCTAAGGGCGTAATTTTTTGATTTCACTCCTCACTACCTATTACAGTTTTGAAGGCCATAAAATGCCAAGATGGCACAAAACCCCCACAAATGACCCCATTTTAGAAAGTAGACACCCCAAGCTATTTGCTGAGAGGCATGTTGAGTCCATGGAATATTTTATATTTTGCCACAAGTTGCGGGAAAATTACAAACTTTTTTTTTTTTTTTTTTTTTTTCACAAAGTTGTCACTAAATGATATATTGCTCACGCATGCCATGGGCATATGTGAAATGACACCCCAAAATAAATTCTGCTGCTTCTCCTGAGTATGGGGATACCACATATGTGGGACTTTTTGGGAGCCTAGCCGCGTACGGGGCCCCGAAAACCAAGCACCGCCTTCAGGCTTTCTAAGGGCGTTACAGTTTTGAAGGCCATAAAATGCCAAGATGGCACAAACCCCCCCCAAATGACCCCATTTTGGAAAGTAGACACCCCTAAATTTAGGGGTACACTAGTGAGACTAGGTAATAAATGGCGGGTGCCCTGAAACTATAAAAAAATAACTAACCAACCAGCGTCACCTGTAACAGTTATATGGTGATCACTGGTGAAAGGGTTAACTAGGGGGCAATTAGGGGGCTTTATGCGGTAGTATATGGGGGTCCCTGGCGCTATAAAAAGCTGCAGCGAACCTAAATACCTACCTGCCTAACTAGCGTCACCTGTGACACTAATACAGCGATCAGAAAAACGATCGCTTATTAGGCTGGGTTCACACTGGAGCGATGCGGGAACGCCACGAATGCGCGGCGGGTTCCCGCATCGCATGCCTCCCGGCGGCAGTTCACACTGCCCTATGCGAACTGCTGGGAGTGTCAGTGAAATGTTACTGACACCCCCAGATCAGTTCGCATATCGCAGTGCGATCTGCAAACTCGGATCGCATGGTGTGAACACCCATGCGATCCGATTCTGCTGCGGGCCAAAAAAAGGGTCCCGTGCGAATTTGCGGCGGGTGCGGCGGGTATGGCGGGTGCGGCGGGTGCGGCGAATGGCTGAACTCGAATCGCACAGAGATCGGATGTGATTTGCACTGCAGTGCGGTGCGAATCACATTCGTTCTCATAAACCGCTGCAATGTGAACCCAGCCTTAGTGACACTGGCGACGGGGGGTGATCACGGGGTTAAACCTTTATTGGGGGGGTTAGGGGGGTACATTAGAACTAAAGGGGGCTAACTCTAACTGCCCTAACAGTTATTACAGTCACAAATGACACCAATGCAAAAAAAAAAAATGACATTGGTGTCACTGTGACTGGGGGCAGGGGTAATTGGGGGGGTGATCGGGGGGTAAAGGGGGGGTGTGAGTGTGCCTGGCATGTTCTACTGTGTGTGTGAGTGTTGGTGCAACTTACTGATCCGCTCTCCTCCGTGTCGGAACGAAAAATACCGACACGGAGGAGAGAATACATCACTTCCTCTCCTGTGTTTACATTACAGGAGAGGAAGTGATGTCACCGGGGATTTCTATTCGTCGGGAGCGATCGCGAGGGGGTGGCCATGAATGAATGGCCGTCCCCTCGTCCGGGATCGCTCCCGAACGAATACCGACCGCCGCAGGCACCGGGCGGGGGCCCGATCGGGCCCCCGACCCGCGGGAGGCAAGGGACGTACATGTATGTCCTTATGCCTGCCCGTGCCATTGTACCGACGTACATCGGCGTGCGGCGGTCGGCAACTGGTTAATAAACGTGTATTGTTTTACTATATGACATACTCTAGTAGGTTTATATATATATCCAGCAGCGTTGCTATGGGGGTGCGGGGGGGTGCAGCTCGCACCCGGGTGACACCCACCAGAGGGTGACACCCACCAGAGGGTGACACACGGCTCAGACTGGCAACAGCGCCCCATTGAGAGGGGCGCCGTGGCTCCTTCCTTCCATTTCGGGATCTCTTCTGCTCCATGTGATGTGCGGGGAGACTGGGAGAGGAGGCAGAGACAGACTGGATGCCTGGGGTCCGACCATCCCCACACACACCTCCACACGGCGCGGCCACAATCAAATCTCTGACCCCGCCAGCTGCAATCACTGCTGCTTCCTCCTTGGCTCAGGCCTGAAGAAAGAGCCGAGGATGAGGAGGGACACCATCCATGCAACAGCACCTGCCCTAAGGTATGCCAAAGAAGTGTTGCAGAGGAGGGGTTGGGGGGAGCATTGGCAGGTAACCATTATGCTGCCAGGAATGATTTTAGGGGAGTTAGAGCATAGGTGCTAGGGGGTTCTCTTTGTTTTGGTTTGGAGAGTACTTGTACTAGAAGTAGGAGGGGGGCAGATTTGAAGTTTGACCCCCTCTCCCCAGCGTAATATCTCTCCTGTCCCAACACACCCCCAGCACATATCCTTTAACCCCCAAATCAAAGATCCCATCCCTGCTCCATCCACCCCGATCCCACCCAGCTCCACCCACCCCCTGATCCCATTCCCGCTCATCCATCACCCGATCCTAATACCATCCTGGCTCCACCCAACCCCGATCCCATACCCTCTCATCCATCCCCCTGATCCTAATACCATCCCAGCTCCATCCATCCCCATTCCCATCCCTGCTCCATCCACCTCCCTGATCCCATACCTGCTCCAGCCAACTCCCCTGATCCTGATCCCATCCCGGCTCCATTCATCCCCTTGATCCCATTACAGCTCCATCCATCCCCACTGATTCCATCCTCGCTCCATCCATCCCCCCTGGTCCTATCCCTGCTCCATCCACCCCCCGATCCCATCCTGGCTCCAAAAATTCCCCCTGATCCCATCACGGCTCCATCCATTCCCCGATCCTATCCTGGCTCCATAAATTCCCCCTGATCCCATCCTGGCTCCATCCATTCCCTGATCCCATCCCAGCTCCACCCAGCCCTCGAACCCATACCTGCTTCAGCCATCCCCCCTAATCGTGATCCCATCCCCCCTCCATCCACCCCCCTATCCCTGCTCCATCCACCCCCCGATCCCATCCTGGCTCCAAAAATTCCCCCGATCCCATCACGGCTCCATCCATTCCCCCGATCCTATCCTGGCTCCATCAATTCCCCCTGATCCCATCCTGGCTCCATCCATTCCCCGATCCCATCCCAGCTCCACCCAGCCCTCGAACCCATACCTGCTTCAGCCATCCCCCCTAATCGTGATCCCATCCTGCCTCCATTCACCCCCCTTATTCCATCCCCCGTCCATCCATCCACCTGATCATATCCCCATCCACCCCCCTGATCCCATCTCCGCTCCGTTTATCCCCCTGATCCCATCTCCACTCCATTTATCCCCCTGATCCTATCCCCGCTCCATCTATTGCCTTTGATCCCATCCCAGCTCCATCCATCCCCATCCCCTGATCCCATCCCGGCTCCATCTGTTCCCACAATCCCATTCCAGCTCTATCCACCACCCGATCCAGCTAGCCTGCTTAGTGCTGGGGGTGGGGGGGTGACACCATGTATTACCGCACCAGGTGACACCAACCCTAGTGACGCCACTGCATATATCTATCTATCTATCTATCTATCTATCTATCTATCTATCTATCTATCTATCTATCTATATATATATATATATATATATATATTGTGGCAGTAAGCAGGTAAAGTCACCTGGTTGTATCCAGGATGGGAAATATGTGTGCCCTAGATTCAGGCTTTATGCAGACCTTTACAATTAGAGGGGAAGAGTTAATGAGCCCAGCTGAAGTAAGTGGGCTCATTAAGACCTCTACAAAAAACCCCAGCATGCTTAGGGAGATGCTCCATCCTGGAACCAGTTTTTGTGTTGTATAGACTGGGGAGTGTGATATCTGTTCTGTGCGGTGAGTTAACGCCTGTGTGGCAAACCTCTACAACAGGGACAGGGACTGGGGCAGCACAAGGCTGCTCTCAGTTGTTAGACAGGGAATCTAAGTGTGTAGTTAGAGGTCAAGCTGACCAGGATTTATTTTCATGTTTTATTTTTGTTTGGCTGTTATATGTATCACTGCATGTAGCATAAATAAACCGCATCTTTTGTTTTTTTGCACCTACAACGCTGTCTGCTGTGCCTGATTTTGTGTTGTGAACCCATCCAGGGGGTCACACACACCCGCTGCCGAGCTAACCCCTCACAGTTGGTGGAGAATTTTGGCAGTTTTTTTTTAAAGGCCGGCATGGAGGAGATACTGAGACAACTGGCTCTAGCAAATGCAAATCAGCAGCAAACAAATGCGGGTTTACAAAGGAGCCTTGCAGCCCAGCAGCAGACAAATGCAACTTTGCAGCAAAGTCTGGAAGCTCAGCAGAAGGCTCACCAGCAGAGTTTGGAAGCTCAGCAACAAGCCCAGCAGCAATCTGAAGCCCGCTTTATGGACCTGTTGCAGAAGCAAGAGTAGAGTTTTCAACAGAAAATAGAGACATTAATACAGCAACGTCCGCAGACCAATGAAGCAAGTGGTTACAATAATACCGCATCCTTTGGTGTGAGCCGTTTATTGACAAAAATGACTGGAGAGGATGATCCGGAGGTGTTTTTGACCACATTTGAAAGGACTGCTGAAAGGGAAAAGTGGCCTAAGGAGCAATGGGCTGGACTGGTGGCCCCTCTGTTAACTGGGGAATCGCAGAAAGCTTATTATGACCTAGAGCCTGACCAAGCAAAAGACTATGTGGTGCTAAAAGCAGAAATATTGGCACGGCTGGGTGTCACCCTGGCTGTCCGGGCTCAGCGTGTGCATAATTGGACTTTTCAGGTTGGAAAACCCCCCAGGTCTCAAATGTATGATCTCATTCACCTGAGCAGGAAGTGGCTGCAGCCAGAGACTTTGACCGCACCAAAAATTGTGGAACGTGTTGTTATGGATCGTTTCCTGAGAGCTCTTCCTACTGCCATCCAAAAATGGGTAAGCCATGGAGACCCAGAAAATGCAAATAAACTTGTGGATCTGGTTGAGAGGTACTTGGCTACAGAGAACTTGACCACCTCTTCCAGGGACTCACGGACTTTCCATCCTAAGACCAGTTCATCCCCAGTGGCGGGTAAGATGACTCCAAGGGGTGAGGGTGGAGAGAGTGAGAGGGTGGGGGTTCTACCTAAGGTCTGGCGGGAGCAGCCCAGGAAGCCCATGCTGCAAGAGACAGTGAAAAAGATTATTTGCTACCGCTGCCGGCAAGAGGGACATATTGCAGCCAATTGCCCCGTTGTGGATGAGCCTATGCAATGTGACTTTATAAGGGAGAGACGTCAGTCGCTGTTTGCGACAGTTGCATGCACTGCCATTCGGGGACCTGAGAAACATTTATGTAAAATGTGTATTAATGGTAGAAATGTTGATGTGTTGCTGGATTCAGGTAGCCTGGTAACATTGATAAAAGCTGAATTAGTTACTACAGAGGTCTCTGGGAAGAACAGGGTGGCTGTTATTTGTGTGCATGGGGACACCCGAGAGTATCCTGTAACTTCAGTGTTTTTTGAGACCCCCAAAGGTAACCTCTCTCATCAGGTGGGGTTAGTGTCTCACTTACCACATGATGCTATTGTGGGAAGGGATTTTCCAAAATTCTGGGAACTCTGGGATTGTCCTGAGCCCCCCACTGGTGCCCCTATAAACCAGGAAGATGACCAGAATTCCTCTGGGAGTGGTGAGGACTCTCCTGAATTTCCCTTGTCGGTATTGGCGGGGGAAACTCAAGAAACTGGGGAGGAGCCAACATCCTCAGATGAAAACATGCCGTCTGTGGAGTTTTCGGATCTTGAGGTTCACAGGGAAAATTTTGCCACAGAACAGTTAAAAGACCCCACCCTAATAAAGGCACGGGAAAATGTGGTGAAAATAGATGGCGAGTTAGTGGACCCAGATAAGACTTGCCCTTATCCTTACTTCACTATGGGAAGGGACCTGCTATATCGAGTGGCTCAAAGGGCAGAAGAAACCATTGAGCAACTTGTAGTGCCCAAACCTTACAGGAAGTTGGTGTTAGAATTGGCTCATGGGCACATTCTGGGAGGTCATCTGGGGACAGAGAAAACCAGAGAGAGGGTATTGCAGAGATTCTATTGGCCTGGGGTCATGAAGGAAATAGAAAATTATTGTTCCTCCTGCCCTGTGTGTCAGAAGTCGGCACCTATGCCACATTTCCGTAACCCGCTGGTACCTCTTCCTATCATTGAGGTCCCCTTTGAAAGGATCGCAATGGATTTGGTAGGTCCGATAATGAAGTCCGCTAGGGGGCATCAGTACATTTTGGTTATATTGGACTATGCCACCCGTTATCCGGAAGCAATTCCTCTCCGAAATACCTCGGCCAAAACCATAGCCAAAGAGCTATCTCTTGTTTTTAGCCGCGTGGGTATTTGTAAGGAACTGCTTACGGACCAAGGTACACCCTTTATGTCCCGGGTTATGAAAGAATTATGCAAGTTGTACAAAGTGAAGCAATTGCGTACATCTGTGTATCACCCCCAAACAGATGGGTTGGTTGAAAGATTCAACAAAACCCTAAAACAAATGTTAAAGAAGGTGGTGGATAGAGATGGAAAGAATTGGGACTGTCTAATACCCTATCTGATGTTTGCCATTAGGGAGGTACCCCAATCCTCTACGGGTTTCTCACCCTTCGAGTTGCTCTATGGGAGACACCCAAGAGGGCTGCTGGATACAACCAGGTGACTTTACCTGCTTGCTGCCACAATATATATATATATATATATATATATATATATATATATATATATATATATAGATAGATAGATAGATAGATAGATAGATAGATAGATAGATAGATAGATAGAGAATATATAGATAGATATGTCTATATATATATCTATATATATATATATATATATATATATATATGCATTTTCAGGGAGTACACTGTGCATGCTTTCACCAGTTTTTTTTTCTGAAGGTTTACTATGTCAAACATGGAATTCAAGTATTTCAACATTTTAGATATAAAAAATGTATGTACTTGTAGATGACGTTTGTTGGAAGGCTTGCAGAATCGATTCATATACAGATGTGTAGCACAGCCTGGGGTCTTTGAAAGTTGCACCTTGGTTGTTATCTGTATGGAACAGAAAAAAAACTGCCTCCATTTTTCACACAAAGATTCTAATAACCTGTCACCTTGAAAATAAAAAGACCCTGGACAGAGATGGAATGTAGAGATAGTACACAGTAGCCTTGCTCAGCAAAGATTTGTGATGCAGAATACTTGGATAACTTGATCTCTAAAATGGTATATTTTGTTGCTATTCTTTGGAAAATAGCAGTACATTACTACTGACACTTTATCATCCTCCCAGCTGTGACAACTTCATTCCCCCCAAGACCAAAGCAAGCACCATTATTAGAATATAACCTCTTGACATGACCAATATTTGAGTGGGTGCTTCTCTATGTGTATGTGTTTATTTTATCACTAAATATAGAATACATTTTATGGAATACAACAAATGAAGAGACAACTTAAAGTCCAAAAAAGTCTGAACTTATATTACTACTCCAAATATGGAAGAGCTGGCTAGATAGATAACCAACAGCGAACCTAGGACCAAAAAATAAAATATAATGTTCATTTGTATAATGCAAGGAAATGTATCCCAGCATGTTACAAAGAGGGGAAAACTACCCCATCATTGCACACAAGTGTCACAAAATATGCTGGCCCTAGGTCTTACCTAGAGGGTGTTGCGGGTGCAGCAATGTCCTATGTCTACAAAGTGAAGCCAGGACTATACTAAACTGTCAGGTTTATATAAGGTCCAAGGTGAGAGGAGGGGTGTGGTGAACTGTACTCTGGGAGCTGTGCCTAGAAATGCAGGCAAAGGGATAATGACTAACCCTAGTTTTTGCATGTGGTCTCCCTGCAGTTGCATCTTTTCCCTATTAGTGACTTATGGGCCGTTCAATAGAAACCGGTCAACATTCAGCCCATGTGTATAGCAGAGGCCTGACCATAAAAGGTCTGCCGATCGGCCAATGGCTGAGAGTGCTGATCGGTGTGTTCTGCCGGGGGAGGCAGGCCCCCTGTCGGAACTCAATAGCTCAGTGGGGGAGATCACTATACTAACATTGGCTAATTAGTACAGTAGATCTCCCAAGCTCTTCTAGTGTGCACCAAGCTTTACTACAGATTTTTCTGCACTGAATATTTGTAGAGGGGGTGGGGCAGCAATCTTGGCAGGGGCAGGGCTTTGCAGTACAATAGTTATCTGAAGTTATCTGTAGACACCTGTGGGTAATTGATCTGGCATCCATATACAGTGCCTTGCGAAAGTATTTGGCCCCCTTGAACTTTTCAACCTTTTGCCACATTTTAGGCTTCAAACATAAAGTGCTCTGTGATAGTTTCAGGGTTCTGTTGAAAGCGCAGAGAGCATCATGAAGACCAAGGAACACACCAGGCAGGTCCGTAATACTGTTGTGGAGAAGTTTAAAGCCGGATTTGGATACAAAAAGATTTCCCAAGCTTTAAACATCCCAAGGAGCACTGTGCAAGCGATCATTTTGAAATGGAAGGAGTATCAGACCACTGCAAATCTACCAAGACCTGGCCGTCCCTCTAAACTTTCAGCTCAGACAAGGAGAAGACTGATCAGAGATGCAGCCAAGAGGTCCATGATCACTCTGGATGAACTGCAGTGAACTACAACTGAGGTGGGAGAGTCTGTCCATAGGACAACAATCAGTCGTACACTGCACAAATCTGGCCTTTATGGAAGAGTGGCAAGAAGAAAGCCATTTCTCAAAGATATCCATAAAAAGTCTTGTCTAAAGTTTGCCACAAGCCACCTGGGAGACACACCAAACATGTGGAAGAAGGTGCTCTGGTCAGATGAAACCAAAAATCGAACTTTTTGCCCACAATGCAAAACGATATGTTTGGCGTAAAAGCAACACAGCTCATCACCCTCAACACACCATCCCCACTGTCAAACATGGTGGTGGCAGCATCATGGTTTGGGCCTGCTTTTCTTCAGCAGGGACAGGGAAGATGGTTAAAATTGAGGGGAAGATGGATGCAGCCAAATACAGGACCATTCTGGATGAAAACCTGTTGGAGTCTGCAAAAGACCTGAAACTGGGACGGAGATTTATCTTCCAACAAGACAATGATCCCAAACATACAGCAAAATCTACAAAGGAATGGTTCACAAATAAACGTATCCAGGTGTTAGAATGGCCAAGTCAAAGGCCAGACCTGAATCCAATCGAGAATCTGTGGAAAGAGCTGAAAACTGCTGTTCACAAACGCTCTCCATCCAACCTCACTGAGCTCGAGCTGTTTTGCAAGGAAGAATGGGCAAGAATTTCAGTATCTCGATGTGCAAAACTGATAGAGACATACCCCAAGCGACTTGCAGCTGTAATCGCAGCAAAAGGTGGCTCTACAAAGTATTAACGCAAGGGGGCCGAATAATTTTGCACGCCCCACTTTTAATTTTTTTATTAGTTAAAAAAGTTTCAAAAATCCAATAGATTTCGTTCCACTTCACAATTGTGTCCCACTTGTTGGTGATTCTTCACAAAAAATAAAAATGTTATATCTTTATGTTTGAAGCCTGAAATGTGGCAAAAGGTTGAAAAGTTCAAGGGGGCCGAATACTTTCGCAAGGCACTGTAGAAATACATTAAACCTTAAAATAAGGTCACTTCAAATCCGCTGATATTAGTATTCACACAAAGCAGTGCATTAGCTTTCACATTGCAGATATACAGCTAAGAGGCTGGAGAAACATGGATAACTGGGCACAATCACATACTAGGAAGTGCAATTTTTTTTTTTTCAGGAGGAACTCCAGACAAAAGGTACATTTTTCAGGCTAAGGCACAATTAACATTTTAATGTTCCCTATAACATAGTAAACCTTCACTCTTCAAGTGCAAGTACGCTTGAAATGTCCCTAAATAGACATGCTCACTGATTAAGAGAAGGGGTTGGAACAGATCTCATGATTCCAAGACCAGGTTGTTTAATCCATCACCAGGCTCCCAGGGTGCTCTGTTGAAAAGCTGAAGTTCCCTGTAGACATCTGTAGGTAACTGATCTGGAATCCATATGGAAATTCACTAAACTAAGGTCAGGTATGCATAAAACATTTGAGATATCCATGCCCAAATACTGAGCATCTCTAAATAGGCAAGTACATTCTGAGTTCTAGGTGTGCCCAAATGCAGAGCAGCTATGAATAGGCAGTTCCAGGATGTGTCAGAGCTTCTTCTCACCCCAAGATGAAAACAAAAGGAATATGCATCAAATGTATTGGGAATGAACCCCCTTGGACTTTTAAGGCAGAAAATGTTGGTTTGAAGCAAACTTGGTTTAAAAGGCAGTTTTGTCACTTTTTTAAATGCAAAACATGGTCAAAAAGGGCAAACATAGCCTTACACAGTTTAAAACAAAGTATACAAAATAATTGGAGCGTAAATACGCACAGTTTGAAATTAAGTGATATGATCAAACTCAGTGATATCAAGTATATCCATATACTGCCAGAGTCATACTGTGGTCAATCCATATAGGTTTCTTGAATATCCATTCCCAACACGTTTCATAAATATTAACGTATATTCCTTCTTCAGGGTAACTTATATTCTGGGTGATTGTTTTTCTCCTTTCTGAAATACAAAGACAGTTGCTAATAGTCACATTGCAATACATAGTGTGAGCAGGACTATTACTTACATACAGTAATATACAGTATAATCATAGCTGATTATTTACTTACATTGAACAATATGCAACATAAAAATAAAGAACAAGCATATGGATCGATGAGAGATTTCCAATGTGGCTGAAGTGGCATTAACCCACCAGGTGGACAAATGTGCACACCGGATAAACAAGAACATACATCCACAAGAAGTGCCCTGTGAGCTGCACCAGCAGTCTAGGTGACAGTATCTATCCAAAAATGGTATGGTAAATAAATATGATAAAAATTTATGTTGAATAAGCACAGAGCACAACATAGTATTTGATACAAAGGAGAAGAGGACATAGACCAAGCAATGTACACATATCATGAGTCACTTTACCTTCAGAGTGGTGCATGTATGTCTCCATTGCTTGAACAGAGACAAGCCAGTCGAATGTGTAGAGCTTTTTTTTGTTCAAGTATTCCCACTGCGGGAGCCAATCCTGAGGTGTTGGGCATTTGGCGCCAAATCGCCACTGGGATGTGGCTGGAGCCAAAATCAGGGTGGTTCCCCGAAGCATCAGCGCACCATCCCTAGGGGTGGGATGATGTCCCGTGCCAGCCCGTCGCCGATGGAAGAAAACATCCATCATGACAACTGGTGGCGCGGTGGTTGCACAGAGGAGCTCCTCCCCATAGATGGGCCGTTGTTCTCACAAAATGGCAAACACGGTAGAATATGGAACCACGTCACTTCCTGTGACATGGTATCAGCTGTTGCTGAAAACTATACGCACTGCTCATGCGCACCACATCATTTGCGCATGTGCAGCATGTCATCGCTGACATCAGGACACTGCATTTCAAATTCTTCGACTGACAGCCATCTTGCTACACCCTGCACTAAACCTGCAGTCAGAAAACGGCAGCGGAAATCTTTTTACACCCACCCAACTCTTGCATTTCACACTAATTTTTAGCACTAAACTGAGCTTATATAGTGATCTGCAGGATTGCCGCTGCCTTCAAAAGTCAACATCTAAACAGTGTTACAATACTTGCAAATACTGTTTTGCACTATATAAGCAGAGTTTACTGTTAAAAATAAGTGTGAACTGCAAGAGTTGGGTGGGGGTAAAAAGATGTCCACTGCCGCCTTCTGACTGCAGGTTTAGTACGGCCGAGTGCGGGGTGTAGCAAGATGGCCATCTGTCGAAGAATTTGACATGCAGTGTCCTGACGTCAGCGATGGCATGCTGCTCATGTGCAGATGATGATATGCGCATGCGCAGTGGGAGTGGTTTTCAGCAACAGCTGATTCCACATCACAGGAAGGGACATGGTTCTATATTCTGCCGGGTTTGTTGTTTTGTCAGAACACTGTGGAGACAGCCACCAACAAGAAGTACCAGCAATGTCCCCCAACCCAAAAGGGTGGTGTATGTGATAAATCCACATGGAACACACAAAGCCAACTAGCGGACAACACAGGCACAACAGCCACTGGACTACAGGAGGATGCTATAACAAGAACCATATTACATTTGAGACATATAAAACAAAAACAGAGACAAAAAACAATAAATAAAAAAAACTGAAAAATCGTACATAAAAACAAAAGTTGGCCATGATGTTGGCAGTCCAAAACTTGCTTTCCCTAAAATATATTTTTTCAAGATGAAAACAAAAACTGATATTATTCTATGCGGCAGTTTCCTATCTTCAACCCACAGTGGCTGCAATTGATGGCACAGTGGCTGCATTTGATGATCACAGTGGCTGCAATCGATGGCACAGTGGCTGCAATTGATGGCACAGTGGCTGCATTTGATAGGCACAGTGGCTGCAATTGATGGGCACAGTGGCTGCAATTGATGGCACAGTGGCTACATTTGATGGCCACTGTGTCTGCAATTGATGGCACAGTGGCTGCATTTGATGGGCACAGTGGATGCATTTGATGGATACAGTGGCTGCATTTGATGGCACAGTGGCTGCAATTGATGGCACAGTGGCTCCATTTGATAGGCACACTGGCTGCAATTGATGGGCACAGTGGCTGCAATTGATGGCACAGTGGCTGCATTTGATGGGCACAGTGGCTGCATTTGATGGGTCCAGTGGCTGCAATTGATGGCACAGTGGCTGCAATTGATAGCACAGTGACTGCATTTGATGGCACAGTTGCTGCATTTGATAGGCACAGTGGCTGCAATTGATGGGCACAGTGGCTGAAATTGATGGGCACAGTGGCTGCAATTGATGGCACAGTGGCTGCAATTGATGGCACAGTGGCTGCATTTGATGGACACAGTGGCTGCAATAGATGGGCACAGTGGTTGCAATAGATGGGCACAGTGGCTGCAATTGATGGCACAGTGGCTACAATTGATAGCACAGTGGCTGCATTTGATGGGTACAGTGGCTGCAATTGATGGTCACAGTGGTTACAATTGATAGCACAGTGGCTGCATTTGATGGGCACAGTGGCTGCAATTGATGGCCACAGTGGCTTCAATTGATGGCACAGTGGCTGCATTTAATGGCACAGTGGCTGCAATTGATGGCACAGTGGCTGCATTTGATGGGCACAGTGGCTGCATTTGATGAGCACAGTGGCTGCAATTGATGGCACAGTGAGCCTGCAATTAATAATTTTTTCCAGTATTTTTCTGAATTTTTCAGTTTGTTTGCCCCACTCAAAAATTTTGAGCCACCACTGTGAACAGAGTGTTTGTTCTTCTCCCCTTCTAATTTCCTGGGTTTTTAGAACATTGCAGGACTGCCTTTGGACAATTAGCTGCAGAAAGCCACAAGTCTAAGGCTGAGTACACACGGGTCGAATATCAGCCAGTATCGGCCAATTCAACAGAAACTGGCCAACATTTGATTCGTGTGTACAGTGGGCTAAAGGAAAAAAAACTGTCAGATCACCATATTGATGTTAGCTTGGCCACAAGCACTGCCACAGCTAGCCAATAGCTGCCCTAGCATAGATTTTCATCCGTTGGACTAGTATACAGACGAACTGATTTTTTAGAACGGACACGAGTCCGTCGGAAAGATTTGAAACATGTTCTAAATCTAAAGTTCGTCTGATTTTTCGACAGCAAAGGTCCAATGAAGCCCACACACGGTTGAATTGTTCGACGGATTTGTTCCGTCGGACCTTTGCTGTCAAAATGTCCGGCCGTGTGTGCACGGCATAAGACTAGCTTCTGTCTAAAAGACAGCTGTACACACTGACCAAAAGTCGGCTGGTTTCTATGGAATTGGCCAATATTCAGCCCCTGTGTACCAAGCCTAAATTGCTCAAACGTGTAGTTGAAAATTTTGGAAAAGCCACTGCCACCATGCTTCGGAGAACAAATAATAAAGTATATCATGTCTTCCCTAAAATAACAATGGACAGTGCTTTTGACAGAAGCTTTACTTTTAATGAAAAAACGTTATGCATTTTCAGTTACCATTGGGTCCCTTCTTCTTGCCAAAAGTGGGCATTAACAAAGCGCCTGTTGTACTGCATGTGCCTCATTGCCGTCCAGTCTTATTTTTCTTCTTCTCTTGCTTGGCCACTTTGGGAGTCTGGCCTCGTACTTCTGGCACGAGCTAGGGAACCATTGGCTTTACCTCCCAACAGACGAGCAGCAACATCCAAAGTGTTGAGATCACATACTCCACTCTGGCCAAGGGTGTCTTCGTCAGGCAAGGGGGCACCAGCAAGAAGAATAACTTGGTCTTTGCAGGCAATTCCCTCTAGATGAGACCTAGGCCTTGATATAGTAGATGGTTTCTAGCCCAGACACCTCAAGGGTGTGTAGAGTTTGAGCCTTTACAAAAATCTGCATGGCTGCAGCCACTCTACATCTCTCAAAATGGAGGAAAGAAAGAGCTCTAAACTCCCTTTAAACTTTGTGTTCAAGAAACTGAAAGTCATTTGTTTCTGTGTAAAGTGCTAAAACACATAGCGGCATCTCGCTGCACTCAAGAAGCCTGCCAGCACAAATAAGTCATTTAAAATACACACGAATAAAAAAGTTGTTTCCCAATAGGCTACGTTTTGTAAATCCATTTGTGCTTGAAAGTTCCACCACTACTTCATGCCCAGAGGGGATTGAAAGCAGTTTCTTGCCCATCTGCCAACAAAATAGCAAATGTGTAAGGCCCAGGGCATTTAAGAAATTCTAATGAATAATTAGCTACATGCAATCTCTTCCCAGACCTTGAAAGATATAACAATGTACAGGACACTCTGTGTCTGTTAGTCAGTTGTAGAAAAAGTGTACTTGATGCCCTGCCAGTTTAAATGAGCTCTTCCACTCAACTGTGTAGAGATCTGCATAGCTGAGCCTCAAGGTGCAAAGAGAAAGCCAGCATATGTGGAGTGTAATTAACATTTTCCGCAGGATGGCAAATGCAGGGATGCACAAAATGCTCATTCATCCCCATGTGTTTTCAGCATTATACATAACTGGCTGGGAATTGGTTAAAAAAAGAACTCCAGGCAAATGAACAAATCTTCACTAGGCCATGTTTATAGTCGCTGAAAAATGTCAAATATGTTTTCAACTGAGCTTCAACTGTGTAGTCAACTGTAATTCTTCTTTAGATTCAAATTTAGTGTTCTTCTGCACATTTCAAATCAATTTGAGCTGACAGTGGGAGTGTCTGCATTGGCTGCCTAAATTAGTGAAAAGGTGCCAAATAGAGGTGATTGGCAAAGATTAAAGTGGTTGTAAACCACGGTTTAGGAGATATTTACAAAAAGACAGGTACAGCTGTCTACGGCACATGCGCAGTAGACAGCGGTGCGCAGGCGCACTGAGCATGCCGCTGCTAACGGCGATAAGTGGTGGCTCCTGTGCGCATGAGCGGGAGTGACATCATCACTGCTCCAGCGCTGTGAGTTGCCGGAGCAATGATACACGTAAGAAGATGAACGCTTCATGCTACAGGGGACAACGGTGACATCGCTGGTTCCTGTGTCAGGTAAGTGACACATAATGGGCTACTATGCGATGCATAGTAGCCCATTATGCTTTACCTTTGCCGGGAGACAAAGAGGAAATAAACCCAACAGGGTTTACTTCCTCTTTAAAATCGGCAGACTCTCTTATCTCAGTATCGCATTTCACAGTCAGGATCCCAACAAGTAAAAGACTCTCTGCGCTTTAGGTAAGAGTCTCCATATTTAAATCAACAGTCTGCAGTATACAAAGAAAAACAAACCCTCTGGAAGAGTGGTATCTATTATGTCAAATGCAGCATCAATACCTTTAAAGCGGGAGTAAACCCAGTTAAAAAAAAAAACACTTACATTCCTGGCATGCCGGAAATGCAAACGTTCACATTGGTTGTGCTCTCAACCAAACTTTCAAACCATCCAATGGCTGGTGTCATAACTGATCACATGTGCAGCATTATGGCAGTTGAAGAATTATGAGAGGCCAAGATGGCAGCTTCCTTGACTGAAAACAATAGAAGGGTTTACTTCCACTTTAAGTAAGCATACTTGTTTCCAAGCAGAACTCTAGCTAAACAAAAATCATACGCAATCCTGAAGTTCCTCCTGCAGGGGGGCGCGCATGACACTGGTGCGTCGCTTCTACTGTGATTATTCACAGCAAAGCCAATCTGCAACTGCTGGGCACTCGATGTCTGCCAACACCCACTGATCGTTGGGCAGACACTCAGAATGGAGCCCTGCCTATCTAAACAAAGCAGATCTCCGTTCTGACAGGGAGGGACTAATGGATTTTTTGTTCCTGCAAAGCAGGGCCTAAAACCTATCTTTTCCCCTAGTAAAAGCACCTAACACAGTACACAAAAACACTGGCTAGGCACACAGTTAACCCTTTGATCACTCTATATGTTTAACCCCTTCTCAGCCAGTGTCATTAGTACAGTGACAGTGCATATTTTATAGCACTGATCACTGTATCTGTGTCACTGGTTCCTGCAAAGTATGAAAAGTGTCTGTTAGTGTCTGATTGTCTGCCGTAATATTGTAGTCCCACTATAAGTCGCTGATCGTCACCATTACTAATATTTAAAAAAAATCCATAAATATATACTATAGTTTATAGGCACAATAATGTTAATGTAAACCAATCAATATATGCTTATTGGGATTTTTTTTTCCAAAAACATGTAGCAGAATACAGACAGTTGGGCTCATAAGTTTACATACTCAGGCAGAATTTATGATTTCTTGCCCATTTTTCAGAGGATATGAATGATAACACAAAAACATTTCTTTCACTCATGGTTAGTGTTAAGCTGAAGCCATGTATTATCAACCAACTGTGTTTACTCTTTTTAAATCATGTTGGCAACAGAAACTACCCAAATTACCATGATCAAAAGTTTACACACCCTGGTGATTTTGGCCTGATAACATGCACACAAGTGGACACAAAGGGGTTTTAAAGGTAACCATCCTCATCTGTGATCTGTTTGCTTTTGATTAGTGTGTGTATAAAAAGCTCATGAGTTTCTGGACTCCTGACAGATCCTTGCATCTTTCATCCAGTGCTGCACTGATGTTTCTGGATTCTAAGTCATGAGGAAATCAAAAGAAATGTCAAAGGATCTGCGGGAAAAGGTAGTTAAAGTGCATAAAACAGGAAAGGGATATAAATTTTAGAATGCCATTCAGCAGTGTTCAAACTCTAATCAAGAAGTGGAAAATGAGTGGTTCTGTTGAAACCAAACCATGGTCAGGTAGACCAACATAAATTTCAGCCACAACTGCCAGGAAAATTCTTTGGCATCAAAGAAAAACCCACAAATAACTTTGAGGGAAATACAGCACTCTCTGAAAACATATGGTGTGGCTGTTTCAAGATGCACAATAAGGAGGCACTTGAAATGATGGGCTGCATGGTCGAGTCGTCAGAATAAAGTCATTACTATGCAAATGCCACAAAGTATCCCACTTACAGTACGCCAAACAGCACAGAAACAAGCCTCAAACCTTCTGGCACAAAGTCTTCTGGAGTGATGAGACCAAAATGTAGCTTTTTGGCCACAGCCATAAATGTTAAATTTGGAGAGGAGTCAACAAGGCATATGATGAATGGTACACCATTCCTATTGTGAAACACGGAGGTGGATAGCTGATGTTTTGGGGATGTGTGAGCTACAGGAAATGTGATCAAAATTGATGGCAAGATGAATGTAGTATGTTATCAAAAAATAGCTGTGGATGAGATGTACTTGGACATTCCAACATGACAATGATCTAAAACACAAGGCCAAGTCAACCTGTCATTGGCTACAACAGAATAAATGAAGGTTCTGGAGTGGCCATCTCAGTCTCCTGACCTCAATATCATTGAGCCAGTCTAGGGAGAGCTCAAACATGCAATTCATGCAATTTTGCCAAGAGGAATGGGCAGCTTTACTATCTGAGAAGATAAAGAGCCTCATCCACAAATACCACAAAAGACTTCAAGTTGTCAATGATGTTAAAGGGGGCAATACACAGTATTAGGAACTGAGGTATGTAAACTTTTGATCAGGGCCATTTGGATAGTTTCTGTTGCCCCTATGATTTAAAAAGGCTAAACACAGTTGATTGATAATAAATGGCTTCAGCCAAACACTAATCATGAGTGAAAGAAAAATGTTTGTGTGTTATTATTCATAGTCTCTGAAAAATGGCCATGGAGAGTCCTTAATATGGTGGCCAGCACCATTCAGCCTGCTTCCTTTGAGCTCAGGTTATTCTGGACCACCTCAGCCTGTGACTGAACAGTGAAAGGGGAAACAGCCTAGCGACAAGCTTATCTCTGTCACCCTGCTCACCCAGTTGCTATCAGCATGCTACTTTTAGCATATGAAATGTTTGGCTCCTTTTAATGCTTCTTTTTTAACATGCAAAATAGAAAATCTGAAGTACAGAAAAATTCTGAATTATGAGGTCTCCATCTGAACATAATCAGTTCTTCAGCAAACTATTTTTATGTCTGATGTACGCTTATAGAAATCTAAATAAAAGACCATTTGAAAATAGCCTGAAAATCAAAGCTTTTAAATATATATAGAATCATTAAACATGCATTAAGAAGCTAGGCGCAATGTGATGTGTATGAATAATTTCTCTTTACGTTAGTGTGCAATACGAAGTTTAAAGCATGTTGAGATTTTGACACTGATTTCCTTTTACTATATGAAGGGCATGAACCCAATTTGAAAGCTCAGATACTAATATACTGCATGAAGTGCCGCCTGAATATATTTTCTTAATTTCTCCAAATGTCGAGAAATTCGGTGACTGCATCCATGCTGTTCTAGGCACATCCAATTCCCAGATGTCTTAAACAGAAAACCCACTGGTACACCTCATACTTACAGTATCTTCAGGCACCAAATCTCATATCAGCTGTTTTATTAATGTATATCATTGCCATGAGCGACAAAATATACATGCATTATCTGCATATTTACCTTAACTTTAGATATTGGCCTGGCCACTCTAAAACACAAATTGTCTGGGATGAATTAAAAAAAATTGGGCAATATTCACAATTCCAAAGGACTTAAGGTTTAAGGTTGTCAACAAAGTAGCTAAAAAAACAGCACTTTTAAAAAATAAGTAGACAAACACCTCATCCATACACAGCAACAAAACTCCAAATCAGGTCTCTAGGTTAGTATGCTATACTTGTCACCAGAATAAATGCAATCCATTGAATTCAATGTAGCGCCGGCTCCTGAAGAGCACACGCTATGCTTTTTGAAAGTTAAGGTTACACCTGAACTGCTGTTTGGTTTGGGTACAATTGTTCTAAATTTGGACCTCAGCATCAGTCTGACTGGACTATAGAATGTTCAGCCTGGCCACAAGTGGCACTGTCTCTTCTGGCAGGCATGGAACCCCAGTCTGGTTGGGTGCATTAAGTTTACTCTTTCTCGGAGCCCGCCCAGTGGGAGTGTCACTCTTGCTGTGCTTTCTGGGAGAGGGTACTTAAGATGTGGATGTCACGTGGTTCGGGGTTCCGGTCCAGAAGGATGTTCTGACTCCATGGTCCTGGTCCTCCTGACCAGCCCCCAGGAAGGCTATGGCCTGGGGTGCGGATCCACCCGACTTGTTGTCTCGGGGCTGGCTAGCCCGAGGCAAGGAAACGAAAGAAGGTTTCCGAGCTGGTCCGGTGCCGTCTCCGGTAGTTGGAGAGGCCCAGTAACCTCATAGCTATCCAGGGGAGGACTCTTCAGAAGAAGCCCACGTACGGGTTGGCTTTTAAGCAAGAGCCTGTAAGGGCTGAAGTACCTAAGTGAAACCAGTCTCATGGGTATCGCCAAGCTGGCTGAAATATCCAGGTATCACACAAGTGTCCCCACAAGTGTTAGTTTCCTGCATGTTCTACAACACCGTCTGTGGCAGAGACATATTCCTGTATGTTCTACAACAACGTCTGTGGCAGAGACTTGTTCCTGAGTAAAGCACCTTGTTGGCTGCTAGGCTTTGTGAGAGAGGGACTATCCAACTTGAGTGAACATCCAGTTGTGAATGGCTATTCTCTGGATTTAGTCAAAGTAAGCAAGTCCTTCATTATTGGTTTTGACACTAAGAGTACCTGAATTTCCTTCCTAACCCTCTGTTCCTATTTTAAGAGACTGTTCGTTGTCTACATTTTGCAAATAAAAATCCCCTTTATGTGGATCTGTCGTCAGTCTCTGTGTTTACTGGGCCATCTACCACAGGAACCCCTAGACACAAATCAAGGAGGAGAAGGTAACGGTAAGCCCAATCAAACCAGCAGCTCCTTCGGGAGTCAGTGCTACATCAATAAATCCTTAACAACACTTTTCTGTTAGTATGGCCACTTGAAGGGCCTGCACCAGAATAAAAAATCCCTGCCCTGTAACTTTACCAACATGTGTGGCAAATTCAGGTAGTTCTTAATAGTGCTATTACTGCCAGAAATGAAAAAAATAAAAATAAAATTAGTAAACAAAAACTTTTTAGTCTAGGACAAAGCTCAAGGTACCGTAATTAAATAACTGAAGTTGGCATACAGAGACTGGTATAGCAATAGCAATATGGATTTAGATGAAGATGCTTTGGCAGTGTTGGAGGAACTGTGGTCTGAGGGTGGGTGTGAAGAAGGGGAAGTTAGTGAGTGGCCCATGAGCTCTTTGGGATATGCCAGTATTGGGAATGTTCAACATACTCCCTTCAAGCCAAATTACATTTTTTACCCACATTGGACGAAGGGCAATGTTATTTCTTCTTTCTATGTTAGTAGTCTATACAGAATTTAAAACAATATGCCAGAGGGCCAGGGAAGACTACATAGCGTGTGTGAATGTCCCGAGAGGAGAGTCCCTTAGAGAGCTTTAGAAACAACTCCAATATTTTTGTCAGTAAAGCGGACAAAGGGGGTGGCCTAGTGATCCAGGATAAGGAAGCCTATCTGGCAGAAGCGGCCAGACTACTATGGGACATGGATACTTTTGAAGTGCTCCTACGTGATCCCACCAAATTCTATCAAATAGCCCTCAAGGGCTTGCTAGATCAAGCCCTCAGGAATAAAATACTCACCAAGCAGGAATAGGCTTTCCTATATAGACCCTATTCTTTGACCCCCCCCTATTTTCACCACATCCCAAAGGTGCACAAGAGTGAATGCAATCCTTCTGGCAGCCTAACCAGCAATTTGGGAAATTTTGTTGACCATTTCCTGTAAGACCTGGTTTTACAACCTCCATCTTACGTCAGTGACTCTGGTCTCATGATTAAGGTTTTGTCCAATTATAACTGGCAGAAAGGCTACAAATAGGTTTCCCTTGACGTGTATTCATTGTACACCTCTATCCAGCATCAATATGGTCTGTAGACTGTACAGTATTTTTTGTGTAAGGATAATTCTCTACACCCATCTCAAATTTTCTTTATTTTACAGTGTATAGACTTTACGCTTCCCCAAATTATTTCACCTTCGTGGGACAATTCTACGGGCAGATCAGGGGGACTGCTATGGGGACCAGGTTTACCCCAAGTTGTGCTAACTTTTTAATGAGTTATTGGGAACAACATCAGATATGGACCAATAATCCATATGGGGCAAACCTGGTCCTATACTCCCGTTACATTGATGAAATCCTTATTATATGAGATGGGTCAGGCTTACAGTTAGAACAGTTCTTGTGTCACTGTCAGTCCAACCTGCTCGGTATAGAATTTACCCATGTTGTAGATGAGGAGACACTGGTATTTTTGGACCTGGAGCTCAGGGCAGACTCAGACACTCGTATAGTATTGAAAACTTATTTTAAGCCCCCAGCGGTTAACTCATCCCAGATGGATAAAAAATGTCCCTTTGGGCCAATATTGTAGACTCAGGAGGTCTTGGCTGAAGATTATGATACAGAGCCTTATTCTTGGATGAAAGTTTCTTGACAAAGACTATGTCATTGAGATCATTGATGTAGCCTATGAGAAATATAGGAAATAATATTTTCTTGAGGATCAAGCCCCAGAAGAGAAATCTGCGAGGAAGAGGCTGGCCAAGAACAATCAGGGTCACCATGGATTAGCCTTCTCTACCAGGTACAACCAAAAGGCATTTGATATCATAAAAGTTCTCTACAACTATTGGGGCATCCTCGCTCAGGACCCTTTGCTGGCTTGGACCATCCCTTAACAACCAGATGTTATATTTTGTAGGCCCAGAGATTTGAGAAGTTTTGTGGCCTGTAGTAGAGTAAGATCTCAAAAAAGACTCCCTCTTCTGGCTGGAGGTTTATATTCAACCATAAGGGAAGCTATAGATGTGGGGTGCTGAACTGTGGGGTGTGCGGCTTTATCTAGTATCATAAGGAGAGAGTCCACAGGAGTAGATGGCAAGGCTTACCCAATTAAGCAGTTCAACTGTGGGACTGAGTTTGGTGTTTACTGTTTGCTGTGCCCCATGGCCTCCTCTATGTGGGCAGCACATCACTCACTCTGAGAACACACTTTGGTCAATATAAAATGAATATTCTTCACGAGTTTGAAAAGAATTTGGTTTCATCTTATTTTAGGGATGTACATGACAAGAACCCCAAAGGGCTTAAAGTGTTTGGGGTTGAAGCCACTGTAGTAGATTGTGATGAGGGCAGATGGTATCAAAAATTATGTTAGAGCGAGACCTTCTGGATCCACCAGTTGGGATCTTTGTCCCTGGAAGGTCTGAATGAAAGGCTCAATATACATATCCTAATTTAGATAGGCTTTCATTTCACTAACCATAGCTTTTAACTTTTTTTAATCATTCTATATGCTTTTGATTCGATATAAGTATGCATTACACTTACATTCTAATATTATTATAGATGCATTTTTTCTCTCACCCTAGAGAGGTGTACATTGTATATTATTGATACTGTGATGATTAGTCTTTGAATCATGTTATTTTTATATATTTTTTAATGAAAAAATCCTTTTGTATATAGTTGAGATTTATATATTTTTATATAATTTAATGTGTTTATTGTATGCATTTTGGTTGGTAAATTTTGATGGCCATGGGTCTATGAGCTTCCCTTGTGTGTATATGTAATTTTTTTTCAAGTTGATTTTGCATTATGGTAAGGGCATGTATGTTTTAAAGAGCACAGACTCACTTCCCAGGGACTAGCTTTGCCCTGACCCCCACATTTCTGTCTGTTCTGGATCACCTGTGGCCCAAGTTTGCTTTCCTGCAGGCATGGTGTCTCTGTCCCACCAGTGACCCACTTCCGGTCCCCCTCACTTGTACTCCATGACTATGGCGTGACTCCACCCCACCAATAACGCACTTCTAGCCTGCCCAGCTCCCATTTGCGTTCTGGGAAAAACGGGGTGGGTTGTTTTTTAGGGGCTTGGACTCTTATGCTACACAGTGCACTTTTTCACTCACTTGCCTCTTTAAATTTTTTGCGTGGTTTAACTACATAAATATTTAGGCAGCTGATGATGGTAATTATTCACCTGCCACCAGTAGACTCTCATCTCCATAATTAAGGCCCAAGGGTGGGGCGAAACATGTTGGAGTTGTGGTCTGGATGAATCGAGCTGAGGTTGCTTTTCCCTGCTAAACACAGCCCGAGGGAGGTGTGTGGTGGTTGGGTTATGTCTTCTTATTTTTGCAATATGCTTTGGGTCTGGATAGACCTTTCCTCAGCCTGCACCCTCACTAGCCAGTGGCATCCAACTCATCAGACCTTGACAGCCTGAGGGGGGGACTCTTAAGCATCATGGGTCCATCCCACCAGTGAAGCACTCCTGGTCCACCTGCCCTCACTTGTGCCGTGTGACTATGGTCGTGGCTCTGCCCCATTAGTGACACACTTCCGGTCCACCCAACTCCCATTTGCTTTCTGGGCGTGCATTCCAGGGATCTGGATAGGGATAAAGAGCACTATAATACATGGAGGGTTTTCTTTTTTTCTGTAGAGCGGTTACAGCCACAGAGGGACATTTGGTATTAGGTATGGCAAGTTGTCACAAACCGTGAAATTGACAAAGACGGAAGTAAAATTAAATCACACTTGTTTAATAATAAAAGTAAATAGAACAAATGTAGTCAAAACATAGCCAGAGTCCAGGAACCAGAACGAATGGTCAGACAAGCCAAACGTCAGGGAGCTGGAGATGAGCGTAGTAAAACAGCAAGCAATATCTGGAGCCAGAAGAGATGTCAGCCAAGCAAGTCGCCAAGCAAGTCTTTAACAGGAATGGAGGAGATAGTCTCTATGATGTTGACCAAGGCGAAAGGCAGAGATCCTCTGGGCTGGACGGCTTAAGTAGGCAGGTCTGACAAGCAGGATATCATCAACAGCTGAGTAACTGTGGAGAGATAGGATCTGGCAATTAGCCGACAGCTGAGCAGCCAGCTCAGAGAAGGAAGGGCTGTGCCCAGCCCTGACACATGCACACTGTATATGTGGTATATTTATAAAGAATAGATTACTGTATGTGAAAAAGAGTTGCATGCCTAGATTGTGCAGATTTTGTATGGGTTGTTCTGATTGACCTGTATGGTTCAAGCATCAGTTCTCTCTTTATTACATTATATATATATATATATATATATATATATATATATATATATAGTTATTATTATTATTATTATTGACGTTGAGTCTAAGGCCTCCTTTTGGGTTACCCATGAGGGTAAACTTCACCCATATGCCTGCCCATTGGGAGGAGGGTCCTTCTGATCCATGATCATTCAAATAGCCAATGGATTACCAGGTTGGTTTAGCTCTGAGGAAGGGGTTTGTCCCTCAAAATGCATCAGCCATCTAATTGTTTGGTCCTAGAACGGATATACTGCGTTCCGATGAAGTACACCAGTTTTATGCTTGCTGTCTTTATCCACTTGTGAATATCCATTTGTCTTGGTGAATTCAATACAATTGTCTATGGTACTGCATGAGGTATTTGAGCCCTCTTGTGTGTTTTTGCAGTGTATAGAATATTCCCCAGTCTTAGGAGGGCTGCACCCCTAATAGGCATTGTGGATTAAAGCATGGATTTGGAAAACCCCTAGATGTAGCGCTGGAGTGTTTTTGAATATTGAATAAAGAGACTGGCAGTTTGCTAAAGTTACCCCCTACCCTCCCAATCGGTCAATGGTTGCCTCTTAGCTCTCTGGCAGTGACTGACAGCAGGCCATAGAAAAATTCTATAGCCTAAAACAGTTGGCTATTAATCCATCAAGTGCCTTCTGTCAATCATAAGGAGTGGACGCGATTGGAAACTAGTGTCTCTGAATTCCCATCAGGCCCCTTCTACACAACTTCAAAACTCTTTAGCTGCTGTGCCGTATATGTGACAACTACAGCAACAGCAGATAAGCTGCACTGAGGAAGAGTGTCTCATTGCACATCTGCACCAGGTGCATGGTCAAATTTAGACTTGGTAAGTCCTGGACAGCAGCTCTCCTCTAAAGATCTAGCATATGTAATTAAATATTGTTGAGGCTGAGGCACATGCCATTAACCATACTGTGATTAGGAGCAGCTCTGCTGAACAAAGCCTAAACATATGTGGGCAAAGTACACTCACATTGTGAATGTGAACACCGCTGCTGAACACAACCAAAGGATTTGTAATTGTTAGGGACCATTTAAGGGAAAAGATTTGTCTCCCCATGAAGTAATGGGCATTTCATAGTGGGTTGTAATATTGTTGTTTTTCTCCAATTAGGACAGAGCTATGAGTTGTGAGTTTGGAACAGCTGATATGTAATATTTGTTTGGGGGTGAGGCAGAAGTAGAAAGAGGGAGAAATGCAGATTTGTTCCCCTGGGCTAATTAGATGCATCATTAGCATCATATTGCTTCCCCTATCTACCATGTTCCCCCCAGGAGCCTGACATCTTATTAAATATCTTGCAAGAGAGCTTGACAGTAAAGTTATCTAATATACCACCAATCACATGACATCACTTTATTTTATAGGACCATTAAAAGGTTCTCTGACTGCACTGATGAGGATGAGAATAATTAACAGATGCAGAGAGTGGGGAGTGAATGGAAAATATTTGTCTGTTTCATAAAACTAAGGAAGGAGCTGTGTTTGAGTCTGACTGCTGTTGACAAAGCCGGTGATAGACTGCCTCATTTAAAAATAGTGGATTTCCATTAGTGCTGGGACAGAATAGAAGCTGAAGGGCTTTGTGGGGGTATGGTGACTGTAAGGCTGTAAGAAGGTAAAGGGGAGCTCTGTGACTAAGTTGCTCCCCCCATCCAAACAGTTTAGACCTCCTTTTTAGGATGACCTCATGTCATATTTAATATGACAAAGGAAAACAGGAGAAAGGTCAGTCAATCCTCAATCCTCAGCATGTTTCCAAACTGAGGAAGTCTGTTATCAGCAGACACCCAATCTCCCTGCCATCTTCCACCCACAGTAGACTGCCATTTGAGAAAGGAGAGCACAGAATCCTCCCTCCAGCAGCTATCATTGCCCATTCTCTGCCTGATACCTGGAGAACAGAACACCAATAGGTTCACAGTGTGTCACCACGTTGTGCCCAGGGCAGCTGACCCTCCTGCACCCCCTCAGCCTGGTCCAGATGCTAATTCAGAGAGGGGGCTAGAACTGAAGTGGTAATAATTATTCATCTTTCATCTCAATTATTCAAGACCTTTGCAAAAGAAAGGCTATGAATTGTTGAAGTTGGGTGAACTCCGATAGGGTAAACCATGAGTGCCTCTACACACTTTATGGTAAAAGAGTAATTCTAATTCATAGACAGGCATCTACTGTAAAAAATGTTATCATGCCCTATTGGCATGAACAGTAATCAAAGTCCAACTACCACCACCCTATCACATAGGGTTCAAAATCCCTCAGGATGTGACTGGAAGCAGCTCTCTTGCACACAGCCTTAGCATACAGTATGTGAACAAACAGAAGCTCAGGCTGTGATTGGGAGCAGCTTTCCGGAACACAGCCTTAGCTTATGGTAACAAATAGCACTTCTGCTATGACTAAGAGCAACTCTATGAACACCGTGGGAACTGCTACTGTTACAGCATCAATTGAAGCTGTGTTCAGGAACAGTTCTCTTGCACACTGCCGCAACAATGTTAATTACATATGTTGTATGGGTTCAAGGGAGTAGTGGGCAGATCACACATGGAAGAGTCAGGTTTTTAATACCTTTTTTTAGATCGTTTAAAGGTCAAGCATTCTTCATTCAGGCATAGCAAAAAACCCACAGATAAATATAATAGAAACGTTCCTCACAGATTTATCATAAGGGTTAAAAACAACTTAGATGGGCTAAAATTACATTTTACTCACAGACCAACAAGCAGTGGCGGAATTATCAGGGTCGCACCAGTCGCATCTGTGACTGGGCCCTTGAGTTCCGCCATTGTAGGGGGGCCCGCCGCCCGGAATATAGTCATTTACACGGAGAGTCCTGTAAGCCCCGCCCATCCTTTCCGGCTGCTCCGCCCATCCTCCCCGCCCATTCTCTCCACCCATCCTCTGCTCCCGCACTCACGGGGACAGTCCCCGCCCGCTTCGCCCATCTCCTCTGTGCGCACAGTCTCCGCCCATCTTCTCTGTCCCCCCTCCCGCTCCGCCCATCTTCTCAGGCCACACCTTCACTCACAGGCTCTGCCCAGCCTCTCTGCTCACCCAAGACCAAGCACGGAGGAGGAACAAAGTTATCTGCAAGTGAGTGGCACCCATCGCTTAATAACACTGCCACTGATACCCCCCCCACACCACTACTGCCCATGATACCCTCCACACCACCATTACTGCCACTGATACCCCCCACACCACCACAACTGCCACTGATACCCCCCACACCACCGCTACTGCCACTAATACCCCCCACACCACCATTACTGCCCATGATACTCCCCACACCACCATTACTGCCACTGATACCCCCCACACCACCATTACTGCCACTGATACCCCCCACACCACCACAACTGCCACTGATACCCCCACACCACCGCTACTGCCACTGATACCCCCCCACACCACCATTACTGCCACTGATACCCCCCACACCACCACAACTGCCACTGATACCCCCCACACCACCGCTACTGCCACTAATACCCCCCACACCACCATTACTGCCCATGATACTCCCCACACCACCATTACTGCCACTGATACCCCCCACACCACCATTACTGCCACTGATACCCCCCACACCACCACAACTGCCACTGATACCCCCACACCACCGCTACTGCCACTGATACCCCCCCACACCACCATTACTGCCACTGATACCCCCCACACCACCACAACTGCCACTGATACCCCCCACACACCACCACTACTGCCACTGATACCCCCACACCACCACAACTGCCACTGATACCCCCACACCACCACTACTGCCACCGATACCCCCCACACCACCACTACTGCCACTGATACCCCCCACACCACCACAGCTGCCACTGATACCCCCCACACCACCGCTACTGCCACTGATACCTCCCCACACACCACCACTACTGCCACTGATACACCCACACACCACCACTACTGCCACTGATACCCCCCACACCACCATTACTGCCACTGATACCCCCCCCCACACCACCACAACTGCCACTGACACCCCCCACACTACCACTACTGCCACTGATGCCCCACACACACACCACCACTACTGCCACTGATACCCCCCACACACCACCACTACTGCCACTGATACCCCCCACACACCACCACTACTGCCACTGATACCCCCCACACACCACCACTACTGCCACTGATACCCCCCACACACCACCACTACTGCCACTGATACCCCCCCACACACCACCACTACTGCCACTGATACCCCCCACACACCAACACTACTGCCACTGATTCCCCCTCCTCCCACAACACCACCACTAATACCCCCCACACCACCACTGATCCACCACACCATGACCGCTGCTGCCACTGATCCCATTCTGCAACCACCATCCTTGCCACTGATACCATTCCCTTCCCCACCACTCATCCCATCCCACCCCCCCAACCACCACCCTCACCACAGATCCCATCCCACCCCCCCAACCACCACCCTCACCACAGATCCCATCCTCCCACCACCACTGCCACTCATCCCATTCCACCCCCCTCCAACCATCACCCTTTCCACTGATCCCATTCCCACCACCACATCTGCCACTCATCCCATTCAACCGCCTCTATCACTGATCCCACCCCCCAACCACAACCCTTGCCACTGATCCCATCCCCCCTCACCACTGCCACTCATCCCATTCCCCCACCACCACCGCTACTACTGATCCCATCCCCACCCAACCACCACTGCTGCCACTCATCCCATCTCTCCCTCACCACTGCCACTCATCCCATCCCCCACCACGGATACCACTGATCCTATCACTCCTCAACCACCACTGCTGCCAATAATCCCATCCCCCGCCACCACCACTGGCACTCATCCCAGGGGCGTAACTACAGGGGTCACAATTGCCACTGAACACCTGGATGGGGGAGGGGGGGCGTTTAGAGGAACAAATCCCCTCAATTTTTCTTCTGCAGCCACTAAAAGTCTGCTTCTCCTCCTGTCCCTCTGATAGGCATTAAGTGACTGCAGGAGGAAAATGGAGGGGATTTGTTCCCCCTCCTATCCAGGTCCTGCTGCCCCCGGGATCAGTGGGAAGAGCCCTGGCTGGAGGTCAGGGGGGCCCTCCATGGTTTCTTGCACTGGGGCCCTGAAGGTTCTAGTTACGCCTCTGCCAACAAGAATGGCACTTTGTTAGCTATGAAACTTTTCTCAAGACCATATTGAAAAGTTATGCTAAAACTCCATCTTGTCTTGTCAGCCATCTTAATATCCACATATTTCCATTTCTGATATGTACAGTTTGAACACCCCTTTAACTTCTCAGATAACTGGCTCAGCATGAGATTTTTCTAACTCATTTGTTCTCACACACTTTTCTAAACTTTCACACATTTTCTCAGCATTCCTTCAGCTACTGAAAGAACAATGAACAAAAGCTTCTTGTCTTGACCAGCTGTAATTGTCTTAAAATCTACTGTGCATGTCTTATGAATTTTTTCATGTGACTTGTAATTTTCTATAAAGACGCTAGGATACAAATCAAATACAGTCAGTTCCCAGAAGATAGTACCGTGTGAGTGTCATCTGTTTTGGGACTTAACTCCAGATATATCTGAAATTACATAATACATTGGATCTGAGGTCTGAGAGGTTGAAGGGATCCCCCTAGACAGAGATTAACAGTACATCAATCAAAAAGATAAGAAAAGCAGATGGATCAACTGTGGTTCAAAAGGGGTCATCTCAGATTTTCATAAATTCTTCTCACAGTTGTGAACCCATAAGGTTATCCAAGGAGACAGTAGACCCCTTTTTTTAATGACTACTCAATCCTTACAATTTATCTGGAACACAGGAATTTATTATTATTATATAAAAACAACTATTTTGACCAAATAATCAACTATAGTTCGTAAACTGTTCAAAGACTCTAAAGCCCCTGGACCTGACAGGTGTACCTCCCTATACTGCAAAAAGGTTTATGTAACCATTGCTTCCACATTTTATGAGAATCTTTAATGCACTCAGAGGTAGGTCTCCCATGACTACTGAGGTGAATAGAGTCTATATTAATATGATATTGAAAACACAGAAGAATAGCAGCAAAATAGCTAAGGATAAATCAATATATTTAATTAATACTGATCTGAAATATTCTTCATGTTCCACCACAATTGGTTTTTCAAAGTGTAGCTCACAACTCACACAACTCCATATTTTGAAGTCTATTGAACATATTAATTCAAATATTACATTTCTTTATAAATAGATATGTAATAAATGAATAAGAGAATTAATTTAAAATAGCTTAGTCTTTCAGTGACCACTAAAGCTAGGTATATACACACACAGTTAGTTTTTTTTTCCTTTCAGGTTTAACCAAAAAAAAAAAACTCACAGCTTCCTCCATCCACAGAAGTGATGTGGATGCAGGGATCTCTCCTGCCAAAATACCCCCTGCCTTTCCCATCAGAATACACAGATCAGCACTGCAGCCATTGGCTGAAAGTGCCGATCGAATGCTGGTTTTCCAGCATGACTGTTCAACAGAAGCTGGACTAATGCCTGGCTTCCATTGAGCAGACAAGGGTACACACAGACTGTATTTTGGCCAGTTCTTTCTGAACTGGCCAAATTTTGGTACCAAGCTCAAGTCTTTCAGTAATTCAGTAAATTCATCAAATGTAGAAAGTCTACTAACTTCAAAATATGTATATGACTGGCCGTGAATTCAGATCCATGTGCCATAGGATCTGTAGTCATCAGAACATAGAACGCATGAAAGCAAAATTAATTCTTCCTATCCTTTACAGCCAAGGAGGCTGCCATCTTGTGTGTGTTGATTTGTAGGTGCCATGGTGCTGCAAATGTGATCAGCTATGACAACAGCCATTGGATGGCTTGACAGTTCAGTTGAGGGCTAACACAAACACACTAGTAACTGCAACAGTTCCCCAATATACCTTTGCAATATCCAGACAAGAGGGAAAGATAAAACAAATGCATTTTTATAATAGAGCAAAACATATGAAATAACATTTAAAACAAAGACAGCCTTCTTCAAATGAAAAGTTTCAGCTGAGTGTTCAGCATCTTTCAGTACATTAAAAGACTTGACAGGTTGACATTATAAGTTGATTTTAGGAGACATGTTTCTTGCAATTGATCTCTCTCTAGTGGTGAGTAAGTGAACATCCCCGCCTTGTGTAGAATACAGCAATGGAGAATAAAGGAACATAAGTAGGATCTCTAGAAAACCGAAGATGAATATATAGATTATCTTAAATGTTATCATATTTACAAGTTGCTAGCTGTGTGCCACAGCAGCAGGCACATTTACTGTATATGGTGCAGTGTTATACTATTAAATCTGTGTTCTGAAAAGTACATTTTGCTTGAAATCAAGACAACACGCTATAATTATTATAATCCATCACTCAAGTGTCTTTATGTGTATTTAATTCTTGCAAAAATGTATTGCTAAATCCATCTTACTCATGATCTTGCTTGATACCAAACAGTAATCAAAGCACTTTAGTACATCATTAATCATTGAATGTTTCATTTCAGCCTGAGATATGAGATTTGTCACTTTGTATTAAACGGCTTTTATCTAGTTCTAGGTCAGTTCAATTTTTTCTAGTTTTAGGTCAATTTTTTTTTCAAACACACTAACAATAAATACCAAGAATTAAACTTTTTATTTCTTCCTTTAATGACTTACTGGCTATGAAGTACTTTACAGATGACACTGTAACATTTTCCCTTGAATTTTTTTTCTAATAATGGTGCTAAAATTACAAAGTAAAAAAACACAACTAGTTATGATAGATAGATAGATAGATAGATAGATAGATAGATAGATAGATAGATAGATAGATAGATAGATAGATAGATAGATCACCAATTGGTTGGTAGAGTCAGCCCTCCTGTACAGGACTCAGACTCCACCAGTTCAGCATGGGGCATGAGGGCAGAGGGGGAACTTTCTATTTTCAATGGAGTGCAGACAGAGTATTACCACAGGCAATGGCTCCCAGCAGTTATAGCAATGCTGTGTACACACGACTGGACTTTGCGGCAGACTAGGTCGGACAGAATCAGTCCGTCGGACAATCCGATCGCGTGTGGGATAATCCGATCGGTTTTTATTAAAAAAATGCGATGGACCTAGAAATAGAGCATGTTTCAAATCTGTCCGATGGACTCAATTCCTATCAAGAAAACCGTTGGTGGGTATGCTGGTCCAACAGACCAAATACGACGCAAGGGAAGCCATTGTCTACTGGCTACTGAACTTCTTTTTTTAGTCCTGTCTTACAACATCACGTTCAAAATTAACAGACTTTCGAACGGACTTAGTCCATTCGTGTGTGTGGCCAAGTCCCGAAAGTCCATCAGGAAGACCGGCTGACCTTTTCTGACGGAAAGTCCGGTCGTGTGTATGCAGCATAAGGCTTCATGCACACAGGCATACAATGTATCAAGTCTGCTTAGTGCTTCCTCAAGGACCTGCTGTCACCACGTATAGGCACTGATTAAGATTATAGGGAAGTTGAGACTGTATGCAGTGTCAGCGGGTACCGAGGAAGGCATTATGCAAAATCTGCACACAGTATGACCGCTGTACAGCCATGTGCATGAAATCTAAACGTCCTCGGGCATCATTAGTTCAGCAGGGAGGCTCATGAGCAGAGAGGCACTTTTTTTGCTTTTGGGAGCTGATGGTGTTATATTAAGTGACTCACTTCCCAACAGTTAAATTATAGTTCCAGTATATTATAAGTACAGTGGAATTAAGGCATTAGCAGCCATTGAAGAACAGCCAGCTCAGAGCCATGTATCCAGAGGGATAAGTGTGTGCGGTGTATGTGTGTGTATACAGTGTGTGTGTGCATGTGTGTACAGTGTGAATGTGTGTGCATTGTGACTGTACAGTGTGTGTAAATAGTGGTACAGCTGTGCTCTATATAAAAAGGTGGTGGTGAAATGAAACATGGGGGGCTTTGCAATGGGCTGTTCTACTTGTGATTCCTGTACTATGTATGTTACATACACCTCTGCTCACTACTCTTTCTTGACCCCTACATTATACACACCTGACCCATGAGTTATAAACAATACATACACCTGACCCATACACTATGCACATTACATACTTGTGATCCCTGCACTATGTACATTACATACTATTTTAAATTCTATACTAAGCAAAGCAATATTCCTCTTGGATTTCCAGTGTAATCTCATAGGCAAGGACATAACTATAGCCAGAACAAACCATGTCCATCACTCAGAACCCAGCACTGTCTGGTTACACAGTAGCACTCACATTTTTGTAAATATTTTACTCTATCTTTTCATGTGACAACACTGAAGAAATGACAGTTTGCTACAATGTAAATTAGTGGGTATACAGTTTATATAACAGTGTAAATGTGCTGTCCCTTCAAAATAACTCGATACACAGCCATTAATGTCTAAACCGCTGGCAACAAAAGTGAATACACCCCTAAGTGAAAATGTCCAAATTGGGCCCAAAGTGTCAATATTTTGTGTGGCCACCATTATTTTCCAGCACTGCCTTAACCCTCTTGGGCATGGAGTTTACCAGAGCTTCACAGATTGCCACTGGAGTCCTCTTCCACTCATCCATGATGACATCACGGAGCTGGTGGATGTTAGAGACCTTGCACTCCTCCCCCTTCTGTTTGAGGATACCCCACAGATACTCAATAGGGTTTAGGTCTGGAGACATGCTTGGCCAGTCCATCACCTTTACCCTCAGCTTCTTTAGCAAGGCAGTGGTGATCTTGGAGGTGTGCTTGGGGTCGTTATTAAGTTGGAGTACTGGCCTGCGGCCCAGTCTCTGAAGGAAGGGGATCATGCTCTGCTTCAGTATGTCACAGTACATGTTGGTATTCATGGTTCTCTCAATGAACTGTAGCTCCCCAGTGCTGACAGCACTCATGCAGCCCCAGACCATGGCACTCCCACCACCATGCTTGACTGTAGGCAAGTCACATTTGTCTTTATAATCCTCACCTGATTGCCACCACACATGCTTAACACCATCTGAATCAAATAAGACCACAGGACATGGTCCCAGTAATCTGTGCCCTTAGTCTGCTCGCCTTCAGCAAACTGTTTGCTGGCTTTCTTGTGCATCATCTTTAGAAGAGGCTTCCTTCTGGGATGACAGCCATGCAGACCATTTAAATGCAGTGTGTGGACTGAGGACTGACAGGCTGACCCTCCACCCCTTCAACCTCTGCAGCAATGCTGGCAGCGCTCATATGTCTATTTCCCAAAGACAACCTCTGGATATGACGCTGAACACGTGCACTCAACTTCTTTGGTCGACCATGGCGAGGCCTGTTCTTTTTTTCTTTTTTTTTTTTTTTTTTACCACATCAGCAAACTCAGTCGAGAGACTTATTTCAACTTTACGTTAATTTTTGCCTCCTTCTCGTTTTCACATCATTGTGGTAGTTATTCCATGCTTTATTCAACTTATTTTTTTTCTATTCTCTCCATTTCCTGACAAGGAAAGGGTACATTTTATTATAAATTACAAAAATTATTCACTACTTTATAACTATAAACCTCTCTTCTACCCTATCCCTTACCAATCTTTCCAGCCACCCCCCCTTACCCCTCCTACCCATTTGGTTTGTTTTATTCCCCCCTTTTTTGGTTTCAGTATCTACTCAAGCCCTTTCACCTCCATCATCTTTTCCAGATATTTTGCAGAGGTTTTAAAAATGTTCCATCTTCTCCATATTCTGTTAGGTATTCCATTTTGCTATAGCATTCTATTTGCTCAAACCACTCTCTTACATCCGGTTTATCTATGCTTAGCCATGTTTTTGGGATTAAACCCTGTGCGGTGTTCAAAAGTATTGGAATTAATGTTTTCCTATATTGCTTCTTTGGAATTTTGGAATCGTGAAATAGGCATGTCTGCAGATTATTAACTATCTTTTCTCCAGTAATCTCTTCTATATAGTCCAGGATTTCCTGCCAGTAATCCCTAATTTTTGGACACTCCCACCAGATGTGTATTATTGTAGCCCCCTGTTTGCATTCCCTCTAGCACTGTGAAGATCTATCTGGTTGAATTTAATAGAGTCTTGCTCGAGTCAGGAACCACCTTGCCAGGAGTTTATAGTTAATTTCAATCATATTCATATCCCCTGCATTGTTATATACTGCACCTATCATCTTCTCAACTTGTTGGTCTTCTAATTTTATACCCATTTCTTTTTCCCATTTTGCTATGTAGGAGGGGTTCCTTGTCCTTCTAGGTCAGTCAGTATTCCGTATTTTAGATTTTCCATTTTTCAGTGCAGTTTGCACACCACAGAGTTTTTCCAGAGGATTTAATTTCTTGCCGTCTCTGATTGGCTGAGGTTGTGTGTTTACCAAATGTTTTAATTGAAAAAATTCCCACTCACTAATCTTCCACCCATTTCCTCTAACTCCCGTAGTGATTTATGTATGACTAGGGGCTTCTGCGCTCTATGGGCAATAGAAGAAGGTAATAAAAAACAGCGAATGGAAGAAGCAGCAATCACTGTATGAGTTGGCTCTCAATAATGTGAACTTATAAAAGAAGTGGGGGTGTGTTGCGCTAACTTACAGCCATAAAATATGAGAAAATAACGAATAAAATTAATAACCCTAATCCTGGCAAAGGGTAAGTGCAAATAGACTTATAAACAATAAATAGAAAGTGCAACCGTGCATTAATTAATGAATCAAAAAGTGGCTATGTGCATAGTACAAGTGAAATTTGCTACATGCAACAAAACGCATATATTTAAAAAATCAGTGTAAAATTCAGTGTCTAAATTATTTCAATCAAAGGTCAGATATCAACAGATTAGGTAAATTGCACAAGTGGTGACAAAAAGAATATATATATAATAAGATTAGCAGTAAAAAACAGCTATAAATCGAAGTGGCGGCAGTGAATCACACTAAAGTGTCCCATACATGATCCAATCGTGCAACTCGATAAATCACAATGATTAAAGTGCAATGTGCCGAGCCAACAATCCTCTGGTGATGATCCATGCCAGTGCTGCTAGTGCTAGATAATTACCTCACCGCTGTAAGGTAAACAGCGAAAATAATTCAGGGCAACCAGGTGGCAAGGGATGATCAGGGGGATGGCTGCACAACAGGCTCTTGGAGATAACTCAGACTCCTCCAACTTCCTCGTATGTGGTGAATGGTAGGCAAGCTCAAAGGTATAAGCCAGAGAAAACCACCATGGTGTAGTATTTTGAACACAAAGTATTTATTAAAAAATATGTATAACTACTCACAAGGGAAGTTTGGACAATACACAGTAACAGCAGACCGGCGAGCACCTAGCTCGGATATGAACGTCACTTCTGGGTTCCTACGCGTTACGTCATCAAAAGACTTCAACTGGGATGTTCCCCGTCTATAGTGATACTTTTTATTTGTGTGTTCCCCATTCTATGACCAAAAAGTGTCTGTTTCCCTGGGACAAAAAAATGGGTCCCAGTGAGTGCAATTAATGGTGAGTTGTATATCCATTTTTTTTTGTCAGTGTACTACATCCCAAATTTTAAATACATCTATAGTCAGTTTGTGTGAATCTGCATCTGATGTTCTAAACTTCTGTGGTATCCATATATTCTTGTGCAATGTTGTTCTACTTATTGTGTTTTTCATCCTCACCCACTTTTTTTCACTGGTTTCATTCACCCATTTAACCATTCGTGAAATAATTACTGACTTATAGTATCTTTTTATATCTGGTACTGACAAACCTCCATGTTTTTTTTTTCCTAGTAATTAATGCAAATTTTATTCTCGGCTTTTCATTTTGCCAAATATATTTTGTCAACATTTTTTTTATTATTAAAAAAAAACAAAAAAAAAACTCTGTGGTATCCCTATTGGCAGCATCTGAAATGTATACATTATTATTATTATGATTTCTGCTTTGATCTCATTTAGTAATGGCATATAATTTGCCAAGTATAGCTTTTCGACCATTGATGTCAGTTTAATTCCCAGGTATGTTAATTCTCCTCTTACCTATCATTCTCTTTGAAGAGCAAGTACTAGTTTTCCCCCAGTCCTATGTTTAAAATTTCTGTTTTTATAGGATTTATTTTTAAATTTGAAAGTTCCCCATACTCTTTTATTTCTTTAATTATATTTGGCAAGGTCCCCCTTGGATTAGTCACATACATTAAAATATCATCTGCATATGCTGCGATTTTGTGCACTTCTTCTCCCACTCTCGCCCCTCCAATGTCTGGATTATTTCGTAGTGATGCCAAAAAAGGTTCCAATGACAGCACATATAGGAGTGGTGAGAGTGGGCAGCCCTGTAATTTTCCATTGTACATCTGAAACACCGACAATAGTTTCCCATTAATGTTTACCATTGCTGTGGGCCTATTATATACATTTTTAATCCACAGCATGATCTTTGGTCCCAATCCCAGGTATTGAAGCGTATCCATCATGATTCCCCAGTCTACTCTGTCAAAGGCTTTTTCTGCATCAATTGACAGAATGAATGAGTAGAACTGGGGATCCGCCATTTTTCCTCTTTCGTAGCATTGCTGTTTTCCATTGTACATCTGAAACACCGACAATAGTTTCCCATTAATGCTTACCATTGCTGTGGGCCTATTATATACATTTTTAATCCACCGCATGATCTTTGGTCCCAATCCCAGGTATTGAAGCGTATCCATCATGATTCCCCAGTCTACTCTGTCAAAGGCTTTTTCTGCATCAATTGACAGAATGAATGAGTAGAACTGGGGATCCGCCATTTTTCCTCTTTCGTAGCAGAAACAATGTTTTTATACTATTGTCCCTTCCTTCTCTACCCAGGACAAATCCCGTCTGATCAGGGTCTATCCACAGTGGTATTAGATTTTTTAATCTTGATGCCAACATTTTTGCATAGATCTTTGTGTCGGCATTTAATAACGCTATAGGCCTATAACTTGAACAAATGGTTTTATCTTTCCCCTTGTTAGGTATTATTGTGATGTAGGTGAGGTTGAAAAAAGACACAAGTCCATCAAGTCCAACCTATGTGTGAAATTGATGTGGGCTAGTAATGATTCTCGTCTCATGTCTTCATCATCTCCTATCTTATTCAGGTAGTCACACAACTTTGGGATGAATTGTGGAATTGGATTTTTTTTTTTATATTTGATTGTAAACCTGTCTGGTTCTGGACTTTTGCCTGAAGGGATTTCTTTCAAATTTCATCAATTTCATCTTATCGTTATCATTTTTACCAAATCTGTCAATTGTTCAGCCTGTTTTTCTTTAGCAATTTAGCCTTTTTTAGGTACACTTGTATATTCCTTTTTCTTATTTCTTCTTCTTATTGTGTCTCTTGATTTTTTATTGCATATAGTGCACTGTAGTATTGTTGAAAGGCTGATGCGATATCTGTTGACTTGTTTACTATCTCTCCTCTCTTATTTTTTATCTTCTCAATATAATTTAAGGACTTATTTTTCTTAAAATTTTTGCAAGGTACTTATTACCCCATTTGTATCTCTCCTGTGATACACTATTGAACTCCCTCCTAACTTCTTGTTCCATCAGATCTTTTAGTTGATCTCTTTTTATAATTAGAGTTAGATGGATTTCAGCTTCAGCTTGCTTTTTATGCCATTATTCCAATTCATAAATTTCTTTTACAATTTTCACCATAATTTTTTCTCTCTCCTTTTTTCCTGCCCCGATAGAGGCTTGTTCTGAGTGGAACCTGTCCTGTTAAACAGCTATATGGTCTTGGCCACTGTGCTGCAGCTCAGTTTCAGGGCCTTGGCAATGTTATAGCCTAGGCCATCTTTATGTAGAGCAACAATTATTTTTTTCAGATCCTCAGTGAGTTCTTTGCCATGAGGTGCCATGTTGAACTTCCAGTGACCAGTATTAGAGAGTGAGAGCGATAACACCAAATTTAACACACCTGCTCCTCATTCACACCTGCGAATTTCTAATACTAATGAGTCACATGACACCGGGGAGGGAAAATGTCTAATTGGGCCCAATTTGGACATTTTCACTTAGGGGTGTACTCACTTTTGTTGCCAGTGGTTTAGACATTAATGGCTATGTGTTGAGTTATTTTGAGGGGACAGCAAATTTACACTGTTATACAAGCTGTACACTCACTACTTTACATTGTTGCAAAGTGTCCTTTCTTCAGTGTTGTCACATGAAAAGATAGAATAAAATATTTACAAAAATGTGAGGGGTGTACTCACTTTTGTGAGATACTGTATATATATGCTTCATGAACCTCCATAGAGTTGCTAAATAGCAAGTAAGGGGAGACAGAGAGGAGAAATATGAGAACCCCTAATGGTTTGCCTATGAGGCCCATCACACATTGTCACACATTGTTACAGCCTGGGTCACTGGGTCTGTGCACTTTCCATATGTCCAGAAATAAATATTACTGGCAATTTACGTAAACTCATCATAGACCTGATATTTCAAAGTGTGCATGAATCAATAAAGAAAAACAAAAATCAGAGGTTACCATCTGCTTTGCTGGATTGATCAGTAAAAGATATATGCAGTGAAATTTGGGACTAGTCCTGAACCTTCCATCAACTCAGCCAAACAGCTAAAATTTAAGGTGAAATTTATATAGGGGAGCTTGTGGCTGGGGCTTGAGACACTCTAGAACTCTAGATTCCGCTCTCACTAATGCCCAACTAAACAGGTGGAGGCACAATTAACTCTTTGTGCTTCATTCACTTCACAGTGATGTTACACTTGACTAACTATTAGCAGTGTTCCCTACATGGTGACAGGATACAGCAGACCCTATATCCCACTCTCCATCTCAGCTTTAATGTTACCTCACTCTTAGTGACACGCTATTAGAAATAACCCGACTGTCAAGGATCCCCTTCACACTTCTTCCAAGTGACATGCAGCTAGATACATAGGGGCTCCGGTCGCTAGGGGGGGAGTTGCACTCAGAAACTCCCTCAGTACCAGAGCATTTGTCACGCTTCCGTACACATCGATCCGGCACTGGGTTTTGTCTCCTGTTTTAGTTGCTCGGGTTCAAACCTATCTGCCCTGAACCTAGGTGTTATTAAACCTGGGTGTTAGTGATCGAGAAAAGTGTCTTCAGGTGGACCCCTCTGTTCCTGTGATGTTCGCTGTCGTCTGAGTAGTCCATATTCTGTGTGTTGTTTGATCCCGTCTTTGTTCTTGGTATTTTCAGTCTGACTGTGCAGTTATATTCCCTTTGGTTTCTGTCTTTGGATCCCTTCATTTCTTGTTGCTGTGTGGGTCTTTCTCAGCATTTGTTTCTTGTTGTTGCCGGCAGCCCTTTCCAGCTTGCTGAGTCTCTTTCTTTCTCTGCACCCTTACTCAGAATCCCCCTCTCTCATGTGTTTTATGCTTGCTCCATGTGTCCTCCCCCCTAAAGTCCCTTCCTAACTAGCTGAAGGAGATTTCCTTGGTTTCTTGTCTCCTGTGTGTACCCAGTGTCCTTCCAGCATGCTATTTGGATGCACTGTGCCCACATGGGTGTGCTAGAGAGCCGCAATCTGGGGGCTGCACAACATTCACACCTCCAGTGGCTCTGGTGAAGACCGGGTGGCTCCCAAGATCCTCCAACTCTGGCACACCTCAGTTTTGTCACACTGCTCCCGTATATGTGAGGACTGGTACCTGAGTACACCTGTTTAGTTGTTCCCCTGATATAAGCCAGATATAAGCCCTATTTGGATACAGCTGCCTTACACACACCCCTTTTAGAGAGACTTCAGACCAGTCATGTAGTAATAAGTTCATAATTTCATTGTTGACACAGTTCTAGTTCATTCTAACTAATGCAGACTGCCCATGTCATACCTCTAAGCAAGAAAGATTCCTTGCCTAAGGTCCATGTTCTGGTTCCAGTATCCTGAATGGTTACCCCAAGAGGGTGGCCATGTGTTTCTAGAAGAGCTACACATTCTTGCGTGAGTTTCCTTCAGGTGCTCTGATTTCCTCCCACACTGCAAAGACATGCTGGTAGGCCTAATTGGCTCCTAAATCTGCCCTAGTTTATGTATGTTTTCATGTGAGGTGGGAACCTTAAATTGTAAGCTCCTTGACTAAAGTGCTTGTACAATATATGTAAAGCACTGCATACTGTAAATTGCCAGCAATTTAGACCTGTAATAATAAATCAAACTCCAGTATTTACAATGCTTGCATTTACAAGAAAAATACATGTAATGATTACAGAGCTGCATTAATTTGTGTCTATCAGCTTCAAGGCTTAGAAGACAGGAGGGGGCAAGGATAGTTGATTTTTGCATAAAATTTCCTATATTGCTGAAAAGTCTGATTGATTTGTGCATGAATTTTAAAGAAGGTATAATTTTCAATTGAAAATGTTTAACCAGATTTCTGACAGTTAATTACTTAATGACTTAATGTAAACTTCACATTTCTACTGATATACAATGTATATATACTTGTATATATAGTTTAAATTAAGCTTTTCCTAACTGGGGCAATTCAAACTGAACATGAAAATGTATAGGCATCTCCAGCAAATGTTTTGGTATGCCCCAGCATCTCTCATTATCTGAGCCTTCCTACTGGGCAACCTGAATGGTCAATATAAAGAATCAGAAAGTCGTGAATATGGTGATGCTCTACTGTAACAGGAACGGCTTTGTTTATCGGTGCAACTGCATATATTTCTGAGTCTGCTGATTTTCATATGCATATTACCTCAGTTAGCCCTTGCTTTTGCATTCTTTTATCATATTTTCAGTTTGAATTGTGCTGCTAGGTTCCCAGCTGTGCATTAAGTCACAGACCCATGAAATTGTACAATAAAAAAGCCAGCTTATAAAGTCTCTAAAAAAGAAATATTAATCCATGAAAAATGATCAGACAAAATGATCAGGAGGTTAATATTCTCTGCAGGTCACTCCCATAGTATGCTTATATTTTCCCAATGGGAATACTGGGGAGGTAGTAGCTTTCGTCTCCGACTGTTCTCACTTATCATGTTCCACGCTTTTGTTGAGACAAGTGGTTATTGTTTTGTTTCTATGAATGTGCTTTGATTTCTCTAATGGAGCTTAGTATTATAGGCTATTTGCTGGATTATACACTGCTTCTCATAAGCCAAAAGAGAAGAATTGTTGAATGACCCAGTAAAAGTGTAGGGTTTTAACATATAATGAACAGTAATGGAAGGTACCCTGTAATTGCATTTTTCATTGTTCACTAATTTTCCTGGTCAATATGTTCTTACTATGTTTAATATGCTTTCTCTGAAGCTCATCTGGCTGCCTGGTAATTGGTTTAGATTACAGGGCATTCCTGCATGACATACCTTATGCAAGTGAGAGTCACTCCGGATTCATAGTGTTCACAAACCAGTGTAATTTAAGCCATCATTGAGCAGCCTATGCTCTTTAAGGCAGTGTACCAGCAATATAGTTTTTTTTTAAATACTTTTTTTTATTTTTTCCCAATGTACAGTACTGTGCAAAAAATTTAGGCAGATGTGGAAAAATCCTGTAAATTTAGAATGCTTTCAGAAATAGAACTGTTAATAGTTATGTTTATCAATGAAAACAATGGATAGAAAATGAACAGAAGAGAAATCCAAATTGATCAGTATTTGGTATGACCACCCCTTCAAAACAACGTTAATATTTCTACGTACACTTGCACATATTTTTTGAAGGAACTCGGCAGACGGCAGGTAGGTTGTTTCAAACATGTTCAGGAATTAACCACAGATATTCTGTGGATGTAGGCTGCCTTACATCCTTCAGCCTCTTCATGTAATCCCAGACAGACTTGATGATGTTGAGATCAGGGCTCTGTGGGAGCCAAACCATCACATACAAGTCTCATTGTTTGTCTTTACTCTGAAGATGGTTCTTAATGATATTGGATGTAGGTTTGGGGTTGTTGTCCTTCTACAGAATAAATTTGGGGACAATGAAACACCTTCCGGATGGTATGGCATTATGGATAAGTGCCTGTATTTCTCAGCATTGAGGATACCAATGACCCTGACCAATTCTCCAACTCTAGAAATGCAGTCTCAAACTTGCAAGGAAACTCCACCATACTTCCCTGTTGCCTCTAGACACTCAATGTTTTACTGTTTCCTGCTAGAGCCAAATATTTAAAATTTTGACTCATCAGTCCAGAGCACCTGCTGCCATTTTTCTGTACCCCAGTTCCTAAATCTTTTTGCATAGTTAAGTCACTTAGCATTGTTTCCACATAAGAGGTATGGCTTTTTGGCCACACTTCTTTAATGCAGACCACTCCTGGCCAGGTTTCTCTGGACAGTAGATGAGCGGACCTGGGTCCTACTGGTTTCCGCCAGTTCTGTGCTGATGACACTGATGGACATCTTCTGATGTCAAAGGGTAATAAGCTTGCTGTGTCTATCTTCTGCTGCATTGTTTCCTTGGCTGACCACTGCATCTATGGTCCTCAATGTTGCCCGATTATTGATGTCCTCAATACTGAGAATCACAGGCAGATACTTATCCATCATGCCATACCATCAGGGATGCATGTGATTGGCCGCAAATTTATTCTGCAGCATGACAACCACCCCAAGTATACAGCTAATGTCATTGAAGTGATACTAAACACAAACTGTTTCATTTACATTGTCCCTTCTATTTCTGTATGTGGGTAATGGCACTGTAGTTATTTTAATTAAAAAAAATCTAGGTACTGTTTTCCTAATCAATATACAGCTGTCACATAACCCAAATCTTTACCAGCCTGTCTGCAGGGAAACACAAGCTAGTCCTCTGCTGCTGGTCACATGTTCAAAAAAAACAAACAACCTTTGAAATACAGAGTAAAAACAAATCATTAATATCAATGAACTGTTTTAAATTTCATACAAATATATATTTGAAACAAAATCTTTATTACTTGTTGGCAATAACATGATGTGGGGGGTTTTCTGCCAGTCCGAGGTGGTGTCACACCCTTCCAGCCATTGTCTTAGAATAAGAGGGATTTTTTTTTAGCTTTTAATCCTTGCCTTTGTTCTAGTTTAACCACTTCGCACCCTCCCTATAGCCAAAGGACGGCTACAGAGCGGACGCTAACTGCCGGGAGGGCGTACCTGGACGTCCTCCTGTTTACTTTCCCGATGCGCGTCGCCACGGGCGCGCATCGGGGAAGTTCTGTGTTGGCCGTGTCCCTCGGACACAGTCAATCACAGATCGTGCTAAATAGCCAATCACATCGGCCATTTAGCACTCGATCGGCCTGTCCAATGAGCGGTGATCTCATATGTAAACATATGAGATCATCTCTCATCGCCAGCTTCCGTGCTGCAGCTGCAGCGTCAGTGACTGTGAGTACACGCACAGTAAAACACACACACACACACACACACATACACAGTAAAACACACACACAGTAAAACACACACAGTAATACACACACACATGCCCACCTGTCCCCAGTGCCATCTGTTCCCTGTGCCACCTATCAGTGCCATCTGTCCCCAGTGCCACCTATCAGTGCCATATGTTCCCTGTGCCACCTATCAGTGCCATCTGTCCCCAGTGTCACCTATCAGTGCCATCTGTCCCCAGTGCCACCTGTCCGTGCCATGTGTCCCCAGTGCCACCTGTCCGTGCCATGTGTCCCCAGTTCCACCTATCAATGCCACCTGTCCCTAGTGCCATCTAACAGTGCCATCTGTCCCCAGTACCACCTGTCCCCAGTGCCACCTATCCATGCCACCTGTTCCCAGTGCCACGTGCCACCTGTCCCCAGTGCCACCCGTCCCTAGTGCCACGTGTCCCCAGTGCCACCTGTCAGTGTCACGTGTCATCAGTGCTACGTATTGGTGCCATCTGTCATCAGTGTCACGTGTCATCAGTGCCACGTATTGGTGCCATCTGTCATCAGTGTCAGGTGTCATCAGTTCCACGTATTGGTGCCATCTGTCAGTGCCAAGTATTAGTGCCATCTGTCATCAGTGCCACATCAGTGTCACGTGTCAGTGCCACATATTAGTTCCATCTGTCATCGGTGTCAAGTGTCATCAGTGCCACGTATTAGTGCCATCTGTCATCAGTGCCACGTGCCATCTGTGCCATGTATCAGTGCCAAATAAAAAACCCAGAGGTGATCAAATACCACCAAAAGAAAGCTCTATTTGTGGGAAAAAAAGACAAAAAAATCATTTGGGTACAGGGTTGCATGACTGAGTAATTGTCATTCAAATTGTGAGAGCACCGAAAGCTGAAAATTGGTCTGGGCAGGAGGCAAGTGGTTAAAGGCATTATATACTTTTTTTACCTACACTTTGTCTTTTCACCTTGATAAGACGTGTATTGATTAGGTAGTTTCATGGTGACATTTGTTGCCTTGTATGCACAGCCTATAGCAGAATAAATCTTCACATTCCTATGTCAGAAGTTTCTGTTTGTGTTCAAACATGAGGCATGGCACTGCGCAGGTTAATGCATGACTTCTGGCTGCATTTCTAAGAACTGACACTAATGGCTCATACACATGATACGAAAATCGCATGACAGATCGTCCATTGTTTTCTGGCCTGCTAGTCTAATTTAGAAAATTAATAGTTTACTAAAATGGCAAAAATACTCGTACGACAGAATAAAAATTGGGAAGTGATGCAATGTGTTGTAGTGTAATTGTATTGTATTTTTGAACGATAACTGTACTGAATAAATGAAAATCATACGATCTGGTAGCAGACAAGAAACATTTTTGTGCTGTGTACTAACGATCAGATTTGAAAGTGGTATTTTTCATACGATTTTCAGATTGTGTGTAGGGGCCATTAGTGTGAAGTAACTACATACCCTGCAATCCTTGGGTCTTTCAGTCTAGCACTGGTGCAGATGACAGATAAATTGTAATTAGATCTGACACAGACACAAGGAGGCAGAGTAATTACCAGAGAAATCACCATGCTGGAAGAGATGTGTTATCATCACATTAGCATTCTCACATTTGCAATGCAACACAGAGAAAATGGCTAGTCATGCACTGGACACTGATGCAGAACAGGGACATTCTATCTCTATTGAGAATGCGCGTGGTTGGCATCGCTGCATCTTGCCAACCAGCACTGCTTGTGTTCTATGTTGTTCTGGGGCACATGGGTGTGTAGCTTGCCTGTTTTGGCACCATTTGCTACCCTGACACTGTAGGGTGAGGAGCTGAAAGTGAGCACTAGTGCTGTAGACTGCTATATTTTGGGTGCATACATAGAGAGAGAAGAAGCGCAACACTGGGCTGCTATTTTAGTCAGTTCTTCTAAAGAAAGACCAGTGCTGTGGAGGTCTGTGGTCTAATGGTTAGTACTTAGTGGAGGAAACAGCAGAAAGCTCTGCTCAAAGAAGGACTTAATCCTAGTACAAACGATCAGATTTTTGGACGACTGTCCGTTTTTTGTGCCATGCTAGTCTAGTACGACAGAATACAACTTCAGAAGTGACGTAATGTGTTCAATAGTTTGTATGTATGCTTTTGAATATGGGTGTCTTGCTCTTACCATTTTTTTCGTACAAAAACTGGACTAATTAAACGGAAATCGGACATTGTGTTCACGTACGTCAAAAAAATTGCAGTTTGCGTAGAACATCAGTGGTGAAGGTGTAAGACTTCACTGCCAGTCTCCATTAGTAGCTTCCAAAATGGTGGTGCCAGGACCACATAGCCAATTGAAGAATTAGCTCAGGTGAGGACACTGCTGGATACCTGAACAGGTAGGTGCCCCAATATTAAAAGTCAGCAGCATTTATAGCTGCTTAGTTAAAAATTTTGAAAGGGGGGGGGGGGTGTGTGGAGCTCCTCTTTAAGGATTTAATGTTACCCCTAGTGAAGCTCAAATTCTGAAGTTACCAGAACGTAAAAACCTGTAATGTGTGTGTGTGTATATATATATATATATATATATATATATATATATATACACACAGTATCTAACAAAAGTGAGAGTACACCCCTCACATTTTTGTAAATATTTTATTCTACCTTTTCATGTGACAACACTGAAAAGATTACACTTTGCTCCAATGTAACATAGTGAGTAGTGATGGACGAACTTCCGACGGGACGTTTCGCGAACGCAAACCGCGAACGCGGCCAAAAGTTTGCGAACTGCAGAGTTCGTGGCGGACCCCATTGACTTTAATGGCAGGCGAACCTTAAAAACCTACAGGTCATATTTTCAGCCACACAATACTTACTAGCTGTGCACACATAGTCCCACAACATGGACACTGACATAACAAAAGTATTAAGTGAATCTGGGATCGACGACAAGCATTCTTTTTTTATCTGTGAAATTTTGACAATTCAGGAGCGCATGAAGGCCATGGAGGAGAGGCAAGGTCAGGGCAGGCTATGAAGGGGGTGCAGGAGATGATCAGTGCCACAGTCAGGGCAGTGCAGTCCTGTGCCAGTGTCCCAGTATGCCAACCTGTGCTTGAGCCCCTCCCTCTGCCCAGCCCTTACCCCCACCTATGCAGGGCTCCACTGCGGTGGTCCGGAGGTGCCAGGCCAGTGCTGATCCTCAGCCATGGTGCTGGCACTGCCTGCTGATTGGCTTCTCTGCTGCTATCTCCCTCACTGTCTGAAACCAGCACTGCGATAGAGACTGAGCACTGACACCAGCACCGAGATAGAGAGCACTGACACCAGCACCGAGATAGAGAGCACTGACACCACACCAGCACCGTGATAGAGAGCACTGACACCAGCACTGTGATAGAGAGCACTGACACCAGCACCGTGATAGAGAGCACTGACACCAGCACCGAGATAGAGAGCACTGACACCAGCACCGAGATAGAGAGCACTGACACCAGCACCGAGATAGAGAGCATTGACACAAGAACCGAGATAGAGAGCACTGACACCAGCACTGAGATAGAGAGCACTGACACCAGCACCGAGATAGAGAGCACTGACACCAGCACCGTGATAGAGAGCACTGACACCAGCACCGTGATAGAGAGCACTGACACCAGCACTGAGATAGATAGCACTGACACCAGCACCATTATAAAGAGCACTGACACCAGCACCGAGATAGCGAGCACTGACACCAGCACCGTGATAGAGAGCACTGACACCAGCACCGTGATAGAGAGCACTGACACCAGCACTGAGATAGATAGCACTGACACCAGCACCGTGATATAGAGCACTGTTGGTGGTAGTGTCTTTGGGGGTGGACACAGCAGAGAGTGAAGAGGGTGCAGATCGAGAGGATGAGGAGGGTGCAGAAGAGTAAGGCTGAGTGAGCCACTCAACCAAGTCTGGTGCGTCCTTTGACGTAATCGCACGCACCTTCTGCAATTTTCCACTTTGGCTCAAGTCTGTTGCTCCTGCCCTACCACCCCTGCGGAAGGGCCTGCCTCTTCCTCTGCCTGTCATTTTATAAATGACCCTGTGACAAAAGTCTCTAGAGAAGTGCAGTATGTATGTGGAAGAAGGTATATAACACCCCACTTCAATCTGTCATTTTGGGGGGCCACTGGTCTATCACACCAGTTATAATACTTTTTTTTAAATTGCGTTTGTCACTCTTTGTAGTATTGCTGCAGAACCTCTCAGCAGTCACAGAGCTGCACAGTGGAAATGCACTATACTATGCTTTCTATATGTGCAAGTATTTTATACGTGTATTACACCCCTATATACTGCACACCAAAATGGACCTTTGTGGACCTAGTAGCTAGTGATTTGCAGACTGTCCCTCAGTCCCTACACTGATAAAAGACAGCTGCAGAATCGGTCAGCACTCAGCTCAGCAGTCAAGTATAATAGGCTTTCTATATTTGAAAGAAAGTATATTATACGTGTACAACACTATATACTGTACAACTATACCAGTCCTTAAAAGGACCTTTGAGGACCTAATAGTAATAGCTAGTGATTAAACTGACTGCCCCTGCTCCACACAGCGTCCTGTCCCTACACTGACAAAAGACAGCTGCAGAATCGGTCAGCAGTGCACTCAGCAATCAGCAGCACAGCAGTCAGCAGCAGTGCACCAGAACCCTATATACTGTACACCTATACCAGTCCTTAACCACTTCAATACAGGGCACTTAAACACCTTCCTGCCCAGACCAATTTTGAGCTTTCAGCGCTGTCGCACTTTGAATGACAATTGCGCGGTCATGCTACACTGTACCCAAATTAAATTTTTATCATTTTTTTCACACAAATAGAGCTTTCTTTTGGTGGTATTTGATCACCTCTACGGTTTTTATTTTTTGCGCTACAAATAAAAAAATACCGAAAATTTTGAAAAAAATAATGTTTTTTTTTTGTTTCAGTTTCAAAACTTTGTAAATAAGTACGTTTTCTCCTTCACTGATGGGCACTGATGGGGCTACACTGATGGGCACTGATAAGGCGGCACTGATGGGCACCAATGTGGCACCAATGAAGTGGCACTGATAGGCGGCACTGATAGGCGGCACGGATGGGCGACACGGATGGGCGTCACGGATGGGCGACACGGACGGACACTGATAGGTGGCACAAATTGGCACTGATAGCTGGCACGGATGGGCGGCACGGATGGGCGGCACAGATGGGCGGCACAGATGGGCATGGATAGGCGGCACAGATGGGCATGGATAGGCAGCACAGATGGGCATGGATGGGCATGGATAGGCGGCACAGGTGGGCACTGATAGGCGGCACAGGTGGGCAATGATAGGCAGCACAGGTGGGCACTCATAGGCGGCACAGGTGGGCACTCATAGGCGGCACAGGTGGGCACTCATAGGCGGCATTGGTTTTATACTATAGTAATGGATGCCAATCAGTGCCAAACAATAATGCATGCCAATCAGTGATGCCCATTGTGGGCACTGATTGGCATCCATTATGGGCACTGATTGGCACCCATTGTGCTGACTGGCATCCCTGGTGGTCTAGGGAGGATTACCTTTTCCCTGGTGGTCTGGTGGCATCCCTGGTGGTCCAGTGTGGGCATCCTCGGGGGGGCTGTGCTGATAATCGATCAGCACAGACCCCACCTGTCAGAGGAGCAGCCGATCGGCTCTCCTCTACTCGCGTCTGACAGACGCGAGTGAGGGAAAGCCGATCACCGGCTCTTCCCATTTACATTGTGATCAGCCGTGATTGGACACGGCTGATCACGTGGTAAAGAGTCTCCGTCGGAGACTCTTTACCGAGATCGTAGTTGCCGGGTGTCAGACTGACACCCCGCAACAACGATCGCCGCGGTGCGCGCCCCCGGGGGCTCATAATCCTGATCACGTCATATGACGTCCGGTCAGGATTATGCAACCACTTTGCAGCCGTCAATTGCCTATAGGGCGGGCGGCAAGTGGTTAAAAGGACTTTTGTGGACCTAATAGCTAGTGATTTGTGTCACTACAGTCTGTCCCTGCTCCACACAGCAACCTCTCCCTACACTGACAAAAGACAGAATCTAAAATGGCCGCCAGATCAGGTCTATTTATAAGGTGGGGGAATGTCCGATTGTCCATGTGCTGAAATGTCTCAATTGGCTGTCCTGTACCCCATGATGGATGTGTCATCATGGGTCAAAGTTCTTTCACAATGTAAACACATATGTCCACCTCGCGAACAGCGCCAGAGGTCCGCCAGTTTGGCGAATCGCGAATACGCAAAATTTGCCGTGAACCGACCGCCGGGTAAACCGCAAAGCCATCCCTAGTAGCGAAGAAGAAAGCCGGGCTCCTCCGCTAGTAAAAGAGCTAGCAGAAGATAGCAGAGGAGTCCGGTGAGAAGACCCCTGAAGACGGAAGAAGACACCCGGAGCTGTGCAATAAACTATTTTAACCCTGGCGCGTTGTGTCTTTTTTTTTTTACATTTTTTTCACAGGTGAATGGGTAGGGGTACATTGTACCCCATACACATTCACATAGGGTGGGGGCCGGGATCCGGGGGCCCCCTTATTAAAGGGGGCTCACGGATTCTGATAAGCCCCCCGCCCGCAGACCCGGACAACCAACGGCCAGGGTTGTCGGGAAGAGGCCCTTGTCCTCATCAACATGGGGACAAGGTGCTTTGGGGTGGGGCACCCCCCCAGGTTGAGGGCAGGCGGCTTGGTACGGCTAAGGAGGGGGGGCGCTCGCTCGTCCCCACCCCCTTTCCTGGCCGGCCGGGTAGCGTGCTCGGATAAGGGTCTGGTATGGATCTGGGGGGACCCCCACGTCGTTTTTTCAGCGTAGGGGGTTCCCCTTAAAATCCATACCAGACCTAAGGGCATGTTATGCTCTTGGAGGGGGAACCCACGCCAATTTTTTTTAAATAAATTTGGCGTGGAGTTCCCTTTTGAGAGCTGATAATTCTGTGAGAGTTGTCTCCGTATAAACGGAGATCTGACTTGGACTTGGAGGCAACCTCCATTGAAAATCAATGGGTACCAGTCGCCTACAAGTCGGATAGAAGTAGTACAGGAACCTTTTCTGAAGTCGGAGCGACTTCAATAGTGTGCATTAAGAAGGCTCTCATTCACTTACATTGATTTTTACATGTAGTGTGACTTAAGGCAACTAGGGGCGACTCAAATCCGACTTCAGGTCACCCCTAGTGTGTGAACCGGCTCTCAGGGTGTACTCACTTTGGTTGCCAGTGGTTTAGACATTAATAGCTGTGTGTTGTACACTCACTACATTACATTGTAGCAAACTGTAATTTCTTCAGTGATGTCACATGAAATAGAAATAAAATGTATAATAACTGTATATATTACACACACACATATATATATATCTATTATATATATATATATGTAGAGAGAGAGAGAGAGAGAGAGAGAGAGAGAGAGAGAGAGAGAGAGAGAATGTTGTAAAACATTAGTCTATGCCCTTGTACACACGGTCGAACATTCCGACAACAAAATCCGTCAGATTTTTTCAGACGGATTTTGTCCGAAACTGGTGTTGCATACACACGGTCGGTCAAAGTTGTCGGAAAATCTGATCGTTCAGAACGTGATGAAGTTATTTCGTTACGACGGGACTACGTTCAGGCTAGTAGCCAATAGATTTGATCTGAGCATGTGTGGCACTTTGTCTGATCGGAATTCTTTACAAACGATTGGATCATGTTGTCAGAAAATTTTACAGCCCAGCTCTAAAACGTTGTCAGTCGGATACTCTGACGGAAACAGTCCAATGGAGCCCACACACGGTCGGATTATCCGACAACATGGTCCGATTGGACATTTTCCGCCAGAATGTCCGACCGTGTGTACAAGGGCTATCAGTGGCTTCAAGCAATCAGTCACTGATCAGTGTATTCTGACAGCAAAGAGTCCAGCTGTCAGAATACAATGTCCGTGTAGAGGGATTCCTCCATCCAGCTCGCTAAGGCCCATAGACACGATATGAAAATCGCAAGTAAAATTTAGATCTGTCGATTTTCGGATCGTTAGTACGGTGCTTTCCACACCTGAGTCCAGTTTTTCATCTGACAAAAAATGTATTTGTCGTACGTTAACTATCCGATTTTAGTTTATTTAGTACAGTTTCCGTGCAAAATAAATCGTAAGAGCAAGACTATGCATGCTCAGAAATGAAAGAATATATACAAAACTAGTCAACACATGACATCCCTTCTGAAGTTGTATTCTGTTGTACTAGAATTTTCGTATATGAGGAGTAATGCCGCGTACACACAACCGGACTTTTCGACAGAAAAGGTCAGACGGAACAAATCCGTTGGACAATTCGATCGTGTGTGGGCTCCATCAGACCTTTGCTGTCCAAAAATCTGACAGACTGTAGAAATAGAACATGTTCAAAAAAATTTCGCCGGAACTCCATCAGACCCAGTTCCTACCGAGAAATCCGCTCGTATGTAAGCTAGTCCAATGGACAAAAACGGACGCTAGGGCAGCTATTGGCTACTGGTTATGAACTTCCTTATTCTAGTCCGGTCGTATGTCATCACGTTTGAATCCGTCGGACTTTGGTGTGATTGTGTGTGGCCAAGTCCGTTAATTCGGAAAGTCCGTCGGAACTCCGCCGGGAAGACCGTTGGACCTAGTCCGTCGAAAAGTCCGGACATGTGTACGCCACGAAAACAGGTTACATGTGTGAGCAACTAAAAAACTTGATTTAATGCTGTCCATTATACTCCATTTTTTTTTTTGATCATCCACTTTATACAACCTTGTTAACATATAAAACTGTTGTTAACCTGCTTTAATTTCTTGACTTTTTTATGATTTTTGGCACTAACAAAATACAGTATAATGTTTTAGTGACGGCCAATGCAATGCATGCAACACAATTTCAATCATTTATCCTTTTATTAAAAAGTTAAATGCTACCACCTTGTGGCTGTAAAGGCATTACCACAGTGATACATCTACATCAGTTTAGAATGACAGGGTGATGGTTATATTAAAAATAGAAAAAGTGTATATATTTTTTTTACAAATGCATCATCATACCTTGTCATGACATCATTAATATCATATATATAGAGCATGAGAAAGGCATTTAAGCCTCACATATATTTATACCCTGTAAAAGGTAGAGGGGATATAGACTTAACTATAGACATGTTGGCATATATAACAGGCCACTATAAGGTTGCAGTAGCTCACAGATGTAAATCAATATATTTAAGCAATGAAAATTACAATAATTGCCACTCTATATAGACAAGGCTGTAATTTCTACATACTATTAGGCATAATTGTATAGAATGGAATGAGGAAGAAGACTACATCTGTTAGTAAAGCCCATTTGGGAGTGATGATTTTAGTTATGTAAGACATGCTGTGTCCCACTTTCCCATTCACATCCAAGCTAATGTATAAAAATGCAAGAAAGGAATGCTTTATGTTACGTATTTAGAACCTGTTATCCACAGTTTGGAAAACACTAGAAGACATAGGAGAGTTTTAGAAGGTTTCTCCTTCTTTAAAGAGGAAGTAAACTTACTTTACTGACATTTACCTATAGGTACTCCTATAATAGGGCTCACCTATAGGTATTGTAAATATTTCCTAAACATGCGCCGTTTAGAAGATGTTTACATTACATGCAGCCGGTGACATCACTGGCGCATGCGCTCTAAATGAACGGCCACCCATGCCGTTTCATCAGATCCCAGTGCCATGAATGGCAGTTCCCATGCGCATGCGCAGGAGTGACATAATCGTGGCTCTGGCCAGTCACACAGCCAGTGCCCTCAAACCTGGAAGCAAGACGGGTGAAGATGGAAGCTGCTGCAGCGCTGACATTGCGGAGCTGGAACAGCTTCCTTTTTAAGGTAAGTTTCACATAATGTGCTAGTATGCGATGCATACTAGCACATTATGACTTTACCTTGCATGGGGAAAAAAAACGCCCTGCGGTATACAACCGCTTTAATATTGATCACTGTAAATGCTGCGGAGGTCACTGTGAGCAAAAATAAATGAAGTGAAGCTTGACTCCAGTCAAAGCGTTAGGTAGGGTGTTTCATTTTCTAATGGAAAAAAATAAACTGTACAGTTTTTGCAGACTTTGCTTACGCACCAAGTCTGATTGATGTAAAATATATATATGCTAAATTTCAAGAAGATTGGATAATATTTGGAGGTTGCACACTTTGATCTGTTTTGTAAAAGTAGGCCGAAAATACGATTTTTCAAGGTTTATTACTATAAATTATTTTTATTGGGAAAACTATAAAATCACAAACTTAAAATACTATTCAAACTATACACTAAGATTAATAGGTAATATGATAGGCAAAACATGTGTTATATTAATGAACTTTGAACGATGCAATGCCTTGTATTCTGTCACCTCGTGGATCCCAAACAATTTACAGAACGTCTTTGTTTTATTAATAACGAAATGGCTCAGGGCTTTTCCTTCAAAGACCATGTTTTTACCCTCTAATTGTTTCACTTCCTTTTTCTTTGCAGGTTTGGTTTCTACATTTTTAGTCATATTTTCCTTAGCCTGAGTAATACGTTTGTCCAAAAAAGCCAATCCTACGTTTGTTTCTGACAGATACCAAAGGTGTCTCTTAGCAACTATGAGAGCAAATTTTTTTATGTCTGCATCTGGGTAAGTGCTCAAAAGCTGTAGCATATCCAAATCAGTCTTTGGAGCCCATCGACTTACAATTGCCTCATGCCAAAGTCGAACATATATGAGGCTGACAAAATGGGCAACCCGTTTCATTCCTTCCAATTGTCGTTGAGGAATATTCAACTGTTTAGTGAAGAGGACAATTTTTCTTGTTCAATATTTTTATTAAGGTTTACATGAGAAATACATAACAGTCAAATCATGAATAATAAATAATGAGTATATAAGTCACTGTATGTTCAACAGGATTTATATCTGAAAATAAAACTTATAATAATATAGATTCACTTAAATAGCCAACATTAGAGCCCCAAAAACGTTGGTGTATTTAATGGAACATGCCTCCAGACCACCCATCCACCCCTGATGGGCACACACTGTGGATGGGTGGGGGCAAAGCTGTGTAAATCGGGAATATTTATACCAAAATCTTAAATATTTAAAAAATTTTAAATATTGCAAAAGACATAAGGGGCTCTAGGTGTTCCAATCATGGATTACATATGCCATTTACATTGAAGAGGACAATTTTAAGTGCATATATTGCCTTTGCCATCCACCTTGCTTGATGAAGGGCCCCTGGGATCCTGAAACGGAAGTCGTTTTTAGACCAACCTCCTAGGTACAGGAGTGTGAGTTTGTAGTCTTCTCTTGGATGACTTCCGTCTTTTAGGACATTTTGGATGTAGTTAAGCATTTTCATTCGTTGTTCTTCTAGAAAGCCTTGAACAGAACTTTCTTCATCCAGCATTGTTGTATATGACTTCTTACCAAGTGAAGCCCACAGACTTTGCTTTGATAAAAGAGATCAATGTGTGCAACCCCTAAATATTATCCAATCTTCTTGAAATTTGGCATATATATCTTTTACATCACTGAGACTCGGGCGTAAGCAGTAACATGAAAATCACATCTTTGGAAAAATGAAACACCCTAGCGTTAGGTTAAAAGAAGAATTCCAGGTATGGCTATTTTATACAATTACACTGGTCTGGTATATACCATATCTGGCTGAAAGAAGGTGGAAATCATTAAGTAAACACAGCTACTCCCATTATCTTCATTTGCTTCCAGGTCCACTGTCCAGCGGCTGACCTGATGCATCGTGAACACAGAGGTCGGCCGCTCGGCATGGGAGTCATTCAGAGGATACTTTGCATTTTCGGAATAAATGCAAACTGTTCTTCAGACACAAAAAAAAGGATCACTGTACACACGCTAGTTAAGTTATCTCTTAGATTGCGAGCAGTCACCCTCCCACTACTTCCACCGTCACCACCCTCTTTTTAGTTAAGCAGTTCATCTCTCCATGTCTTCTCTCTGCCTCCAGCCTCCTCATTGGACAGTGTATCAGCATCATCTTCTCTGTCCAGTGAGCTGGGACCTGATCTCGGAATCAGTAAAAATGTGCAGAATGAATGTTACAGACTAGCAAAGATGTGTTTATCACAAGAATGGCTGTCCAAGTTTACCTTTGAAAGGTAAAAGACTAAAGCTGTATTAAACCCAAAACCCAAAATGTAATGTATTGCAGCTTACCAATCATTAGATGTGATGGCTGCATTAGTTTTCTCCCTCTGTTTCCACCTGGTGATCTGTCCAGTAACACATTAGAATGTCCCCACTCTGGATGAAGGAGCATGGACACTTTTGGACAGCAGCATTGTCAGTCTGGGAGAAGAGGCGTGTTAGATGTACTAGCAGATGTACTAGCAGATTTAAATACACTAACAAATTGCGTTTAATCTTTGTTTATTAGATTTTTTGCTGTCATAACATATACAAATGAAAAAAAAATGGGATAACAGAAAGATCATAAGGTTCAGGCTTAGATCTGTATTCAGTACAATAGGTAATATCAGTAACAGTAGGCTATTCATATTGGTGCATAAGGCAAATCAAAATAGAACATGGTAATTCTCAGTTAGGTAGATAACAAAGGAGTATAACCATCCTAGCATGAGATAGGCAATCATCCAACATTTGCATAGAGTGATATCTCCGTAGTATGCCAGTACCAATAACATAGGAAACATGAAAAGACCTGCACCCAAAGAGGGCTTTCAACATGGAGAGCAAGAAGGAAACCTTCCTCAGGTGCACACATAACAACAGTATGGGTGTAACCAGTAAACCGTGTAAAAGTCTGAACAAAATTGTAGAAACCCGTAAATGTAGGTAGAAGAATGGAAAAAGGGGGGGGGGGGAGGGGGGAGGAGGAGGATGTGACCCAAGCACTACCAGGAGAGAGAAAGCTGGGTATCCAAGAAAAGATAGCAGGTAATATGACAGGGAGATCAGAGATCAGAGGTAGGAGGCGAATTTAGAGGAATGTCGGAAGTGATTCCAGACCAACCAAGTCAAAATGTAGTCATCAGTTTTATCTGTCTCCCAGGAGATCAAATTTTCTAGATGGCAAATAAAATCCATCTCAAGGGTCGATTACACAAAAGACGGGTGTTTTGGTTTTTTGCCAAGTCCAAGCGATCACAGTATATGCAGAAGTCAAGAAGTGTCGAAGAAGACTTTTTTATTTTGTTGATAGGATCCAGAGATCATTGATAGCAAAGTAATGAGAGGAGAGTTAAAATATACAAATTGAAGGCAAACTCCAGCTCATGCTTTATAAGCAGTGACAACAATGGTTTTGTTCCTTTTGGAACAAAGGTTTTACATTAATTTAAAAAAAAACTGATCATTGAAAGAAACCCTGTCAGTATGAAACAGTTTGTCTCATCCCTGTAACTGATACAATTTGCAAGAGAGCGTGTTCTTTTGAAAAATAACAGACTTACTGGCTGGATCACCAGGTGAAAATAAAGGAAAGAAAGCCTAAAAAAGAAACCGAATGCAGCCAGCGCATCTAAGAATTGGTAAACTGCTTGTAAACTTACCTGGAGCATATAAATACCTGAGAAAAAACAAAAAAAGAGGCGTCTATCCCAAAAGAAACACAGCAGGAGGTAGTAGCTGTGTTTTACAAATAGTAGGTGCGGGAGAAGGCTCTCTACAGTGCTCACTAGTTCCCCCTCCCCCCCCCCCCCCCCCCCCCGTGATGTGATGTCACTACTCTCTCCTGCTGCAGTGACACCTGGTTAGAGAAAGGAACTGGGGAGAGGTGCAGGGGACCCAAGAAGTGTCCTTCAAGTGTTGGTTCCCATGGGTTCTCAAGGGGATGAGAACTTGTAATCAAAGAAGTGTCCATGTAAATGGTAAGTTTTTACACAGTTCTTTCAAGGTAGCAAGGGTTTTGTTTTGTTTTTTTGTTCTTTTGCAAAATGGTCACTTTGATGCCACGTACACACGATCGGAATTTCCGACAACAAATGTTCAACGTGAACTTGTTGTCAGAAGTCTGACCATGTGTAGGCTCCATCGGACATTTGCTGTCGGAATTTCCAAGAGAGCTGGATCTCAAATTTTCCAACAACAAAATCCATTGTCGTAAATTCCGAGTGTGTGTAGACAATTTCCGAAGTACAAAATTCCACACATGCTCAGAATCAAGCAGAAGAGCCACATTGGCTATTGAACTTCATTTTTCTCAGCTTGTTGTATGTCTAGTACGTCACCGCGTTCTTGGCGTTTGGAATTTCTGACATTTGTGTGACCATGGGTATGCAAGACAAGTTTGAGCCAACATCCGTCGGAAAAAAATCCACAGTTTGGTTGTCGGAAATTCCGATCGTCTGTAAAGCCCCATACACACTATCAGATTTTCTGCTGATTTTGTTCTTCAGATTTACCAAAACCATGTAGTGTAAGGGCCTGCCTAATTGCATGCACATTGAAACTCCTAAGGTTTGACCTCATATTATATGGTTTTGGTAAATCTGATGGAAGAAATCGGCAGAAAATCTAGTGTGTATGGGGCTTAAGGGTTTATTCAAAGATTTTAAAGCTGGGTCAATGTCTGATGGAAACAAAGAAAAATACAGAGAACCAGTATGCATAAACTAGACATTTGGACATAAAAGAAAATTATTTTAAAGTGATATTGCTTATTAATAACAAAAATAAAGGAAAGATATGTTGAAAACTCTTAACTACTCTAATATTAATGTCTCATTTGTTTATTTATCTCTGTCAGTTGTCTTTACCATGATCTGAATGGCCTATGACTAAGGTAAAAAGTGTAAAGCAAGTCAACAGTTTCAGCACCAGTGTTTTTGGTAAACCTTCCACTAGGTGGTGCTATTGACCTTCCAAGCTATGTATCATTTATTTATAGAATTTGTGTCCTTTGTAAATAACATTGCATACATTTAAAAAAGATGTCTTATTTTTGAGAATTGTGTGAAATATAAACATATGCCACAGAAAAATTATAGTAAGAATATCTGTACCTACGTGTACACTACATTAGAATATAGTTAAAGAATACCCTTAATTCTTCAATATTGTAGAAAGAAATTCAATTTTTAAATAACATTATGCTGCTGGTGCAGTGTACTTCATCTTAACAGTTACATATTGCATGCTTGGCTTTGTTACCATAATAAATCAAGACATCGTGAATCAATGTAACAGCTGAATTTAACATTTCTAAAAAAATAAAACGGATCAGTGATTAAAATCATTGACTTTTCTAAACAGATCTATGGAACTTGAAATCAAGGCTAAATAGAGAGTATGCATATGTAGGATTGCACATTTTTCACAAATCCGAGTACTGGGCTGATACATGACACACATCAATGTTTGGTAGATTTATGTTTGACAATCAATTACTAAGGCACATGACAACATTGCCAATCATTTTGAGTTAAAAATACTACCTAAAAAAACATGGAGCTTTCAGTTTGCATGTCTGCAGGAATACATTTCTAACATAATATACATCAACGGCATCATTGTTCAAAAACAATTCTATATTTTATCTTTAATAAGGGTTTGGGCAAGTGACAGCTTACGATGGGGTGATATTTTCAATCTGCTGCAGTCAGCAGAAAGAATTTCCTTAGGCTGGATTCACACCTTTGCAGTTTTAGTGCTTTTTGCATTTTGCAGATTTGCACTACAGTCCATTTAACATGGTTTCCTATGGAACACGTTCTGTAGTGCAAATCTGCAAAATGCAAAAATTAATAAAAATGCATAGATGTCTTCACTTCCCCCAGTGCTCAGATTGCAATATTGTAATGCTTGCTGCAATTCACAAGGTGAGAGAGTGCAGGTAATCAATACCTTTTACAATGATGCCGCGTACACACGATCAGAATTCCGGCCAGAAAAAGACAGATGAGAGCTTTTCATCGGAAAATGTGACCGTGTGTATGCTCCAGTGGAATTTAGCTGTCCGAATTTCCGCCAGCCAAAAATGTATAAAATTTATAGCATGTTCTCAATTTTCCAGATGGAAAAACTTTCTATCGGTAATTCCGACAGAATTACCGATAGATTCCGAAATTCCGAAAGACAGAAGCTATTGGCTACTGGCTATGGAACTTCCTTTGTCTAGTCCCGTCGTACGTGTTGTACATCACCGCGTTATAAAAGATCGGAATTTGATGTGACCGTGTGCAGGCAAGACAGCTTGAGCCGAATTCCGTCGGAATTCCGTCGGGAAAACCATCAGAGCTTTTTCCGACAAGAATTCTGATCGTGTGTATGCGGCATTACTCATTACTAAGGCCGGGTTTACTCTGGTGCGACAAACGCTCCGACATTTGGAGCTCATGTCGTGTGAAAATCAATGTTTCCCTATGGGAGCCATCTTAACTGGTCCAACACAAGTTGGTCTGACTTTGAAAATATTCCCTGCACTAATTTGGTCCGACTTTGATCCTACTTCAGTCCATTGAATATCATTGAAGTCGTATCAAAGTCGGATTGCCGTCTTGCATGATCCGACTTTGGCATTTGACTTGTGCTCTGATGATCTTGAGGGGGAACTCCAAGCGAAATAAAAAAAAAAAGTCATTGGTTCCCCCCTCCGAGAGCATACCAGGCCCTTAGGTCCGGTATGGATTTTAAGGGGACCCCCCTATGCCAAAAAAATGGTGTGGGGGGTACACTTTATGGAGGGATAGGGGGTCTAAAAGACCTCCAATCCCTCTTTGCACTTCAAAGTATTCAGATCGCCAAAAACTGCGATTCTGAATACTGTATATTTTTTAAAATCCGGCGCAATTGGCAGCTGAGTAAACACGGAGGAGACGTGACATCACTTCTGTGTTTACATTCAGGATACTGTAACAAAGCCATTTACGGCTTTGTTCCAGTCTGTGGATAGATGCTGGAAGTGCCGGATCACGTCACACCGGTGGGACGGGAGGCCCGGTCAGAGTGGTGGGAGGGGGCGAGAGGGGGGATGTCCCCTCCCGCTCCTCCGGGATAACAATCAAGTGGCTTTTAGCTGCATCGGTTGTTATCCCTGGAAAGCCAAGGCCGCATATATGCATACACTCAGCCCGAAGGGAATATTGATCTGACCTTCATGTAAACATGTTTTTTGACTTTTGTTTAACTTGAACACATTGCTGACAGCACTAGCTACATGTTTAAATATTGATATTTGCACTGTTTAGCATTGAAAATGGCCATTTTAGGTACTTTTGCAGTGCCAGTAAAAAATGTGGCCTTGTCAGTAAATGTCATGATTTCTGTGAGTAAAAAAATTGGTGTTGTTTGTAAATTTTGGCCTCCTGCCAGTAAATTTTACTTTGAGGGGTTAACTACACTGAAACACACTACAGTCCATTTAACATGGTTTCCTATGGGTCATGTTCACATCTGGGCATTTTATGGAAAGGACCAGGGACTTTTTTCTGGTTTTGGATCAAAAACGTGTATTGAAAAATGCAAAATGCACTTGAAATATGCAAACTGCAACCTGCATAGGTGTGAACAACTATATTGTAGGTATAGGCAGAAAAGTGGATTGTGGTTAGCATAGTTGCCAACATTTCAAATTAATTTCCAGGGACACCTTTTTAGTGGAATAGCCAGCACATCTCACATCTGGGGCTAATACACTTTCTTTAAAACCCCCCAACCCCCAAAAACGTTCATAAGGAATAAAGCTGCGCACTACATACAGCCCTGAATTGTGGATGTGGTTGAACTGTGCTAACAGAGGGAGGGGATTAACAGAGCATAGTTAACTAACCCCTCCCCCCTCCATACTCAGCACACATATGTAAAGTATGACAGTGGCGTCACTAGGGTTGGTGTCACCCGATGCGAAAAAAAATGGTGTCACCCCCCCCCACCAACTATAGTCCCCCCTCAGTACAGACCCCTGTCCACTAACTACAGACCCTCCTCCCGCAGTATAGATCCCCCTCCCTCAATACAGACCACCCTCCATCAATATAGACCCCCCTCCCTCAGTATAAACTTCCCCCCTCAGTATAGACACCCCTCAGTGCAGACCCCTCCATCAGTACAGACACCCCCACCTCGGTGCAGACCCCCCCAACGGTACAGACACCCCCACCTCAGTAAAGACACCCTCACCTCGGTGCAGACCCACCATTGGTACAGACACCCCCACCTTAGTGCAGACCCCCAGCACTACAGACACCCCCCTCAGTGCAGACTCCCAGTGCAGACCCCCCTCAGTGCAGACCCCCCTCAGTACAGACACCCCCCTCAGTGCAGACCTCCCAGTGCAGACCCCCCCAACAGTACAGACACTCCCCTCAGTGCAGACCCCCAGTGTAGACCCCCCAACAGTGCAGACCCCCCTCAGTTACAGACCCCTCCTCAGTGCAGACCCCCCAGAAGTACAGACACCCCCAGTGCAGACCCCCCTCAGTACAGACACCCCCCTCCGTGCAGACCCCCCAGTGCAGACACCCCCCTCCGTGCAAACCCCCGTGCAGACACCCCAGTGCAGACGCCCCCAGCAGTACAGACACCCCCCAGTGCAGACCCCCCAGTGCAGACACCCCCCTCTGTGCAGACACCTTCCCAGTGCAGACACCCCCCAAATGCAGACACCCCCCAATGCAGACCCCTGTGCAGACACTCCACCAGTGCAGACCCCCCCCAGTGCAGACACCCCCCAGTGCAGACACCCCCCCAGTGCAGACCCCCCCAGTGCAGACACCCCCCAGTGCAGACACCTCACAGTGCAGACACACCCAGTGCATACCCCCCTCAGTGCAAACCCTCCCTACGTGCAAAACCCTGTGCAGACACCCCACCAGTGCAGACCCCCCCAGTGAAGACACCCCCAGCAGTACAGACACCCCCCCCCTTACATACCTCAGAACAGCAGGCAATCATACACACACATAGCAGTGTGTGTAGCTCGGCTCCTCCTCCGCTGTGGATGTAAATAGAGAGGAGGGGGAGGGATACAGCCGCGGTGCAGGAGAGTGCAGCGGGCGTTGTTAGCGGTGGTGCTACCCACGGGTGTCACCCCTCTGGCGGGTGTCACCCAGGTGCGGCCCGCACCCGCCTAGCAACGCCACTGAAGTATGAAAAATGTAAACAATGTGAGGAGAATTTATCAAAACCAGAGCAGACAGACTCTGGAGCAGCTGTGCATGGAAACTAATCAGTTGCTATATTCAGCTTGTTCGGCTTCAAAAATGAAAGCTACAAGCTGATTGGTTCCCATGTACAGCTGCTCCAGATTCTGCCTGCTTTAGTTTTGATAAATTCCTCTATTGGGCAATTTACACTAGTAACAACCCAGCCATCCCCCCACCCAACAAAAAAAGGAGCTGTGTGCAATGTGGTTAAACATGCATGACACCGCCCCCTGCCACACATCACTGCAGCAAGATGGACAGCAGCCCGCACACTAAACTGCTCCAGATTAGTGTGCGGGCAACTGTGCATAATCCCCTTTTCTGGGGAGGCTGTCCACAAGGTTTAGGAGTGTGTCTATGGGAAAGTTTGACCATTCTTCCAATAGCACATTTGTAAGGTCAGGCACTGATGTTGGATGGGAAGGCTTGGCTTGCAGTCCCTGCTCTAATTCATCCCAAAGGTGTTCTATCAGGTTGAGGTCAGGACTCTGCAACAGTGGGCTTTCTTGTGCATCATTAGCATAGCCTTCCTTCTGGAATGACAGCAATACAGACCAATTTGATGCATTTTGTGGCGTATGGTCTGAGCATTGACATGGTGACCCCCGCCCCTTCAACCTCTGCAGCAATGCTGGCAGCACTCATACATATAGTTACAAAGTAGGTAGTAGGTGAGGTTGAAAAAAGACATAAGTCCATCAAGTCCAATCTATGTGTGTGATTATTTGTCAGTATTACATTGTATATCCCTGTATATTGTGGTTACTATTCCTGTATGTGGTGGTGCTTATCTAATAGGTTTTTGAAATTTGTGATGCTCCCCACTGAATCCAATGCCTGTGGAAGAGAATTCCACATCCTTACTGCTGTTACAGCAAAGAACCCTCTACGCAGTTTAAGGTTAAACTGCTTTTCTTCCAATGTTAATGAGTGGCCACGTGTCTTTTTTAAATTCCCTTACACGGAAAAGTTTTATCCCTATTGTAGGGTCACCAGTATGGTATTTGTACATTGAAATCATATACCCTCTCAAGCGCCTCTCCTCCAGAGAGAATAAGTTCAGTGCTTGCAACCTTTCCTCATAACTAATATCCTCCAGACCCTTTATTCGTTTTTTAGTTTTGTTGCCCTTCTCTGAACTCTCTGCAGTTCCAGCACATCCTTCTGAGGACTGGTGCCCAGAACCGGACGGCATACGCCAGGGGCGGCTGGACCAGAATCTTGTAGAGCAGGAGAATTATCGTTTTATCTCTGGAGGTAATCCTCTTTTTAATGCATGCCAATATTCTGTTTGCTTTGCTTGCCGCAGCTTGGCATTGCATGCCATTGCTGAGCCTATCATCTACTAGGACTCCCAGGTCCTTTTCCATCCTAGGTTCACCCAGAGGTTCTGCCCCCAGTGAGTAGATTGTATCTTTGCCACCCAAATGCACTATTTTAAATTTTTCCACATTAAACCTCATTTGCCATGTAGTTGTCCATCCCATTAATTTGTTCAGATCTTCTTGCAAGGTTTCCACATCCCGCAGAGAAGGTATTGCCCTGCTTAGATTAGTATTGTTCACATTTATGAATAAATTAAATAGGATTGGTCCCAGGACAGAACCCTGTTGGACCCCACTTTCCTCCCCGAACCATTCCGAGTACTCCCCATTTATCACTATGTATTACATCTAAACAATAAAAAAAGGCTTTCTGTCAAGCATAGGTCTTTGTCACCCTTTCAGACATTATACTGTAGATGCATATGATGATCATTAATTTGCAGCTGCTTCAATTTTTCAATAAAGGGCTGCCAGGGCCATATGCTGCATGAATTTCATCTGGTTCCTCAGGTTGACTTTATATTGTTGGACTGTATTGTAAATGTAGGGGCGTGGTTCTGCAGTCCCTATAAATAGCTGACAACAGTGTATCTGATAACAGTCAGTACAGGCAGAGAGCACAGGAAGTTAGAACAGGGACAATTGCCCCCCCCCCCCCCCGAAATAGTAGCAATGACACTGTGACAGTGACATGTCATTGTCACATTCTCACTTGCTCTGCGAGTCTGTGCTGCCATGCCACTGCCTCCTCTGCCCAAGTCTCTCTCACATAAGCCGATCAGCGGCACAGAGAGAGAGAGACTCGACTTGTAGTTACTCCCACTGACCAGGATACAGGAGGAGGAACAGGTGGGTGGAGCCTCTCTCCTGCACTCGTTGCTAACGCCTGGGCCGCCTGGCGTCTAGCAACGAGTGACATCAGTCACAGTGAGTCACGTGGGAGTGGGACTCGAGTCTCACTCTCAGACTGAGCTCACGTGACAGAGGCGGAGCTGCTGGAGAACAGGCCAGGCCACCAGGGAGAGGAGAGAACTGACAGTTTAGTCTTTAGAGAGGATGAGTAGTAGTAGACTGTGAATGTCAATGTGATACTATTCCAACCACCGCACCACGCTAACTAACATGTCCAGCATGTCCAGTCTGTTCCTGACGGTGTTGGCCCCACCCACCGGCACCCTCCTCCCCCCTCCATCTTGTCCACGCTACAGGCCTCCGCTCCACCACCGCTGAGTTAGTGTTAGCTCCACCCACCTCCTCCATCTTCTCCACCTTGCGCAGTCTGCAGAGTGAGAGTGAATAGAATACAGTATTGAGAAGATTACTGGATCCATCCATCCCATCCATCCCCACTCCATTGCTCCTGCATGGGAACCCCTCCCCTCACCAGAGTACCAAAATAATTGACTAAACGTGAGTAAAAGTATGAATTAATGTTATGTGACAAATCGCAAAATACATGCGTGCCATTATGTATGATTATTTCTTGTGATACTGCGCTGCGTTACTTTGACTGGCTGATAATTGCACGGTTGTGCAACGCTGTACCGAAATAAAATTGATGTCCTTTTTTTCCCACAAATAGAGCTTTCTTTTGGTGGCATTTGATCACCTCTGTGGTTTTTATTTTTTGCAATATAAACAGAAAAGGAGCAAGAATTTTGAAAAAAATATATATATTTTTTGCTTTTGCTATAAAAAAAATTGCTTCCTCAGTTTAAGCCAATTTGTATTCTGCTCCATATTTTTGGTAAAAAAAAAATCACAATAAGCGTATATTGATTGGTTTGCGCAAAATTCATAGCGTCTACAAACTAGATTTATGGCATTTATATTTAATTATTTTTTACTAGTAATGGCGGCGATCAGTGATTTTTAGTGGTACTGCAACATTGCAGCGTAGAGATCGGACACCTAACTGACACTTTTGACACTTTTTGGGGACCAGTGACACTAATAGTGATCAGTGCTAAAAAATATGCACTGTCATTGTACTAATGGCACTGGCAGGGAAGGGGTTAACAATCAGGGGTTGATCAAAGGGTTAACCGTGTGCCTAGGGGGTGCTTGCTAACTGTGTGGGGGATGGACTCACTAGATGAACTGAATGATCCGTGTTCCTGGTTAGCAAGATCACTCTGTTCATCTCTGACAGAACGGCAGTCTGCCTTGTTGACATTTGCAGACCGCTGTTCTATCTCTGTGGGGAGCGGTCGTGGGTGGCTGGCGGACATCGCTTCCGCCAGACCCGCTAATTCGCTCCCCCCTCTGGCCTTTTTGGCATGATTTTTGTAATAATAAAGTTATATGTGGTTAAACCTATCCTGTCTGTTTGTAATGTAATAATCTAATCTAGAATGATAAAAGTGTCACTGTTTTAAACAAGGTTAGGACTGTACGATACATTAAATAGAGTTCTGTAAGCAACACCTTATTTTCTGGCAGTGCCCCTCCCGAGACTTGACTCTGGATCTGCCTTTGCATGACAGCCAGGCAACCAGATCAGCCGTGGCATCCTCTATGTTTCTCTCATGACAGGTTGACCTTTGATTCCCAAAAGGTGGCCAGAACCAACTAGAGTGATCTTTGTCATGAGCTCACTTATGCTTGAAGAACCACTAATCATGATGCTCTGTGACCAGAGAACCACTGCATAAAACGTATACCTTGTGCAATATATTAAATCTACTCCACATCTTATTCCTGATAGTATTTCCTGTTATTTTATTTTGTAGACCCAAACTATAGAGCAGTAAAAGAGAAAGGCCTGCTGTTTCTTGCCATTTCAGTGGTTTAGGCCAGGGCCTATGGGGCTGTGGCACAAAGCCAGCTCCATCAATTTGATATAACTATAGGATATAAATATTCTATTCTATGTTCTATTTTATTAAATTAAGTTACCATCCTAACGTTATACCTAAAACTATTTAAGTTGGCCAGAAAATCAACAACACTAACAAGTACCAAGGCGTCTGTCCATCCTTGAATCCACCTAGTACAATTGCTTTGGTAACTTACAATTAGAGTTGAAAAATAACTGTCTCTAATATTTGTTACAAATAGCTTCTGGTGCTTATTATTTACATCTATGCAATTCCTACATGTCCCACTCAAAAATCCCTGGTTTCATTACCTCTAAATATTAATATTCAGCTATATTATGTGCATTTGGGAATGCATCCAGTCCTATTTCTTTAACAATCTTCTGAGCTGGCCAGAACCAGTTCCTGAGGGAGTCTTTTCCACGTTTTCATAGCTCTTACCGTGAAGAAGCCTTTCCAGATGTGGAGGTTAAATCTATTTTCCTCCAGATGTAAAGAGTGCCCCCTAGTCCTCTGTAATCATCTTAAAGTGGCGTTGCTCCCCCCCAAAAAATAAAAGAAATCCTTAATATTCCTAAAAAAAAATTGGAAAAATGTTTTTTTTAAACTCACCTCTAAATGGCTGTTGCTAGGGGTTACCTCGTAGTCTGCCTCCTTCAGTGCCTGGGCTGGTGACATCATTTCCCCTCGGCGCAGGAAGGGCTCAGCTCTGCCCCCTCCCTCCTGTCAATCATCTGGGACACGTGACAGGGTCCAGATGATTGCGCGCCCATTCACGATGCACGGCACTGCTCGCAAATGCGCAGTTAAAATGCTGGAGATCCCCCGCATCGCTGGACCCTGGGACAGGTAAGTGTCCAATTATTAAAAGTCAGCAACTGCAGTATTTGTAGTTGCTGACTTTTCATTATTTTTTTTTAAATGGGCAAACCACTTTAAGGTGAAAAGCTCTCTCTCCATTTATACATGTTGATCATATCCCCCCTAATCTCCTCTTCTCAAGAGAGAATACATTCAGTTCCTCTAATCTTTCCTCATAGCTGAGCTCCTCCATGCCTCTTATCAGTTTGGTTGCCCTTCTCTGCACTTTCTCCAGTTCCCCAATATCCTTTTTGAGAACTGGTACCCAAAGCTGAACTGTATATTCTAGATGAGGACTTACTAATGATTTGTACAGGGGCCATTGAATCTGGCCACTGAATCAGTAAAGATTTATACCATGTATAGCCACTGTAAACTGGAAATATAGGGTCTGACATTTTCAGTATGCAAATCAGCACTGCTGCAGAAAAAGCAAAAGCCTACACACTTGTTCTTGAGTATTTAACCATAAGGGTGAGCACACTAATTATGGCCATCAGACATCTAACATTTTAGGAGAGGTCAATAATGTTTCTCTCTTGAAAGGTTATCCTTAAATTAGTATGATCTGAATGTTGATTGCCCCTCTGAACTTCTAGACTACAGGAAACAGTTGAACTTAGCCCTTGTACACACGGTTGGAGATTCCGACAACCAAATCCATCGGATTCTGTCCGTCGGATTTTGTCCGACGGATCTTGTCTGAAACTGTTACATACACACGGTCGGACGAAGTTGACGGAAAATCCGATCGTTCGAAACGTGATGACGTTATTTCGTTACAACGGGACTATGTTCAGGCTAGTAGCCAATAGCTTTGATGTAGGAATTTGATCTGAGCATGCCTGGCACTTTGTCCGATCGGAATTCTCTACACATGATCGGAGTATGCCCGATCGGAGAATTTTGTCGGAAAATATTTCCGGCAAGTTGGAAAATTTGGTCCAACGGATATTCCGACGGAAACAGTCCGATGCATACCACACACAGTCGGAAAATCCGACAAAATGCTCCGATCGGACACATTCCGTCGGAATCTCCGATCGTGTGTACAAGGGCTTAGACCAGGAAATATGTGGTCAATGTGCCAAAAGGTTTCAGCCCTCCTGTATAATAAGTGAACAGATAGTAAGTCAGGTGAGGATCGCAGATTATAATCCTTCAGAAAAGTGACCTGTGTATGGGTAGCCTTGAATTAGAACTCCAGTTTTTGAAATTTGGTTCTTTTGTCAGTTCTTTTTTTTTTTTTTGCTTTCTTTTAGGGATTTCCTTTTAGTTCCTGACCCACTGGCAACCAGCATGTTGCTTTCATTCAAACCTGCTGTTTTTTTTTCTCTTGAATTAAAATGGAGAATCTACTTTGGATCTGTGACATTCTACTGTTGACATTGGTTTCAACAGGCCCCCTGGTGTATTCTTCAAAGCATCATCCTGCCATTATTGTGTCGCCAGCTCCCTAATGGCTTATTTACAGGAATATAAACAGTACATTCTTCCGGGAGAGGGAAAACAGGTAATTCAGCTTACACAATGCCCAGGTTGTCATTTGGGTTAGGAGGTAAGTGGCATAGACAGCAACCCTTAGCCCTTGTACACACGGTCGGAGATTCCGTCGGAATGTGTCCGATCGGAGCGTTTTGTCGGATATTCCGACTGTGTGTGGTCTGCATCGGACTGTTTCCGTCGGAATATCCGTCGGACCAAATTTTCCAACTTGCCGGAAATATTTTCCGACAAACTGCTCCGATCGGACATACTCCGATCATGTGTAGCCTACTCCGACGGACAAGGTGCCACGCATGCTCAGTTCAAATTCCTACATCAAAGCTATTGGCTACTAGCCTGAACGTAGTCCCATTGTAACGAAATTACGTCATCACGTTCTGAAAGATCGGATTTTCCGACAACTTTGTCCGACCGTGTGTATGCAACAGTTTCGGACAAAATCCGACGGATTTGGTTGTCGGAATCTCCGACCGTGTGTACAAGGGCTTACTGTATTTAAAACTAAAGAAAAAAATGAGTTGGACGGAGTTCCAGTTTAAACGGTATCATATGGCATGACAAACTCAGGAGCTGAATCGTAGTCAGTCATCACCAAGCAATAAAAAAATAATTGTTATTTCATACTTTCATTTCAAGGAGTACCGCAATACATGCAGTATAGAAGGTAAGGCATCTGAGAGGATATAAGACCCAGAAGCATATGGTAAAATTGTGGAATCTCAAGAGCCATATGTGCAGACATACAAACCGCCGCGATGTTACACACTGCAGATAATATCCATGATAAATTATTCACTTAACCAAAATCTGTATATCAAACCTCAACAGCTGCTAAAAACTGGCTTTCTGCCCAGCACATTAAGGAAGTTTGCTTCCCCAAAGCTCTATTGTTCTTCTGGGGATTTAATTATGCATGTTACCATGAAAGCTAATGCTGTACATATGCATTCTGCGTTATTATTAACCTCATCAGGCAGAGTAGGGGGGTAAAGTGAAAGCAGCTGTTTTGAAAGTATTGTCTGAAGAATGCAGAAGCGTTTTGGCGAAGGACACAACAAGATGACCAGATGGCTCAATATTTTAGTTTGTCTGCTACTTTACCAAAACATTTTGGGAATTGGGATAGGCCCTGTGATCAGGAAAATTTTATTGCATGTTCTAGAAGAGATGTTGACATCTCATTAAATCTCTGCAAAGTAGAAAAGAAGAGAACTAAATATTGCAGACCTTAAAGCGCTGTTTAAATGTTCAGGCATTCGTGGTGCACTGGATAAAAGGTAAAAAAAAAAGAAAGCGCTGGCAACTCAAGTACAGAAACTGCTGCACCTGAGACTCCCTGAATACTGGCAGAAGAAAATTGGTGAATGTGAATAAAGTGTACAGTATATCACACTAACATACTATCCAAAATGATAATAAGAAAAAATGTGAAAAAATGTTTAAGAAAATGTAAAATAAATGAAAAACTATTTGCGCCTATATAAGGAACATACAACCATTAAATGTAGCATATCACAAAGTGTTACAAAAATAAATTCATTTGTGAACAACACCACCTTGCTGAAACATATGTGAAAAAATAACAATGATTCGCACCTGTAGCAATCAGGTGTGCAATAAACAACAGCCAATAATAATAAATAAAACACTTAAATTCACAGTCCCAAAAGTGAAAAATTTAAGTTAGTAAAAAGAAAAAAAAAAAGTCCCAAAAAACTATGAATTTGTGCTGATATTACAGCATTCGGTGGCCTTCAAAGTGCTGCATGCATCACCACCATGCACAAGTAATGAAATACCAGACCCAAAAGGTCAATGAGCATACATACTGATCACAGCTTAGGCAACATCGATCTGGATTACTGACTCTCTAGGACTCCGGATCATCACAGACTCTCAGCTTCATAATATCTTCGTAAGGAATGGAAGGAAGGTATTATGAAGCTGAGAGTCTGTGATGATCCGGAGTCCTACAGAGGCGGTAATCCAGATCGATGTTGCCTAAGCTGTGATCAGCGTATATGCTCATTGAATTTTTAGGTCTGGTAAGCGGCCATTTCATTACTTGTGCAAGGTGGTGATGCATGCAGCACTTTGAAGGCTACCGAATGCTATAATATCAGCACGAATTCATAGTTTTTTGAGACTGTTTTTTAGTTTTTTAAATTTTACGCACTTATATTTGTCATTTTTGGGACTGTGTGCTCAATTGTTTTATTTATTATTGGCTGTTGTTTATTGCACACCTGATTGCTACAGACGCAAATTATTGTTATTTTGTCACATATGTTTAAGCAAGGTGATGTTGTTCACAATTTAATTTATTTTTGTAACGCTTTGTGATATGCTACATTTAATGGTTTTGCAGGGCCTTGAAAAAGTATTTATACTCCTTGAAATTTGACACATTTTGTCACGTTACAACCAAAAGTGTAATTTTTTTGGGGGGGTTTTATGTGATAGACCAACACAAAATGGCACACAATTGTAAAGTGGAAGGAAAATGATAAAAGGTTTTCAATTTTTTTTTATAAATAAATATGTGCAAATTGTGGCGTGCATTTGTATTCAGCCAACTTTACTCTGATACCCCTAACTAAAATCTAATGGAACTAATTGCCTTCAGAAGTCACCTAATTAGTAAAGAGTCCACCTGTGTGTAATTTAATCTCAGTATAAATACAGCTGTTCTGTAAAGAACTAAAAGGTTTTTTTAGAGAACCTTAGTGAACAAACCGCATAATGAAGGCCAAGGAGCACACCACAGGTCAGGAATAAAGTTGTGGAGAAGTTTAAAGCAGGGTTAGGTTATAAAAAATGATCCCAAGCTTTGAACATCTCATGGAGAACTATTAGTCCATGATCTGAAAATAGAAAGAGTATGGCCCAACTGCAAACCTACCAAGCCATGGCCATCCACCTAAACTAAAAGGCTGGGCAAGGAGAGCATTAATCAGAGAATCCGTCAAGAGGCCCCTCTGGAGGAGCTGCCAAAATCCACAGCTCTGGTGGGAGAATCTGTCCACAGGACAACTTTTAGTTGTGCACTCCACAAATCTGGCCTTTATGGAAGAGTGGCAAGAAGAAATCTATTGTTGAAAGAAAGCTATAAGAAGTCCTGTTTTCAGTTTGTGAGAAACCACGTGGGGACACAGCAAACATGTGGAAGAAGGTGCTCTAGTCAGGTGAGACCAAAATTTTACTTTTTGGCCTGAAAGCAAAACGCTATGTGTGACGGAAAAAAAACACTGCACATCACCCTGAACACACCATCCCCACCGTGAAACATGGTGGTGCCAGAATTATGTTGTGGGAAGCTTTTCTTCAGAAGGGACTGATGAACTGGTCAGATTTGATGGGAATATGGATGGAGACAAATACAGGGCAATCTTAGAAGACAACCTATTAGTGTCTGCAAAAGACTTGAGACTGGGGTGGAGGTTCACCTTCCAGTAGGACACCGACCCTAAACCTACAGCCAGAGATACAATAGAATGGTTTAAATCAAAGCATATTCATGTGTTAGAATGCCCCAGTGAAAGTCCAGACCAAAATCCAAAAGAGAATACGTGGCAAGACTAGAAAATTGCTGTTCACAGACGCTTTCCATCCAATCTGACAGAGCTTTAGCTATTTTGCAAAGAAGAATGGGCAAAAATGTCACTCTAGATGTGCAATGCTGGTAGAGACATCCCCAAAAAAGACTTGCAGCTGTAATTGCAGCAAAAGGTGGTTCTACAAAGTAGCGACTCAGGGGGGCTGAATACCAATGCATGCCACACTTTTCACATATTTATTTGTAAAATAATTTTGAAAACTATTTATCATTTCCCTTCCACTTCACATTGTCGAGTAGACCATATTTTTTGTAGGGATGGTCCAGCGTTTCGAGTCGAACGTGAGCAATTTTAAATGACTTTTTTTTCCTTTAGAAATCTAATTTTTCTATTCTAATTTAAATTTTCTGCAGGAGCAGCCATGAACTCCCTTTGACATCAGCCAAGGAGATCACGCGACCATTCCCCTCCACCCGCAGAAGCTCTGTCTCAGTTATAAAGCGGCTGCGAGCCAAGTGACCGGCCTATAGTCAGCTGAAAATGGGTATTTACAGTGCTCGTTTTTAAAAATTCTTAACACAGTGTGGTATGCCAGCCTCTACTAGAGGGGCTGGCAGTGACAATTATAGGTTTGTGTCCTCAATAATAGTGGGGGTGGGGGGGTGGGGCTGAGTGGAGACAGAGACAGAGAGGGGGGTGACAGGCAGGAAGGAGGCGTGAGGGGGGAGAGAGGAGAGTAGAGCAGGGCAGCCTATCACAGAGGGAGGCACTCTGACCATGGTGATCAGGGCGGAGAAACCCTGGTTATTGTGGTCTGTTTAGAGAGGCCATACAGGAAGTGACATATTCAGTTTTTTTTTTTACAGTTTAGGATGGGGCAGATTACACAGCACAAGCACTTTGCTGTTAAATCTGCTTTAAGGGACTAGAATATATATATATTTTTTCTGGGTTAACAAACGCTTTAAACATTTTACTGAAAATGATACATTACATTTTTATATGTAAAAGATAAAAAAACACATACATAGTACCTTAAATAAATAAAAACAAGATATTATAAACAGTTCATTTAATAATTTCAGATAGCCATCATCTTATAGAAATATTCTTATCTTATTTGTTATCTACTATTACCAGGGCTTGTTTTCTCAGAGAACAGGTGCAGAAACTCCCCCTTTTGGGAGTTACCCATTGTCTTTGCCCCTACCTACCTCTGATCACCAGTCCTTGGTTTCACCCCCTACCCACCTTCCAGCACTGCCCCTTTTAGAGAATACAGAACCAGGTAACATTTGTGGTACTAAGTAATTTGTATGGAATTTGTTATTGATAACAAGAAAAGTAGTAAAATAGACTCCCCACAACCAACAACAATAGACCCACCAGCAACAATAGATCCCCCCTCCACTGCAACAATGGACCACCTACAACAAAATACCCCCAACAACAGCAGACCCTCTAGCAATCAGCTATAATAGACTTTTCCCTCAACAGCATATCTCTCCCAGTGACAACTGACCCCCCCCCCCCCCAGCAACATAAGACCCACCCCAGCAACAATAGATCCTCCACCAGCAACAATGGACCTCCCCAGCAGCAATCAACCCTTCTGCAGAAATAGATCCCTTCCAGCAACAATAGATCCACCAGCATCCAGCATCAATAGACACTGTAGCACAACCCAGCACTCCTTGCCATTACATACATTCAGTGCTGGAGGTGCCGGAACTGCATTCCCCCTCGTTCCCGCTGAAAAATTACTATCTTGATAAACGATACTCAACAGTCTATGGGTTTAGCAGAATTAATGTGCTACATCAGGACTACAATGCCATATATAGAATAGTATATAGTATAGCTTAGTATATATACCCATGACTGAAAGAATATACAGTATAAAGAAATCAGAGCATTACAAAAAGACTGCCCTAGAATAAATGCTCCTGTTTTGTTCCCCTGAAAAGGAAAACTATGGGAATGAGAAGTGGGCAGAAAACGTATGAATGGTTTCATCATTTTAACCCCTGAATCTGAGCTTGGTATTATTGATGTACAATATATGCAAAGTGACTTTTTCTTACATCAAAAAGTTACTTAACCGGGTGGGGGAGATATGGAGTATATCCAATATACAGTATATCCAATATATGCTGGCATTTTCTTGTGAGAGTAATAATATTTAAATTATTGGAAATATTTAATTGTACTCGGTTATGGTTATACATCGGTACCTGAAAAGTCCTGATGTGCTATGTGATATTATATGTGGCTTATATAACAAATGGCATGTTGGTACCTAGGTGACAGGTAATATTACACCCATATAACTTACTGACAAAAATTTTAAATAAAACTGCACAAACTGCACAGTATAATAAAGGTATCATTTGCAAGAAATGACACAACTGTATTTGGCTGTCAGTAATAGAACAGAGGTGTTTTGAAAAGCAAGGAAAATAGGACCATTGCCATGGTAATAAATCAGGGAGATTTATCAAGATTAATTCACAGCGGATCTGGGTATAAACCTTTAGTGGGATAAAAGGATTAGATGGTAATTTCTGTTGTACACAGGAGAGGATTATTATGCAGCTGTATCATAAAGACAGGTGTAGATAATAAGTTTATGTTTTGGAATGAAATTATCGTTTCAGCAGATCTGTGTTTGTAAAGCCCTTTACCCTTTTCTTAACCCATATTTTCTTCCCTGTGATCCGCTGCAGCATCAATTATTTACAAGCTTGATAATTTATATTGCTGTACAAGATATGTCTCCTCTGTAATTCCTCATTGGCCTTTTCTACTCTCTTTATCACATAAAAGTACAAGTTCATGTTCATAACATTGTTCTACCTATAACGTATTTGACCTTTATTGTCTAATTATATTTAATTATGTTTCTTTTGCCTTTATTCCAGTTCCTCGCTTTGTTGTGCCCACTTTTGTTTATTTTTCTGGTTGCTTTAGGCGATCCCCTACATAATCAAACAAAATGGCTGTTGGAATTACTCTTTGACTGTAACTTTCAGTTTTGCATAGAATCCTATAATGCAGGCCAAATAAACTTCAAGCGATCAGTTATAAAGGCAAAAAAACTTGCAGTGAAAGCAGAGATGCCAGAAGCAGTTTTATCTCTGCAAGTGAGCAAAAAGTAGCGTTGCCATATGGCAAACATATGCCAAACCATTAAGTATTACTAATACATTTTTGAAGGTTGAGTCTATGTCATTTTTTTCGGTCAACAAAGTCTCTTTAACACACTTATTACCCCTGAATTTATATATGGAGCAGAACAGGTTGCCTCTGGAAATAATGATTATTGTAATTACATCCTATCGCAAGAGATAGACAGAATGTTAGACAAAAAGATCAACCTACCCATTTGCTAGAGATGCCAACACTAGTCTCCCATTGCTAGAAATGATAACACCTTCTGGTGTCACTCTATTTCACAGACCAGTTTCAGTGCCCAGGTCATGCACCCTGAAACCTGCTCCAGAAGTCCAGCGTCCTGACTGACTCCAATGATTCTCAACCTGCTGCCCAGCCTGACTTTGCTGATTTTCTGCCTGATATCCAGGCCAATGCCGCTGACTGCAAGCTGCTTCCCAGCCTGATTGTGGAGTTAATGTTAAGCTTCCATCAGCTGACTGGTCTGGCACTTCCAGGTTTGCATTCTTGTCACATGCCTAGCGTGAGTTGTTGCATTTAGATTTTTTCAGAGGCCAACTTGAGTTCCTTTTGCCGTCTGTTGCACTGAAGTTAGGTGATCCAGACACTGAATCTAAGACTGGTAGTCATGTGCACAAAGATGACTCCAGCAATAATGATACTCTGGGGTATGGAAGAGTTCTATTTTTGAGATTTTCTATTACCCATATTGAATCTCAATGACGCTGGGCATGTCAGGGACCAAGCTGGGGGAACTACTACCCTGAAAAGGCCTAAATGACTGTTAACACGCAGAGCAGGTTCTATTAATCAAGCTGTCTACCTGGGGTTTCTGTGTGGCTGATAGATCTCAATGTCAAATCTTCTAATGACTCATGGTACCTCACTATTGCTGTGCAGGGAATCCAGGGAGCCAATTTGGACTTTCTTCAGGGCTTTTTGCTGCATCCTGAGGCCACATCTTAAAGATAGGAGCACTGTTAGGAGCTAGAACACCTTCTGGTGGTACTGTGGTCCATGGACCTGAAGGGTGCATATTCATTGTCCACCAGCAAACATCTCCCAGTAGTCAGCAGGTCCCAGGAATATGTCATCACTTGATGCTGGCTGCTGGGGGGTATTTAGCTCCTCCTCGGAAGTGTTACAGTGCCTCAGTGTTCTACCTGTGTGCCTGTTTTTACTGATTGACTTCTCTTAAATTCTGCTTGTTCAGGCAATCAATTGAGCGCCACATTCAACCAGTTGGGCGGGAGCTGAACATCATATATCATAGGGCGGTTTCCTCTAACTGCTATATGACAGCTCTCAGTGATTGTTAATGAAATGGCAGGTGCCTGCAGTGTCTGCAGTGCAATGTCAGCAGTCAGCAGCTTTTTTCTTTCAGCGGGTGTCGCATTGTTACTATGTACTCCTTACTCATTCACATGCGGGAGTGGTATCTGGGTGCACTTTCATTTTTAATTGGGGCTTCCAGATTGCCCCACCCTCCATGGCCATGGTTTTTGGGAAGAGGACCTTGTCCTCATCAACATGGAGACATGGTGCTTTTACAGGAGGGTCCCTCCGGGAAAAGTACACCCCAAGTTGAGGTCACGAGGCAATCCCCCAGGCCTGTTAATAAATGGAATATTGTATTATAATGGTTTACTTTAAGCATTATTAAAATTGCTGCAGAATTTTAAATGTAGCACTGACATCCTTGTTTACTGATGTGACTATGCATGCTTTAATGTGAAGTATATGGACATTACTGTGGTTTCGCACTAGAGCCATCTAGTCACCAAATATGGGTAATGCACCTGTTTATGATTTACCTCAGAAAAACCTAAAGACTTGTACAGGAAGGGACTGTTTGTTTGGATTCTGAAGGTTGACCTTGTTACCCAGGAGTCCGTGTGTGACCTACCCATGAACACTCTCTTATGCAGTGCATGCTGGGTAGGGGATATAAGGGACAACAGCGGCCATTTTAGGTCTCTTGGGACCACGCTACTTGCCTGTGCAGATCTGTGGAGGGGTGTCCCAAGAGGCAGTGGCTGACAGCCATCGCAGAGCGCCAACCTGTTTGTTCTTGTGAGGTGACCTGACGAAGCCTGAGAGACGGTAGCCTTATTGAGAAGGTCCAAAGACATTCAGTGGAGAATCGGAGAATCGGATCAATTCGGCGGAGCGATACAGACCATCTGGTCCAGCTGACGGAAAGACAAGTGGCAGTCACTGGACCAAAGTGATCACATGGAACTCTAATCCAGTTGGTGAGCGGGTTACGACTCACTGTTTGTTCATCTTTGCACGCAGTTAGACTCACATACAGGCCTCATGGGAATCCGCAGTTCCACGGAGGCGTAGCAGAGCCACTGGCACTAAGCAGGCTTGGGACCTATTTACTTTGGCGCCTTAGCGCATGTAAATAAGTTACTGGAATTACATCAGGAGCATTTCAGCTTAATTTCAGCATTTCAGCTTAATCTTCCACATTACTTGGGATTACAAATACAAAGGAGTGACTTGAGCTAGCGAAGAAAAGAAAACCCCCTGGATTGAAGTACTTTAAGTGAGGCCTCACGTATAGCTTTTAAAGCAAGGGGAGCTCCCAGGTTCATATAAATAGATTTACATATATATGTTATATTCTGTCTTATTTAAATATATTGTGCTGTCGTCCTATGTTGGGATGACAGCGCAATTACTGCAACCACCTGTTGAAATATTTACAGTAAACAATATTTCTGGTTAAGTATCCAGTTGTGTGGTGTATTGCTTTTTCCCACCAGGTGGAGCCAGTGGATCCTGAGGGTACAATACTGGTACTTTGCATTGTTGTATATTATACTGTGTTACATTGCTCACAGCTGTGCCAAGGGCATTGAGCCAAGACAGTGGGGTTTCTAGGTAGAGTGCAGGCCCAATTAAAACCAGCAGCTCCTTCGGGGGTAAGTGCTACACGTAAGCGCTTGTCCGGGATCCTGTCACTCTATAGCAAGCCTGCCCCCTTGGCATCACTATGGATCCAGTCAAAGCAATCCAATGGTGCGAAGCAGAAGGGACACTCTCAGAAGCGAGCATGGCCATCAAACTTCCAGGAAGCGACTGGGGAGAAAAGCAGGTCAAAGAGGTGGTCCAAGTCTTGTCCCCAGACCGGAAGGCGCATGTAGTCACAGTGAAAACAAACCACAACACCGGTTGCACCTACGCACTGATAGAGGGGGGACAGGGCATCTTTGAAAGCTTCCATGGTGCCAGTATAAAGTTGTCTGAAAGAACAGAATTCCAATTGAAACACCCAATCCAACAAGTTGGGGCTTTCGGAAAATCACAGGCAGAGCAACAGTTGGCTGACCTGAGGAGACAGTATTGCGATATACAAGCAAAGTTTCAGGAGACCTCCAGATTAATAGCTGAGCGCATTAGCAAAGTACGTGCCTCTCTGGAAGATCAGACGGATGGATAAGTGAAGCTTAACCCTGTGATGACACAGAAAAGACACAGTCAGGGTCGCTTGCAGGAAGTGACCATCCAGAAAGACTTCCGCATTGATGGCCAGATAGGAGAAAAGTGACAGAAGGACAAACTGTCTTACACCAGGTAGAGCTAGGGTTACAGAAAGGATACCTGGAGTCCGAAATCAGAGAGGCTGTAATCCATGCCATCAGCCCAGGCTCAAGTGTCAGAGACATGTTGGAGAGGAAGACTGGAATGGACTTGAATCAGTTAATGAGAATACTGAAGAGCTACTATGAGGAGGAAGACACTGCTGAACTGTATCACAGATTGATAAACATAACTCAAGATAGCATAGAGACTCCTCAGAACTTCCTGTTCCGGGCTATTGAGCTTAAAGACCGCCTGCTGTCTGCAAGTCAGGAAGAGGGAATTGGAGAACACTTTGGAGCAGAGTTACTCCAGAAGAAATTCCAGAGATCTGTGACTACAGGGTTGAGGAGTGATGATATCAAGATGGCTCTGAAACAGTATTTGGAAGTTCTCTCCATTCCAGATGAAGTGCTTATCGAGAAGATGAATGAAGCAGATAGGATGGAGATGGAGAGGGACCAAAAACAGAGGAAGCTTCAATCCCTCAACTCTTCCAGTGTCAAAGTGCAGCAGGTAGACGTCCCCTCGGATACCTGGGAACTCAGTGTACTGACAGCAGGCACTGAACAAGGGTCATGGCTGTCATCCACTCAACACCTTTCTGCAAGCCAGACTGGGCTAGAAAAGTTGCTCCAAACCCAGAAAGAGATACTAGAGATGATGGCAATGTTGATGACTCGCCTGGCAAATACCCAGACAGAAGAGTCCTCCCCACAAAAGGCTCGGGAAAACCCCAGCCGCCCCACGAAACAAGTACAGAGAATCTGTTTTAAATGTGGAGGGGTAAGACATTTCAGACGAGTGTGCCCCAGCTCAGTAGCTGAAGCCAAGTTCAAACAGCCGGCGGAAAACTTTGGAGGGCCCCAGTGGAGGAGTCGACTGGGTGCCCGGTTGCTGTAATTAAATCCACACCGACTCCCACGCCAAAAATCTCAGGAGGTACGGAGAAACAATGGCGGAAGAGAAAGAGGCCCCCAAAACCTAGGGTGAAAGTACAGGCCACCAAACAGGCCAAAAGTACCACGTCTAGTGGGATACCTCCCAAGCTGGTGGGACCCTCCCCAATTGTCCCCATTCAAGTGGAGGGAATTTATACAAAGGCACTGCTGGATACTGGAGCCCAAGTGACCCTCTTCTACACGGATTTCTACGATCGACATCTCAAGCACCTGCCGCTGCAGAAACGGGACGAACTGGAAAATATGGGCATTTAGGCACTCAGAACTTCCCATATGATGGCTACCTGTTGGTCAGGCTCACATTTGACCCAAGTACAGCAGGAGAGGCTGAGACGTTCGACACTCTGGTTGTAGGTGTCCTCGCACCCCCAGGGGCTGACACAAGTTCCCTTATTATTGGGATGAATACTGACTTGGTAAGAAGGCTTCTTGCACTGTTGGTGCTCCAGAAGGGACCCTCCCTAATAAAATACATCTAATGTTGGCGCAGACATACCTAGACCTAAAGCAGGAAGAGGAGGCTCCTGAACAGGGAGTGGGGAAAATCTGGCTCTTGGATAGGGGAAGGAAATGGATCCAGACCGGTGAAGTTGTTTGAGGGCTTTTGTCAAGTTGAGTTGGAAGAAGCCAGGCCCTTTCGTTGTCCTCGAAGATACAAGAGAGGAAGACAAGAGGGGGTTAGAACTCCTCCCAGAAGTGTTATCCACCAGGGCTTTGAAGAGGACTCATGGCAGGGTTTCTGTCACTGTCCAGAACGTAGAAGCTGCACCATTGAGGGTATCATCCAGATTACTGTTGGGGCAGGTTTGTCCAGCCACCCCAATTTCAGCATGTAGCCTGAAGGAAGGTTTGGCAGCAGAGATCCCTCAAGAAGAGTTTTGCCTCAAGGACACGCCCCTTACTCCTGCCTGGAGGGAAAGAGCTAAGGCCCAACTTTTAAGATGGAGAGACGCTTTCTCAAAAAGCAAATTTGATGTGGGATTAGCCAAAAGTGGCACCCATTGGATTTGACTGGAGGAGGACAAGCCTTTCAGAGAAAGGATCAGGCGAATCTCACTGGGAGATCTGGAAGATCTGAGAGAGCAACTGGCTGAGCTCGAGAGAACGGGCATTATCCATGAGTCCAGGAGTCCTTATGCCTCCCCAATCATAGTGGTGAGGAAGAAGAATGGTTCTCTACGCCTATGCATTGATTATAGGACCCTGAACCAGAGGACCATTCCTGACCAGTACACCACACCTCGGATAGAGGATGCTTGGGAGCGAAGTGGTTCAGTGTGCTGGACTTGAAAAGTGGAAATTACCAGATTCCGATGTGCCCCGAAGATCGAGAGAAGACTGCTTTCATTACTCCAGTGGGGTTCTTCGAGTTCAAATGGATGCCACAAGGACTGTCTGGGGCCCCAGCAACTTTCCAGAGATTAATGGAGAAAACAGTGGGTGACATGAACCTAATAGAAGTACTGGTCTACCTGGATGACATAATAGTGTTTGGAAGAACATTGGAAGAACATGAGGAACGCCTGGAAAAGGTCTTGAAGAGACTTCATGAGGAGGGCCTGAAGCTCTCTATGGAGAAATGTCAGTTCTATTACCCCTCAGCGAATTATCTGGGACACATTGTGTCTGAAGGGGGAGTAGCAACTGATCCCAAGAAGTTAGAGGCTGTCACTTCTTGGCCCAGGCCTACCAATGTAACTGAACTCAGGTCATTCTTAGGGTTCTGCTCTTACTATAGAAGGTTTGTGGAAGGGTTTGCAAAGATAGCCCACCCGCTCACTGAGCTTCTGAAGAATCAAGAAGAGGCTAGTGAAAACCCAGATCAGGCGGTAAAGCCAAAAGAAGGACCCAGAAAAAATAAAGAACCCATACAGGATCAGTGGACTCCAGAATGTGAGGAAGCCTTCAGGCAGTTGAAGTGGAGCCTCACCACTGCTCCAGTACTGGCCTATGCAGACCCTGCCAAACCCTACGAATTACACGTAGATGCCAGCCAAGATGGCCTAGGAGGAGTGCCCTACCAGGAGCATGAGAGGAATCTGCGACCCATTGCCTATGTGAGCAGAAGTTTTATTCCCGCTGAAAAAAACGATCCAACTCACAAGCTTGAATTTCTGGCTCTGAAGTGGGCAGTGGTAGACAAGCTGAAGGACTACCTGTATGGGGCTGAATTCATAGTGAAGACGGACAACAACCCCCTTCCTTACTTGCTCACCACTGCGAAGCTGGGTGCCACTGGTCACAGGTGGCTAGTCACTCTTTCTGCATTTACCTTCAGCCTGAAGTACAGACCAGGAGCTGGTAACCGAGATGCGGATGCTCTGTCCAGAAGGCCCTATGACCCTCAAGATCCCTCAGGTGACCGGACTCAGCTTACCCCAGAAGGGGTAAGGGCCCTGTGTGAAGGGACAAGTCAATCCGGAAAAGGTGGGCCCAGAGAAATAGGAGTGTCCTCAGTGGGAGTCCCCAGGTGCTATTGCAATGTCTCCCAAGTTGTGCAAGAAGGTCTTCCCAAGCTATCCAGGAAGGATCTCAGAAGAGATCAAGAGGAAGACCCGTTGTGCAGAATGGTGCTAAAGGCACTGGAACACCAACAGCCTGAGGTACTGAAGAAGAGCCCCAGTAAAGAAGCTGTTGAAGGAATGGGATTGGTTGCAATTGCAATAGGGGGTGGTCTACCGAAGGGGCCCCTCCAATGATCCAAAAGAGAATTGGCAGTTGTTCTTGCTGGAGAAGCACAAAGAGAGATAGTATTGATTGCTCTGCACGACCACCATGGCAATTTTGGAGCAGAAAGCTCCAATTAGTGAAGGACAGATTCTACTGGCCCTACATGAGGAAGGAAGTGGACAATTACTGTCATTCCTGCCGCAGGTGCATGCAACGGAAGACATTGCCTCAGAGAGCTGCCCCGATGGGCAATCCGGAGAATCAGGGCCCAATGGACCTAGTTTGCATAGACTTTCTCTGCTTAGAATCAGACCTAAGTGGGCAAGGGTACATCTTAGTGGTGACAGATCACTTCACCCGTTATGCCCAAGCATTTGCCAGTAGAGACCAGCAAGCAACCACAGTGGCAAAGACTCTTGTTGAAAAGTTTTTCATCCATTATGGCTCGAAGGATACATTCGGACCAAGGGAAAGACTTTGAGAGCAGGTTGATTAAAAGGCTGCTGGACTTACTAGGAATACAGAAATCCAGGACTACTCCTTATCACCCACAAGGGGACCCTCAGCCATAAAGGTTCAACAGAATCCTCCTGAATATGCTGGGAACATTAAAAGCAGAGCAAAAACTCCAATGGAGTAGACACATCGCAGCACTGGTCCATGCATACAACAGTACCAAGAGTGACGCCACTGGGTATTCACCCTACCGACTAATGTTTGGCCGTGAAGCCCAATTACCAGTCGATCTGGCTTTTGGATCACACATCAGAGACCTCCCATAGAGGATATGTGGATAGGCTGAGGAGGAATCTGAAAATTGCCTATGAAAAGGCCCAAGCCACATCGAGCTCCAGAGAAAAACGGAATAAGAGGAACTTTGACCTAAAGGTGAGAGTCCAAGATCTTCAACCGGGTGACTGGGTCCTACTAAGGAATCTAGGCATCCCAGGCAAACATAAGCTGGCTGATTGCTGGAGGTCGCAGCCCTATGTTGTGTGTAGAAAACTTCCAGGGCTCCCAGTGTATGAGATAAAGCCAGAAGTAAAAACTGGACCAGTGAAGACTTGGCACAGGAATCACCTCTTGCCCCTCACTGAGGCAGTTAGGATAAGTACAGAGGAGGAACCCTCATCCTCATCCACCGATGTGAATAGGCCAACAACCAGATCTCAGCCTGAGCCTTCTGCAGAAGAGAGATGAGAAAATAGAAATAAATTGGTTGCGGCCTACAGAAACTTCAGAAGTAGATGCTAATGTCTCTTCAGAGGTGGAGTAAGAAGCTGATGGGACTCTCAGAGCAGAGGCCCCAGAATTTGTACCAACGACTTATCCTACAGAGGAGCTTAGTACTCTAGATTGCTCCCCACCTGCAGACACTGAGGAAGGGGTTGAAGATACTTGCCAGAAGGAGATGGATACCCCGCAAGTGCCAAGAGCAAAGAGAGACATTCGCCTGCCTCACAGACGGACCTATGATACATTGGGCGAATGCTCTGAAGCCCCTCAGTTTGTCAGCAAAAGAAACTCTGAACTGCCTGGTCCTTCTACTACAGATTCAGTAGGGGACAGCTCCACCTCACCCCTTGGCACATCTGTACCAGATATGGTAGTATCAGCTGTGAGTGCACAGGATAGCTCCTCACCATATGACAACTGGTGGGAAACTCCTCTGTCCGTATTGTATGATCGTATAGATGCTAAGATACAGGATAGAGCCAGCAATTTGAGCCTCTTTGGGGACCAAAGAGATAAAGCAGGGGGAGTGTGTAGCGCTGACATCTTTGTTTACTGATGTGACTATGCATGCTTTAATGTGAAGTATATGAACATTACTGTGGTTTCGCTCTAGAGCCATCTAGTGACCAAATATGGGTAACTCACCTGTTTATGATTTACCTCAGAACAACCTAAAGACTTGTACAGGAAGGGACTGTTTATTTGGACTCTGAAGGTTGACCTCATGACCAAGGAGTCCGTGTGTGACCTACCCATGAACACTCTCTTACACAGTGCATGCTGGGTAGGGGATATAAGGGACAACAGCGGCCATTTTAGGTCTCTTGGGACCACGCTACCTGCCTGTGCGGATCTGTGGAGGGGTGTCCCGAGAAGCAGTGGCCAACAGCCATCGCAGAGCGCCAGCCTGTTTGTTCTTGTGAGGTGACCTGACGGAGCCTGAGAGATGGTAGCCGGATTGAGAAGGTCCAAGGACCTTCAGCTGAGAATCTGAGAACCGGATCAATTCGGTGGAGCGATACAGAGCATCTTGCCCAGCTGACGGAAAGACAAGCGACAGTCACCAGACCAAAGTGATCACACGGAACTCTAATCCAGTTGGTGAGGGGGTTACGACCCACTGTTTGTTAATCTTTGCACGCAGTTAGACTCACATACAGGCCTCACGGGAATCTGCAGTTCCACGGAGGCGTAGCAGAGCCACTGACACTAGGCAGGGCCTATTTACTTTGGCACCCCAGCGCATGTAAATAAGTTGTAGTTTCTAGGTAGAGTGCAGGCCCAATTAAAACCAGCACCTCCTTTGGGGGTAAGTGCTACATAAAAAACATGTTTTTGCTTTGTAACATGTTGACCAGGGCAGTACCCCATCCCATTTGTTTGCCAATCCCTTGCCTATTAGCCTCAAAAAAGGGCAATGTTGCTGTTAAACATTCAGTTTCCAATGCTTTCAATGGGGTTCAAATTCTGCACCAAAACTTTAGCAATGTTTGCTGAAGCTTCACTGAACTGAACTCAAGTATGTAAGACCTTTCACTAATCATGATTAATCGGCTGGAGGAGCTTACAGGTGCTAACAATACTGATGCAATATGCAATTGAATGAAAACAAGAGACTGTTGTTGGTCTAACACCAGAATTTTTTGCATATAGATTAGAAGAAAATAGCAGGATGAACAGATAATTATTAGGAAACAGCAAAGGCTAGGACATATAAGATAGGAATAGGAATGTTTTCTTGTCATTTGCAAAACCGTGTTATGCATAAAAGGAATGAAATATGGTAAACAAAAGTATAAAGAAAAAAACGTAAACATAAATAATAATAAACTGACACCAATTTGTTCTATGTGAGCAACAACTACACATAAAAAACAACGGGATACACACCAATATTGCAACATTATCAATCATAAAGTGCCGTATTATTGATCTTGAATGTAGTGGAGCCCAGAAAAGTAATAATACTAATAGCAGCAATAATTCAGTGATGCAGAATTTGTCACTCTCACAGCATCAGCAAAAAGCTGTTCCTCAACATGGTGGTTCTAGCCCTAATGCTGCTTAAAGTGGTTGTATACTCTTTTTTTTTTTACTTTTACCTACAGGAAAGCCTATAATAAGGCTTACCTGTAGGTAAAAAAAAATATCTCCTAAACCTTTATGGTTTAGGAGATATTCCCCTCGGTATGCGCCGCTGACTGCAGCGGCGCATGCGCACGAGGGGATTCTCGGCCTGAAAATCCGGCAGTATCCGGGCGGCCGGAGTGAAATCTCCCGCGCGCATGCGCGGGAGTGACGATATCGCGGCTCCGGCCACTCACAGCGCTGGAGCCGCGATACCCGAAAGAAACGCAGAGGGAGCATGTCAGCTCCCTCGGCGTGGATCGTGCCAGATGTCGGGGCCTCGTTCTAAGGTAAGTATTTCATAATGAGCTAGTATGCGGTGCATACTAGCTCATTATGCCTTTTGCTTTGCAGGTGTTAAAAAAAAAAAAAAAATAGCGGGTTTACTACCGCTTTAACCACCTTCCTAAAGGGAGGGGAAAATACAGTCCAAAAGAAGGATAAGAAGAGTTCCTGCATTATACTGAGGGCTATGATCCTACACTGTTGTAAATATTATTGACAGTGGGCAGATTGCTGTCAATATGACTTGTTTGCATACTTGGTAGAGATAAATTTTCATGATTTTTTTTATACATTTTACTATACATATACAATCCCTGTTTAACAAATAAACATTTTATGCATGCCAAACGATTTCCAGAGGCCTATCAGTTATTTACAGAGGCAGCACAGCATTAAAAGCCTACTCCCTGGCTGGCTTTGTCTGAAGGAAGTTTCAGGCTGTTTGTAAATAACAGCCTGAGCTACTGTGCTCTATAATCTTTACAACAGAATGCCAAGCAGTCCCTGGAACACATGTTAAAAGCAGCCTAGAGCTCCCTCTGTTGGCTAAAAAAGGCAAAATGTTAAAGCCCAACTGGACCTTCTTAATATATTACTGCAATAAACTCAGGCTGCATATACAGTAATAAATATCTCACACACAAACACTACTGTAGTCTGGCATTCTACTGTAGTCTGACAGGCCCCATTGAGCACTGGTCTAAGCAACATCACTTTTGCTAAAAAAAAGCTGTTTATAAGAGTTTTTTTGTTGGTGGGGGGAAGCAGGTAATCAGAGAGCTTGTCAGCTGTGACCTTCATAATGCTGCCAGCACAGAGATTTTACACCAACAGAATACTACAGGATAGGGGACAGTAATGCTGGGAGTATGCTATAGCCCCCCTAACCTGGGAGAGGGGGGGGGAGGCAGACCTCCTATCACAATTTGGATTAGAATGGGAAGTGTCATCATAATAGGGGATTTTAATTATCCACACAGACTGGGCTGAAGAAACCGCACATTCATCTAAGGCTTGCCAGATTCCAAATGTCTTGCGGGACAATTTCATGGGTCAAATGGTAGACACGCCAACTAGGAACAAAGCTTTACTAGACCTACTGATTACCAACAATACAGACCTGATCATGGATGTGGAAATACGGGGCAATTTAGGAAACAGCGATAACAGGTCAATTAGCTTCAGCATAAATCACACAAATAGGAAACATAAGGGGACTACAAAGACACTGAATTTCAAAAGGGCCAACTTCCCTAAACTACAAACTTTGCTAGAAGATATTAATTACAATAAAATCTTAGGAACAAAGAACAGGGAGGAGAGATGGGTTTGCTTTAAAAGCATATTAAATAGGGGCAAAAGCCAGTGCATCCTATTGGAAAATAAATTTAAAAGAGTGAACAAAAGTCCTGAATGGCTTAATTCCAATGTAAAAATGCATATAAAAGCAAAGGAGAAGGCTTTGAAAAAAGACAAGGCTGATGGATCATCATCAGCATTCAAACTTTACAAAGAATGCAACAAGAAATGTAAGGGTGCAATTAGGGAGGTTAAGATAGAATGCGAAAGACACATAGCGGAGGAGAGCAAAAAAAAACCTGCAACCTAGTTCTCTGTATTACGGGGAGCCGACAATTCATTATAGCCACAAGTGATTTTAAATTACTTTTTTTCCTGCAGAAATGACACTCTGTGCAGGGACAGTTCTAAGCACGGGAAACATGCGCCCCTTCACAGGCATACTATAGACACCCCCCAGGTACGAAATTTAAAGGAATATTACATTATATTTATAATATTTATTTATTGTTTCACTTTAAGCATTATTAAAATCACTGCTCCCGAAAAAACGGGTGCTTTTAAAACTTTTTTTTGCATTGATACATGTCCCCTGGGACAGGACCCAGGTCCCCAAACACTTTTTAGGACAATAACTTGCATATTAGCACTTTAAATTTCTCCCATAGACTTGTACAGGGTGTTCCGCGGCTTTTCGAATTCGCCGAGAACAACCCAAATTGTTCACAGGCGAACAGGAAATGTTCGAGTTGAACATGAGTTTGAGTCGAACTCGAAGCTCATCCCTAGCCCCTGGTTTCGGTCACCCTTTCTTGGGCTGAGTCGTCCATCGAGATACAGGCTCTAATCGACTCTGGGGTTGCAGGCCTGTTCATTGATGCTGCATTTGTTTCACAGCACTCGATTCCGCTGCAGCTGCGTGACACTCCACTTGCCATTGAGGCTCTTGACGGGAGACCTTTACAGCCTGCCCATGTGACTCATGAGACGGTTCTGTTGTCCACGGCCGTAGGGGCTCTTCATCATGAGATAATCCAATTCCAAGTTATTTCCTCACCCAAGTTTCCACTGGTTATTGGTTATCCTTGGTTACAGAGGCACAACCCCTCTTTTGATTGGCTCTGTGCTGAGGTTCTCTCCTGGTCACCGCAATGCAGGGAAACATGCTTCCTGAAGGTATCCAAGGTCCTCTGCACCTCTTCACTCTCCTCCCTGCCGCAGGAGTACCGTGATTTTAACGATGTCTTTGGCAAGGGTCAAGCCATTAGTTTGCCTCCACATCGGTCTTATGATTGCGCAATTGACCTTTAACCTGGTGCCATACCTCCTCGTGGCCAGGTTTATCCTTTGTCGGTCTTGGAGGTTAAGGCCATGGAGGAGTATGTTGCAGACACACTTTTTCGAGGTTTCAGCCACAAATCCTCGTCTCCTGCTGGTGCTGGTTTCTTCTTTGTGAAGAAGAAGAGTGGTGAACTGAGAACTTGTATATATTATAGGGGTCTCAATCGTGTCATGATTAAGAATGTCTACCCAATTCCATTGATTACAGAGTTATTTGACAGCCTCAAGGGAGCAACGGTTTTCACAAAGCTTGACTTGATTGGGGTATACAATCTTGTGCGCATTAAGGAGGGCGAGGAGTGGAAAACTGTGTTTAATACCAGAACAGGCCATTATGAGTACCTGGTAATGCCTTTTGGCCTTTGTAACGCCCCAGCAGTTTTCAAGGAATTTATTAACAATGTCCTCCGAGATTTGTTGCAGTTATGTGTGGTGGTTTATCTCAATGATATCCTCATATTTTCCAAGTCCCTGGAGAGCCACCACACAGATGTCTGTCGTGTGCTTCAGAAACGAAGAGAGAACAATCTCTATTGTAAACTGCAGAAGTGCGAGTTCCATCGTGAACAGGTTACATTCCTGTCATTTCCACTGCTTGTTTTTCGATGGCCCCAGAGAAACTTTCGGCAGTCCTACACTGGCCTCGACCCATGGGTTTACGTCCTCTGCAGCATTTCCTGGGCTTTGCCAACTACTATCGGAAGTTTATTTGTAACTTCTCGTCTCTGGTCAAGCCCCTGACTTATATGACCAGAAAGGACGTTAATCCACACAGTTGGTTTCCGGAGTCCATTAAGGCCTTTGAGACTCTCAAGGCTGCCTTTTTCTGCACCTGTGTTGGCACATCCTGATCCTATGTTGCCTTTTATCCTAGAAGTTGATGCTTCTGAGACTGGAGTTGGTGCCCTTCTGTCTCAACTCTGAGAGCGCTATGCATCCGTGTGGCTACTTTTCCAAGAAATTGTCAACTGTTGAGTGCAATTATGAGATTGGTGACAGAGAGCTGTTGGCGATCATTTTAGCCCTGAAAGAATGGAGACATCTCCTTGAAGGTACCACTGTGCCGGTTCTTATTCTTACTGACCATAAGAATCTTACATTCTTGTCTGAGGCTAAGTGCCTCTCTCCCAGAAGTGCGCGATGGGCTCTTTTTTTGTCGAGTTTTAATTACATTGTCTCATTCTTACCCGGTACTAAGAATGTAAGGGCTGATGCCTTGTCAATACAATTTTCCTCCACTTCCAAGTTGGAGTCGGTTCCAGTGATTCCTCCTGATCGTATCTTGGCTACGGTTCGCACCAGTCTTACTTCTCCTTTGGGTGACAAAATTCTTGCTGCTCAGGTCCATGCTCCTCCTGAGAAACCTTGTGACCGCTGCTTTGTCCCAGAGAGTCTCCGTACTGCCGTGCTCCAGACTTACCATTCTCCCAAGGCAGCTGGCCATCCTGGGAAGAATCAACTCATTTGGGCCATTTCCCAACAATTCTGGTGGCCTAGTCTACGGGCTGATGTTACTATCTTTGTAGCTGCCTGTTCCGTGTGTGCTCAGAGTAAGACTCCACGACACCTTCCAGTGGGTATCCTACAACCCATACCCAATGGAGAGAGGCCCTGGACCCATCTGTCAATGGATTTCATTGTGGAGTTGCCCAACATGGTGGTTGACTGGTTCTCAAACATGTGTCATTGAATGCCACAAGAAGTTGCCTACCTCTAAGGAACCGGCTTCCATTTTTGCTCGGGAGATCTTTCACTTACATGGGCTACCCAAGGTGTTGTTTCGGACAGTGGCAGTCAGTTTTTCTTCCGGTTCTGGTGAGCCTTTTGTGCACAGTTGGGAATCCAGCTTGCTTTCTCTTCTCCTGCAGTCTAATGAGGCCGCAGAGCGAGCCAATCAGTCCTTGGAGTAATTCCTACGTTGCTATATTTCTGACCACCATAACAACTGGTCAAACCTATTACTTTGGGCAGAGTTTGCTCACAACAGTGCCTTGAATTCTGCCTCCCGATTGTCTCCATTTAGGGCGAATTATGGTTTCCAACCTTCCATGTTGCCTGACTAGTTTGTTCCGCAGAGTATTCCTGCGTTAGAGGAGCATCTCCGTGGTCTTCGTTCCACTTGGGTACAAGTCAAGGAGGCTTTGTGTCATGCTAATGATAGGTACAGACTCCATGCTGACCGCAGACGCCTGCCTGCGCCTTCCTACCAGGTTGAGGACAGGGTCTGGCTTTCATCTTGCAACCTCCGGCTTCATATTCCCTCACTGAAGTTTGCACCTCGGTTTATTGGGCCTTTCCGTATCCTTCGCAGGATTAACCCAGTTGCTTACGCGTTGGACCTTCCTCCTAGTATGCGCATCTCAAATGTGTTTCATGTCTCATTATTGAAACCGTTGGTCTGCAACTGATTTACCACCTCGGTGCCACGTCCTCACCCTATTCATGTTGAGAACCAATGAGGAGTATGAGGTACAATCCATTGTTTTTTTTTTTTTTTTATGTAAATTTATTGAAAAAGATTTTGCATAACAGAAAAAATATACTTTCGATATAGACATTCAGGATTGTCGGTATAATTATAACAGCAAAAAAACCGCCACATGGCGGGATATAAAGTGTTGAGACAGTTATAAGTCACATTAGAGGGGAGGGGAAAAGGATACACCACAGATTCAAAAACAGAAGAAACATAATGAAAATAAAAATTGGACGTATAATTAGAATCCCGAGACCGAGCCTTAATAAAACATTCCTGGGAGATCGTAACATCATATTAAAGTGGCGTCTCTGGGTTAAATGTGGAGTTGTCCCACCTATCCCATATCTGAGAGAACTTGGGAAGGGAGTCCTGTACCAGTGCAGTCATGTGTTCCATCCTGCGCATATGTGCAATAGCGGAAATCAGCTGTGAGTGGGTAGGGGGGGTAGGAGATAGCCAGAGGGCAGGAATCACTCTCTTGGCAGCTAAGAGGATAATAGCTGTGAACTTTTTGGCGTGTTTAGATAGCCCTGTAATAGGCACGCCTAGTAAATAGTGCCTAGGGTCTAGAGGGATATCTATTCCCAACACAGAGTGGAGTATGGATCGGACCGAGGACCAAAAAGGTACAATCAAAGGACAGCTCCAGAATATATGGTAATGGGAGCCTTCATTCCGTAGACACCTCCAACATAGTTTAGATACGGTGGGATCATATTTGTGCAATACTTCTGGGGTTTTGTACCAAAACATCAGTATCTTGTAGGCCGTCTCTCTCTGCTCTACACACCTAGAAACTTTAGAAGTGAATGTCCAGATCTCCTGCCATTGAGAAAGAGTTAAGGAAATTGGTAAAATTTTGGCCCATCTCTTCATATAGAGGTGGGATTCTATGACAGGAGGGCTGGAATTGTGGAGGATGTTGTATACAGAGGATATGAGGCCTTTCTGACAAGGGCCCTGAGTGCATAAAGTTTCAAAGGCGCTAGGGTTGGTTAAGGTCAGGGCAGGGGATCTGGAGTAGAAATAGTGCTTAAATTGGAGGTATGAAAAAAGGAGCTGATTCGGAATGTCGTATTTATTCTGAAGCTCTGGAAAAGATAGGAGTTTACGGGATATCGGATGCACCAAGTGGCGGAGTTGGAAGATGCCTGAGCTAAACCATGGGAACATATTCTTCACAGAAAGACTGTCTGGCAGATCTGGGTTGAAAATGACATTCAACAGGGGAGGGCAAGAAGAGGAGAGAGAGAACTTCCCATGACATTTTTTCCATATGGATAGCGTAAAGAGCATTGGCCCAAGGTTTATACGCCTAAGCTGAGCTATAGAGGAGGTTAGGTCTGACCACAGCATAGAGCAAGGATGGACAGGGCTGATGACACTCATTTCCAACTCCGCCCATCTACTGGTAGCGAAATACGATGACCAGGAGATAGCTGCCAAAAGATGAGTTGCATAGTAATACTTCACTATGTCAGGGGCTCCCAGCCCACCATGAGAACGTGGAGCAAAAACCACTGTTCTGTGCGATTTATTCCCCCAGATAAATTTAGTGAAGGCCCGTTGAATATTCCTAAGCTGTGGCATGGGAATAGCTATTGGTAAAGTTTCAAAGAGATATAAAAACTTAAGCCGCGTACACACGGGCGGACTGTATGGCCTACTTAGTCCGTCATACAATCCGATGGACAGTCCGTCATACTTTCGAATGAACGGACTTGACCACACACACCACTTTTTGAGCGGACTAATACGGCGTACTAAGTCCGCCATACTATCTGCCCTACTTTTGAAATGAACGGACTCGCCCACACATGCGGAGGAAAGTCCGCTCATTTCGAGCGCGTCTCCAGGTAGGCGGGGCCCGCGAAGGAGACGTCGCTGACCCCGCCGCCTGGTATGGACTTAAAGGGGAACCCCAACGCCGAAAAAAATCGGCGTGGGGGTCCCCCCCAAGTCCACAAAAGACCCTTGTCCGAGCACGCTACCCGGCCGGCCAGGAAAGGGGGGCGAGCGAGCAAGCCCCCCCATCCCAAAGCACCTTGTCCCCATGTTGATGAGGACAAGGGCCTCTTCCCGGCAACCCTGGCCGTTGGTTGTCGGGGTCTGCGGGCGGGGGGCTTATCGGAATCCGGGAGCCCCCTTTAATAAGGGGGCCCCCGGATACCGGCCCCCCACCCTATGTGAATGAGTATGGGGTACAATGTACCCCTACCCATTCACCTGTAAAATAAAAGTACAAAAAAAAACACAACACACGAGATAAAATACTTTATTGCACAGCTCCGGGGGTCTTCCGTCTTCGGGGTCTTCTCGCCGGACTCCTCCGCTATCTTCTTGTAGCTCTTTTGCTAGCGGAGGAGTCCGGCTTTCTTCCTCGCCGCCGGCCTCTTCTCCCGACTTCGGGGGTCTTGTCCCCCTCTTCTGTTCTTCTGCCGGGCCACCGCGCCTTCTTATAGCTCTTTTACAGGCGGTGGCCCGGTCTTCTGCTGCCGCCGCCCCCCATGTTGAGGGCACGCGGCCTGGTACGGCTCAGGAGGGGGGGCGCTCGCTCGCCCCCCTTTCCTGGCCGGCCGGGTAGCGTGCTCGGACAAGGGTCTGTTGTGGACTTGGGGGGGACCCCCACGCCGATTTTTTTCGGCGTTGGGGTTCCCCTTTAAGTCCATACCAGGCGGCGGGGCCCGCGACGTCTCCTTCGCGGGCCCCGCCTACCTGGATACCGGCTCGAAATGAGCGGACTTTTCTCTGGGCGGGAAAAGTCCGCTCATTTCAAAAGTACGGCGGACTGGCATACACACGGGCGGATTGTCCGCCGAAATGCGAGTACGACGGACAGTATTTTTCGAAAAATCCGAAATACTTAGTACACCGGACTGCACGCTGAAAAAGTCCGCTGAAGCCCACACATGAGCGGACTGTCCGCTGAAATGTGTTTCGGCGGACTAAGTAGGCCATACAGTCCGCCCGTGTGTACGCGGCATTAGGGAGTATGGCCATTTTTAATACATTAATCCTGCCTAAGAGAGATAAAGGGCAGGATGTCCAACCCCGAAGCAAGCTATGCGTTTCCGCAATTAGGGAGATAAAGTTGGCTTCGTAGAGAGAGCTGTATGTGGCGGTCAAATTAATGCCCAGGTACTTGAGGGAGACAGGGCACCAGTGATAGGGGAAATTGTGTTTCAAAGAAGCGAGAAGTGAGGGTGGTATATGGATGGGGAGCGCTTCAGTTTTGGTTGTATTAACCTTATATCCCGAGAGTCTGCTGAATGTGTCTAAAAGAGTGTGAAGGTTGGGGAGGGAGATGTGAGGTTTCGTCAGGGTGAGGAGTATGTTGTCTGCAAAAAGAGACAACTTATACTCCTTCTGTCTGAGGGAGACACCGCTTATGTTCTGGGTTCGCCCGTATAGCTGCAGCTAGAGGCTCAAGACATAATATAAACAGTAAGGGGGAGAGGGGACATCCCTGTCTAGTGCCGTTGCTGTGTGTAAAAAGCGGAGATATATAAGATGCCAATTGGACCTGGGACGTAAGAAGAGAGTATAAAGCTTGCAGGGCCGATAGAAAAGAACCAGAAAAACCAAAACGTTGAAGAGTGGCAAACATGTAAGGCCATCCTAGCCTGTCAAAAGCTTTTTGCGCATCTAAACTCAGGATAATGGCAGGGCGAGATGTTTTATCGAGTAGGTCTATGAGGTCGATGGTACGTCTGGTATTGTCACCCGCCCGTCTACCCAGGACAAACCCCACCTGGTCCTTATGGATTAAGGTGTGTTAAATTGTGTATCTCAATAGGCTCTCCTCTATGATTCCTGAGAGCCTATTGAGATACACAATCCTCTAAAATAGGCTTTGTGGGCCTCCCAAAGGATGGACACGTCCCGCACGGAGCCTTCGTTAAGTTGAAAACATTTGGCTAAACTTTGTGACAGATGGGTTTCAGTAACTGGATCGCGTAGGAGAAAAATCATTGAGTCTCCAGTGGCAGGTTCTAGGAGTGGAGGAGGAGAGAGTGAGGGCGAGTTGAACCGAGGCGTGGTCCGACCACGTCATGGGGTTCAACTCCGAGGCCACTGCGGACGTTAGTAAGGGTGCCGTAACAAAAATGTAGTCCAATCTGGAGTACATCTTGTGTGGGGGGGAATAGAAGGAAAATTGCCTATGTGTAGGGTGCTTGATCCTCCATATGTCTAATAAATTGTGGGACCTAATGAGTTTGCGAAATGCAGTAGATTGACGTTCCGTTTTAGAGCAAGGGACATCTGAAAACAGGGTTTGTCTGTCTCTTTTAGCGGACATGGTCATATTGAAGTCCCCTCCGATGATCATGAATGGCTGGGCAAATGTGCCCAGACTTCCCAAGACCTCAGTGAGGAATTGAATCTGACCCGAGTTGGGAGCATAAACATTAATCACAGTAAGAGAGCGGGATAGGTAGTCGCAGTCCAGGAGAATGTATCTACCCCGTGGGTCAATAAATGAAGACTTAACCCGTAACGGACAGGTTTTTTTAATCAGTATCGCAACCCCAGCTTTACCGGAGGGGTCGGAAGCCATAAAGGAAACCAGAAAATGCTTGGCGGCAAATTTCTGGTTTGAAAATGGGCGAAAATGAGTCTCCTGGACTAGGACCATGTCTGCGTTGGAGGATTTGAACTCCTTCAAAGCTAACCAGCGCTTATGAATAGAGTTCAGTCCCTTAACGTTATAAGTAAGTACCCTCAAAGCCATCGTGTACAAAATAATTTTAGCTCAAAGTATCCATAGTAAACATACATTGACCAGATAAAACCATACAAACCAAGACAATGCTGGGTTCCGTGGTGTATCCTAGAAGTGGAATACATGTAGTAGCATATAATAACAATAATGCATCTAAAGAGTGAAACAGAAAATAACCATAATGAGCAAAAAATGGAAGAAAGGCCAAAAAAAAGGCCCAAAAAAAAAACATAAATTGTAGAAAAAAAGCCTGGGGGGCAAAAACCACCCAGGAGTCCACAGCCATAGCTGTGGAACAAAAGGAGGCACAGCACATGAAAGTTCTCTTCAAGGAGGAAGCATGGGAAACAGGTTATGCTGGGGAGTAGAGAAGGACTTCTGCGATTTCTGGCGGACAGAGGTCCAAATCCTGCCTGGAATGGGTAAAGGCCTGGGTGTCGCCGGGAGCGGGGTGGGATCTTCGTCTGGTAACGGTGGTAGACCCAGGTTGCGGATGAATGCTTCACTTTCCTGGAGGTCCCTCATGGAATATTGAATCCCATCTTTAGTGGCCGAGAGACGAAAGGGGAAACCCCAGCGATACGGGAACTGGTGATTCTGCAGATGTGTAGTTACAGGGTGGAAGCTGCGACGTTTAGCGAAGGTGATTGGGGATAGGTCACTGAAAATTTGAATCTTGGCTCCCTTAAATTCCAAACGAGATTTGTTGCGGGTGGCCATGGTCAAAGCTTCTTTGCTATCGTAGTAGTGGAAACGTACTATGATGTCCCGCGGGTTGGCTCCAGCAGGGGGTTTTGGGGCCAAGGATCTGTGTGCTCTATCCAGTCTCCAATCTATATCTGGGATTCGAGGAGCGACAACATTAAAGAGGCTGAGTAGGTACGGTTTGATCTCTCCCTCGCTGACGGCCTCAGGAACCCCTCTGATGCGTAGGTTTTGGCGGCGTTCCCTGTTCTCCAGGTCTTCCTGTTGGGACTGGAGCTGAGAAACAGATTGCTTCAAACCGGCGTTATCTTCTTCTAAAACGTGCACGTACTGTATCAAGTCATCAAATTTAGTTTCCAGGACATCAGTCCGTTCGCCAATTTGAGCAAGCCCCCCCCCCCCCGTAATTCATGGGCCAGTTTGCCCATTTCTTTAGAAACATTACTTGTCAGGTCTTGCAGGAGAACTCGCAGTTTGTCATCGAGCACTTCTACTGTCACGGGGGTAGACATTGTGTCTGAGTAGGTGCCCGGCAGGGTATGTGGAATATCTTGAACTGCCGATTGGGAGGCAACCTGCGCATACGTGGAAGAGCCCGGAGATGGGGATGGGGATGCAGACCTACTCAGAAAGCGGTCTAGGGTTTGCGAGGGCCGTAATTCCGGAGATAGAGACTGAGGAAGGTGTTTTGGCCCGTATTTCACCATGAGGCGTTGGGACTAGGTATGTAGGTAGGTTATATGCAATGGCTCCCATGAGGAGATGGCGACTGTGCATTATAGGGGAGCATAGGAAGGTGGCAAAGGTCAACGTAGAGTGATTACATGTCTGTCAACCGTGGAAACCCGGGATGTGACCCCGAGATGGAATGTTGCAGGATATAGATCACAGGCCTGCAAGGGGGGGTGGTAATTAGACAGCAGCGACACCAAACAAGTGGGGGACCTCAGCATATGCAGCTACACCAGTTAGCAGAGTGGACAAGGGAGAAACCAGGTTGGAGAAAGGCCAGATGAAGTTCTCAGGGGACAAAGGAAGGGGTTGGGTGGTCCAAGATGGCCGCCGGCTGGGCCAAGGTCACAGTCTCAGGGGATGAAGGCACTGAAGGGGTGGGTGAGCAGCCTTCCTGGGGTGGTCAGACTCCGCTGTGGCAGGAGTGAGTGCCTTCACCCAGGGGAAAGGTAAGTTTGGGGCTGGAGGGAGTCAAGTAGAAGATCCTCCGGGTGTAGCAAGATGGCCGCCGGAGCTCACCTCAAAGTCTGGGGTGCTGGTGTCCTCTCAGGCTTCCGGGAATCGGTCGCTGGCTCCTTGTCACAGGCGGGGGATGTCCTGTATGGCTTGCGGTGGCGGATGCTTGCGGGAGTAGCCGTATATACGCTGGTCGGAAGGCCTGGAGAGCGGAGTAGGCCGCAAGATGGCGGCACCCGGCCTAGTGTGCTGCTCGCAGCCGCGAGCCGGATCGCGGCGTCGAGACCGGCCAAAAACGGCCCCAACACAGAGCCAAAGTATCCCGCGGTACAGATGGGTGCTGTAGCAGGTTTAAAAGTGCGTCCCGAGGGAGGATGGATGTGGATGGCGAGAGGCACCAGCGGAGCTCCTCTCGAACACGTCCGGCCTCTTCAGCTTCTGGCCACGCCCCCCACAATCCATTGTTGACTCCCGTAGGTTCCGTGGGCGCATACAGTACCTGGTGCATTGGAAGGGGTACGGTCCGGAGGAACGCTCCTGGGTTTCATCCTCGGATGTACATGCCCCTGTCCTTCTCCAGGAGTTCCATAGACGTTTTCCCCTCAAGCCCGGTGGCCCTCCGAGGGAGAGGGGTCTGTGAGGAGGGGGTACTGTCAGGGCTGGCTTAGCCCTTCCTTCTCTGGGCATGCTGCTCAGCTGTCAGCTAATTGCCAGCTCTCATCTCTCTCCACAGTTACCCAGCTGTTCCTGATCTTGCTCGTCTGACCTGCCTACTTAAAGCTGTCCAGCTCACTTCTTCTCTGCCTTCACCTTGGTCACATCACAAGAAACCATCTCCTGCTTAAAGACTGGCTTGCTGACATTCCTTCTGGCTCCTTATTCTATTTGCTGTTGCTCCACTTGGATCCCTGACTTCTGGCCTGGCTGATTACCCGATCAAGTTATTGAACTCTGGACCGGCTGACTACTCGACCTGGTTACTGGACTCTGGCTTGCTTTGATTACGCTTCCTCTATTTACCTTTTTTACTTTTAATTAATAAACAAGTGTAATTTAATTTTGCTTTTGTCTCGGTCTGATTCATGGTTTCTGACACTATTGGATAAGCACCTGAATGACCACAACATACAGGGTTATACCCATGTAGATCTGACATAAAATCACACACATGTTGGACTTGATGGACTTGTGTCTTTTTTCAGCTTCACCTACTATGTAACTATGTAAGATAATAAAGTATAAATGAGGCAAGATTATTACTGTATAAGCAAACTGACTGACTAAGGGTTCAAGTATTCGTTGATATGCAATATTTCCATAGCTAAAAAAATATATCTTTATCTTTTTTTTTTCACACTCTACTACTTCTGATCACACATCTGATTTAGAAAACTAAGGAAAACTGTGTTTTGAGTACAAGATGTCATTTTGGCATTTAAAAAATCTTTTGATTGCCGCTCTACAGTATTCTCGCCTGTCTCTAATTTGTAGACAGGCCATGCTCATTTTTTAAACTTTTTTTTTCAGCACTCCCATTCATCAAATCAGGACACATTCAGCATTGGTGTTAATTAGCTGCTTGCGTTCTTCATGCACAGCAGCTTGTGATACAGGGAGTGTCATTAGGAAGACTTCAGGAGGATTTATCTGCAGCATGCATAATAATCGCTTTCAACATTGCATCTGTGACTTTTCCCTATCTTGTTTTCCTGCAAAACATCTGCCAGGTCTGAGGTGACATACAATACATTTTTGGCAGCCAGTCTGTGCCAGATGTCTGAGACCTGATTAAGTAGAAGCAGGCTTTGCATGTGATTTTATAAAGAAGTCATACATGTTTACTGACTTTAAAAAAAATGTACCAATAGGAATTCATCATTATACATGCTATTTTGCTAAGCCCACAATTATTATTTCAGTTATGCATTGCTTCTGATATTTATTCTGAAAATACAGCTTTATACAGCTGCAAGGCATTTGCAGTTTGCTTGACTACAGCTTTCAAATGAAGTGCCTAATTAATTGGAATGTAAAATGAAGGATATAGTTTATGTCCCTGAATGCAGAAAACTGAAGTAATGTTATCACAAAAGAAGCAAAGTTATTTCACGGTCTATAAAAGTCTTTAAAGGAAGCCATTGCCTAAATTTTAAGCATAATTACATGATAGGAAGTAGTAAAAATGTAAATACCTAAGCCTCAAGAACAGATTGATGCAAGAAAACCATATTTACTGAGGATCCATGCACTAAACGATACTTTACATATTCTGTAGAATTTCTGACTAAAGTTACTGACTGACATTAGATCAGTGTAAAGTAACTGACTAAATTATTGAGGCCTAATTTATGACTCGAATAATGAAATTTTAATTTTAAAGCAGTATAGCCAAAGCTCATTTGACTGTACTTCTCCTGTGGATCACATGAGTGAACTTTGTTCTGACACACAGAGAGCAAGGACCCTTGCTCTCTTTGTGGACACAGTGGTCTCTCTACAGAGGTCCGACTCCCCCTGCTGAGGCAAACTTACGATTCTCCATTCAGCAAAACACATGCTGGGGATTAGAGAGCTGTGCCTCAGCAGGGGGTTTGTCAGACCTCTGCAAAGAGACCACAACTTGCCCTCAGAGAGCAAGGCCCCTTCTCTGCAAATACCCTTTTGTTTTCCTGCAACTGAAATTTTGGATTTTGCCGATTCAAACTGAAAGCTCAGTTTTTTTAATATATGCAAACGGGGTGAGCTTTTATTACCAGGCTCCCAGTAGACTACAGCCACCAGTACCTTGAGGCTTATGCAAATGGCCACCTGTAGTTGTACAGCCAAAATGTGGGTGTATTGTCTCCCCCATGAGCCACAGATGCTACGTACAGCCACTCCATGGACATCAATGTCTGTATGTGAATATACACCAGTAATTGCATTCTGAATGACAGTCTGGACAGAATTAGTAGAGTTATGTTAACCCCTAGAGCAAGGGTCTCCAAGCTTTCTAAACAAAGGACAGTTTGCTGTCCTTCAGAGTTTAGGGGGGCCAGTGGGAGTAGAAAATGCCCCAGCGTCAGATGCCCCATAATTTGGTTTCAGTGGGAGCAATAGTGCTTCATTGTTGGTATCAGTGGAAGAAATAGTGGCATAATGTTGGTATCAGTGGGAGGAATAGTGCCCCATCATTTGTGTCAGTGAGAGAAATGGTGACCCATTATTAGTGTCAGTTGTGGATGGAATGGTGCTCCAAGGGCCAGATAGAGGCAAGCAAAGGGCCACAGTTTGGAGAGCACTGCCCTAGGAATGGAGATCAGCTGAGGAATGTGTAGAAAGGATATATTGACTGAAAATAGTTAGCATGAAAAAGAAAATAGTGCATCAGTCACCAAAAAGCATGGAATGATAAAATATAAAAGCTTTACAAAGGGTCATATGACTTAAGGCTGAACTCAGGGAAACCTTAAAAGTCTCTCTTGCAGTGGGGCTACCCCTGCAATGCAAGAGTTAAATGCTTTGTTTAGGTCTAGGGGATATAAAAGCAATTTAACATACCTAATACTCTGCTCCACTGGCAGACTGCGCTCCCCCATGCTCTGGAGGTAGACTGTTGAGTCCTCATTTCCAATGCAGGGCTATGGACCCTGCCTTGATTATGTTAGAGGACAGGGAGAGAGGAGGCTGCTGGGACCAGTCTAGAAGCCTTCTGCAGTGGAGGATTGGGTATGTAAATCTATTTTTCCTGGCCCCCTAGACCTAAACGAGCAGTTAACGTTTACACTGTGGGCACAGTCCCACTGCAGGTTGAGAATTTTCAATTTTCTTGGAGTTCAGCTTTAATGCATATAGTATGCACTAATTATAAATTACTCCTTATAAGTAAAGTGTGCAGGAAATATGCATGGGACCCAGTAGCATTTTTTCTCTCTAGTGAGCACAAACCTCTCTGCTCATCCATGAAAGGAACACTGATAAAAAGCAAACTGCCTGCTCTTCAGAGCACTGCGATGCAATGCTTCCTCCATTCTGTGACTTATCAGGTTCATCTGCCCAAGTGTAATATTGACCCGCACTTCACCCCTGTAAATCTGGAGGACTGACTGAAAGCAATAGTTAATATCTCCAGAACATGACCGGGACCATTGAACTACAAGTGACCTCCTCCCATTATCCAGCGCCGGCAAATCAGACAGAACCTGTGTAATATTGTTATCCTACTGCAAGGGAAACAGCTGTGGAACATTTGTTAATATGTAGTGTATTAAAGCGTGCACTCAGCGGTGCTGACAATGCAATACTAAAAATATCATATCTGGAGGAAGAAGGCCAATGCTTTGTATCTTCAATTGATATTAAAAAAAAATTTGTGAGAGACAGGCGAAAAATACTATTCCATTTGACAGTTCATGGTATAGTAAGGTATAATATTCTGTAGTACATTCATACATTTTCCATCCAGTCCTTCAATTCAAGCAAATAACAGGTATCATCTTTTCACCACTTTAATTCTGCATCAGGATTCATAAATAATTCAGGCACAACAAGTTGCAATGTAAGTGTTTGATCAACCGTTCTTTAAACTTTTGAAGGAAAAGTTCTTGGCAATCGTATTGTCACAGACCTCTACTTGAAGCCCATCAACTCCTACCATTCTCAAGTCATCCTCAAGCATTGTCAGATAAATCTATGCTGCATTTGTGTGTGCAGAGTCAGTAGGCCTAATACTTCAAATTGAATGGTATTTCTGATATAATTATTACTTTACCTTTACATGTTTGAAGATCAGTAGAGGAAAAAAAAAGTATGAGGTAAGAGTTATTGAGTTTACCTTTCATTTTAAAGTTTAATGGTGGCCATACATGCTTCAATATATGATTGATTTCGCTTCCAATAGGTCACCTCTGATTGTAATAATCAGTCTCTAGTAGACAATCCATTTGATCAATATGCCACACAGAGAAGTGGATTTTGATTTGTAGTTAAGATATAATTGTGACTTATGATTGTAAGTTATGAATTGTATCTTGGTTTCCACCATGTAATCTCATAATCATTCGTATACACCAACATAATGAAGCATTTGTGCCAATGTTCTAGTTTGAAAACAGCTCTAAAATATGAAACATTATGAGAGTGATGTAAATACTGTAGAGATAAGGGGGGGATAGTGACAATTAGCCACAATCAGCACTGCACAAAGGGGAGGAGAGGGAAATGCGGCAATACAGGAAGGAGAAAATGTAGGATGATGCCAGTGAAAGATTGTTTCAGATTTGGGCCAAAAGCACATTCAAATCTGGTGCACCCCCACCACCATGCCACAAATTGACAAATTTGTGTGTGTCATCTATAATAATGTGTCAAAGGAAGATATAGAAATTAGCATTTTTTAGTGTGCTACAATCTTTGTTAATCCACCCAGAGTTTGATGCTCCAACCCTACAGTTCAGGACAGGGACCATTTGAAGACAACCCACTGAGGGGATTAACTATATAATAGCACACAGAGGTGGGCAACACCTGATTGTTTGCCATCTTTGAAAATGGCCGATGCGCTGGAAGGACGTGAGTTACGTCGTTCGCGCATGCGCAATAATAAAATCTCGCTCAGTAAGGAGGAATCCTCTCTAAAAACACGCCCGCAGCCCGGCGGTGACGTTGGACGCTGCCGGGCTGGAGCCACGAGTTTAAAACACCTTCTCTGCCATTGCCCATTTGGGAATTGACAGAGAAGGACCTTTTTGACGCTCTGGTGCAACCTGGATGGAATGTCACAACTTTTCTTATCTTCTCCTGGGAAAGGTAAAGTTCGGAACCCTATTTAAAATACTCTATGGGCTACTTTTTGTATGTGAGCCCTTTGGGACACGGAAAGGCTGCCTAGCATTCGCTGGGGAACTTTCTTCTGGTCCGTATTAAACAGACAGCAAATCATATATAAAAAAAGAAAAAAAAATGCTCTTTGCTCTTAACCCTTACAGGCCTATTCTTTATTTAAAGGACCCAACTCCAAATACCATCTGACAATACTCCGGTCACTTCGAGGTATATTGTCCTCTACACCTCAAAATTGGCTCAAAAATATTTACATCTTTGACACCTTTCAGGTATGTCCCTATGTGACCAATATCTGCCTCTCTTTTTCTGGCCTAAACTTATATATTTGTGTTCACTCTACTATATATCTCGTGCCTCTGCAGACTGCCGGGGAACATCGGGGCTCCTCATTGGCACATTTATCCATTAATGTTTGGCTTTCTCCACACATTAACCACTTCAGCTCCGGACCAATAAACACCTTAAGGACCAGAGGTCTTTTTGCAATTTCGCACTGCGCTGCTTTAACTGGTAATTGCGCGGTCATGCAATATTGCATCCAAACGAAATTTGCGTCCTTTTCTTCCCACAAATAGAGCTTTCTTTTGATGGTATTTGATTGCCTCTGCGATTTTTTTTTTTTTGCGATATAAATGGAAAAAGAGCGAAAATTTTGAAAAAAAAAGATATTTTCTTCTTTTTGTTATAAGAAAAATCGAATAAACTAAATTTTAGTCATACATTGAGGGCAAAATTTACTCAGCCACATGTCTTTAGTAAAAAAAATGTCAATAAGCGTATATTTTTTGGTTTGCGCAAAAGTTATAGCGTCTACAAACTAGAGTACATTTTCTGGAATTTACACAGCTTTTAATTTATGACTGCCGATCTCATTTCTTGAGGTGCTAAAATGGCAGGGCAGTACAAATCCCCCCCAAATGACCCCATTTTGGAAAGTAGACACCCCAAGGAAATTGCTGATGGGTATGTTGAGCCCATTGAATATTTATTTTTTTTGTCCTAAGGGATTGAATAATGACAAAAAAAAAAAAAAAATTTTTTTTACAAAAAGTTGTCACTAAATGATATATTGCTCACACATGCCATGGTTATATGTGGAATTGCACCCCAAAATATATTCCGCTACTTCTCCCGAGTATGGGGATACCACATGTGTGGGACTTTTTGGGAGTCTAGTCGCGCACGGCACCCCGAAAACCAATCACCACCTTCAGGATTTCTAAGGGTGCAAATTTTTGATTTAACTCCTCACTACCTATCACAGTTTCGAAGGCCATAAAATGCCAAAATAGCACAAAACCCCCCAAAATGACCCCATTTTGGAAAGTAGACACCCCAAGCTATTTACTGAGAGGCATGTTGAGTCCATGGAATATTTTATATTTTGCCACAAGTTGCGGGAATATTACAAACTTTTTTTTTTTTGCACCAAGTTGTCACTAAATGATATATTGCTCACACATGCTATGGGCATATGTGAAATGACACCCCAAAATACATTCTGCTGCTTCTCCCGAGTACGGGGATACCACATGTGTGGGACTTTTTGGGAGTCTAGTCGCGCACAGCACCCCGAAAACCAATCACCACCTTCAGGATTTCTAAGGGTGCAAATTTTTGATTTAACTCCTCACTACCTATCACAGTTTCGAAGGCCATAAAATGCCAAAATAGCACAAAACCCCCCCAAATGACCCCATTTTGGAAAGTAGACACCCCAAGCTATTTACTGAGAGGCATGTTGAGTCCATGGAATATTTTATATTTTGCCAAAAGTTGCGGGAATATTACAAACTTTTTTTTTTTGCACAAAGTTGTCACTAAATGATATATTGCTCACACATGCTATGGGCAGAAGTCAAATTACACCCCAAAATAAATTCTGCTGCTTCTCCCGAGTACGGGGATACCACATGTGGGGGACTTTTTGGGAGCCTAGCCACGTACGGGACCCCGAAAACCAAGCACTGCCTTCCGGATTTGAATATAAAATGCTATAAAAAACAAACTAACCAGAGTCACCCGTAACACTTATACGGTGATCAGTGGTGAAAGGGTTAACTAGGGGCAATCAGGGGGTTCAAATTTTTATTAGGTAGTATATGGGGGTCCCTGGCGCTATATAAAAACCTGACGGGGAACCTAAATAACTAACTGGCTAACCAGCATCACCAGTGACACTTATACTGTGATCGCTGGTGAAAGGGGGTGAAAGGGTTAACTAGCAGCAATCAGGGGGTTAAAACCATTATTGGGTAGTATATCGGGGTACCTAGCGCTATAAAAACCTGGCGGTGAACCTAAAAAAATAACTAGCTACCTAGCGACACTAGCGACACTGATGCAGCGTTCAGAAAAATTATCGCTTAGTGACACTGGCAAAAGGGGGTGAAAGGGTTAACTAGCGGAAATCAGGGGGTTAAAACCATTATTGGGTAGTATATCGGGGTACCTAGCGCTATAAAAACCTGGCGGTGAACCTAAAAAAATAACTAGCTACCTAGCGACTGTAGCGACACTAATGCAGCGATCAGAAAAACGATCGCTTAGTGACACTGGCAAAAGGGGGGTGAAAGGGTTAACTAGCGGCAATCAGGGGGTTAAAACCATTATTGGGTAGTATATCGGGGTACCTAGCGATATAAAAACCTGGCGGTGAACCTAAAAAAATAACTAGCTACCTAGCGACACATGCAGCGATCAGAAAAATGATCGCTTAGTGACACTGGCAAAAGGGGGTGAAAGGGTTAACTAGCGGCAATCAGGGGGTTAAAACCATTATTAGGTAGTATATCGGGGTACCTAGCGCTATAAAAACCTGGCGGTGAACCTAAAAAAATAACTAGCTACCTAGCGACTGTAGCGACACTAATGCAGCGATCAGAAAAACGATCGCTTAGTGACACTGGCAAAAGGGGGTGAAAGGGTTAACTAGCGGCAATCAGGGGGTTAAAACCATTATTGGGTAGTATATCGGGGTACCTAGCGATATAAAAACCTGGCGGTGAACCTAAAAAAATAACTAGCTACCTAGCGACACTAGCGACACATGCAGCGATCAGAAAAATGATCGCTTAGTGACACTGGCAAAAGGGGGTGAAAGGGTTAACTCTAGGGGCAATCAGGGGGTTAAATCTTTATTGGGGGGTGATAGGGGGCTACCCTGGACCTAACACTAACTGTCCTGACAGTTTTTACTGTCACAACTGACACTGAATGCATTGATCAGTAAAGAAATGATCAATGCAATCAGTGACACTGTGACTGGGGGGGAGGGGGGGCGGGGGGCGATCGGGGGGGGGGTTTGTGTGCCTGTGTGTACCTACATGTCAGTGTAGTGTTGGTGCACACTTACTATTAGTCTTCTCCTCGTAGTCCGGTCAAAAAGACCGCCCCGAGGAGAATGACATCACTTCCTCCTTCCTGTGTAAACAATACACAGGGGAGGAAGCTTCTCATTGGCCAGGAGCGATCCAGAGGGGGTGGCCGAAAACCAACGGCCATCCCCTCATCACGGAGCGCTCCTGGACCGAATCGGACCGCTGTAAACAGCGGGAGGGGGTCCGATCGGACCCCCCACCCGCTGGAAGGCAATCACGTAGATGTACGTGATTGTGCCTGCCTGTGCCATTGTGCTGACGTACAATGGCAATACGGCGGTCCTGAAGTGGTTAAAGTCGATTTGATCAATCTTTTGTTAAGCATGAATGTAGGACCCACTGGGTAAGGCGGCCATTTTGTGAGTTTAATTAAACCTCAATTGGATTGTTTTGAATTGTTTTGTTTTGTTTATTGCCGGATCAATAGATTATATCTCAATATATTAACATGTATTTGTTATGTATTACTTTACAATATATGTCCTTGTACTGATAACCTAATTAATAAGGAGTATATCTGCCTTGATCAACTAAGGCTGGTCAGAGCAGATATTTAACTCAACACAGAAATGTTTGCTTTAAATCTTTCAGATGTATTTAGTAAAAAAAAATTTTTATTACTTTCTTTTTTCAGTTTCTCTTTGTAACTGTATACGCTGCAACATCCTGAAGAAGCTCAGGAGAGCGAAACATGTAGAGAAAAATGCAGCATATTTAATGTACAAGCTCGGTAACATGTATAGTTATCTTTGATTCTGTACCATCTCTTGTACTTTAGTAGTTGTTACATATAGCTATACTTTTCCTTTTCGGAAATGTTTTATGTATTTGTATTCTTAATAAAATTATATTGATTTTACTTTTGGCATGTGAATACCTTGCCTTCATATTTGGTACCGTCTTAAACGTCCCGGGGGTTGGTTACCCTCTAGCCCCTTGTTTTTCCCTTCCCTGTATCTTTAAAATTTATATTCTGGGATGTGGTACCACTTTACTTTTTGATCAACTTCATCTATTTAAATCTTTTGTTTATATAATGTTATGGCAAGCAAGGTAAAAAGTCTGCCGCTGACATGAAAGTCTTTAACTAATGCAATGCCCCACCGAAGCCAACTTGCTTTCAAAAGAGAAAAGGAGGCCAAAGTTAAAGATGCAAACTACCTGACCTCCCAGATTAAACACAAATTTAAAAACCCCAGAATTTATCAACCTCCTAACGCATTGTAGGAGGGAGCCTGGGACACAGTTTGCCCAAACCATGCAAGGGACAATTTCAAATCAGACTATAATGACCTTATTACAAAGAGTGCCACAGTGCTCAATGCCTTTCCTAATCATATAAATCAGATTGGCAACATGACACCATCTGAGGTCATTACTTCCATTGTGGATAACTAAAATCACAGTACCTGAAGCAAATCTACCCAAAAGAGAACATTTGGAAAAGAACAGGAGTCAAGCACATTCCCCTGGTACCTCATCAGCAGATCCTGTTTACCTCAACTGGTATGCTTAGATTACTTCTATAGTATCTGCATTTGACGCAACTATAGGTCCAGTGATTAAAATTATTTCTGACGATTCAGGTGAGAACAAAATGGAGACCTAAACAGAAATGTGAGAATTCCCACTGTCCCAAACAGTATATTTTATATTCATTAAAACCCATATTAGATGCATCAGTGGTCGTACCTATGCGTAATTAATACATACAGACGTTAGCTACTGGACAATCCAGTGAAGTTAGGCATAAAATGAAAATTCTGAGATTCATTTACCTCACAGTGCTATGGCCATGAAGATGGGAAAAATTTTCAATAATGTAAAGTCATGTAGAAAAATCTGCTTTGGTCCAGGAGGCCAGCCTAGATTCCACAGATCGTTCACCTTGGAAATAATCCAATCTCATATCCACAAAATCCCTCAGCATCAGGGTAAAGTTCAAACATAGTTACTGTTAGGGTCTTCAGGTAGTGAGTCTGACTTGGTGGAAGGGGACCTCTCTTACGGCTCTGGGTCTAGTCTCTCTGGAATGGAAACAGGGAGACCGGAGCGCAGCGGGGTAGGAGGATCCAGCCAGGTGCAGCAGCAGATGCTAGGTAGATGAGGATCCTCTGGTGCAGGAGCTCTCTGTAGCAAGAAGGCAGCTGGTGGAGAAGGCCACGGACCGTGGGACCAGGATGTGTGGACCTCTGGATGAGGAGGTAGCAGACACAGAAGCAAGCAGGAGCCAGCAGAAGAATCAGGTAACAAGCAGAGGTTCGGCAACAGGAATCAGTCCAAGAAGGGTCAAACAAGCCGGGGTCGGAGCAGGAGAGATCAGCAGAGTCAGACGGAGCCGGGTCAGGTATCAGATAGGGTTCAGGCAGAATAGCAGGTCACTTCGGGTACAAGCTGCAGACGAAACAGCACAGAACCCCCGCAGCTGTGCCTTTAAAAAGGGCCACTGGCGCCAATCGTACTAACGCTCGCCCGTGCGTGCGTGTACCGCGCGCACATACGAACGACGTGCACCCGCGCGCGTCTGAAGACGCTCGTGCCCACGACGACCCGCGGCACGAACGCGCGTGCGCGTACGGAGAGCCGATCGCACGGAACGGGCGGATTCCTGACAGTTACATAGTAGGCAAGGTTGAAAAAAGACACAAGTCCAGCCCATGTGTGTGATTATATGTCAGTTTTACATTGTATATCCTCGTATGTTGTGGTCGCTCAGGTGCTTATCTAATAGTTTCTTGAAACTATCGATGCTCCACCACCTATGGAAGGGAATTCCCCATCCTTGTCACTCTTACAGTAAAGAACCCTCTGTGTAGTTTAAGGTTAAACCTCTTTTCTTCAAATTTTAATGAGTTGGCACGAGTCTTGTTAAACTCCCTTCTGTAAAAAAGTTTTATCCCTATTGTGGGGTCACCAGTATGGTATTTGTATATTGAAATCATATCCCCTCTCAAGCGTCTCTTCTCCAGGGAGAATAAGCTCAGGGCTCACAACCTTTCCTTATAACTAATATCCTCCAGACCCTTTATTAGCTTTTTTGCCCTTCAATGTACTTGCTCCATTTCCAGTACATCCTTCCGGAGGACCAGTACCCAGAACTGGACAGCATACTCCAGGTGTGGCCTGACCAGAGTCTTGTAGAGTGAGAGAATTATCGTTTTATCTTTGGAGTTGATCCCCTTTTTAATGCATGCCAATATTCTGTTTGCTTTGTTAGCAGCAGCTTGGCATTGCATGCCATTGCTGAGCCTATCATCTACTAGGACCCCCAGGTCCTTTTCCATCCTAGATTCCCCCAGAGGTTCTCCCCCCAGTGTATAGATTACATTCATATTTTTACCACCCAAATGCACTATTTTACATTTTTCTACATTGAACCTCATTTGCCACGTTGCCCACCCACTAATTTTTTCAGATCTTTTTGCAAGGTTTCCACATCCTGCGGAGAAGTTATTGCCCTGCTTAGCTTAGTATTGTCTGCAAATACAGAGATTGAACTGTTTACCCCATCCTCCAGGTCGTTTATGAACAAATTAAATAGGGTTGGTCCCAGCACAGAACCCTGGGGACCCCACTACCCACCTCTGACCATTCCTAGTACTCCCCATTTATCCCCACCCTCTGAACTCGCCCTTGTAGCCAGTTTTCAATCCATGTAACTGGTCCATGTCAACAAACCTTTTTTTTGCAAAATCCAGATACACCACCAATTACTTGACTGAGTCCCCTAAATACCTTTGGGTGCAAGTCATCTGGTCCCAGTGATTTATTAATGTTAAGTTTCCAAAGTCTAATTTTAACTCTGTCCTCTGTTAACCATGGAGGTGCTTCCTGTGATGTGTCATGAGGATAAACACTGCAGTTTTGGTTACTGAAGCCCCCCGATTCCCTCGTGAAGACTGAGGAGAAGAATAAATTCAATACCTTCGCCATCTCCCCATCCTATGTAACCAGATGTCCTTCCTCATTCTTTATGGGGCCAATATGGTCTGTCCTCCCTTTTTTACTTTTTTACTGTTTACATACTTAAAGAATTTCTTGGGACTTTTTTTTGCTCTCCTCCAATTGTGTCTTTCATGTTCTATCTTAGCCGTCCTTATTGCACCCTTACATTTCTTGTTGCATTCTTTATAAAGTCTGAATGCTGATGATGATCCCTCAACCTTGTATTTTTTGAAGGCCTTCTCCTTTGCTTTTATATGCATTTTTACATTGGAGTTAAGCCATCCAGGACTTTTGTTGTTTTCAATTTATTACCCAATGGGATGCATTGGCTAATGCCCTTATTTAATATGCTCTTAAAGCAACCCATCTCTTCTCCATGTTCTTTGTTTCTAATCAGTAGATCCAGTAACGCTTTATTTCTTAACATAGAGCTGGGTACTGCCTCAACCTGCCAATATGTTTGACCATTCTAATTCTCCAACAAAGGTAAAAAAACTGAAAAATTTCCAGCATAGACAGTTGCCCCCAGCTACATCACCAACCTCATCTGCAGATATTGCCCAAATTGTTCTCTAACTCCATTGTTACCTCCTCCCATGCTTGCTCTCAGGGCTTCTCCAGAGCCTTTGCCATCCTCTGGAACTCCCTGCCGCAGTATGTCCAGTCAGCTCCTATCCTGTCTACCTTTAGGCAATGCTTGAAAACTAATTAATTCAGTGAAGCCTACCCCACCTACACCTTAGAACTGTACTTGATTAACCTCCGTCAGATCATCCCTTGCAGCTATTACCTTTTGTACCACCGCCCCCTCTCTTTAGATTGTAAGCTCCACAATCAGGGCCTTCCTATCCATTCTGTATTGAACTGTATTGTAATTGTGCTGTCCCCTTTATATTGTAAAGAGCTGCGTAAACTGATGACCCTATATAAATCCTGTATAAGAATAAAAATAATAATAGTAGCGCAGAAGAGATTCTGATCTGGGTTCTCCTTGTACCACCCTTTCTAGAAAATGACTGAACATTTTAAAATATTAAAAAGATGTTGAGTATTCCATGAAGAGGCACACATCAACATATACTGTACAAATACTGACATTCTGGATGGACCAGCAGAAGGTGAAAATCTGATTTGATATCAGTGAAGGGCACCTGGACCAGCAGCCCTGACCAACTACAAAGTTTTGTCAAAGATGTATATTGACTGATGCACCACTGGGGTTGGAAAGATGATGGTTTAGACAGAATTTTTCTTTATCTTTTTTTCCGGGATAATACCTAATGGGGAAGTTCTTAAATGAATGGTAAGAGGAGAAGAAAATGTTCCTGCAATATGGACTTTTCCAGCTTCTTTACCTTTTTCAGCTACAATGGGTTCCAGTTGTTCATTTTAGGTTGTATTCCATGAATGGTTATTCTGATGGGTTAAAAGGGAACCATATACTGATCTTTAAAGCATCCCTCAGGGTGCTCATTTAAAAAGATATTGGTCTAGCCATAGATCCATCCTTCCCATGTTCACTGGAGTTCTCTGCTTTAAGAAGGTCACTTTTTGAGGCCATTTGAGAGCAGTCTGTTCTTTTTTAAACAAATGGCTAAGTAAACCCCTATAGATGGAGCTTTCATGTTTAAATTTACACGTATCACCTAAAATTTACATGTACCACTTTGAAACCTCTTTTATGTAGTGTCACCACTCCAGCAGTGTCAGAGCTGGGCTCAGCCCTTCCTTCTCTGAGCTGGCCACTCAGCTGTTGGCTAATTGCCAGCTCCCAACTCTCTCCACAGTTACTCAGTTGTTGATGATCCTGCTCATCAGATCTGCCTACTTAAGCCATCCAGTCCAGAAGAGCTTTGCCTTCACCTTGGTCACATCACAATAATCTCCCGTGTTCCTGTTTAAAGACTGGCTTTTCTGACATCCCTTCTGGCTCCAGATCTTGCTTGCTGTTCCACTACATTGATCCCTGACTTCTGGCTTGGCTGACTATCTGTTCCGGCTACTGAACTTTGGCTGTGTTTTGACTATGTTTGTTCTTTTTACTTTTATTATTAAACAAGTGTGATTTCATGGTTTCTGACAAGCAGAAACATCAGCTGTGAACTGAAATGAGGAAGGTCTATGCGGACACATAACGGTGACTGCAAGCTTCCATCCTGACAATTGAATCATAGCTCCTTTTGTAACAACATTTTTTATCTGAACTTTACATTATATTTGTACCGCTGTACACTTTGTAAGCACCCAAGTTGAATTTAGATAGCAAAATAGAGATGTACTCAAATCTGCAAAACAGAATGCTAGCATGGGAACAAAAACCCTACAGCCAGTTGCCAAATTTTCTTGGAAGCTGATTGCTTATTTCGGGTATGGTTGCACGTCAGTACACCTGGACTTATCAATAGCATTTGTTTAGCGAAAGCAAGTCAACAATTTCATGTTTGCATATTTTATCGATAATTTCTGGTGAGATATGGAATCCCAAAAGAAGAAATTGGCATCAGGCCTGCCTTCATTTGTAATGAACACTCCTAATGACGACATATCTATTGTTTAGCTATGAGCTAGGTCAGCAAGATGAGCAAGAGTGGCATGATCATCCTTGGTAGTCATTCTGACGGTATTCAGCAGGGATTCGTGGTTTTGAAAGATCTGGCAACCGAACCAGGCCTGCACCAGGGAAATGTGTTGTCAGTTTGTACTGAAGATTGTGTGTCTATGGCAGGAGGTGTTCTGCTGGAAAAGATGAAGCGGGGTCCCCACTGTCAAAATACTAGAGCACAGAGTGGAGGATTCCCCAATCCATCTCACATATGTAGATGGGCGAATCTGTTCAGTTTCTTTTTTTTTTTAGCAGCCCACAGACTGATTGAAAAAAATTGTCTATGGCCAGCTATTAAGCCAGCATGGAACAGTTGCAGTGTCACACATAGATGAGTATGCATGTTTTTCTATACCCCAACATTTCCTTTAATGCAGGTTTTATACTTAAAGCACAGCACATTTTCTAAATCACAGCAAAATATGTCAACATTCTAAAATGAAAATAAAATAAAAATCTTCACAATCATTCCAATTTCTTCCGCAAATATTTCTCTGTTTTTCACAAAATATGTCTATATATGGCAATCTCTTTAGTTAAGGTGCTCAGACACCCCCTCCCTTTTCCCGTATATTAAACTCTCAACACATCTAATGAAACATCACAGGTTCTGTAAGTTCTCAGCAGATAACTGAATATATCTAGAAAATAAGAATGATGAAACGTTCTATGCTGCACATATATCTGTTAAAACTAGGACAAGCATTGTCAAACTAAAAACTTTAAAAATAGCTCTTTTATTATGCGTGCACAGAGAAATACTGTGGGTTCAGTCAAGAGCTTTGGTATACTTTACATTCATTCCAATCCAGTGTGAGTTGTAAGGAATCAGTGTTTTTTGGAGCAGGCATCTTGGTGTTGCTTTGGCACAGAGGTCCAGTGGTTTTGGCTCCAATCTCAGACCAAGATGGGCCAGTAGTCAGCAGTGAGGGCAACTATGGTTTAGATGGGGTTATGCTAAGTCTGGGATCAGGGGTCAATGGTTATAATGCCCCATGACCCAGACTGTTGACATTAAAGTATTCACAAGCAGTAAAAGAGTGTCGTTTAAGGAAAAGTGCACTGATAATCCTGCAATCATAATATTAAATTGAGCAGGCAAGAATATAAATAGTAGAAATAATAGCACACTGCTAGTTCCCCTAAGAAGCAGAAAAATTGGGTTGCTTGGAATTAATGGATAAGGCCTTACGATGTCTGCCGACCAAACCCTCAAAATGGCTACTGATGGGTGGAGCTTCATCAAGCTTAACCACTTGACCACTGGGCACTTAAACACCCTTAATAACAAGACCAATTTTCAGCTTTTGGTGCTCTCACATTTTGACTGACAATTACTCAGTCATGCAACACTGTACCCATTTGAAATTTTTGTCCTTTTTTTCACACAAATAGAGCTTTCTTTTGGTGGTATTTAATCACCACTGGGTTTTTTTATTTTGTGTGCTATTAAAGAAAAAATAAAAATTTTTACAGAAAATTCTGTAAAAAATAAAATTTTCTTCGTTTCTGTTATAAAATTTAGCAGATTAGTAATTTTTCTTAATAAATGTTGGCCAAAATTTATACCACTACATATCTTTGGTGAAAATAAGTACAAATTGGTGGATATTATTTGGTCTTTGTGAAAGTTATAGAGTCCACAAGCTATGATGCCAATATTTGAAAATTGATCACACCTGAAGTACTGACGGCCTATCTCATTTCTTGAGACCCTAACATGCCAGAAAAGTACAAATACCCCCCAAATGACCCCTTTTTGGAAAGAAGACATTCCAAGGTATTTAGTAAGAGGCATGCTGAGTTTTTTGAAGTTGTCATTTTTTCCCACAATTCTTTGCAAAATCAAGATTTTATTTCCTTTTTTTTTTCACAAAATTGTCATATTTTCAGGTTATTTCTCACACACAGCATATGCATACCCCAAATTACACCCCAAAACACATTCTGCTATTACTTCCGAGTACGGCGATACCACATGTGTGAGACTTTTACACAGCGTAGCCACATACAGAGGCCCAACATGCAGGGAGCGCCATCAGGTGTTCTGGAGCACCCGGGCCAATTCTGACATTTCTCTCCTAGCAAAGACCCTAGAGTATACAATGGTGGTCGTTGCGACTTTTTAGCTCGCACGGTATTTGCGCAGCAATTTTTCGAACGCGTTTTTTTGGGGGGAAAAAAAAGTTTTGTGCTTAAAAAAAAAAAAAACAGTAAAGCTAGCCCAATCTTTTTACATAATGTGAACGATGAAGTTACGCCGAGTAAATAGATACCTAACATGTCACCCTTCAAAATTGCACATGCTTGTGGAATGGCGCCAAACATCGCTACTTAAAAATCCCCATAGGTGGCTTTTTAAATTTTTGTTTCTGGTTACATGTTTTGAGTTACAGAGGAGGTCTAGGGCCAAAATTATTGCTCTCACTCTAACGTTCTCAGCGATACCTCACATGTGTGGTTTGAACACCATTTTCATATGTGGGCGGGACTTATTATATGCATTCACTTCTGCATGCAAGCACATGGGGAAACGGGGGCGCTTTAAATTATAATTATTTTTTATTGTTCATTTTACTTTATTTATTTTAGTTTGACATTTTTTTCCCCAAAAATACTTTTTTTGATCACTTTTATTCCTATTACAAGGAATGTAAACATCCCTTGTAATAGGAATATGGCATGACAGGTCCTCTTTACAGTGAGACATGGGGTCAATAAGGCCCCACATCTCACCACTAGGCTGGGAAGCCTGAAATAAAAAAATTAAAAAATGATTCTGGCTTTGATTGTATTGGCGAGACGTTAGAAGCACCGGAGGGCGGCGGGAGGGGGGGCGTCCCCTCTCGCCTTCTGTAAGAATGACCAAGCAGAGGGACAGCCACTATTATTGTTCTTATGGTGTAGGGAATCGCCGGCTGAAAAATCTGATATCTGAATGATGCCTGTAGCTATACCTATCATTCAGATATCCCCGCACAAAGTCAAGGAGGTCATATGATGGCCGGCGGGCGGGAAGTAGTTAAAATACTCTTTTTTTTAAACACAAAATTGTCCATTTATACAATATTTCTAACACATAGCATGTACATACCAAAAATTACACCCTGAAATAGATTCTCCTACTGCTCCTGAGTACGAAGATACCACATGTGTGAGACTTCCACAGCCTGGCAACATACTGAGGTCAAGTACAGTTGAGCATGGCTGGGTATCACCGAGTATTGCAGGGTATAACCGAGTATGGCTGGGTATTGCAGGGTATCACTGAATATGGCTGGGTATTGCAGGGTATCAGAGTATGGCTGAGCATGGCCGAGTATGGCTGGGTATTGCAGAGTATCACCGGGTATGGCTAGGTATTGCAGGGTATCACAGAGTATGTCTGAGCATGGCCGAGTATGGCTGGGTATTGCAGAGTATCACCGGGTATGGCTGGATATTGCAGAGTATCACCGAGTATGGCTGGGTATTGCAGGGTATCACCGACTATGGCTGGGTATTGCAGGGTATCACCGACTATGGCTGGGTATTGCAGGGTATCACCGAGTATGGCTGGGTATTGCAGGATATCACCGACTATGGCTCGGTATTGCAGGGTATCACCAACTATGGCTGGGTATTGCAGAGTATGGCTGGGTATTGCAGGGTGTCACCGAGTATGGCTGCTTATCACCGAGTATGGCTGGGTATGGCAATTTATGGCAGCGTATTCGCAGGGTATTGCAGGCTATTGCAGAGTATTGCTGGGTATTGCAGATTATTGCTGGGTATTGCAGAGTATTGGCAGGGCATTGCTGGGTATTGCAGAGTATTGGCAGGGCATTTCTGGGTATTGCAGAGTATTGGCAGGGAATTGAGAGGTTAATTGTCGGTGAGCAGCACTGTGGGCACTGCAGATCCAGCCCACAGCGCTGCTGACACCGATCTGTCCCCCTCTGCTGTATGGATCGGTACAGAGAGGGGAGGGAGGAACCGGTAACATGACACCGGTTTGTTTACAAGTGATCGATCCGTCATTTGACGGAGCGATCACGTGGTAAACAGCCGCGTTGAGTGGCCATTTACTGTGATCCGTGATGCGCCGGGTCCTCAGGATGTCACGGATGCTCTCGAGTGCGCGCCCCAGGGGGAGCGCGAGGGCAGAATTCTGGGAGGACGTCATATGACAGCCTCCCAGAGTTAAGCAACTGCTCTGTAGCCGTCATTCGGGTATGGGTTGGTTGCTAAGTGGTTAAAATGGAGCAGATCCAAGATGGAGTCCCTCTTTCAACAATTGATCTATCAGTGGTGATGGTGATGATGGAGATGGATAATGTGCCTCTGGAGATGGATGATATATCCCTCCCTCTCATTGAGATCTCTTATTTATCCTCCTAAAATGATTTACCTTGGGGATCCTTTCAGAGAGTGTAGTTAGCAATATTTACTTAACTCTTGATTGGAGGGTAATGTTATCGATTCATTAATTGCATAATCCATTACTTAACATTGACACTCAAATGCCCATACACACAGTTGGATTTTCCAACGGAATATGTTCAATGGGAGCCTTTTGTCAGAAATTCCGACTGTGTGTAGGCTCCATTGGACATTTTCCTTCTAAATTTCCATCGCAAAAAATTTGAGATCTGGTTCTTAAATTTTCCTACAACAAAATCCATTGTAAATTCAGATCATGTGCACACAATTCCCACGCACAAAAAGCCACGCATGCTTGGAATCAAGCAGAAGGCTATTGAGCTTCAATTTTCGTTGTTCTTGACGTTCGGAATTTCCGACAACATTGCGTGACCGTGTGTATGCAAGACAAGTTTGAGCAAACATCTATTGAACTTCAATTTTCTTGGCTCGTCATACGTGTTGTACGTCACCACGTTCTTGACGTTCGGAATTTCCGACAACATTGCATGACCGTGTGTATGCAAGACAAGTTTGAGAAAACATCCATCGGAAAAAATTCCATGGATTTTGTTGTCAGAATGTGCGATCGTGGGTACGCGACATAGGACTATGGATCCCTCTATCAGTTTTTCCTTCAGGTTTACCAAAACCATGTAGTGCAAGGGCCTGACTGATTGCATACAAATTGAAACTCCTAAGGTTTGACCTCATATTATATGGTTTTGGTAAATCTGAGGGAAAAACTCAGCAGAAAAACTGATAGTGTGTATGGGGCTTAAAACACATAGCTGCCGGTATATCTTTTTCTGTGAAAGGGGGTTATTCTCCCCTTTTTAAACTATTTACTCCGAAATAAATGTGTTGGATTTTACACTATGTGGAGAATCTTTTTTCAGAGTGGGATATTCATGAGTATCTGAAAATGAGGGGACAGGAGAGCGAGAGTCAACAGGATCCCGGTGTGCCGAGCAGACTGCAGTCCAAAGGCTCTGGCAGGGTAAAACAGCCACAGGCGTTTCTGACCTTTTTACAGGTCAGATCTATTTGGTAAGCAGACATCCTTCTCTGGTGATGGTCACATGCGGTGTTGATGGCATATGGGACCTGGAATAGCTTGAATGCTTTTATGAACTGTGATTTAGGAATCTAGGAGTGTGACACTTCTTTCCTTTCACCACCCTGGTCCTGCACCTGCCTGTCTTTTACCACATAAGACTGTGTAGATTTCGATGCTCATCCTCCTTTGTAAAATTTTCTGCTGAAAAATGACTTTTATAGTGTAATATCAATACTATGTTGACATGCTTATGAATAGTATGTTTTACTAAATGCTAAGCGTGACTCTGTTTTTATATTTATTGACCTCTTTATGATATCACACATGAGTTGCTGCTTTTTCTTGATCTATTATTTTTATCTATTGTATTGTTTTTTAATAAGCAAGGTTTTCTCCCCTTACACTTATTGGTATGGTTTTAGAATGTTGACCTTTGTTTAAAGGTTTCTAGAGATGTCCTTCAATTGTTGGTAACAATTAAGTTGAACATTAGGGGGCACATTCTTTGAACTGAGTATATTGATGAGTGTTGACTCTTGCCCAGCTGAATAGGCAGGTTTGGGTATGTATTTCACAAGCTTGGGAAAATAGAAAGTTATAAACTCTGTATCTTCCTAATAGTAACACTTCCAAGTTCTGAAGAAAACTACCCATGGAACAGTTTCAGTTAAAAAAAATGGTTTACTTCTTTCTGGGTCCAGATTTTCTCTGTTTATGTGCCAATACATGCCATTGTTCTTAAGCTTGCACAACCTTTCAGACTCAGCAATTCTCAGAGTATTTTAGTTTTCTATGTTCAAAACATTCATCCAGAGGTTGTTCAGCATAATTCATTGAGAAGTTATACTATATGTTATAATGTTTAATTCATAGAGACTCTGGCATATAGAAAAAAAAACAAGGTCAAAAACCTACCTATGCTGTCTGGAAGGGGTGTCTAGGTTACAAGATTGGCTAAACATAATACAGATTCTCTTGGCTGGTAAAAAAAAAAAGGTAAGTATTCTCTTGTTAGGACTGGTTATATATTGAAGCAGGGGCTCCCCATTTGCATGAGGAAATTTAAGTCAATAAAGGGAGGGGTGGAAGCAGACAGACGGACTGATCCTTACACCATAGAAAACAACAGCTCTGTGGAAGCTTTTTAAGGCAAGGTTTGTGGATGCTGTGCACTGCCCTGTAGTCACTAGTTTGTTGCACAGTCCGGAAAAAGGGCAAGATTGATAGGCTGTCATCTTATGTCATCTTATGGCAATACTTTTGTTTCCAAGCTGAAAATGGACAGATCGATGGCACTGCAGCTGTAGTTTGCCATTATTTACTTATATTTAATAATATACACTTTTTCAAGTATAAAGAATTTGGTTCCAGAAATAGTACTTCTCAACCATTTTCTATCTGCGCTTGCCAGTGTCTGTGTATTAACCTGACCTGCTATAGGTGTGTCTTGAAAAAGTATTTTATAGTGGGAAACTTATACCAACTGACTTATGTACAACCAGTCTGTTGGAATTTTTCAAATTGATCAGTGCCATTGACTATAGCCGGCAGCACGAATCAGTGTATTCTGATGGTGGGGAAGGGTCCCAGCTCTCACAATACAATAACTCAATGGGAAGGATTCCCCCATCCATATCAAGTGTGCAGATGGGTCAATTGGGTCTTTTTTTTTTCGTTTAACCTGCTGGTCATCAACTTAATGATTAATGTATGACCTGCCTAAGTTTTCATACTACTTTTTAGTGATCACAAGACTGTTTACCCATGGTTCAATTTTCATATCACCTTGGTTTGCTTTATGGTTCAGGTACCTCTATGCTTGTCTGGCTAAGACACACGGGCGGACATTCCGACGGAAAATGTCTGATCAGACCGTGTTGTCGGATAATCCGACTGTGTGTGGGCTCCATCGGACTGTTTCCATCAGAATATCCAATGGACAAAGTTTTAGAGCTGGGCTATAAAACTTTCCGACAACATGATCCGATCGGACTTTGTCCGATTGTGTGTAGAGAATTCCGATTGGACAAAGTGCCACGCATGCTCAGATCAAATTCCTAGAGCAAAGCTATTGGCTACTAGCTTGAACGTAGTCCTGTCATAACTAAATAAAGTCATCACGTTATGTACGATCAGATTTTCCAACAACTTTGTCCGACCATGTGTATGCAACACAAGTTTCGGACAAAATCCGTCTGACAAAATCCAACGGATTTTGTTGTCGGAATGTCCGACCGTGTGTACAAGGGCTAATTAATCCTCTGTAGGTGTTGGAGCAGTACACATGCCTTTCTTCAAAAGACAGGTGTAATATTCTACACTTTGTTGAAAGGATGCTTAGTCTGCTTTAGCCTCCTGGGTACCACTCAGAGAATCATTTTGTGATTTAGATTGCCCATTTTTAAATCTTGCACAAATGCAGATGGCAAAATATACTGATCAGAATACACTTGTTTATTCAACAGAAGTCGATCATTAAACACTTATCGAAGTTCAGCATGTCTCTTCTGAACTCAAATTTAGATCCATCTCTGGCCATCTTAAATTTCTCAGCTTTAGCTCACGTTCTCATTGGGCCAATTTGGCATGCGATTTGACATGTCAAATGGCATGCCAAATCGGAGCCTATTGCCATCAATGGCACCATCCGAATCAGTGTGACGCCACCTTTGCAGCACCGCACAGATTTCCAAAAGTAGTTTTTGCACTACTTTTTGGTGACTTCAGGGGCGATTTTAACGCGCACAGATGTCTGTCAAATCACCACCTGAAGTCAGCCTGAAATGCTGGTTTAAAATCGTGAGAGTTCAGCTGAACTCGTACCATTTCAAACCTGCCTCCAGTGTGAACATGGGCTAAGTCCCTCAGCAGCTCAATGAAGCCACACTTGATGAGGCATAGGTAACTGGGCAAGATTTGCAGCCAGGTGAGAGGCCCTTCACTGTCAGAAGTAATGCAGGTATGACATCTAACGTGTGGTGAGATGCAATAAATTACATTTTTGTTTTTCGGTTTGGATATGCTATAATTGTACATTGATATCAGCCTCCTAAACCATGAGTCTATAGTGAACATAGGGAATACGATGACCAGAGAAGAGAAAAGCATCAGCAGAACCAGTGGCGGCTGGTGGGTTTTTTTTTGTGGGGGGCGGCAAACAACCCCCCCAGCTGCCATATACCCCCCATGGTGCAGCCCTAACACACACCCCCACCACCCGCTGTGCTTAGCCTGGATGTGGGAGCAGCGGTTGGATGTGGCCATCTTCCAGTGTGGCGGGCTCGGGGAAAGCTGCTCCAGTGTCCTATACTGGAGCAGCTTCCGTGGTGTCTCCTCTCTGCTCCTCCCAGTGCTAGGCATCCAATAGGATCCCCTGATGTTGTGGCCAATCAGGAAACAGGTTTTATACCTGCTACCCGATTGGCCGGGCGAAGGATCAGTGTTGCAACAGCAAAATTTTATTTGCTGTTGCAACACACCTCAGTGGGCTCTAGACGCAATGCTATGTGTCCCAAGTCTACCCTATTTTGAAGCCTATTAGAGCCTCTGGCTCTAATCAGGTTCTTAAAAAAATGTATGTAATTCATATGCTTGGAGACCTGAAAGGGGCCCAACACATGAATAGGGGGCAGCATGAATCTATCCACTGCATATAGGAGGGTGGCTGGCGAAAGGGGGTGGCACCCCTGCAGTCAAGGATCTGCCTTTTCTGTGTGCTTGAATGACAAGACTAATTGGACAGAATTACAAAGGATTTGGCATGTAAAACACCCCATAGGGGTCCTCCTCCATATTAGTCATGCCAGCGTAATGCTGGCTGCATGTCCCAGGGTTGAATCGGATACCTACAATCATAAAGGGGGGAAGTATGGGTCTTTACATGAGACATCCTGGGAAGTAGGAGTCTCCATCCCTATCAATTGCAAATAAAGGGGGGAGGTTTGGGACATTCAATGAGGCACATGAGTGGAAAACACCTTGGATCAAAAACACAGGTTTAGTAAGAATATACATAACATAATGCATATACAAGAACGAATAGTCGGTCGAATAATCGTCATAACCAGTAGCCCAGTATTAGATAATAACATGTGTGCATATGAATCATAGAGAAAGTTATACAAATATCTTGGCCAGTTGGCTCCATATAAAGATATAAGTTAACATTAAAATGTAATGCAGAAGGGAGCCTGATTTTGCACTTTTCAGCTTTAGTAAATAAACCCCAGTGTGTACTTAAAAGTGGGGTATGCCTGTACCCATAATCTGACCTTATATTGCCCTTCTCATATCTAATGCCACCAGGTACCTGGCCACCTAGTGGCAAAAGAGAATCGTGTGTATACAATTCCGATGCACAAAGTTCCACGCATGCTCAGAATAAATTATGAGACGAAAGCTATTGGCTACTTTATAGTCCCACCGTACGTGTTGTACATCACCTTGTATTGAGCGATCAGATTTTCCGACAACTTTGTGCGACCATGTGTATGCAAGACAAGTTTGGGCCAAAATCCGTTGGAAAAAATCTGACAGATTTTGTCGTCGGAATGTCTGACCGTGTGTACAGGGCATAAGAGTGAAATCAAATGATTCTCAACAATTAGCCAAGGTAGCTATACCTAGCAGGTAAATTAAGGGCAACCCTGCCTAAACACCAGGGTGTTACATAAAAGATCGTTTCTTCTCAGCGGCTTTCGCCAGCCTTCGGCTCTTCTCGGCAGCTTCCGGCCGTTCTCGGCGGCCGAAAGCTGCCGAGAATGGCCAAAGGTGGCCGAAAGCTACAGAGAATGGCAGAGAATGGCAAAGGCAGCCGAAAGCTGCCGAGAAGAGCCGAAGGCGGCCGGAGGCCACCGAGGACTACCGCGCCACCGAGATACACAGGACATCCGGCTCTGTATCTCGGCAGCGGCATTTAAAAAAAAACAAAAAAACTGACAAGGCTGCAATGGTGGACAAGGCTGACTGACAAGGCTGCAATGGTGGACAAGGCTGCATATGACACTGACAAGGTTGCAATGGTGGACAAGGCTGCAGATGGACAATGATAAGGCTGCATTGATGGGCATTTAAATGTAAGTTTTTTTTTTCCTTAAACTTCCCTCCTAAAAGTTTTTTTCCTTAAAATTCTCTCCTAAACTTGGGGTGTTGTTATACGCCTTGCGTGTTATACACCGATAAATACGGTAATTAGGTTGCCAGACAATACACAATTTAATGGAGGGAGGAGGGAGAGCGCCTAGGGGACATTCCCCCAATCTAACTGTAGAGGTCTTCCCGACTTCCAAGGGCCTGATGGTGACCCCCGAAGCCAGGAAGAACTGACATTCCTCCTCAGGGTGCAGGTTACTAGGCATAGTGGGTGTGGTGCAAGGTGGAAAGATTGGGTGCCAGTCACTTATTGTAAAAATGAACAATGAGATTTTATTTCTCTTAACAGGAACAGTGGGACAGAGGGTTAGGGCACAGGACACCCTTAGGCAAATGCAATAGCAATTAGGGAAAACTCCGCAGACCAAAAATAGAGTAAGGCAGACAGCAATACAGATAAAGGACCTTTAACCACTTCAGCCCCGGAATGATTTGCCCCCTTCCTTACCCCTTCCTTACTAGGCCATTTTTTGCGATACGGCACTGCACCTCTTTAACGTTGTACCCAAACAAAATTGATGTCCATTTTTTCGCCACAAATTGAGCTTTCTTTTCGTGGTATTTGATCACCTCTGCGGTTTTTATTTTTTGTGCCATAAACAAGGAACGACAATTTTGAAAAAAATACAATATTTTGTACTTTTTGCTATAATAAATATCCCCCCAAAAAAATGTTCATCAGTTTAGGCCGATATATATTCTTCTACATATTTTTGGTAAAAAAAATTGCAATAAGCGTATATTGATTGGTTTGTGCAAAAGTTATAGGGTCTACAATATATGGGGATAGATTTATGTCATTTTTATTATTATTACTTTTTTTAATAGTAATGGCGATGATCTGCGATTTTTATCAGGACTGCAACTTTGTGGCTGACAGATTGGACACTTTTGACACTATTTGACGTCTTAAAGAAACTACATACAGCTACGCCGATTTGCACAACCGTTAAGCTGAATGCAGCAATGTGTATCTTGCTGTCTCCTATAGCAACAACTTCTCTCTCTGTATCCTACTGTAGATCTTCCAGCTTAACTCACAGTATCCCACTGTAGATCCTTAAGCTTAGTTTGCTGTCTCTCACTACCTGCTGGATCCCTCGAGCTTCACCCACAGCTACCCGCTGTACTTATGTTCAAGCCTTACTTATAGCTACCCGCCATACTCCTTCAAGCTTTATGACAGCTAACTGCTGTATTCCTGAATAAGTCTCCACTGAAACTTTGCTACCTACTTCACCATCCCTGGCTAGTGAAGCATCTGCTCTGGTACTCCTTCAGAATTTCATACCTTCCAAACTTGCCTCTGGTAACAGGAGTGGTCGTCCCTCCGGCAACTGCTTCTCCTTTACCTTTGGCAACAAACAGGCCCCCCTCTCGGGCTGAGCCTCTAACACACGTGGCTCGGCCCTAGGCTTCGGGCATAACCTCTGCTCCTGCTCCTTTGCAAACCCTTGAATTACTGGATAGGCCTCACATAGATTTGCAGCCAGTAGGACTCCTGGATAGGCTTTAGGCTTCAGACCTAGCAACCAGGAGCTGTTCGACACACACCCACCCAGGCCACAGCCCTGGGCAGGAAGAACCCCGATCACCTGACGCCTCCAAAATAAATAGTCTACACTATCTTCTGCACAGTGGCCAAAAGAAATTCCTGCTGATTGGCTTGTGCCGCATGCACACAATCGTAATTCTTGTCGGAAAAAGCTCTGATGGTTTTCCTGTCAGAATTCTGACGGAATTCCGCTTAAACTGTCTTGTATACACAGTCACACCAAATTCCGACCGCCAAGAACACGGTGACATATAACACGTACGACGGGACTAGAAAAAGGAAGTTCAATACCTAGTAGCCAATAGCTTCCATCTCGTAGGTGAATCTGAGTATGCGTGAGTTTTTGCGCGTCGGAATTCCATGCACATGATCGGAATTTCCAATAGAGAGTTTTTCCATTAGAAAAATTGAGAACATGCTATCAATTTTTGCTGGCGGGAATTCAGCCAGCTAAATTCCAATGGAGCATACACATGGTTGCATTATTCGATGAAAAGCTCTCATCGGTCTTTAGCTGGCGGAAATTCTGATCCTGTGTACGTGGCATAAGACAACCTACAGTGCCTTGCAAAAGTATTCACCCACCTTGGCATTTTCCAGGTTTTGTTGCCTCACAACCTGGAATTAACATGGATTGTTTGAGGATTTGCATCATTTAATTTACAGAACATGCCCACAACTTTGAAGATTTTTTTTTATTGTGAAACAAATAACAAATAGGACAAAATAACTGAAAAAGTCAATGTGCATAACTATTCACCCCCCAAAAGTCAATACTTTGTAGAGCTACCTTTTGCGGCTATCATGGCTCCAAGTTTCTTTGGATAAGTCTCTATGAGCTTGCCACATCTTGCCACTGGAATTTTTGCCCATTCCTCCTTGCAAAACTGCTCCAGCTCCTTCAATTTGGATGGTTTGCACTTGTGAACAGCAATCTTTAAGTCTGACCACAGATTTTCTTATGGATTGAGGCCTGGGCTTTGACTAGGCCATTCCAACACATTTACATGTTTCCCCTTAAACCATTCAAGTGTTGCTTTAGCAGTGCATTTGGGGTCATTGTCCTGCTGGAAGGTGAACATCTGTAATAGTCTCAAATCACACACACAGTGGTACAGGTTTTGCTCAAGAATATCCTGTATTTAGCACCATCCCTCTCTCCCTCAACTTTGACCAGTTTCACAGTCCCAACTGCTGAAAAACATCCCCACTGCATGATGCTGCCACCACCATGTTTCACTGTGGGGATGGTGTTCTTTGGGTTATGGGATGTGTTGGATTTATGCCATACATAGCGTTTTCTTTAATGGCCAAAAAGTAAGATTTTAGTCACATCAGACCAGAGCACCTTCCTCCATACATTTTGGAAGTCTCCTGCATGCCTTTTTGCAAACTCAAAACGTGCCATTTTGTTTTTTGCTGAAAGTAATGGCTTTCTTCTGGCCACTCTGCCATAAAGCCTAACTCTATGGAGCGTACGGTTTATTGTCGACCTATGTACAGATACTCTAGTCTCTGCTGTGGAACTCTGGGGCTCCTCCAGGGTAACATTAGGTCTCTGTGCTGCCTCTCTGATTAATGCCCTCCTTGCCCGGTTCATGAGTTTTGGTGTGCGGCCGTCTCTTGGCAGGTTTGCTGTTGGGCCATGTTCTTTCCATTTGGTTATGATAGATTTGATGGTGCTCCTAAGGATCATCAAAGATTTAGATATTTTTTTATAACCTAATCCTGACTTGTACTTCTCAACAACATTGTCCCTTACTTGTTTGGAGAGTTCCTTGGTCTTCATGGCAGTGTTTGGTTAGTGGTGCCTCTTGCTTAGGTGTTGCACTCTCTGGGGCCTTTCAAAAAGGTGTGTAAATGTAATGACAGATCATGTGACACTTAGATTGCACACAGGTGGACATCATTTCACTAATTATGTGACTTCTGAAGGTAATTGGTTGCACCAGAGCTTTTTTGGGCTTCATAACAAAGGGGGCGAATACATACGCACATGCCAATTAAATCATTTTTTTATTTCTGAAAAATAGTTTTATGTATATATTTTTTAAATTTTACTTCACCAACTTAGACTATTGTGTTCTGATCCATCACATATAATTCATATGAAAAAAAACATTGAACTAAAGGCTGTAATGTAACAAAATAGGTAAAAAGCCAAGGGGGGGTGAATACTTTTGCAAAGCACTGTATTTATACATCACCTGAATTCACTGTAATCCATCATCCTAATGCCAAAGGCAACAGTGGCACCTATTGGCAGAAGAGAGAGACCACAAATTAAAATCAGACTTAGGACAGGAATCAGTGAATCAAAGACTACCAATCAGCCAGGCTAGTTAACACCTAGCACAACTAGATTTATTAGCAGCCCTCTTCAGGACCAGGGTGCTACATAACTGTAAATGGCTAATTGGTAAATATTGATGTCCTGATGTCTGTAGGTAGAAAATAGAAATTTGCCGATGGGAGAAGCTGAAGTCACAGGTCCACAATCCTGGCATGTGTCATGGTCACCTACATTGAAGAGAAGTGAGATTACATATATGTATATATTTAAAAAGACTCTTTTGGGAGTTAAAATTACTTTGGCTGCCATTCTGATGCTTGGGCATCAATGCTGCCTAAAGTCACTGACCCGTAATAAGTATAGCAAATGTTCTGTGAATTGAAGAGAGGCAGATGAATAACAGGATCCCCCTCCTCCATTCATAGAATGCTTTGCATTCTGTGAAAACAATACAAGGAGTTTTTAAATGGATGAATGGGATAAAAGGTGAGGATGAATGGCACCAGCTATGTTACTAAATAAGTTTAAACTACTCATACAAGCACTTTATTACACCACATTTTATATTTCAAATGTTTGAAATTGTAGCACATATCTTTTAATTATCTTTATACATTCCTCAGTGTGCAGTCCTGTCTGAGGTTCCTGTGGACTCATTTCTGGTTTAAGATATATGAGCAGTGCCATGAATAATGATACATGCACTGCCATACCCAAACTGCACTTCCTATGCTACACTGCACCACCGTCCCGCCTGTGCATACATTGTTTACTCTCTCCATCGTAAGCTGGTTGTTCTCTTCCTGTTCCAGCTTTTGCGATGATTGGTGCTGGTGGACAGCACTGGGTGGTGATGGTGGGTGACTACATTGAATGTGTTTGAAACACACTATGATAGTATGTAATTCAAATGTTACCATCCTCAGAAAGGAAAACACAAAACTGAAGATTGTAAAATAATTTTGGAGAAGATACATTGCAGCACTGGAAATATAAAGGGCAAAGTGAGAATAATATGAAGGTATTAAGCATGAAGTACATTTTTTAATTCATTGTTTAGTGACAAGTTCACTTTTTGAGACAAGGTAGTTAACCCATGCAGCACTGGACATTTACCACTGTAAACAGGGTCTTTGAAGGGAAGACTTTTACAGTAATTGGCAGTCAGTTCTAATAAAGTGATTGTGAACAATGTATATAATTTTGCTTTATTTAAATAAAAAACGTGTTATACTTTTGGTTTTGCACTAGTGTCCTTGAACCTCTTTTTCTGGGGTCTCCTGCCAGTGCTCCAGAATCCTTCTCTTCTTTGTGTGCTCCCATAGCAAGCCCGCTTACTATGGAGGCACACTTACCCCTAAACAGAAAGGGAGCTCCTTTTTTTTGGGTTTTGTGCTGGAAGTCAGAAAGCATGTATACCTTAACTTATATGTTTTAAGAAGGCAATGCTGTATTTCCAGCCAAAAACAAAAAAAATTTATATGCTTAGTAAATAATCTCTACTGGACGTTGACATTATGGCAATGTTTCCCATTCTTTTATATTTATTTGAAAATACCTTTTTGAAGAGCTGACAATGTTCTTGAAAGCCAAATTCCTGGAAGCCTCTGCATTGTGGGCCTTCTGCTGTGCTACTGTACATTATTAAGCTGTGTCATGTTGGCACTTTTCCTAATGTACCTACGTACAAGCTCCAGAAAGTGAAGACCAGTCTCCACAGTTCTTTCTCTATGTCTTTTGGGAGCAGCAGAGGGTTGTAAAAAGAAGGGTTATTAGTTGGAATGTTAGAAGTCACGTAACCGCAGATAAAGCATTAATAAAGATATAATTTTTATATACTGCCTCCTGAGGCTAACAAAGAAACCCTAGAGGTGTCATTGAACTGTTTGATATGTATTGCCTTTCCTTCTACTTTAAGCCAGACAAGCAACTAGCATTTTAAAAATGAGACCAGCAATGGCAGTCTTCATATTTCTCTCATGACGTAGGTATTTTAAGGCCTCATACACACAGGGCATTTGATAAAGTCCCTCTGAGCGGCAGAACTGCTGGCAGGAAAACGTAGCTGAAAAAATGCGCTTTTAGCCAGGTTTTGCATACGCATTTATGCAAGTCTGGCTAAATTTTCACTCCCAAATGCCCACAATGCATTGGAAAATAAATAATTATTAATTTTGGAAGCCATTTTGCGAGAGCAGACAGAGCACTGTGTTTAGCAGGGAGCTATCGGTCTTTCCTGGCTGTGTTCATTATGAATCCAGTCATCAACTTTGATGAAATACTCCTTCTGATTCTGTTGTCAAGTGTGAGCAGATGGAGAGAATTGGATGAAAACAGCAGAGTTCATCACTACTGCACTCATCTCTTGATGTCTCACTGACTATCATGGGCATACTTTGCTAACATGTACATGGAGTTGCGGAATTAGCTCAGCGGCCTTGTGTAGTGTTCCGGTGTCTGCAGGAGTTAGTGGATGTTGTCTGTGTGCCTTCAATTTCACAAGGATATCTGTTGACACTAGGGATGAGCTTGGTGTTCGAGTCGAACGCATGTTCGACTTGAACACCGGCTGTTCGCCCGTTCAGCGAAGCCAGAACTCTGTGGGCCATCGCAGTGCATTGCTGGCTCATGATTGGCCAAGCATGTGACCCCGCATGCTTGGCCAATCACAGCGCCGGCAGCGAGGAGAGTCATGATTGGCCACAGGTAGGATGCCTGTGGCCAACTATAGCTCAGGCTGTGTAGTACACGCTCCACACTATATAGGGCCGCCAGCGCGGCGGCCTTGTGTAGTGTTCTGGTGTCTGCAGGAGTTAGTGGATGTTGTCTGTGTGCCTTTACAGAACAATACATCTGTATCTACCCTTCATTGCTGTTCTGAGTGTTCTCTAATTGAGCCATCTGCCATCTGCAGGAGTTAGTGGGTGACTGGGTGTTGTCTGTGTGCCTTCACCGCAAAATACACCTGTATCTACCCTTCATTGCTGTTCTCTAATTGAACCATCTGCCATCTGCAGGAGTTAGTGGATGACTGGGTGTTGTCTGTGTGCCTTCACCGCAGAATACACCTGTATCTACCCTTTGTTGCTGTTCTCTAATTGAGCCATCTGCCATCTGCAGGAGTTAGTGGGTGACTGGGTGTTGTCTGTGTGCCTGCACCGCAGAATACACCTGTATCTACCCTTTGTTGCTGTTCTCTAATTGAGCCATCTGCCATCTGCAGGAGTTAGTGGGTGACTGGGTGTTGCCTGTGTGCCTGCACCACAGAATACACCTGTATCTACCCTTTATTGGTGTTCTGTAATTGAGCCATCTGCCATCTGCAGGAGTTAGTGGGTGACTGGGTGTTGTCTGTGTGCCTGCACCACAGAATACACCTGTATCTACCCTTCATTGCTGTTCTCTAATTGAGCCATCTACCATCTGCAGGAGTTAGTGGGTGACTGGGTGTTGTCTGTGTGCCTGCACTGCAGAATACACCTGTATCTACCCTTTGTTGCTGTTCTCTAATTGAGCCATCTGCCATCTGCAGGAGTTAGTGGGTGACTGGGTGTTGTCTGTGTGCCTGCATCGCAGAATACACCTGTATCTACCCTTTATTGCTGTTCTCTAATCGAGCCATCTGCCATCTGCAGGAGGTAATTGGTGTTGTGTGCCTCCAGCACAGCACAGTATACACCTATATCTACCCTTTATTGCTGGTGTTCTATAATAAAGGCATCTGCGGGAGTTAGTGGGTGTTGTGTGCCTCCAGCACAGCACAGTATACACCTATATCTACCCTTTATTGCTGGTGCTCTATAATAAAAGCATCTGCGGGAGTTAGTGGGTGTTGTGTGTCTCCAGCACAGCACAGTATGACCTATATCTACCCTTTATTGCTGGTGTTCTATAATAAAGGCATCTGCAGGAGTTAGTGGGTGTTGTGTGCCTCCAGCACAGCACAGTATACACCTATATCTACCCTTTAATTCTGGTGTTCTATAATAAAGGCATCTGCAGGAGTTAGTGGGGGTTGTGTGCCTCCAGCACAGCACAATATACACCTGTATCTGCCCTTTATTGCTGGTGTTCTATAATCAAGGCATCTGCATGAGTTAGTGGGTGTTTTGTGCCTCCAGCACAATATACACTACCCAATTGCCGGTTTCCCATCTCCCTGCAGGCCATTACCATGTCTGGAAGGCCAACAAGGAGAGGCAGACAGGCACGAGCCAATAAAAGAGGGCAAGCAGGCTCTGTGTTTAGAGACAACAGTGCTGGTCATGGACGCGGTGCATCGTTATCAGCACGTGGCCATGGGACACGCTTGTCCTTATTTTCGGCAGCTGGACGTGTTGAGCCACATCATGCCGATGACTTGGTAGAGTGGATGAACAAGCCCTCTTCATCCTCCTCATCCTCTCACCCAGGCTCAGGTTACTAGCAAAGCAGCTGCCAACGCATTCTCTTCCCTCGTCTCAATGTCATCATCAGTGACTCCTTCCCTAGACCCACCACGTCCTCCTGAGGAGTTCCCCGAACTGTTTGAGCACAGTGTTGGGTACATGCTCCAGGAGGATGCCCAGTGTTTTTTAGGCTCTGATGATGATACTCAGCTAGAGGAAGGCAGTAGCGTGAGCACAGAGAGAGGGGATGCTCAAGAAGGACAGCAATCTAGCAGTCATGTTCCACAAGCTGCAGCATACTGTCAGGGTTGCTCCAGTGATGAAGAGGTAGGGGATGATGAGGGCACTGACTCCACATGGGTGCCTGGAAGGAGAGAGGAGGAGGAGGAGGCACATCTCCAACATGGCAGGATGCCCTCTGGGGGCCAGCTTAGGGGCAGCACACCGACTGAATCACCCAGCAGATCTCCGCCTGTGCAGGGCGCTGCCTATGTGCGTTATTCTAAAATTTCTTTGGTGTGGGCCTTTTTTGAGACGAGTGCATTAGATCGCACCACTGCTATTTGCAACATATGTCTCAAGTGCATCTCACGTGGCCAAAACATCAGCTGCTTGGGCACCACATGCTTGACCAGACATATGTTGACCTGCCATGCAGCTCATTGGCAAGCTTACCTCAAAGACCCACACCAAAGAACAAAGCGGACCTCTCCTTGCCCCTCATCAGCTGGGATCTCCAACCCCACTAGACCTTCAGTCCTCTCTGAAACCTGCGCTGAGAGGAATGAAGGTGTAGAATTAGGAGCGTCACAGCCAAGTGCTTGCGGGCACTCTGCTAGCAGTACACCCACGTCCAATTGTAGCAGGCAAATTTCCCTGCCCCAGCTGCTGGACCGTCGAAAGAAGTTCACTCCCAGCCATCCACATGCCCAGCGGTTGAATGCTAGCTTGGCTAAATTGCTAGCACTTCAACTGCTGCCTTTTCAGTTGGTAGACTCGGCCCCCTTCCGTGAGTTTGTGCAATGTGCGGTTCCTCAGTGGCAGGTCCCCAAACACCACTTTTTCTCACGGAAGGCAATTTCGGCACTCTACTGGCATGTAGAAGGCAATGTCCTTGCCTCACTGGACAGGGCGGTCAGCGGTAAGGTGCATATTACCGTTGACTCATGGTCCAGCATCATGGACAGGGAAGTTACCTGTCTTTCACGGCCCATTGGGTCACTCTTCTGGCAGCTGGGAAGGATGCAGGACAAGGTGCAGTAGTGTTGGAGGTTGTTCCACCACCACGCCTCCAAAATGCTACTACTGGTTGTGACACACCTCTCTCCTCCACCCCCTCCTCTTCTTCTTCCTCCATGGCCTCTTCCAGTGCTCTGTCCTCGGAACCAGCGGTGCTCCGTAGGCGTTCAAGGGGCTACGCAAGTACGCAGGCAAAACAATGCCATGCCGTACTTGCGCTGGTTTGTTTGGGGGACAGGATCCACACTGGGGCAGATATTGTGTCAGCTCTGCAGGGGCAGGCCGAGAGGTGGTTGATGCCAGGCCAGCTTAAGCCAGGAATGGTGGTTTGCGACAATGGCACCAGCCTCCTCTCCGCCCTCCGACAGGGACAACTGACCCATGTGCCCTGTATGGCTCATGTCCTTAACCTGGTGGTGCAGCAGTTCTTGGGCAGGTACCCGGGCTTACAGGATGTCCTGAAGCAGGCCAGGAAAGTCTGTGTGCATTTCCACCAATCATTTAATGCCAGTGCTCGGCTGGCTGAGCTCCAAAAGGAGTTGAACCTGCCCAAGAACCGCCTTATATGTGACATGCCCACCAGGTGGAACTCAACGTTGGCCATGCTGCAGTGGCTGCACATGCAGCAGAGGGCCATCAATGAGTATCTGTGCGACTACGGCACCAGGACAGGGTCAGGGGAGCTCGGTTTTTTCTTACCACGCCAGTGGGGCATGATCAGGGATGCAAGCACTGTCCTGTCACCATTTGAGTAGGCCACAAGGATGGTGAGCAGTGACAGTGCATGCATCAGTGACACTGTACCTCTTGTCCACCTCTTGGAGCATACGCTGCGTGGAATAATGGACAGGGCACTTGAGGCAGAACAGAGGCAGGAAGAGGAGGACTTCCTTGCCTCTCAAGGCCCCCTTTATCCAGACAGTGTTCCTGCTGTCCCACCCATCACACAGGAAGAGGACAAGGAGGAGGAGGAGGATTGTGTCACCATAGAGGTGGAGCCTGGCACTCAGCATCAGCAGCAGCAGTCTTGTAGGGATGATTTACATTCCCAAGAAACCCGTGGACTTCTACGTGGCTGGGAGGTGGTGGCTGTGGATCATGTTGTCCTTAGTGACCCAGAGGACTCCGGACCGAATGCCTCAGCTAACCTACGCTGCATGGCCTCCCTGATACTGCAAAGCCTGCGGAAGGATCCTCGTATTCTTCGGATCAAGGAGATGGACCATTACTGGCTGGCCACTCTCCTTGATCCATGGTACAAGGGTAAGGTTGCCGACCTTATCTTGCCGTCGCAGAGGGAGCAGAGGATGAGACATCTCCGGGAGGCCTTGCAGAAAGGTCTGTGCAATGCATTCCCAGAGACTGGGAGGTTACAAACTCCTGGTCCTGGACAACGTGTTTCTGAGGCATCGGTCAGAAGGAGCGGTGGAGAAGGTGGCCGTCTGACCGATGCGTTCAGACAATTTTTTAGTCTGCAGCCCCAAGGTATGATTCCAGCAACCATCGCCAGCGTCTGATTTACATGGTGCAGGAATACCTAGGGGCAAGGTCAGACTTGGACACCTTTCCCACCGAAAATTCTCTGGCTTACTGGGTCTTGAGGATGGATCACTGGCCAGAGCTTGCACAGTATGCAATTGAGCTACTGGCCTGTCCTGCATCCAGCGTTCTTTCGGAACGCACCTTCAGTGCTGCTGGTGGCTTTGTAACCGATCACAGGGTGCGCCTGTCCACCAACTCGGTTGATCGTCTGACCTTCATAAAGATGAATCAGTCTTGGATCACCACCAGCTACCAAGCACCTGAAGCTGATGTAACCGAATAATTTTTTTTGAAATATCACATCTCTTCAAGACTGCCTATGCTGATGCTGAGTGACTGTCCTGTTATGTTGATTGTCTATCCTCTTCCTCCTCCGCTGATATCTTGGAAGAACATTTTTGGTTCTGGGTGATGCCACCAGCCCAATTTTTCAGCCCCTGTTTAACAGGGGTGTGTAATTACAATTTTTGATGCAATGCTTTGCAGCAGGGCTCATTCCTGCACTACAACTAGAGTGTATGGGAGAGGTTTCAGTGTCGTGGCACCAGCACCAGTGCCTAAGGCCCAATTTTTCAGCCCCTGTTTAACAGGGGCTTGTAGTTACAATTTTTGATGCAATGCTTTGCAGCAGGGCTCATTCCTGCACTCCAAGTAGAGTATATGTGAGAGGTTGCAGTGTCATGGCACCAGCACCAGTGCCTAAGGTCCAATTTTTCAGCCCCTGTTTAACAGGGGCGTGTAATTACAATTTTTGAAACAATGCTTTGCAGCCGGGCTCATTCCTGCACTCCAACTAGAGTATATGGTAGAGGTTGCAGTGTTGTGGCACCAGCAAGCAGTGCCTACGTCCCAATTTTTCAGCCCCTGTTTAACAGGGGCATGTAATTACAATTCTTGATATAATATTTCACAGCAGGGCCCGTTCCTGCGCCCACCAAGAGTAACTGTGATGACTTACAGCGTTGTGGCACCAGCACCACTACCACCACCACAACCACCAAAGGCTCTATTTTTCTACCACTGTTCAACAATGGCATGTAATTACAATTCTTGATATAATTGTTCACAGCAGGGCTCTCCAGCGCCTACCAAGAGTCACTTTGAGGGCTTACAGTGTTGTGGCAACACCAACACCTTAGGCGCAAATTTCTGCAGAGCATATAGGGCAGGCCCTTACTTTCAAACATCCAACTTACAAACGTCTCCTACTTGCAAACGGAAGGAGACAACAGGAAGTGAGATGAAAAAAGACGGACGGCAAAACAAATTATACAGGGGTTATAACCCTTCCCTATGTTTTCCAAAAAGCTTAAAAATAGATTTTTTGACTGGAGCTACACTTTAAAAATGTACCAGTTCAAAATTACAAACAGATTCTACTTAACACAACAAACCTATACAGTCCCTGTCTTGTTTGCACCGCCTGTATACTCCTGTTCTGAGTATATAGGGCAGGGGTCTCAAACTAGCGGCCCTCCAGCTGTTGCAAAACTACAAGTCCCACGAGCCATTGCAAGCCTGACAGTTACAAGCATGACTCCCACAGGCAGAGGCATGATGGGACTTGTAGTTTTGCAACAGCTGGAGGGCCACCAGTTTGAGACCCCTGATATAGGGTCTGGGGGCCCCACGCCTTTCCTTTTTTTTATATGGATACGGGGTTCCCCTTAATATTCGCACAAGACCCAAAGGGGCTGGTAATGGGCAGGGGAGGCTACCTATGTCATTTTTCTCAATGATTTTCATGCATATTGCCGGAACCAGACATGACATTAAAACTGCAAGCAGTTTTAAATGACTTTTTTTTCCAGTTAAATGTAATTTTGTGCAGGGACTGTTCTAAATACGGGAAACACGTGCCACTTCACAGGCATACTATAGACACCCCCCAGGCACGATATTTAAAGGAACATTTCACTTTTTTTTTTCACTTTAATCATCATTAAAATCAGTGCTCCCGAAAAAACTGCCATTTTTTAAAACATTTTAGGCATTGACCCATGTCCCCTGGGGCAGGAGCCAGGTCCCCAAACCCTTTTTAGGCCAATATTTTGCGTATTAGCCATTAAAATTAGTACTTTTTTATTTCAAACGTTCGAGTCCCATAGACTTCAATGGGGTTCTAAAGTTCACACGAATTTTCGGTCCGTTCGAAAGTTCTGGTGCGAACCGAACCGGGGGGTGTTCGGCTCATCCCTAGTACACATTTGATGATCTTCTGGAGAGGCTATGCCCTGTCCAACTCACATGGACACCCATATGAGGAGGAGCAAGTACCTGAGGAATGTCTCCTGGGGACACTCAACAATGTATTTATGTAAATGTCACGGTATTTATGTGTGAATTGTTTTTTTCAATGTTTTATCCTTTTCTTATGTATTCAATGTTTTCCATGTTTTTAATTTTTTTTTCAAATGGTCATTTTTTTTTTCAGAATTTTTTTGTTTAACTGTAATTTGTTTTACATTTTTTACCTAGTTTTTGTATATATATATATTTCTCCTTTTTTTCAAAAGGTAAATTTTTTATATGGATAATTGTTTGATGATTGTTTTTTCTATTCTAGGTTTCTGGCTACAGGACAAACCTTTGCATCCTTACACCATTATTTCCTTATGGTTGTGAGCATAGGGCAAAGTGATTTAAGAAACCTGCTGGGTACTGTGGGAGGAGTTACATTAATGTTGCTATGCCTGTTGCTATGATAAGATGTGGTAAGAGGTTGCTGATACATTTTTAGAGAAGCTCTGTATTCTAATTGCATAAGAGCAGTGAATGCGTTCAGATGAAAATGGCACCCAAGTCTGGTTCAAGGTATTTCAATTCTAAGAAATATTTTTCCATGGTACTCTTGGAATTGATAGATAATCACCTGCAATTCATATGCCCTGAAGTGGGAGCCTACAGGAGTCCGGGGGATGCGATGCCACATCTGCTATATAAAGGACACCTTGGGATTCCTGCAAGGAGGCCTCTTCTGTGCACAATGGAGCCTAACTTTTGGACTTGCAGAAAACCTAATGTGCTCCTATAGTGGACGCGGACTTGGTCACAAACAAAAAATATTAAACTATATACTAAGCAGTGACCGATGAGTTGTGCAGTGAGTATTTGGAGCATGTACTGCAAATAGGCGTACACAGGATAGTCAGTTAATGAACTTGCCCTCCAATTCTCAAGATGGTCAATTGAGGTAAAGTGGTCATTCCCCATTAAAGAATGGGGAATGAAAATGTATGATGTAATGTGTAACTAAAAAAGGAAATAGACAACAACAGTAAGCCTCTGAAAACCTATTTTTTTATTCAATGTGAAAAGAGCAAAACTTTTATTTATGCAAAAATGCATTTATATAAACTGTGGCCACAACATTGGGCAAATACAAAAAAGGGCAGAACAGTTGGCCAATAAGTAGAAAAAAAGATACCATAAAAAAATAATCAATGCAATTAAAACTGGTTATAATAGGGTAGGAAGATAGAGTCTGGGGTCCATGGTGGAATAGGGTAGATATAAAAGTGTTGTCATGTGTGGAGGAAGTGCACAGCTTGGTGGAAGGAGGAAGGGGACATGCCACAGTTGCAGATTGGTGCATGTGTGGATCAGGAGGGGCCTAGAAAGTGTCCACCAGAAGCAGCTGGAAAGAGTGGAGGTGGCAGACCTCTCCTTTTTGCTGTGCTGGAGCCTAACACAAAGACAAAAAATGCTTTCTATGCACTGCTTTTAAGCTCTCCAAGAAGCATATATAAGCAGTGACAGAATGTCACTTGGGGATTATTCAGGTCAAGGAAAACATCATTGTCTTCTTTCCTGCCTGAGATTCCCAAGTCGTTCAATTATTCTTGCCACAGCTTGTGCGCTCATCTTTGCCCCTGCTCACGCTGACAATGTGTACGACCACGACCTCTGGGAGATGTTGTCCGTAAACTAGTAAGCTATTAAGAAAGAAAGCAGAATAGATAGAAATAGAGCCAAAGAATAAAAAATGTTCATATGTAATAGCAGAGTGCTAATTCTAACAGATTTTTTTGTTAACAACATTACAACTGCAGACCACATAGCTCCCAACTATACTTATCTTAGCCCCTTCTTCTCTGTTGCGTACAGGGGTGTCACCTTCCTTCCAGCGAGTTTTTGGGAATGTTAAGTATTCAGACTCTCACAAGAAGTTGCTCCACCACAGCGCAAGACTCAGGAGCATCTAAGAATAGGGTCCGCATTTGCAGAATCTCACCAGAAGAATCATGACAACATCCTCACCTAGACACCATAGGAGGAAGCTCAGAATATATTTTCTAACTTTTCCCACAGGTGTTTTTTTTTTATAGCTTTATTACAGCAATTTGTAAAAGTGGAAGGAGAAGAGACAGTTCTGGAGACCTAAAGTGATCAGTGGTATTTGCATTTTAATTAAATTCATAATCATAATTATAACTGGTGTGGTTATTACCCACTTACAGAGCGGAAGATTTGGCTGCTTTATGATCAGGCCATTTTTGCGATACGGCGATGCGTCAATTTAACTGACAATTACGCGGTCATGTGAAGCTGTACCCAAACAAAATTGACATCCTTTTTTCCCACAAATAGAGCTTTCTTTTGGAGGTATTTGATCACATTTGCGGTTTTTATTTTTTCCGTTATAAACAAAACAAGAGTGACAATTTTGAAAAAAAATATTTTTTTTTTTACTTTTTGCTATAATAAATATGCCCAAAAAATGTTTTTAAAAAACAAATTTTTTCCTCAGTTTAGGCCAATATATATTCTTCTTCATATTTTTGCAATAAGCGAATATATTGATTGGTTTGAGAAAAAGTTATAGCGTCTACTTATAGCATCTATGGGCAAGATTTATGGCATTTTTTTTTTTTACTTGTAATAGCAGTGATCTGTGATTTTTAGCAGTACTGCGACATTGGATAGATCGTACACTTGACACATTTTTGGGATCATTGACATTTATACAGCAATCAGTGCTATAAAAATGCACTGTTTACTGTATAAATGTCATTGGCATCGAAGCGGTTAAACCTAGGGGGCGATTAAGGGGTTAAATGTGTGTTCCCTGGATGTGTTCTAACTGTGAGGGGATAGGACTGACTAGAGGAAGAGACATATAGTTTTTCCTACTCAGTAGGAACAAACGATATGTCTCTTCTCTCCTGACAGAACAGGGATTTGTGTGTTTACACACACAAATCCCTGTTCCTGCTCTCGTGCAAGTGATCAAGCAAGGCCAAGCATAGACATCGGGTTCCCCGCCATGCAGCACACGCACGCGCCTTCTATCGCCATTACAGTTACAGACATGCCCATACAGCGATTCGTGGAAACAAACCACTTTGCAGCCGTATATTGGCATGAGACGGTCGGCAAGTTGTTAAGCTTGCCAAACTATTCCTAGTTGCCATATTCTAAAGGATTGAGGTTTAAAGCATATCTATCATCTAAAATTAAAATCATATATTATTTTCCATTTTTTTTTGTTATTTCTAGCTTATTCGTATTAATCTCCTATCAGTCTTGAAGTTTGTAAACCTAATTTGAGAAGATAATTTCCGTAAATTCTGTGACACATAATTATTATGCCTGTGAGTAGGCACTGCTGTATCACACATTTCACAGAGCCTGCCTTCTAAACCAGCGGTCCCCAACTTTTTTGGCCCTGGGGACCGGCGATGCGTTTTTTCACAGGCCATTTGATGGGACAATGGCTGGCGTTGGCACATCAATCATCACGGCACCATGGTTGAGATGGTGTCAGGATGGTTAAAGCGCATTATTTCTATTATTATATTGTAATATAAAATTAAATTGTTCGACTTACCATAATTATTATTATACAGGATTTATATAGCGCCAACAGTTTACGCATCGATTTACAATATAGAAAGGGAGACAATACAGTTATAATACAATAAAATACAAGAGGATTAAGAGGGCTCTGTTCAGAAGAACTTACAATCTAATAGGGTGGGGCAGGTGGTACAAAAGGTTTTAGCTGTGGGGAATGAGCTGATGGAAGTGGTAAAAGATTAGTTGGAGACGTGATAAGCTTCCCTGAAGAGATGAGTTTTAAGGGATCGCCTGAAGGTAGCAAGAGTAGAGGATAGCTGGACAGGTTGAGGTAGCGAGTTTGCGAGATGGTTTGGGTGATATTTGAAGACAAGGTTGGTGATGTAGCTCGGGGCAGAGTTGTGAATGGCTTTGTATGTTGTGGTTAGTATTTTGAATTTAATTTGCAGGGTGATTGGGAGCCAGTGTAGGGATTGGAGGAGAGGGTTGGCAGACACCGAGCGGCTGGTAAGGTGGATAAGTCTGGCAGCAGCATTCATGATAGACTGAAGAGGGGATAGACTTTGGAGAGGCAGGCCAATGAGAAGGGAGTTGCAATAGTCAATGTTAAAAAGGGGGGAATTTTAACGATGTTATGGAGGTGAATTCTACAAACGTTTTACAACAATTGGACTTGAGGCTGAAATGACAAGTCAGAGTCTAGGATTACACCTAGTATCCTGGCGTGAGGGGAGGGACTGATGGTTGCATTGTTGATTTTGATGGAAAAGTCAGGGAGGGGAGCACGGGCAGGGGAAATATTATTAGCTCAGTTTTACAGATATTTCATTTAAAGAAGTGGTGCAACATCCATGCTTATATGTCACAATTAGTAAGTTAGTAATAAAAAATGGTGCGACCTGACACAACCTATTAGTAGCAGCAAGCAAGCCTCCATCCCGGATATGTGTTCAACATTCAAAAAAGGGCAAATGGGACTTTAAATGAGGCGTGTTGCTGAGTAAAAAATATATTTATTTGTTGGGTATAAAACCATATCACAAAAAGTGTCGAACTCATATAGGACACAGTTAATTATAGTGCATTTCTTTGAATACATTTGTTTAGATATACAGTCATTTTGCAAGGTACAATACAACATCAGTAGCAATGCAGATGTGTAGATATACTCATCCATTCATAAAACCAATAAACATTAGCCATTGCTTATAATAAGTCGAAATAATCTGGGCATCAGTTGGATATATACTCGACGCACGTTTCATGGCTCTTGCCAATCATCAGGAGTACAGATGCTCTGAAATTAGATCAAAAATGTCTATAAATATGGGATAACCTTTAAACGGAGAACAATCTCTCTAGAAAAGGGGGGGCTATACCTTATTGTCCGGCCCATAGGTGACACCAAGCATCTGTCCAGGAGATACAGAGGACAGGGATATCGATCTCCCCCGGGGCTGAGGTGAGGAATCGCACCCAAAACGAGGATAGCAGCTGTGTAAAGCCCAGGTGACCATGATAGTGTAGAATGTGTGCTTACCAGGGCATGCTATTCTGCAGAAATATAGAGATAGAGCCTATTGAAATTATTTTACTATTGATGGAACAGATCCATACTTGTAGGTAAATTAAATAAATGGTGTGCAATTAATGCAATCATTTTAAATGCAATAGTCTCAGTTACCTGGTGTATAATTCTATGGCTGCAGATATGCATGGTATCCTGCTTGTGTGGCTGAATCAAGGTGAAATGGTCAGCTGGTTACCACAGACAGCCTAAATCCCCAGCAAAGGGCGGGTCCCCACCAGCGTCATGAAGCTCCAATTGGTGGAGAAAGAAGGAAAAGAGCTCCAAGCTCAGGTGTGTAATCCCACCTGAGCAGAGCAAACAATCATGACACCGATGCACAGGAGGCAGGCCCCCAACCCCAGTCACTAAGAGAGACAATGGGGGGAGGGGGCGAGACTGCCATGCATCGCAGCCCCGGGGTCAAAGGAACATCCTAACAGCCCCCAACTCTCCAACCGCAGACAGGTTCACCCATGGCCGACAGAAGTGCACTAATCGAATTACATCCCATACATTATATTACATAGATCCATATATCAGCAATACAAGACCATACGAGTATATATAATATTAATTCAAAAAGAAGTTTTTAGATCCAGCCAGTGGCCCATTGAGAGGAATATAGAAATGGATGGGTAATTAACTATTAAAGTTGGGGTATGGCAGGTCATAAGGGAATTGGGTATCTTCTACCCCATTTAGCGATAAAAAATGGTGCGACCTGACACAACCTATTAGTAGCAGCAAGCAAGCCTCCATCCCGGATATGTGTTCAACATTCAAAAAAGGGCAAATGGGACTTTAAATGAGGCGTGTTGCTGAGTAAAAAATATATTTATTTGTTGGGTATGAAACCATATCACAAAAAGTGTCGAACTCATATAGGACACAGTTAATTATAGTACATTTCTTTGAATACATTTGTTTAGATATACAGTCATTTTGCAAGGTACAATACAACATCAGTAGCAATGCAGATGTGTAGATATACTCATCCATTCATAAAACCAATAAACATTAGCCATTGCTTATAATAAGTCGAAATAATCTGGGCATCAGTTGGATATATACTCGACGCACGTTTCATGGCTCTTGCCAATCATCAGGAGTACAGATATCCCTGTCCTCTGTATCTCCTGGACAGGTGATTGGTGTCACCTATGGGCCGGACAGTAAGGTATAGCCCCCCCCTTTTCTAGAGAGATTGTTCTCCGTTTAAAGGTTATCCCATATTTATAGACATTTTTGATCTAATTTCAGAGCATCTGTACTCCTGATGATTGGCAAGAGCCATGAAACGTGCGTCGAGTATATATCCAACTGATGCCCAGATTATTTCGACTTATTATAAGCAATGGCTAATGTTTATTGGTTTTATGAATGGATGAGTATATCTACACATCTGCATTGCTACTGATGTTGTATTGTACCTTGCAAAATGACTGTATATCTAAACAAATGTATTCAAAGAAATGTACTATAATTAACTGTGTCCTATATGAGTTCGACACTTTTTGTGATATGGTTTCATACCCAACAAATAAATATATTTTTTACTCAGCAACACGCCTCATTTAAAGTCCCATTTGCCCTTTTTTGAATAGTAAGTTAGTAATGCTAGAGGAGACTGAAGGAGTGAGGTGAGGAGTAGACAAATATATTTGGGTGTCATCGGCGTATAAGTGGTATTAGAAGCCGTGGGTAGTTATCAAGTGACCAAGGGAGGAGGTGTAGATAGAGAAGAGAAGGGGTCCAAGAACAAAGCCTTGGGGGGCTCCCACAGAAAGGGGCAATGGAGAGGAGGAGACAGAGTTGTAGGTAACACTAAAGGAACACTGTGATAGATAGACAGAGAACCAGGATAGAGCAGAATCTTGGAGGCCAAGGGAATAGAGTTTATTGAGAAGTAGCGAGTGGTCAACAGTATCAAAGGCCACAGAGAGGTCAAGTAGTAGGATTATGGAATACTGGCTGTTGGTTTTAGCAGTTAGTCAATCATTTGTGAGTTTTAGTAAGGCAGTTTCCATACTGCGAGCAAAAGCCAGACTGTAAGGGGTCAAGAAGATTATTTTCACTGAGGTAAGAGCTAAGACGGTTGTAGACTAAGCATTCTAGAAGTTTAGAGGTGAATGGGAGCAATGAGATGGGTCTTACGTTTTTCAGATTGGTGGGGTCCAGTGAGCTTTTTAAGAATGGGAGTGATCTGCGCATGTTTTAGAGGGGAGGGGAAGGTGCAGCTAGAGAGGGAGAGATTCAAGGTGAGAGTGAGAGATAGAAGAAGAGGGTGACTGTAGTAGTGAAGGAACAGGATCCAAGGGACAATTGGTTAGGTGGGTATCTGAGAAAAGTTTTGTAACCTCTTCAGTAGTAAAGTAGAGTAAAGAGGAGAATGTTGAATGTGCTGTTAGGCAAGGTGGGAAACAGTGGATGTGTCCTCACGAATTGCATCAATCTTGTCCAGACTTGCACATCACACACCATGCTATTTATACACAGACAGGAGAGACACTGGAACCATCATTATGCGCTACTTCCTGGCGTGTCATTAGGTATACACTGCACATATTGTTACCAATTTAATTAAAAAAAAGAAAATATGGGTTTATGCAGCAAAATAAGAACCAGATATAGTAAACCATCGCTTATATTATAATATATAAATACATGTCATATATTAAAAAATACATTTAATAAAAAGAACAAGCTAACATATATATCCTTGTCTTCAACTGTTGTATGCTGGAATCACTTATACATACAAATAAGGGGAACAATATACATATAACTATAAAACAACATATAAAAAAAATGCATGTGCTCAACCCCTATAGGTACAGCGATTGGGTCACAGAGCTGAAGAACGAGGAGAGGTCTGTGTAAACAAACCTCTCCCGTGCTTCCTAGTGTGGCTGTCACTGATCGTCTGTTCCCTTTTATAGGGAAAGACGATCAGTGATGTCACATGCCATGCCACGCCCCCCTACAATAAAAAAAAAACACATAACGTCACACATAACCCCTGCACTGCCCCCTAGTGGTTAACTCCTTCACTGCCAGTGTCATTTACACAGGAATCAGTGCATTTAAATAGCACTGATTGCTGTATAAATGACAATGGTCCCAAAAATGTGTCAAAATTGTCCGATGTGTCCACCATAATGTCGCAGTCACCATAAAAATCGCTATAAAACTATCCCCTATTTTGTAAACGCTATAACTTTTGCTCAAACCAATCAATAATCGCTAATTGCGATTTTTTTTTACCAAAAATATGTAGAAGAATACGTATCAGCCTAAACTGAGGAAAAAAATGTTTTTTATATATTTTTGGGGGATATTTATTATAGCAAAAGGTAAAAAATATTGCATTTTTTTCAAAATTGCCGCTCTATTTTTGTTTATAGCGCAAAAAATAAAAACCGCAGCAGTAATCAAATACCACCAAAAGAAAGCTCTATTTGTGGGAAAAAAAGGACGCCAATTTTGTTTGGGAGCCACGTCGCACAACCGCACAATTGTCAGTTAAAGAGAAGCAGTGCCTAATCGCAAAAAGGGGCCTGGTCCTTTGACTGCAAATAGATCCGGAGCTTAAGTGGTTAAAAAAGGAGAAGGATATATTTGATGTATCACCATATAAACAACTCCCAATACACAGGGATTACCTTACGCCAAAAAGTTTTGAAAACCTAAAAATTAACCCATATACAGTAAATAAAAAATGATTATATGACAGCAACATATGAATATACATAAAGGGATGCAAATTGCAAACAGAGCATTCACAAAATATGCATATGGAGGTGAATATGTTACAGTGCCTTGCGAAAGTATTCGGCCCCCTTGAACTTTTCAACCTTTTGCCACATTTCAGGCTTCAAACATAAAGATATAAAATTTTTATATTTTGTGAAGAATCACCAACAAGTGGGACACAATTGTGAAGTGGAATGAAATCTATTGGATTTTTTAAACTTTTTTAACTAATAAAAAAATGAAAAGTGGGGAGTCCTATAGACACCCCCAGGTACAAAATTTAAAGGAATTTAAAGGAATATTACACTTTTATTGTTTCACTATTGTTTCATGTTTCATTATTAAAATCACTGCTCCTGAAAAAACGTCAGTTTTTAAAACTTTTTTTGGATTGATCCATGTCCCCTGGGGCAGGACCCAGGTCCCCAAACACTTTTTAGGACAGTAACTTGCATATTAGCCTTTAAAATTAGCACTTTAGATTTTGAATGTTCGAGTCCCATAGACTTTAATAGGGTTCTAAAGTTCACACGAAGTTTAGGTCTGTTCGCAGGTTCTAGTGCGAACCGAACAGGGGGGTGTTCGGCTCATCCTTACACACAAACCATGGGTTAGGCGATGCGCACCATCCTGCACACATGCGCATGAAAAGTCACGCATCACCCAAACCCACTGTTTTACATAGATGACACCTTCTTTTTGTGGAAGGGCGACGAGGAATCAGTACACACATTTATGGCTGGTCAGAATGACAACCAATGGGGATTAGATTTACCCATGAATGTATTAGGGTATCAGTTAACTTTCTAGATTTGGTGATTTTTAAGGAACATGGTTTATTATTGACCAAAACCTACTTCAAAGATACAGAAAGAAATGAATATGTTTTGACAGGTAGCTGCCACCATCCTAACTGGCTTAAGGCCATACCTAAGGGCTAATTTCAGCATATTTGGAGAAACTGTTCTTGTCTCGAAGACTTTGAAGCCCAGGCTAATGTACTGAAGGGTTGTTTCGTTGAAAAGAGGTATAATTCTGGGACTCTGGATAAGGAGCTGCAGGAGGTTTCTCTCCTAAACAGATCTAATCTATTGGTCCCCAGGAAAAGGAATGTAAAGAGTGTTAGTAGTGGTTCCGAGTAGTCTTTTATAACCACTTTTTCATCACAATTTTGGTGGGTCAACAAAATATTTAAGAAACATGGCAGGTTTTGAAGTGTGATAAAATACTAGGGCCTTCCCTCCCAGATATACCTAAGGTACTATATAGAAAAAAACTAACTCTTAAAGACCTCTTGGTACCTAGTGCAGTGAATTCCCCCCAAAAAATCAGCATGTTTGTGAATTTGAAAGGTTTCTTCCCATGTAGGAGGTGCACAGTATGTAGCACCTCCAAAACTATTAAAACTTCCACTTTCTCTTCTCATGTCCCTTCTAGGGTTTATAACATCACAGATTTCATCACATGTGACACAGTAGTGGTGATTTACCTCCTCAGGTGCCCATGTGGCTTCCAATACGTGCGGAGTACCACAAGGGCACTTAAAGTGCGAACAGGGGAACACCTTTCCAACATTCGCAGAGGATTCATTGGCCATAGTTTTTCTTGCCATTTTTGCCAGTTTCACAATAGAGACCCCTCCCTACTCCAGGTTATAGCCATTGAAAGATACATCCCTCATTGGAGAGGCAATAACCTAAAAAGACACATCTCACATTGTGAAACTAAGTGGATTTTTGACATCCAGTGTTATAGTCTCTGGGGATTTAACATAGCGTGTGATATCAATTGTTATATAGATAATAGTTAGAACACCCTTTCTGGTCTTTTCTTGTTTTCTTGTACATTGTTGTACATATATTTGTGGAGTGTCCATTTTGCATCACACTTATTTTTCCTAGTGGGTTTGGGTGCACACTTTTCATGTGCATGTGTGCGGGATGGTGTGCATCGCCTAACCCATGGTTTGTGTGCATGTTCCGTTTGCCTTTTTGTGTGCATCTTTCATGCACACATACTAAAGTGTAGAGTTTTCCTCCCATTGCTATCCCTTCCTTTCCAACATTACTGGGTGTGTGTTCTTTTCTTCATGTAATTCTATGTAGAAAAGCATGCATTCAGTTTTTGGCTCACACTTTACACACTTAACATATGCGATTTTCTGTGCATATCTTGTGTGCATGTATAGAGGCACAATGCTTATTTTCAACACTGTTCTTCACTGATAATCTTATATGCATATTTTGTGAATGCTCTGTTTTCAGTTTGCATCCCTTTATGTATATTCATATGTTGCTGTCATATAATATTTTTTTATTTATATGGGTTAATTTTAGGTTTTCAAAAAAATTAGTTTGGAGTCAGCTAATCCCTGTCTATTGGGAGTTGTTTATATGGTGAAACATCAAATGTTTCCTTCTCCTTTTTTAATGTAACATATTCACCTCCAGTTCCTATAGAGGTTGAGCACATGCATGTTTTTTTTTATATATTGTTTTATAGTTATATGTATATTGTTCCCCTTATTTGTATGTATAAGTGATTCCAGCGTACAACAGTTGAAGACAAGGATATATATGTTAGCTTGTTATTTTTATTATATGTATTTTTTTAATATATGACTTGTACTTATATATGATATATAAGCGATGGTTTATTATATCTGGTTCTTATTTTGCTGCATAAGCCCATATATCCTTTTTTTAAATTAAATTGGTAACAATATGTGCAGTGAATACCTAATGACACGCCAGGAAGTAGCGCATAATGGCGTTTCCTGTGTTTCTCCTGTTTTTGCGTATAAATAGCGTAGTGTGTGACGTCCAGACGCAGCCTCTTTTCCCAGTTGAAGCCTTGTATGGGAAAACACATCAGGCGGAGCTACAGATCTTGACGTCACTGTGCACCAGTGGGCTGGTATGAGCCACGGCTGGTTTTAAACACACTGAATACTGTTTTATTTGGATGTCAGCACCTAAGATTTTTTAAGAATAAATACCTTTTAAATTGGAGTACTGCACCATGAAGCCTATTTTCATTCTATAAACACATCCTGTGGAGGAATCTATGGTATTAGAAGGCTCTGAGAGGAGTGTTTTAAGCAGAGTAAAGACCACTACAGGAGCAGGGATCCTGCAGTTGGAGAAGCCAAGTGATCCTTCCTGCGTTTGCCTATCCGATCTCTATAATTTGAGATCCATCACATCTGGTAAGCGGCGTTGTTTTTACTTTGTTTGATGAACAGAAAAAACTATTGTCTTTCCTCGTCCTGATTGTTTGCATGTTATTTTGCACTTCATGGACTATACATTCACATTTTTTATATTTGTAAATTGCATATTTGCACCTTTTTTTAGCTCATTCGTTTATTTGAGCGTATGATGGCACTCTTACGTGCTTCTTTGTTTGAGTTTTTGGGATTGTGCATCTTTATTGGATACACAGGGAAGAGATTATGTCATATAGGTGGTCAGTAGCAGAATAGAGAAGAGAAGGGTTATAGTGGCAAAGGTTCCTACAAGTAATTGTTTGCTGCTTGGAATGATAGGTGGTTGGAGGCAAGGATACAGTGAAACTGATGAGGTTGTGATCAAAAAGAGGAAAGGGGGTGTTGGTGAGGTTGCCAGGATTGCACAGATGGGAGAATACAAGGTCAAGGCTATTACCATTGGAGTGAGTGGAAGGCTGCTTTAAATTTATTGGGAGAATAAGCAGGCATGCATTTTTCAATTGGTCATTATAGGGTCAGAATAATAATAATAATAATAATGTAGAATAAGTGGGAGCCCTGAGTGTGTCACTTGCTACCGTTGCCTGCCACCAGATTGTCACATCACCTGCCTTCGGATGCAGCTTGTCACTTGTCACGCCACCTGCCACCAGATACAGCTTGTCACTTGCCACATCGCCTGCCTCCAGATGCAGCTTGTCACTTGCCACGTCGCCTGTCACCAGATGCAGCTTGTCACTTGCCATGTCACCTGCCACCAGATGCAGCTTATCACTTGCCACATCATCTGTCACAAGATGCAGCTTGTCACTGGTCACATCAACTGGCTTCAAATGCAGTTTGTCACTTGCCACGTCACCTGCCACCAGATGCAGCTTGTCATGTCACCTACCTTCAGATGCAGCTTGTCACTTGCCACGTCGCCTGCCACCAGATGCAACTTCTCACTTGCTACATCACCTGCCTTCAAATACAGCTTGTCACTTGACACATTGCCTGCCACCAGATGCAGCTTGTCACATTGCCTGCCACCAGATGCAGCTTGTCACTTGCTATGTTACCTGCCACCAGATGCAGCTTGTCACTTGCCATGTCACCCGCCAGCGGATGCAGCTCGTCACTTACCACGTCACCTGCTCCCAGATGCGGATTGTCACTTGCCATGTCGCCTGTCACCAGATGTGGATTGTCACCATCCTGTCACCAGCTGAAGCTTCCCACTGTTGCCTGCCACTAATAAATACCAGATGCAGCTTGTCACGTTTTAAATGTAAAGGCAATTTGGTGGCAGGCAACAGTGACAGTAGAGAGAGAGGCTTCTCTCCCCAGCTTTTCAGCACATGTGCATTGGTTGGGTCCCAGAATGAGGGCAGGGAGTGAGAGATGATTTAATCTCTCTTCTGCCTGTGGCTGCACAGTAAAGTTAGAACTGCGGTGATGCAGGGGGGGCAGTGAGAGATGATGTCATCTCTCTGCTCTCTCGTCCACCCACCCGCCGGCTCTCTCATGCTGCTCGCCTGCTCTCTCGATCTGCAGAGAGGCCAGGCCCTGGCACCGGGCCACAGCCCGGTGGTTGGGGACCCCCGTTTTAAACTACTGAGAGCTGAGAGGAAGAGTTTCAGGAGTCAGGGTCAGTACAGAAATCACCAATTGCAGGCAGCAAGGAACCCTATGATATGTAGTCCTCAGAGTTTAAAAGTAAACAGCAGAGGAAAAGCTGCAAAGCATGCAGGGAATCTAAGAAGTTGTGGAAAGAGATGGCTGGTATGACAGGCAAAACTCACACGAAGGGAGATTTTTCAACTAAGCCTATATGGGATTTTCAAAAATGACTATTGTTTGTATTACTATTACAATACTGATGTTATAAAATAAAAGTGTATACTTTGACTGCAGAACTTCCTTAACTGACTCCCGACCACCTGCCACAGTTGTACTGCAGCATGGTGCCAGGATAGTGTGAATCGCCATCATTGTACGTTGGCTCAGTTAAGTGATATAGCGGGCAATGTCCATCAGCGACCCACGCACACAGTGACAGAGATATGACAGGGATCTGCCAGTGTAAACAAGGTGAATCCCTGTTTTGGCAGACGACATGTCAGAGATCGTCTGTTGCCAGTGATTGGGAACAGCGATCTCTGTCATGTCCCTGGCAGCCCACCCCCCCCCCCCCTACAGTTAAAACATGCTGAGAACACAGTTAACCCCATGATCGCCCCCCTAGTGTTTACCCTTCCCTGACATATACATTGATCAGTGCATTTTTATAGCAATGATCAATGTAATGATGTCACTGGCCCCCAAAAATGTAATTTGGGGTCAGATGTGTCCGCTGTAATGTTGCAGTCCCGCTAAAAATTGCTGATCGCAGCCTTTAACAGAAAAAACAATAAAATAAAAGTCCCTAAATCTATCCCATAGTTTGTAGACATGATAACTTTTGCACAAACCAATCCATATACGCCTATTGGGATTTTTTTTTTACCAAAAATATGTAGAAGAATATATATCGGCCTAATCTGATGAATGATGAATGCTTGTTTTTTTGGATATATATTGTAGCAGAAAGTAAAAAAAATATATATTTATTTTCAAAATTGATGATCTTTTTTTGTTTATAGCTCAAAAAATAAAAACAGCAGAGGTGATCAAATACCACTGAAAGAAAACTCTATTTGTTGTGAAAAAAAGGCGTCAATTTTGTTTGGGTACAGCATCGTGAGACCGCGCAATTGTCAGTTAAATCAGCGCAGTGTAGTATCGCAAAAAATGGCCTGGTCAGGAAGTGGGTAAATCCTTTCGGTCCTTAAGTGGTTCAACAAAAGTACATAATGTGTTCATTGTTTAACATACAATTCAAACTGTGTAATGTTATAATAGTTTCAAAGCCAGCAGGGGGAGCTGTGTATTTATGAAAACATTTACGATAACCTATAATGATGTGTTCTTTGCATCTCACAACTATTCCTTTGCCAGAGAACATTAACCATGTTTATGAAATTAAAACGTTTTTAATTAAGGTAGCTTTTTTTTTCAGATCACTGATCAAACAAGCCCCAAAGCAGAGCAAGTAATGTCACTAAACACAATAAATACAAGTGTGCATTTAGTTCTTACATAACTCAGTCTTGGCAATATGTTTTATTGCAGGCTAGCATAAACTGGTGGTACCTAAAGCATACAGTATATAAAACTTAGTACAAGGTGCAAGTATTAAGGTTGGTAATGCTTGTCTTATATATACCTCCTGTTCTAGATTGTTATTACAAATTAACAAAACTTGCACACTTCAAATGTTTGGAGCATATGCACGTAATTATTACAAAGGGCAAAAATAAACTCACTGTACTCCATCAGTCACATGAATCAAGAGGATATATTGCAAATACTCTGTAGTCTTAATAGTATAAAACGTTAAAAAATTAATAATAGAAACATTGCCTTTCATTTAGGTATGCTAGAAAGCAAGCTGGTACAATGTAAATCTTTTTCTAGCACTTAGACCCCTTTCACACTGAGCTACGGGGACGTTAGCACTAAAGCACTTTTTAAGCACTTTTAGTGCTGTTTAAGCTGCGCTTTTTGGCCACTAGTGGGGCGCTTTTTACCCCAAAGAAGGGGTTAATAGCGCCTGTGTAACAGCGCTTCTGCAGTGCTTTTTAGGCGCTGCCCATTCATTTTGTCCCTTCTTCTCACAAATAGAGCTTTCTTTTGGTGTTATTTGATTGCCTCTGTGTTTTATTTTTTTATTTTTTGCGCTATAAACAAAAAACTACAGATGATTTTGAAGAAAAAAAAACATTTTTTACTTTTCTACTATAAAACACATCCAAATTTTTATTTTTTTAAAGTTCATTTCTTCATCAATTTAGGGCAGTATGCATTCTGCTACATAAAGCCCTAAAGCCCTATTATATATTGTTTTTCTATGCTATTCTTTTCTATTCTATTCTAAATTTTTCTATTCAAATTTGAATTAATTCTATACGAAATTCGAATTTTCGGAAGATGGCTTCTGAAAGTAGAATTTCATATAGAATGAATTAGAATTTGAACAGAAACGATTAGCATAGAAAATAATATAAATGAATAGACTATAAAAACAATAGAACAGAATATAATAAAATATAATATATATATTATGTTTTATTATATTCTGTTCTATTGTTCTGCTATGATATTCTTTTCTATTATTTCCTATTCTATTCTTTTCTTTTCTTTTGTATATATTTTGTATAAAACCATGTTCCGACATTCACATTTTTATTTTCTATTCTATTCTAATCTTTTCCAATCTTTTTTATTCAAATTTGAATTCATTCTATATAAATTTTGAATTTCAGAAGATGGTTATATTATATATATCTATATATAGATATATATATATATATATATATATATATATATATATATATATATAAACCATGTTCCGATATTCAAATTTCGTAGAATTAATTTGAATTTGAATTCAAAAGATTTGAATAGAAATAGAAAATAGACTAGAAAAACAATAGAACAGAATAGAATAGAATAAAATATAATATATATGTATTATATTTTATTCTATTCTGCTCTATTGTTTTTCTATTTTACTCTAATCTTTTCTATTCGAATTTGAATTCATTCTATGTGAATTTCGAATTTCAGAAGAAGGAGATGGTTATATATATAAATATTATATATGTTTTTCTATGCTATTCTTTTCTATTATTTTCTATTTATTCTATACAAAATTAGAATTTTGGAAAATGGTTATATAGAAATAGAATGAAATAGTTTACTTTTTCAAATTCAAATTTTTTCGAATGCGGTAGAATTTTTTTTCGAATTTGATCGTTTTTTTCGAATGTGGTAGAATTTTTTTCGAATACGAAACTAAACGAATTCCGAAAATGAATGTAACGAATGCAATGAATTTAACTAAACAAATTTAGTTAAATAACGAATTGAAATGAAACAAAACAATTTTTTTCATCCTGCACATGTCTAGTTTTCCTTCCAACCCAGCTGCCAAAGCAGCCTATTGCACCGGCTCCTTGTCCACAGTCACTCCTTCTGTAGCCCCACCACCATGCACGGGGGAGTCTCCAGAATTATTCAACCACAGCGGTGGTCAGGGACGTCTTTAAGGCAGGGCAAAAGGGGCAGCTGCCCAGGGCCCTGTCATTGTTGTGGGGCCCAAAGCTGCTGCCTCATATTTGCCAACTATCCCAGTTTACATTCCCTTGAAGTTTTAGTCCTGTGCTGCTACTAATGCTGCCCAACTCTGTCCTATTGTTGTGTACAGATGACTCACCTGCAGACCTGTGTTTACATATAAATACTGGCATTCATATGTAAATAGCAGTCACATGCATATGTAAATAGCTGAAGCCAACGGCATTGATATGTAAATAAAGGCAGCATTCATAGGTATATCATGCCCCTCTGCAGTAAGGAGAAGATGTGCTGTAACCTATTGCAACCAGTGAGCAGTATTACTGTACAGTAATCTCTAGCAGCCAATCAACAAGCAGAAATGTGCTGTAACCTCTAGCAACTAATCAGTGAGCCTTAAGGAGTGCTGTAACCTCTAGCAAACAGTCAGTAATGATATGCTGTAACCTCTGGCAACCAATCACAATCGCTGTCTGATCTGATACAGTAAACCGATTTTAAGTCTTGCTGCTATTTACTGTATGTCTCAGAGAAGGTGCAGAGCGAAACTGCATGGAGGGGGGCCCTAAGAAAATTTTTGCCCAGGGTCCAATCAATATTAAAGACGGCCCTAGTGGTGGTTACATGTTGCTGGAGGATGCACAGCGATTTGAAAGCTCCGATGTTGGTTCCCAGGTTGAGGAATGGAGTAGAGAGAGGGGATGCCAAGAGAGAGGTGAGTCTAGAGAGAGGGAGTGCCGCAGAATGACAAGAAACTGGCAGTCATGTTCCCCCAGCTGCAGCATACTGTCAAGTTTGCTCCAGTGAGGAGAAGGGAGGGGATGATGAGGTCACTGACTGTACTTGGGTGCCTGAGAGGAGGACAGTGAGGAGGAGGAAGCACAACTTCAATGAGGCAGGATGTCCTCTAGGGGGCAGCTTAAGGGCAGCCACCCTATTGCATCACACTGCAGAGCTCTGCAGGTGTAGGGGGCTGCTGACTTTAAAAAGTTCCTTTTTGTGGGCCTTTTTCGACACGTGTGCAGCAGAAAAGCAGCCGCTTGGTCACCACATGCTTGACCAGGCATATGACGACCTGCCATGCAGTCCATTGGCAACAGCGCTTGAAAGACCCATATCAAAGAAAAAGGCGGACTTCTCCTTTCTCCTCATCTGGGATCTCCAACCCTACTATACCTCCAGTCCTCTCATAAACCTACACGGAGTGCAATGAAGGTATAGCAATAGGTGTCCCAAATACTTGCAGCCAGTCTGCTAGCAGTACACCACCAACTGATTTTAGCAGGCAAATTTCCCTACCCCAGTTGCTGAACTGTAAAAAGAAATTTGGTCCCAGCCATCCACATGCTCAGTGTCTAAATGCTAGCTTGGCCAAATTGCTAGCACTGCAACTGCTGCCTTTTCAGCTGGTAGACTCTGACCCCTTTCGTGAATTTGTGGAATGTGCTATACCATGGTGGCAGGTTTCAAAATGCCATTTCTTTTCATTGAAGGCCATTTCGGCTCTCTACCGGCATGTGGAAGGCAATGTTTTGGCCTTGTTGGACATGGCGGTCAGCAGTAAGGTTCACATTACCGCTGACTCATGGTCCAGGAGTCATGGGCAGGGATGTTACCTTTCCTTCGCGGCACGCTGGATAACTCTGCTGGCAGCTGGGAAGGATGCAGGACAGGGTTCAGCGTTGTTGGAGTTTGTTCCACCACCACGCCTCCATAAAGCTAGTGGTGATTATGCCACAGCTCTCTCCTCCACCCCATCCTCTTCTTTTTCCTCTATGGCCTCTTCTGCAGATTTGTCCTCTGAACCAGCAGTGCTCTGTAAGCGCTTTGAGGGGCTAGGCAAGCAGTCAGGCTAAACAATGCAATGCGGTGCTTGAGTTGGTCTGCCTAGGGGTCAGGAGCCACACTGGGGCAGAGATTCTGTCAGCTCTGCAGGGGTAGGCTTATAGGTGGTTAACACCATGCCAGCTTCAGCCAGGAATGGTTGTATGCGCCAAAGGCACCAACCTTCTCTCTGCCTTCTCTCTGCCCTCCGACAGGAACACTTGACCCATGTTCCATGTTTGACACACGTCCTGAAATTGGTGGTGCAGCAGTTTTTGGCCAGGTACACAGGCTTACACAATTAAAGGCAGGCCAGAAAAATCTGTGGTCATTTCTGCCATTCATACAATAGCCAATGCTCGGCTGGCTGACATTCAAATGGAATGCAACCTGCCCATCAACCGCCTCATTTGTGACATTCACACCAGGTGCAACTCAACGTTGGCAATGCTGCAGTGGCTGCGCACACAGCAGAGGGTCATCAATGAGTACCTGTGCCAGTATGGCAGCAGGACAGGGTCAGGGGAGCTTGGCTTCTTTTCATCACACCAGTGCCTACTGGCCAAGGATGTATGTACTGTCCTGTTACCATTTGAGGAGGCCACAAGGATGGTGAGCAGTGACAATGCATGCATCAGTGACACTGTCCCTCTAGTCTTCCTGCTGGAGCACATGCTTCCTGGAATCAGGGCACTTGAGGCAGAACAGCAGGAGGATGACTTCCTTTGCTCCCAAGGTCCCCTTTATCCAGATAGCCATGCTTATCTGTCCCTGCTTATCTGGTTGCCTGTGATGATTATTGTAATGCTAATGATAACCTGCTGTGCTGTGAGTTATATAAAAGGACACAGTGTGGATTCTATGCTCTATTCTCTACTCACTGTGTCCATTGCAGCTACGCTCTCCTTCAGATGTTCCCTGTCAGTCGCATGCCACCTGGTATCTCAGCACCTGAGAACTGGAGGCAGGTGTTGGGCACCAGGTGGAGAATCATAGTATCACTCCGCCGGCCCAGGACTAATTAAGTAATGGGGCGGCATGATGTACATGGGCCCCAAAAATGAAGAAATAGTCCCTCCTCTGGGCTCACCTGGGCCCCCCGTTGACCTGATAGGGCCCAGGAAAATGGTGTAACCCCCCCTCCATAAACAAGTAGGAGCAGGGTAAAAGTTTAGCAAGTTTTATTTTTTATTTTTTTTATTTACTGCAGCAATGAACTGTAATGCTGCCCTGGCCCACTGTGTAGCTGATGGGGCCTGGGCCTTGTACAACAGGGCCAGTTGTACTGCCCTATCAGCAGCCCTGCTTACACTGGTCCCTCTGTGCTCCTCCACAGAGTCGTTTGCAGCACCTCTACCCTACCCTCCTCTCTGCAATCATGGAGAAATTTGTATTATCTGAACCCATTCACAAAATACAAAGTATTCTGTGACTGGACAGCAGAGGGGCAAGTAGAACAGCTGCTGTATAGCAGAGCTGCATCAGCTGTCAGATGGCCAGGAGTATAGTCATAGCTAGACTCCTGGTGTCCTGTAAAAGTGTAAATTGTAAGTAAAAGAGGAAAATCAAGAGGGCAGCTTATACCTTCTTGGATTTAAACCCTTAAAAGCTAGCACATTTTTAAAAGTGCATATATTACTCGTGCTTGTCTCTAAATTAAGTAATGGAGGCATCATCTTTCTTCTGTTCTCCCTCTACTCTGCATTGACCTAAACTTACTAGATCAGCTTAACCAACCTTGCAATTTTATGGAGTTTTTATTATGGGATGATAACTTGGATAGGGTAGGAGAATTATGGGATGCCCATAGAGCAAAGGGACAACTTCCTTCCTATTTACAAAAAGGCCTCTTCTTCCTTCCTCCTGTGCAAACTTGATTCCTTGTACAGCAACTGCTGCTCACTCCTAGTGGAACTAGCAGTAATATTGCTAGTTCAGCAAAGGCCCATTTCAGGCAGGAACTCTCAGTCCCTTGACAAATAGCATCTCTCCTTTTTCTTTCCTGGTGCAACGGATCCCAGCTCCCCTTGCCTGCAGAATGCCAGCCCACCTGGCTACCACGAGCCACGCCTGGCTGCTCTTCCTCCCAGTCTTCCCAATTGACCCTCTGCCCAAGTCCTGCCGACTGGCACGCACACATGGAGATCTCCCAGGGCAAGAATAGAGGAAGACTTGGCACGCTGAGATCTTCAAGAAAGCACTGTTACAGCTGACAGTCGTTCCCCTTGTCTTATCCCTGCATAGTGCTTATCTACTCACTGTCTCTGCTTGCTCCTTCCTGCTGCCTCTCCAGAATGAATCTCTCCACTGCCTCCTGTGGTGGGATCCTTCCAGGCCAGCTTTTCTGAGCTCCCAGCCCAAGGTAAACCCACTCCCCAGTGGGGGGTCCCTCAAGGGCCACTGACAGCCTCTCCTCAGCACTGCTTCTCCATATTCCACTATACTCCCCTTGCTGGCATGGTTCAGGTCTATTTATAGGGGATTGGTTGAGAGCGCATAAATATTCAAGGCAGCTCTTCTTCACCTCTGCCAACTAGATCTAGAATGTTCTTCAACTTTCCAGATACCAGGATAAGTCATTTAGCCCTGGCCTCTAATAACCCTTACTAGTGGTGGCTGGTGCTCCATTGGTCGGGGCGGCGGCAGATGGACATGACCACAGACCCCCCAGCCTGCACTGCACACTATACCCCAACCCCCCTTCGCCAGATCACGGACCCTGTGCTGACAGGTGGGAATGTCAGCGGCGGCTTCCCCTTTCAGACCCCTACATGTCCCTGGCTTCCCATGGAGACAGTGGAACTGGCCTCCTCCCTCAGACTCCTCAGTGTCCCGGGCTTCCCATGGAGATGGCGGTGACGGCTTCCAACTCAGACTCCTCTGTATCCTGAGCTTCCCATGCGCCTCTTTGGCCGTACATCTCCTCCTTCCTTCTCATAGGCCTATAGGATCACTTCTCCTTTCAGCCAATTGGGAAACAGTTGAACTGAACAGTGCCCCTCCTCACTCCCCCTCTGGTCTGCATTCACCTTCGGCCATAAGCAAGTGTTCCCAAGCACACTTACACGATCCCCTTTGTCAACCAAACCATAGAAATCCTTGCTTTTGTGCTCAGTCATCTGTGTAAAGTTCTGTGCTCAGGAACAGTTTACGCTCACACTAAAGTGAACTGTACCAAAAACAAGTGAACTATGCCCAGGACCACCTTTTCCAAATAGTCCTGGGCATGGTATGCTTTAACCGATCTCGGGCACAGTTCAGAGCACTCACACTACACAAATGAGAAGGATAAGGAAGGTGAACCATGCTGGAGCATGGTTGAAACTGCCAGTGTGAGTTCACCCTAAATTCATAGCAATTGACTGAAACCAGATCAGGATCTTTGCTGTGATTTTTGAGAATGAATACCTTCACATTAAAAGCAGCTAAATAGATCAGGCATTGCCTGTTGTAAATAGGGATGAGCCGAACACACCCCGGTTTGGTTCGCACCAGAACCTTTGAACGGACCGAAAATTTGCACGAACTTTAGAACCCCATTAAAGTCTATGGGATGCGAACGTTCTAAATCAAAAGTGCTAATTTTAAAGGCTAATATGCAAGTTATTGTCCTAAAAAGGGTTTGGGGACCCGGCTCCTGCCCCGGGGGACATGGATCAATGCAAAAAAAATGTTTTAAAAACTGATGTTTTTTCGGGAGCACTGATTTTAATGACACTTAAAGTGAAAAAAAAGTCAAATATTCCTTTAAATATCGTGCCTGGGGGGGTGTCTATAGTATGCCTGTGAAGTGGCGCATGTTACCCGTGTTTAGAACAGTCCCTGCACAAAATGACATTTAACGGAATAAAAGTCATTTAAAACTGCTTGCAGTTTTAATGTAATGTCTGGTTCCGGCAATATGGATGAAAATCATTGTGGGGCCCCCAGGCCCTATATACTCAGAACAGCAGTATACAGGCAGTGCAAACAAGACAGGGACTGTGTAGGTTTGTTGTGTTAAGTAGCATCTGTTTGTAATTTTGAACTGGTCCATTTTTAAATAGCTCCAGTCAAAAAATCTATTTTTAAGCTTTTTGGAAAACATAGGGAAGGGTTATAACCCCTGAATACTTTTTTTGGCCGTCCGTCGTTTTTTCATCCCACTTCCGGTTGTCTCCTTCCGTTTGCAAGTAGGAGACGTTTGTAAGTTGGATGTTTGAAAGTAGGGGCCTGCCCTATATGTTCTGCAGAAATTTGGCCCTAAGGTGTTGGTGTTGCCACAAGTTAACACTGTAAGCCCTCAAAGTGACTCTTGGTGGGTGCTGGAGCACCCTGCTGTGAACTATTATATCAAGAATTGTAATTACATGCCATTGTTGAACAGTGGTAGAAAAAGTGGGCCTTTGGTGGTTGTGGTGGTGGTGGTGGTGGTGCTGGTGCCACAACACTGCAAGTCCTCACAGTTACTCTTGGTGGGCGCTGGAACGGGCCCTCCTGTGAAATATATCAAGAATTGTAATTACATGCACCTGTTAAACAGGGGCTGAAAAACTGGGCCTTAGGCGCTGGTGCCGCAACACCTCACAGAAACTCTAGTTGGAGAGCAGGAATGAGCCCTGCTGCAAAGTATTGCATCAAAATTTTTAATTACACGCCTCTGTTAAACAGGGGCTGAAAAATTGTGCCTTAGGCACTGGTGCCACAACAATGCAACACCTCACAGAAACTCTAGTTGGAGAACAGGAATGAGCCCTGCTGCAAAGTATTGCATCAAAAATTGTAATTACATGCTCTTGTTAAACAGGGGCAGAAAAATTGGGCCTTAGGCACTGGTGCTGGTGCCACGACACTGTAACCTCTCCCAGATACTTTAGTTGGAGTGCAGGAATGAGCCCTGCTGCAAAGCATTGCATCAAAAATTGTAATTGCATGCCCCTGTTAAACAGGGGCTGAAAAATTGGGCCTTAGCCACTGGTGGTGGCGCACAGAACCAAAAATGTTCTTCCAAGCTATCAGCAGGATCATTGAGGCGGAAGAGGATAGTCAGTCAATATAACAGGATAGTCACTCAGCATCAGCATAGGCAGTCTTGAAGAGATGTGACATTTCAAAAAAAATATTCGGTTACATCAGCTTTAGGTGTTTGGTAGATGGTGGTGATCCAAAACTGATTCATCTTTATGAATGTCAGTCGATCAACCTAGTCGGTGGACAGGTGCACCCTGTGATTACAAAGCCTCCAGCAACACTGAATGTGCGTTCTGAAAGAATGCTGGATGCAGGACAGGCCAGTAGCTCAATTGCATACTGTGTAAGCTCTGGCCAGTGTTCCATCCTCAAGACCCAGTAACCCAGAGGATTTTCGGTGGGATAAGGTGTCCAAGTATGACCTCGCCCCTAGGTATTCCTGCACCATGTAAATCAGACGCTGCCGATGGTTGTTGGAACCGATCATACCTTGGGGCTGTGGACTAAAAAATTGTCTGAACGCATCAGTCAGATGACCTTCTCCAACGCTCCTTCTGTGACTGACCGAAGCCTCAGCAACACGTTGTCCAGGACCAGGAGTTTGTAACCTCCCAGTCTCTGGGAACGCGTTGAACAGACCTTTCTGCAAGGCCTCCCGGAGATGTCTTATCCTCTGATCCTTCTGCGATGGCAAGATAAGGTCTGCAACCTTACCCTTGTACCGTGGATCAAGGAGAGTTGCCAGCCAGTAATGATCCCTCTCCTTGATCCGAAGAATACGAGGATCCTTCCGCAGGCTTTGCAGGATCAGGGAGGCCATGCAGTGTAGGTTAGCTGAGGCATTCGGTCCGGAGTCCTCTGGGTCACTAAGGATGACATGATCCGCAGCCACCTCCTCCCAGCCACATACAAGTCCACGGGTTTCTTGGGACTGTAAATCATCCCTAAAAGACTGCTGATGCTGAGTGCCATGCTCCACCTCCATGCTGACACAATCCTTCTCCTCCTCCTCCTCCTCTTCCTGTGTGATCGGTGGGACAGCAGGAACACTGTCTGGATAAAGGGGGCCTTGAGAGGCAAGGAAGTCCTCCTCTTCCTGCCTTTGTTCTGCCTCAAGTGCCCTGTCCATTATTCCACGCAGCGTATGCTACAACAGGTGGACAAGAGGTACAGTGTCACTGATGCATGCACTGTCACTGCTCACCATCCTTGTGGCCTCCTCAAATGGTCACAGGACAGTGCATACATCCCTGATCATGCCCCACTGGGGTGATGAAAAAAAAACAAGCTCCCCTGACCCTGTCCTGGTGCCGTAGTCGCACAGGTACTCATCGATGGCCCTCTGCTGCGTGTGCAGCTGCTGCAGCATGGCCAACGTTGAATTCCACCTGGTGGGCATGTTCTTGGGCAGGTTCAACTCCTTTTGGAGCTCAGCCAGCCGAGCATTGGCTCTTGTATGAATGGCAGAAATTACCACAGAGAGAGGTGTGTCACAACCAGTAGTAGCATTTTGGAGGTGTGGTGGTGGAACAACCTCCAACACTACAGCACCTTGTCCTGCATCCTTCCCAGCTGCCAGAAGAGTGACCCAATGCACCGTGAAAGATAGGCAACGTCCCTGTCCATGCCTGCTGGACCATGAGACAGCGGTAATATGCACCTTACCGCTGACGGCCCTGTCCAGCGAGGCATGGACATTGCCTTCCACATGCCAGTAGAGAGCCGTAATCGCCTTCCGTGAGAAAAAGTGGCATTTGGGAACCTGCCACTGAGGAACCGCACATTGCACAAACTCACGTAAGGGGGCCGAGTCTACCAACTGAAAAGGCAGCAGTTGAAGTGCTAGCAATTTAGCCAAGCTAGCATTCAACCGCTGGGCGTGTGGATGGCTGGGAGTGAACTTCTTTCGACGGTCCAGCAGCTGGGGCAGGGAAATTTGCCTGGTACAATCAGATGTCGGTGTACTGCTAGCAGAGTGCTCGCAAGTACTTGGCTGTGACACACCTAATTCTACACCTTCATTCCTCTCAGTGCAGGTTTCAGAGAGGACTGAAGGTATAGTGGGGTTGGAGATCCCAGCTGATGAGGAGCAAGGAGAGGTCCGCTTGGTTCTTTGGTGTGGGTCTTTAAGGTACGCTTGCCAACGAGCTGCATGGCAGGTCAACATATGTCTGGACAAGCATGTGGTGCCCAAGCCGCTGATGTTTTGGCCATGCAAGACATGCTTGAGACATATGTTGCAAATAGCAGCAGTGCGATCTGATGTACTCGTCTCAAAAAAGGCCCACACCAAAGAACTTTTAGAATAACAAGCAGAGACAGCGCCCTGCACAGGCGGAGCTCTGCAGTGTGATTCAGTCGGTGTGCTGCCCTTAAGCAGGCCCCGGAGGACATCCTGCCTCATTGGAGATGTGCCTCCTCCTCCTCCTCTCTCCTATCAGGCACCCACGTGGAGTCAGTGACCTCATCATCTCTTCCCTCTTCATCACTGGAGCAAAGCTGGCAGTATGCTGCAGCTGGTGGAACATGACTGCCAGATTGCTGTCCTTATTGAGCATCCCCTCTCTCTGGGCTCACACTACTGCCTTCCTCTAGCTGGGTATCATCATCAGAGCCTTCAAAACGCTGGGTATCCTCCTGGAGCATGTACCCAACACTGTGCCCAAACAGTTTGGGGGACTCCTCAGGAGGACATGGTGGGTCTAGGTAAGGAGTGACTGATGACATTGAGACGAAGGAAGAGGACACGTTGGCAGCTGTTTTGCCAGTACCCTGAGCCTGGGTGAGAGAGGATGAAGAGGATGAGGGGGGCTTGGTCATCCACTCTACCAAGTCTTCAGCATGTTGCGGCTCAACACGTCCAGCTGCCGAAAATAAGGACAAGCGTGTCCTATGGCCAAGTGCTGTTGACCATGCACCGCGTCCATGACCAGCACTGTTGCCTCTAGACACAGATCCTCTTTTATTGGCTTGTGACTGTCTGCCTCTCCTTGTTGGCCTTCCAGACATACTAATGAGCTGCAGAGAGATGAGAACACCAGCAACTGGAGGTAGCTTCGGATGTATACTGTGCAGGAGGCCCAATACACCCACTGTAACTGCTGCAGTTGCCTGTGTTATAGGAACAGAACAACACCAGCAATTGGGGGTAGCTTCAGGTGTATACTGTGCCAGTGGCACAATACACCAACTGTAACTGCTGCAGCTGCCTGTGGTATAGAACCAAAGTACGACACCAGCAATTGGAGGTAGCTTCAGGTGTATTCTGTGCAGGTGGCACAATACACTGAGTGTAACTGCTGCAGATGCCTGTGGTATAGGAACAGAACAACACCAGCAATTGGGGGTAGCTTCAGGTGTATACTGTGCAGGTGGCACAATACACTGAGTGTAACTGCTGCAGATGCCTGTGGTATAGGAACAGAACAACACCAGCAATTGGGGGTAGCTTCAGGTGAATACTGTGCCAGTGGTACAATACACCGACTGTAACTGCTGCAGCTGCCTGTGGTATAGGAACAGAACAACACCAGCAATTGGAGGTAGCTTCAGGTGTATACTGTGCCAGTGGCGCAATACACTGACTGTAACTGCTGCAGCTGCCTGTGGTATAGGAACAGAACAACACCAGCAATTGGGGTTAGCTTCAGGTGTATACTGTGCAGGAGGCACAATACACCCACTGTAACTGCTGCAGATGCCTGTGGTATAGAAACAGAACAACACCAGCAATTGGGGGTAGCTTCAGGTGTATACTGTGCAGGAGGCACAATACACCAACTCTAACTGCGCTAAGTTCAATCACAAGAAAAGAAGACACTGTCCCTGCCTATGCTCTCTCTCTGAACGCTGAAACACACTACACAAGGCCACCGCGCAGGAGGCCTTATATAGTGTGGGGCGTGTACTAAACCCCCTGAGCTATAATTGGCCACAGGCATGCTGCGTTGTGATTGGCCAAGCATGCGGGTCACAGTGCATGCTTGACCAATCATCAGCCAGCAATGCACTGCGATGGTGCAGTGCATTGTGGGCCGTGAGTGCCACACAAATATGACGCAAAGGGCCCACAAAGTTCTGGCTTCGCCGAACGGGCGAACAGCTGGTGTTCGAGTCGAACATGCGTTCGACTCGAACACCCAGCTCATCCCTAGTTGTAAAGCTCTTTTACTTTTTGTTAAGAATATGAGAATGATCTCATGTTTACATTCTGGGCACAGGTGCACGTTAACCTTCGTGCAAACGTTCATTCCAACCTTGCCTCTAATTGTAATAATACAGTAACATACTCATAAAAAAAAAGATGTCCTAGGAACAGTGGGTTTAATTTCAGGCAGACTGTTAATGGCTTCAACAGAAGAGAAAACCAAATGTCAAGCTTTCCCTAGTACATGGCATTCCCAATATTTTTTGAGCTCTAACTGTACTGCGGGTAGAAGACATTTGCATTCCCACATGGAATCATGTCCAGCACAATGTGAACTCCAAGAGCACTGGTATATTATTGTTCCTGCGACAGCATAAGTGATAGATGAGATTTCTGGGCAGTTGGCCCAGCCCTGGTCAGGATTAGTGAGCCTATTAGCTGCTGATGGCTTTCCATTACAATATCGGTTTGAAAGAGCACTAAACAAGAAAGCTGTGTTTTTATATTCACATTTAATTACCTCCATCAGGACCATAAATGAGATCATTAGTTGAAGTGGCAGTAATTTGTACAGACAATAGTACATTATTGCAGCTAGAACACAGTGGTTCAAATATTTTTCCTAATGATTGGGTTACAAATTCAGTGGAAACTGTTGTAGAATTAGGTTTATAAGTTCTCTTAAAATACACATTCCAAGGCAATCAATAATGTCTTACATACCTCAGTCAGAAACATGGGCTATTTTGGAGATTTAGTAAGGATTTTGTAAGCCAATATTAAAGTGAAGCAGTACTCATACAAAAACATTTAAACCAACCGGATCAATTAAAACAGAACTCCAGGCTAACAGCTAAATGTGAGCTATCCTACATGTCAAATGATTTGTATTTCTGTCCATCCAGTCCTGAGATTTTCACAGCCCTTCAAGACTGTAAAACTAGAGCCCAGGAGTTTCCTTCTAGTCTATCGGGGAGGAGGTTCAGGGAATTCCTCTTGACCAACAGATATTCAAGAGTTTCTTCAAGGGGGCCGATGGTGCACTATTCAGCAAATGAAAGCAATGCTTCTCCCTTTCTAGATAGATGGCGACTGGCGAGCAACACAGATTAGACACTTTCTCCCCGCCTTGCATTTCGTGCCCTCTGCTTGTCACTCCACTTCTGACTTTAAGAGGTTATATCTAGATCCTGCCTGTCATTAATGTACTGGATGCTGATTGAGCCTTAAGACAGATATATACCTCCCCTTCTACTAAAGTGGGAAAACGGCCTGAATCTGGCCTTTTCAAAGGACCAGAGAGAAAGCATTTTGTTTTGCTCACTGCTCCTCAATCACGAGTAGGTTTCAGGAGGTGGGGATTAAGATTCTGACCCGCTGGTATAGAGTACCCACACATAAGATCTACTCTTCAGTTCCCTCTACCTGCTGGCGATGTCAACAATCTGGCAGTACACTACTACATGTATTCTGGATATGCCCTCGGGTCCGCCCCTTCTGGGACGCTATCAGACGTGTGATTTTAGAATGACAGACATTTCACTAACAGATGACCCCGTGCAGTGCTTACTCTACCTCACTCCGATGTCGAGACGTCGTTATAAGAAGTCCCTATTGATCCATCTCCTTAATGGCACTAAAAATATGTATTCCACAAAATTGGAGATGTAGGGAACCCCCTACTATTGGTCAATGGATAGCTGTGGTGAATGAAATTAACCGTATGGAACAATTGACGACCGCATTACAGCGAAAAAAGAGGAAAAATTCAACAAAACCTGGTTCTACTGGCACACGTTTCGGTTCTCTCAAGACTATAACACCTTTGTGATCCCCTCGGTAGAGCAATTGTAACTTTGCATGATTCCATAACCATCTGCTTTTACAACCAACCCCCCCCCCTTTTTTCCCCTCTAACCCCCTAACTCTATTCCCTCCTCTTCCTGCTTTTTTCGCCTATCTTACCTGTCTGTCTTCTATTCTCTGTGGCGAGGTGTCTCTTCGTCACGTTTGAAAAATTGTTTGGGTGCACCTGACTTGTGGCAATAACAAAGTCTTGGTAACCGACTTGTGTACACACAATCGGAAAGTCTGACAACAGACCGCTGTCCGTGTAAAATGTATAAACCTGCCATCCAACATTTGTCCATGGAAAGTTGGCCAACAATTGTCTGATGGAGCGTGCAAACGGTCAGATTTTCCGCCAACAGCCTGTCATCACACAATTCTCGTCGGAAAATGCGATTGTGTGTACGAGGCTTTAGACTGAAGATAATGCCCTTCAGCAACTCAAGCAATCATTCCTGCATTTACAAGTTACTCCTGTACAATCCCAGTCCAAGGTTGCATAGAAGGTAACCCAATGCTTCCTTTAGGGTTACTAAAACATAGAAGTACCCTAAGGAGGAGAAAAAAAACTGACTGATGAAACAGTTATGTGGTACCACCACGAATGCCACGTACACACGACCGGACTTTCCGGCAGACTAGGTCCAACGGTCTTCCCGACTGATTTTTGATGGAGTTCCGACCACTTTCCGAACTAATGGACTTGGCCACACATGAATGGACTAAGTCCATTCGAAAGTCCGTTTATTTTGAATGCGATGACGTAAGATGGGACTAATAAAGGAAGTTCAATAGCTAGTAGCCAATAGCTACCCTTGCGTTGTATTTGGTCCGTCGGACCAGCATACAGACGAATGGTTTTTCGGATAGGAATTGAGCCAGCAGACAGATTTGAAACATGTTCTATTTCTTGGTCTGTCTGATTTTTATTAGCCCACACATGATCGTATTGTCTGGTCGTGTGTACGTGTCATAATACAGTGGGGTGGGAAAATATGCTGTTTGACATGGCAGTATGCACATTTTGATGTTGGTTAAAAGTTAATAAGGTCATCACATAAAGCAATGCAGGGTCTCCAATACCTATTGCATTTGTAGGCAGAGCCTGAGTTAGATAATTGTTGTAGTAGAAAATACTCAAACAAGCTTTATAGCTTAATGATGTATTTTATATAAATCTTGCACAGTTTGGTTGTAGCAGCAGACAAACTGTTGTTCTTCAGTATTGATAAAAGCAATCTAGATAATATTCAAGAGTATCCCTGATCACCACCACACCAGTCATATGATGACGCTGTACTGCACTGGAGACAGTATGTAAAAAAAATTAAAAAAAATTGTGAAGTAAACAAATTTTATAACATTTCTTAATTTTTCCAAAATATTGTGCAAAAAAAATTACAACTTCAAAAAACTTGCCATGCTTCTTAGTAAATAACTGCTTTCCAAAAAGATTTGTCATTTGTTGGGTATTTGTTCTGTCCTTGCATTTTAAGGTCCTCAAGAAATTACAGTAGATCGTCCGTCAGTACATTAGGAATGATCAATTTTCAAATATATATACCATAGTTTGTAGACCCTATAACTTTTACACAAACCAATTAATATACACTTATTGGAATTTTTTTTTTTAACCAAAGACATGTAGCACAATACATTTTTCCTAAATGTGAGAAGAAATTTGATTTTATTCAATGTGTTTTATAACAAAGTAGAAAACATTGCTTCTTATCAACACTTTGTCATGTTATAACCAAAAACTTAAATGTATTTTATTGGGATTTTATGTGATAGACCAACACAAAGTGGCACAAAATTGTGAAGTGGAAGGACAATTATAAATATTTTTCAAAATCGTTTACAAATAAATATGTGAAAAGTGTGGCGTACATTTGTATTCATCCTCCTTTACTATGCTACCCATAACTAAAATCTAGTGGAACCGATTGCCTTCAGAAATCACCTAATTAGTATATATGAGTGCACATGTGTGTAATTTAATCTCAGTATAAATACAGCTGTTCTGTGAAGACCTCAGATGTTTGTTAGAGAACCTTTAGTGAGCAAACAGCATCATGAAGGCCAAGGCACACACCAAACAGGTCAGGGATAAAGTTATGAAGCAGTTTAAAGCAGGGTTAGGTTATAAAAAAATATTCCAAGCTTTGAACATTTCACAGAGCACTGTTCAAATCATCACCTGAGCTACAATAGAATTGTTTAGATCAAAGCATATTCATGTGTTAGAATGGCCGAGTCAAATTCCAGACTTAAATCTGAATGAGAGTCTGTGGCAAGTCTTGAAAATTGCTGTTCACAGATGCTCTCTATCCAATCTGACAGAGCTTGAGCTATTTTGCAAGGAAGAATGGGCAAAAATGTCACTCTCTCTAGATTTGCAAAGCTGGTAGAGACATACCCAAAAATACTTGTAGCTGTAATTGCAGCAAAAGGTGGTTCTACAAAATATTGACTCAGACCCCTTTCACACTGAGCCGTAATTTTAGCGCCAATATTTGGTGGCTAGCGGGCCAGTTTTAACCGCCCGCTAGCGGCCAAAAAGGGGTTAAATCTGCCTGCAAAACGCTGCTGCAGTATAGCAGTGTTGCCCCATTGTTTTCAATGGGCAGGAGCGGTGTAGGAGCGGTGTATTCACTGCTCCTACACCACTGCAAAGAAGCTGCTGGCAGGACTTTTTGTAACGCCCTGCCGGCGCAGCGCCATAGTGTGAAAGCACTCGGGCTTTCACACTGGGTTTGCAGCTGAGGCTTTTTTCAGGCGCTATGCAGGCGATATTTTTAATGCTGTAGTGCCTGAAAAACGCCTGAGTGTGAAAGGGGTCTAAGGGTCCTTTCACACGGGGCGGATCAGTTCTGATCCGCCCCGTGGATATCCGTTTGCTCAGCGGGGATCACTCCGCCGATCCCCGCTGAGCAGGGAGATGACAGCTCCGTCTCTGCACACTGCGCTGTGACGGACCTGTCACAGCGCCGCTCTCCCCTATGGGAGATCGGATGATGACGGACCGCAGTGCCCGTCGTCATCTGATCCGATCCACAGACGGATGGAAAAATAGCTTTTTCCTCCGTTACACTTTTTCGGATCGGAGCGGGTCGGATGTCAGCGGACATGTCACCGCTGACATCCGACGCTCCATAGAGCTCTATGGAGCACCCGTTCAGGTCCGCCTGAAAAACTGACAGGCGGGCCTGAACGGGACGTCAGTGTGAAAGGACCCTTAGGGAGGTTGAATACAAATGCATGCCACACTTTTCACATATTTATTTGTAAAACGTTTTGAAAACCATTTATCATTTTCCTTCCACTTCACAATTATGTGCCACTTTATGTTGGTCTATCACATAAAATCCCAATAAAATACATTTAAGTCTTCACAATTATGTCTTACTTTGTGTTGGTCTATCACATAAAATCCCAATAAAATACATTTACGTCTTTGGTTGTAACATGACAAAATGTTGAGAATTTCAAGGGGTATGAATACTTTTTCAAGGCTCTGTATCACCTACTATTAGTTTCCCTTGGTTGGAATATCAAAATCCAAATGCTGAAATGGTCATAAAACCTGTAACGTGCAGTATACCATGCAGGCATGTTGGTTTGATTGGATATCATATTATTATTATTATTATACAGGTTTTATATAGCACCAACAGTTTGCTCAGCGCTTTACAACATGAATTTAATGCCAACTTCAATTGTCATCACTGCTGGGGGTTACCTTGGGGTAATGCAAAATTAAATATTAATGTTTGGTCTTTACAGAATGGTAAAATAGTATGATCTATGAGCTAATCTGTGTATTTGGGTTATTTACCTATGAGCAGTTATGATGCTGAAATTCTTCTGCTACAATATGTACTGTAAATAATTATTTTCCCAGTAAGTTTCCCTGACTAAGCCAGTCAGTAGGTGTATCTCGTATTCTCCATACCCCTGAACCAAGGAATCTGCACCAAACCTCAATCGCATACTGTATACATTCTTTTACAGGTAACCTATTTTGTAAAAGTGACACTGCAGTAACAGGGTCACTATACATTTTTTCATTCCATGTTATTATGTAACTATTCACAAAGTTTAATTGTACTGTATGTCTTATTTATAACATTATTATATACTCCGTGCTTTTGGAATATTAAGCTTTACACAACCAAAATCTGTATATTACCATTAATCACTTCAAGTCCAGACACTTTCACCCCCTTCCAGTCCAGGCCAATTTTCAGCTTTCAGCACTGTTGCACCTTGAATGACAATTTGCGTGGTCATGCAACACTGTTATTATAGCACATATTAATTAGTTAATTAATGAATTTGTTTAACCAAGGAGGACAGAAAGGAAGTATGGTAAGAGGGGAAAATGGAGGGGGGGAAAAGGGATGGGGCAAAGGGACAAGGTGGGAGGAAAGGGAAAGAAAGAAAAAAAACACCCCGGGCTGATTGGCTGGTACCCCCATATCTTTCATTATTCCCACATTAATTCTGTTTTGAACCCCCTCCCTCCATTTTTTTCCATCCTCCTTCTCCCTTTGCCCCTCTCTTTTCCCCTCTCCCCTCCCTTACTTTCTGTCCTCTGTCCTAAATTAATGAATTAATATGTACTGGCTCTGCTCACATATGTTTTATTAGCTGGTGTCACTTTTTAGTTGCCCACTTCAAGTGTTAATCCTGAAGAAGCTAATAAGCGAAATGCCTTAATTTTACATGCTTGTATCATCGAATATCATCTGTCTAAAGTCTATTATTTTGTGGTTTTAATTAGATGGCATTCCAATTTAATGTGATACAATACACTTTTGTCTTTTATACATTTATTTTTGTTATTTCCTCATTTGATTGGCACATTCAAAGGCCCCTTTATCTGTGTTTTTTGGAGTTTTCCTTTTTTTCAATTTGGAAGTGGCTCTCCTTTCCAATGGATTAATTTTGTGGTCAAATATGCTTGTTAATGGTATGGTGCCAACATGAGGATGTCTGTGTCTGGCTCACACTCTTTGTTGCGATAGGAAACCAAATAATTGATCATTTCTTACCCCTAATGAATACAGTGAGATTTTGGTGGAGCTATGATAGTTCCATGCACTTTATTCAGTATTCACAAGATAGCTTTGCATTCTTGGTCCCATCTGCTGGGCTGGCCACTTGCCCACTCTTGCAGTCACATGCCCGTTTCAACTACATCTTTTTTACCATTTCTCGTGCGAATAAGCAGCCAAAACAAAATGGGCTTGGAAGTGGCAGTGAGTGGGACACAGCAAACAACAGAACATCCATCTGGTGCCCACAGCCGAGGAAATAAAGCATGAAGCTAAAATTAATTGAGTCAGTATATCAGAATAAAAGAGAGCAATGTTTCTTTTATCCAGCAACAGGACTTTAGATCAATACAAAATTGTTATCATTGATCTGTTAAATAAATCTGGCCCTGCCGCTCTGGGCTTAAGGTTGCTCTAATGACATGACCCTTCCACCCACCCTTTTCATAAATTGAAGTAACCTAGAGCCTCATGCTTGGCTTCCTTATGAGCTCGGGTTAATGAAACGTGAGAAATTATTGAGTGCTGCACTTTCTTTTCTTTTTCCTGGAGCAGTGATTTGAAGCCAGAGAGCTCATTTGGAACACTCAGAACACAATAAAGCAAGGAGCTGTTCTCAGAGCACCGGTTGTTCTAGCACTTAATAAGTAGCTCTTCCTGACTGCTCATATTTCTCCGCCGTTACTAAATAAGTTAATCACTTCACGAATAGGGAAATCTGCAGGTGCCTTTGAGGCTTTGTTAACACAGTGCCTAAGCCAGCTCTGCGTTCCCTCCTAATCCTTTCTAAGACAGTATGAGGCAGTGAAGTAAGCTGTAATCAGTTTTTAATGTTAGAAACAATATCCCCACTCAAGCTGGTTGCCTAGAGCAACAGGGCAGGAACGGAACGCCTGAAATGAAATGGGATTGCTGCACTTGCCTTGTGCAGCCATCCATATACACACAGTTATTTCCCTTGGCTCTTCCCCCTCGTGGATAAAGTGCTTTTTATCAGCAGGGGGCTCCTTCAACCTCATGACAGCTGCCAATTGGATACAGCCCCTGCTATGAACGCCTCTTCTTATGATAGGAAAATTTAAGTCCCTTTTAAGTGGCTAAAGGGAAATGATGGTCATGAATATTTCTCATCTGTGCCCCTAGGTTACACAAAGTATTCACAGTAATATAAAATTGATTTTACTGTGATGAGAATAGCTAGGAAAAGGAGGTCAAAACAAAGTTATGGATATATTAATGACTTTATACCATACCAGGCCGGATGTGTACTGTATACTTCAGGGATTAGACACAAGATATCAAAGAGATAGATCCAGGGGACTCTGGGACTTCAAAGCTTATTAATACAGTAAGGACAAAGAAAATACAAATTTGAAGGCTTATTGGCTGTAGTGAGGCAGCTCACATGCAACCAGACCTACCCTCGAATTAGTACCAAGGAACGTCACTCAAAGTCTAAACCAAAAGAATGAGTACCAAACCAAATTCATAAAGGAGTCAAAAACAGCTTTATTTATTAACAAAACAGCCAACACGTTGTGGGAGCAAAAATTCAAGTCCCTTTGCTGCCCCTCATCCTGTGACTAGCCAGTGTAAAGATCCATTACACCATTACATACAGTAAATCAGGATTTCTCAACCAGGGTTCCATAGAACCCTAGGGTTCCTCCAGACATTGCTAGGGGTTCCCTGAGCAGTGAGCAATGTCTGCCTCTCAGATAAGTTCCTACTGACACCATTGATCTTTTTAGCTATCTGGAAGGGGGTAATTCTTCCCAAAGTGTATGGAGCATTCTTCCCACTGACCATCACACTAATGTATCAAGAGTTGTAGATATAGAACTTTTTAGCAAGGATTCCCTGAGACCAGAGAGTTATTTCAAGGGGTTCTCTGTGTTGAAAAAGTTGAGAAAAGCTGGCATAAGTGAACCCCATAACTTTGTCTTTCTTGTGGCCTACACTGAATAACTAGTGGAGGAGGACGGAGAAAACGCGTCCTCTGGATTTTACATCATTCTCCCAGAACGCTCTTCTCAGTAAGAGCTTGAGGCCTAGTTCATACTTTTGTCTGGGGGTTGTAAAAACAGGAAACCCCAACTCCAGTGCCCACCCAAGCTGCAAAGGGTGTGGTACAAGGATAATATATACTTGCAAAAATGATACTCTTCGCCAACATTCAGCAGGCAGTACTATTTGTCTCAGGGTTTCCCTAAAAAAATTGAGGTCTGGCACTTGTGGACAGACTCAGACTATACAGCTGATGATCAGGAGTCCATGGACAGGAATCTATTCACCCCTGATATGGTTTAGCCAAAGATATATACGGTTTTACTCCTTTGCAGAGACTCACACTTCATTTGATTGGGTATAAATCCATTATGAGTAAATGTTCTCCTGATGTATCACTCTGTTGGTTGAGAGGGAGCAGGAATCTCCTTGTAATTCATTAATCCTTGAAATAAATTATTAGAACGGCCAAGCGCTGTGTATGGAATGTTTTGTTCTTTGTATTTGATAAGTTGTATTATTTAGCAGTTTGTGTTATCTGTACTTGTTAGCCAGACGATGACCAAAGGCTGTGTTCTGTACGTGTACAAATCATCTTCACTAAAAATAAATTTTCATAAGCAAAACAAAAAGAAACTTTCAAATAAATTCCCCAGTGGTGGTGCAGGCTTTTAGGGGTTAAAAAAGGGGTAAGGAATCAACCTCACTGCCTGCCAAACCCCTCCTGAAAAGTGAACCACCGTAGATACTCTTCAGAGGGCTACATCTAGTGCAAATAAGCCAATGATAGAATGGCTGGAACTCAAGGGCTGCTTGACAGGTGATGTAGCATGCATGTGGGTCATTGTGCAATTCTACCTGGTCTCCTCATGACAGCTGATTATACAATCATTATACAATGATGTCCTAAAACATCACCATTTACAGTAAAAAAACAATAGGCTATCAAATCTTTCCCAAACATATGATTATTCCCTCTGGCTTGTGCATGGGGGAGGCCTACAAGTATACTTCACAAACATTCCTTAATGTTTATAGGCACCATAAATCCCCTAAAGCTCCAGGAAAACGGCTAAATACAGAGATGCAATACATATAAGGGAATTGTTTTACATGCCAAGGGATTTGTAATTCTGTTCATCCAGCCTTGAGATTTACTCTGCTTTGACACATAGCACAGCCCTGTCTGGGAGGGCAGGATACCTATTTTTGCTCTGCTACAGTTAAGCTAGTGTGACCTGGAGAGGAGGGAATGGATAAGGGGTCGGCATGTTAAAGGGAGGAACAGGTCAGAGAAGGGTTAAATATGATGGTAGTGGGGAAAGGGCATAGTTCTTACCTCACCGAAGGCTGAATTTTAGATGGGCATGATTGAGCCGCAAAAGTTGGTATTTGCAAGGGATGCTGGGTATTCATTACAGAGAGTTCTGATGAAGAGGAAGCTCCCCCTCCCTCCCGCCCAATTCTGGGTTCCTGGTGTACTTGGGATGGTGAGGCAATTGTTTGTGTTTTTTCAAATTTTTATAATAATAATAATAATAATAAATAATAAATAAAAGTTGGCTATTTGTCACAGCAGCTTGGTGGGTCAGGGGGTCAGTTATTGGTAGTACTCCTAGGAGCTAGGTCTCCTGGGGGAAAATGTAAGAATGTTGAGTGTGTAATCGTTTTTGAGCTGGTTCGGGGTGCGGCTGAGGACATAGGTGATTATAGTCTCAAAGTGTGCTTTAAGGACACCCAAAGACCCCCTCCTGGTTGCATTGTTAAATTTGCATTATTGAATATGTTGTAGTTGATGTTATTTATTAATTTGTTAACAAAATGTCTGCCGTGGTCATTTAAACCCTTGTCATGCAGTCTGTGTCTTTATTGAAAAGGGTTGAGGGAACTGAAGTTGAATTATCCTTTAGTCAAGCATAAAAGACAGAAGAAGCTAATTTCTCAGTCACTCTTTACCTGTATCAGTATATTCTTTGTTGGAACATGAGCACTACAACACAGCTGGCTGCCTCTTTGTGCTTATTTTCCCTCTTCCAGTCTGAGATCTGTTGTATAGCAGACTGCAAAAGGCTGATACCAGGTCAAATTCAGATTCTTGTACTGCTTACATTTGAAAAATATTTTTACTGATGTATTAATACATTTCTGAGCTGCATTAATGTGTGTCTGCCTCAAACTCACTTGGGAGTTCAGTTTTATGTAAATTAATACTGTATAGAAATAAGCAAGATAACTCTAACTTTTCATCTTTTAAGCAGATCTTATTCTTCTATTATGCTAGCTGAGAATTTCATTTTGATTGCATTATCCCGACAGAAAGTGAAGATGAATTACACATATCACAAGCTGGTAGGAGAAAAGGATGAGTGTCCATTTATGTGTCTGCTACAAATATCTGTACTTACAAAGCCTTCAGTTAAAGAATTATCCCCGGCCACAGTTCTAGTTTCTTCCTCCTGTCATGGCCATCCAGAATATTATGCAGAACCTTTGCCGAGACAATGTAAAACATAATAGTAAAAGAAAAAATAATGTAACTGAGCACAATAAGCCTCCTGTACTTCCTCTCAGGATAAGTGCAGTGTGACATTTGTGTGAAGTAGGGAGAAATTATCCTCTCTCTAACACATCTAATAAATGCCTCCATCCATAACTACACTACTGGTGACAGAAATATTATCACCTCATGCACCACAAGGGGACTGATTGGCCTCTTTATTAGAATAAAAAAAACTGATCATACATTGCCTAACTGGTCCTAAAAGCAGACTAGAACATAAAGAGAGAATTCCTGTGTGATTCACTACTCTCGTCTTATAAAATAATAAAAAAAAGTTGCCCTAACATTTAGTAAAAATAGTCAACTTATTACTTCACATTCCTCCATGAAAGACAGGTTCCCTTCATTTCTGTGGATGAATAAAATGTCACTTAGACATACCCATGTGATTGAAGGATAGATGTTTGTGTGCAAGGAGACACATCTCTGAGTGTATATAACACCACCATGGTCCTTCTGTTCACCAGAATGACAGCTCAGTTCATCCGTTAAGATGAATGATGTCCATCACCCATGTAGGGAAGAATATCTACCCGACGAAGATAAATGCAGAATGTCAAGGTACGTCTGCAACGTGCAGCATAGCGTCCATCTGAACAAGACCTTACAAGACAGCTACGGCCCGGACTCCGGTAAGCATGCGCCTAAGGAATATTGCTATACATTGTCAATAGAAGTAGATGATCATTGTTTGCAGTAAACAGGTGGGCCAAGTGACAATCATCTGTCATTTTATACCATGCCAACATTTTGCTGTACATGTGACATGAAAGACAGCATACTGTTTAATAGTTTACAGAGATGGCTCATTGGCATGCAATGCTCCATACAATTCTTTATTTTTTTTAAATCATAAGCTGTGTATGTGTACTGTATTTTGTAAATGTTTTAAAACGTACCGTAGACTTTTTTTTTGTACCCTTACATGTCCTGAGTTCTATCATTAATCATCAATTATGTGACTTCAATGAAGCTTATAGGTAATGTACCTGACTAAGTGTATATATATATATATATATATATATATATATATATATATATATATATATATATATATATATATATATATATATATATATACATTTTTACATTTACATGTAGACGTGTGCATTCTCTTTTCTCCACTGCAGACCATCTGCAGTGGCAATGCAGATGGGGAAGGAAGTTTCTCTATGAATTCCTCAGTTACCGGGAGACAGCGATCCAATTGGAGGGTGACACCCCATGTGACCTCAGTGGCCATCTTGGGTAGGGCAGAGCTTATAAAAGGCCCTGGTTTCCAGACTTGGCATGTATATTTGCGAGTAGCAGGGTAGAAACAGGATACTCATCTGGCAGGGACAGTGATTAACATCAGAGAGAGGTTCCGGAGGATTAGGGAAAGTGCAGGGTAATGCCATCTTTCCTGGAAGCCTCCCCATTTGGGTATGGATCGGCCAGGCTGCATTCCGCTCCTCGTAACAGAAGCTTTTGACACTTCTTGAATCTACTGTCTCATCACCGTTACAACTTTTGAGTGTTCCCGGTTAGGTTTTCTACCTGCCTGGTCTACTGTGTATTGCTGGGTTTCTGTTACAATATATTCCTGTTACTGCACTTGGACTCCATGTGTTTTCTGCTTGACTCATCATGTTGCACCTATCAATACAAATATATACAGTATCTCACAAAAGTGAGTACATCCCTCACATTTTTGTAAATGTTTTATTATATCTTTTCATGTGACAATACTGAAAAAATTACACTTTGCTACAATGTAAAGTAGTGAGTGTACAGCTTGTATAACACTGTAAATTTGCTGTACCCTCAAAATAATTCAACACACAGCCATTAATGTCTAAACCAGTGGCAAAAAAAGCGAGTAAACCCCTAAGTGTAAATGTCCAAATTGGGCCCAACTGGCCATTTTCCCTCCCCGATGGCATGTGACTCGTTAGTGTTACAAGGTCTCAGGTGTGAATGGGGAGCAGGTGTGTTAAATTTGGTGCTATCGCTCTCACTCTCTCATACTGGTCACTGGAAGTTCAACATGTCACCTCATGGCAAAGAACTCTCTGAGGATCTGAAAAAAAGTTATTGCTACACAAAAAGATGGCCAAGGCTATAAGAAGATTGCCAAGACCCTGAAACTGAGCTGCAGCATGGTGGCCAAGACCATAGAGCAGTTTAACAGGACAGGTTCCACTCAGAACAGGCCTCACTATGGTCGACCAAAGGAGCTGAGTGCACATGCTTAGCGTCATATCCAGAGGTTGTCTTTGGGAATTAGACGTAAAAGTGCTGCCAGCATTGCTGCAAAGGTTGAATGGGCTGGGGGTCAGGCTGTCAGTGCTCAGACCATACGCCGCACACTGCATCAAACTGGTATGCATGGCTGTGGTCCCAGAAGTAAGCCTCTTCTAAAGATGATGCACAAGAAAGCCTGCAAACAGTTTGCTGAAGACAAGCAGACTAAGGACATGGATTACTGGAACCATCATCCTGTGGTCTGATGAGACCAAGATAAACTTATTTGGTTCAGATGGCGTCAAGCGTGTGTGGCGGCAACCAGGTGAGGAGTACAAAGTCAAGCATGATGGTGGGAGTGTCATGGTCTGAGGCTGCATGAGTGCTGCCACCACTGGGGAGCTACAGTTCATTGAGGGAACCATGAATGCCAACATGTACTGTGACATACTGAAGCAGAGCATGATCCCCTCCCTTCAGAGACTGGCCGCAGGGCAGTATTCCAACAACCCTAAACACACCTCCAAGACAACCACTGCCTTGCTAAAGAAGCTGAGGGTAAAGGTAATGGACCGGCCAAGCATTTCTCCAGACTTAAACCCTATTGAGCATCTGCAGGGCATCCTCAAACGGAAGGTGGAGGAGTGCAAGGTCTCTAACTTAAACCAGCTCCGTGATGTCTTTGTGGAGGAGTGGAAGAGGACTTCAGTGGCAACCAGTGAAGCTCTGGTGAACTCCATGCCCAAGAGGGTTAAGGCAGTGCTGAAAAATAATGGTGGCCACACAAAATATTGACACTTTGGACCCAATTTGGACATTTTCACTCAGGGGTGTACTCAATTTTTTTGCCAGCGGTTTAGACAGTAATGGCTGTGTGTTGAGTTATTTTGAGAGGACAGCAAATTTACAATCGTATACAAGCTGTACACTCACTACTTTACATTGTAGCAAAGTGTCATTTCTTCAGTGTTGTCACATGAAAGGATATAATAAAATATTTAAATGTGAGGGGCATACTCACTCTTGTGAGATACTGTATATATATATATTTGGACAGGGCCATATTTTGTCAATGATACCACCAGTATCCCAAGCCTTTTGTTTGCTTTCAGCTGTTAGCTGCTACATGGGGCTAGAGAGGAGTCATTCGTTCCTGTAATGCCAGTGGTGAACTGGTGTTTCTCTGTACACCAACTCAGAGTTGGTCTTACCACTTATTTATGAACTGGTGGCAGTTCTTTTGGAACCTGTCGCAGCCAAAGCTACAGATCTAAAAGTGGTGGTAAATGTGTCAGAAGGCTTTGCAAAACTGTTGCAAGGCTTTCCTGAATAAGGTGCAGGCCATTTTTAAGGGGCTATACTGCAAACAAATTGTCATAATATCTTTAGGGCCGGTTCACACAGCGATGCACGGCGAGGCGTCTCCGACTTACCTCGCCGCGACCTGCGGGGAGCTCAGCGGCGACTTGCAGAGGACTTCTGTATAGAAGTCAATGCAAGTCGCCCCCGAAGTCGCCCCGAAGTAGTACAGGAACCTTTTTTCTGAGTCGGAGCGACTCGAGTCGCTCCTCTCAGAACGGTTCCATAGTACTGAATGGGGGCGACTTGCGGGAGCGAGGCGAGGCGAGCTGTGTCGCCTCGCCTCGCCTCGCTGTGTGAACCGGCCCTTACCGAATTGCCACAAATATTTAGTAAAAACAGTAAAAAACATGACCATTCACTGATTCCTATTCTTATTTTTCATTTCTTATATAACTTACTAGTTACAATCTGACTGTTCTCATTAGGTTTATCCTGCATTTTTCACTCTAGCCCCAAAGTAATTCCTTTTCTATTACAAAGGCTTGATGAGTAAGATGAAGCATCCCACCATCCTTATAATTTCTTGCCTTCATCAGCAATCTTGTTATATCATCTCTTTTTTTAACTCTGGCCCACACACTTTTTTTTTTCTAGAACTCAATTTTCTTTGAGTCTCCCCATCTCCATATGCCCTTTTTCTCCTTCCAATAAAACTTGAAGAACTGGTTTCCTACTTTGCATCCACATGATAGAGCAATCTTTCTTCCAGTGCACAGGGAGGTCGATGTTAATCTGTCGGAAGCTCTCAATAGCATTAGTCTCCATCCTCCATTTGAATTCCTCTGCTAACCACAATAACCACAGAATCATGTCCATACCTAGCAAAGCAAGTGTGCTCAGGAGTGTACTTTTTAACATGCAAACACCAAAACCAAATCAGAATTCTATAGAATCTTGCTTAGTATTACATAGTTTCCAACATTTCAGAAGATTTTCAATAAACCATTGTAGATGGAGAACATACTTAGAGATCTGGGCATTCATTTAACCGATTTTACCATTTAATTTTAAATTTCTGTATATAGGAAGGAATATTATAAGGTAAGAAGATATTATATTGTTGATAACTCAAAATCACATGTAATTATTTATATCCTACTTGTTATTAGTCAATAATTGGTTCCTGCATTTTAAGAACCCTCTAATTTCCAGCAGAGCTCTAAACTGTTTCAGTTCAGGGAGGGCTGGTCTTTGATGCAGAAGATATGGGTACAGGAGATGCAAGTGTGCAAATGTACAAATGGAAGGATTATTGTAAGATTTAAGGTTACAGTAAGAGTAGGTGTGAGAGTTAGCAATAGTAGCAATACATCAATAGTTATATTTGACAATCAAATATAAGCTTACCTGAAAAGTCTCCTTTCATATTGGAGTTCTCCATTCACAGCACTCACTTTAATTGTAATAGCAATACAAATAACAGTTACTTTTGACAATCCAATATATGTTTACTAGAAAACTTCCCTTTCATGCTGTGAGTGCTGCCTGTCTGCTTGGCATCCCTTTCAACAACTTCCCGAATTCCCTGCATGCTTTACAGCTCCTCCTCTGCTGTTTATTTTCAATTCCTGAGAACTATATATCCCATGGTACCTTGCTCCCTGCAAGTGCCTGCAGTGATTCCTGTACCTATTTTGCTTTGCGAATCTCCATGAACGTATCTCCATGAATGTAGTCACTAACAGAAGTCAGATCACAGCAGTAAAGAAGAAATTTGGATATTTGGAGGAGGCTGAGAGCAATTGAAGGTACTTCTCTGAGTTAGGAAGACATACTTGAATAGAATATATTTTTTTTTTAACCACAGTCTAGTGTAATTTTAAGAGGGACAATAGAGTCCTGGGAAGCAGTGTCTCAGGCTGCTTCCCAGGAATTGAAACGCGCATCCAATTCTAGCCGGTTCACATATCTCCACAGCAGGTTTTGCAGAAAAAAAAGTGTGCATTTTGTGGTTCGTTTTAGGCCCGAATTCAGCCCAAAATTTGGGCTGAAGTCAGACCTGAAACGGTGAACCAGAGCACACTGGACCCCTGCTGTGCGACGGATGCGGCTCATATCCTCATATCATATCAAAGTCCCGACGCATGTGTTTTACTTCACCTTGTTCAGAACGATCGGATTTTCCGTCAACTTTGTGCGACCGTGTGTATGCAACACAAGTTTCGGACAAAATCCGTCTAATGCCCCATACACAAAATCTGTGTGTATGGGGCATTAGACTTTGTTTAGATATACACTATGGGGTTAATTTACTAAAGGCAAATCCACTCTGCACTACAAGTGCACTGCAAGTGCACCTAAAAGTGCACTTGTAAATGCAGTTGCCGTAGATCACTTTAGATCTGAGGGGAAGCTCTGAAATTAGGGGACGCTCTTCTGATTTTATCATCCAATCATGTGCAAGCAAAAATGCTGTTTATTTTTCTTGCATGTCCCCCTCAGATCTACAGTGGCTGCACTTCCACAGTGGATTTGCCTTTAGTAAATAAACCCCTATATTACCAAAAGCATTGGTACGCCTGCCTTTACACGCACATCAACATTAACGGCATCCTAGTCTTAGGCCTCGTACATACGGTTCGAAAATCAGAAGGGAAAAGTCTGAAGACAAGCTGTCTGCGGATTTTCGGATCGTTAGTACGGTGCATTTCACAGACTATTTGACTTACATCAGACAAAATCTGGATGCGCAGGCTTTAAAATTTTTGTTGGATGTGAACTCGACATCTGATTTTCAGATAGTCAGTACAGAAATCCGTCACACAAAAGTCAAAAGTACAAACACGCATGCTCGGAATCAAGGAACGACTGGGAAAAGTTTGGTCTTGTAAACTATTGTTCGTAATCTAGAATTAACATTCGTGATCAGGCAATTGATGAAATGTCGAAATGTAGCGCACAGTCTCATCTTCTTTAGTGAGATAATAATGGAGCTGCTTTGCTGGTGATACTGATGTAGCTATGCCAAATGTATTTTAAAAGGCACTTGTTTTATACGATCTGAAAATTGCGAATCATCGCTCACCAAAATTCTACTAACTTTTACTAACACTAAATTAGCATAAGGGGCCCAAAGGGTGGTGCTTGAAAAATTAACTTCCTCTTTATATTCTCATAGTATGTCACTACATTCGTGTTTGTCCAATGACTATTTGCGGATAGTTAGTATGTTAGGTAAAATCCTGCACACAGCAAACCAAAAATCAGACGCTTGATTGCCCATCAATTAGACCGTGTGTACGAGGCTTTAGTCCGTAGGGTTCAATATTGGGTTGCCCCACCCTTTGTAGCTAAAACAGCTTCAACTCTTCTGGGAAGGCTGTCCAAAAGGTTTAGGAGTGTGTCTATGGGAATGTTTGACAATTCTTCCAGAAGCGCATTTGTGAGGTCAGGCACTGATGTGGACAAGAAGGCCTGGCTCACAGTCTCCACTTTAATTCATCCCAAAGGTGTTCTATCGGGTTTAGGTCAGGACCAGTCAAGTTCAAGGTGGGAAATTGTACATACTGCCTCCACCCAGACACCCCCTTAAACTCCCCTAGTCGTTGTTCATTGGTTGAGACTTGTATAACTCCTCCTACCATCAAGCTCTGTTGTTAAGTACTGTAAATAAACAGAACACAGAGCTCCAGGGTCAGTTGGTTGAGCTGCGGAGCTAAGGGCGTAAGCATGGTGGTCATGTCGGTTTACTTATAAAGGAAACAGGTTTAGTAAGATGCATCATACCAAAAGGCTGAAAGGGAGCTTATTAGCGCAGGAGACATGGATTACGCATAGCGTATAGTGTAATTTCCACGACAGTGGACAGTCTTCCCAGAAGACTTGAAGCTGTTATAGCTGCAAAGGGTGGGCCTCAGAGAAGTACCTTCAATTGGTAATATAGTGTATGTCAGTCCTGAAAAAAATGAGAGTCAAAAAATTAATGATTGAAAAATATGCAACAAAAATAATTGTCATGTCCACTTTCTTTATGCACTTCAAAGAAGGGTAAAATGACCTATTAAGTTCTGGGTCTGTGACCAGAAACAAAGCTTGGCCTAGGAACAATTTTTTAAAGGATAACTAAACCCAAGAACTACAATTATACATATTGAAATTTACAGTCCTTAGATGTGGATGCATTTGATTTTGTTTTGGTTTTTCAGGCTAAGAACATTTTAACCAAATAGAAAAATACCAGCAATCCAGTATACTTGTCACGTTCTATGAGCAGCATTCATGTGTAGAGCTACCCCCACAGGAGCCGCTGATATTATCTGGTTCTCCTCCAAAAACAGTACAGAAGTCACCATCCACCCAAACAACAATCCATTACCCTGCACCATCTACAGCCATTGGTACCTAATGCAATCTTAGAGACAGTTTACATTACAGGAGGGTACTCCTTTTTTTCAAGCTCACAGTCAAAGACACTGCTGAGGACAGCCAATGGCCAGTATTTGAGACCTAATTAGAGCAGTCTCAGTTCAAGCAACCTCTGGCACTTATAATTCAAAAGCACACAGTCACCAGGAGTCAATTCAGAGTCATTACCCACAAGTCCCCAGGACAGCTTCCTTCTTCTCCCAGACAGAATTCACTGAGTGAAACAGTGCTTCTCTAGACCAGATTCCTTTGGTGAAGTCCTGTAGTCAGTTCCAGATCACATCCAGGTCCCAGCTCTGCCACCACCGAGACCTCACAAAACAGCAACACAATCCACAGGTTGTCTCTGGGGCAATAGCCGACTGAGGTTTTGAACTCTCCTTGCTGGGGAAAGGACAATTATGGCTCCAGACTATTTATCAGCTTCCCAGCCACCATCTGGGCACAACTCCCTAGGGATTGGCTAGGCCCTGATCGGTATTCAGGCTTTAAATTCTATCTTCCTAAGCTCTAGAAATGTCTTCTGGAGACAGGGGGAAGCAATCAAATTCTTAGCATGTGAAACCCTGAACAGACCAGACTAAACAATCAATGTAATATGGACTCTTACCAGAGTTGCAGGACTCAAATGCACTTAATATGATATATCCTCATAAGTCAGACATCACATATCCTCCAGGAACTTTATAATTCCAAATAATCCAAATGTATCTCAGTAGATGTAGGAAAATGGATGTTCATCATAGATATAGAATAAAGGAAACATCCACAGAGTGTAAAACCGTAAACAGATTTTAATGATGTAAAGGGATTGAGACAATAATTGTAAAATCAATCAGGGGAAAATAAACCATGCATGGAGATTTTTATGATTTTTATTTTTAGCACGTTTATACAAAAATTATCTTTTGGATTTTTTTTATATATTTCTGGCACAATGTTGTTACCAATAACCTTGCATAATGTTTGTTTAAATTTGACAGCTTTTCTCAACCTTTTTTCTCTTTTTTGTCAGAGTGTTTTCTCTCCCACTTTTACAGACTTAACAATCACTGCTCCCTTGATTGCGGAAACCAAAAACAAAATTTGCAGAGCATGCTATGCTAGGAGGGTGCTATTTGTGTAATGGAGATGAAGAGATATAGATATGTTTGTAGGCAAGCAGCCCAGTATTGCCAACCTACCAGACTGAAATTTACTGGCACGACACCCAAAATTTCCTGGCACAGGCAAGTTTTTACTGGCATTTCCAAAAATTACAGTTTTAAGTGCAAATGTTAGTATTTAGGCTAGAAACAAGTGCAATATTAAATTAGCAATGTGATTTAAGGAAGATATTAGGGCAAAAAACGGATTTCTTATTTTATTTTCAATATAGTAAGTAAGTAGCTCAGGGACAGGACTCAGGAGGGAAAGAAATTAGAATAGGAAGGCACACACACATGAAGTTGACACTTACAGTCACAATGACAGAGGTGTGCAGCAGCACAGATGATGCTGACTTGTCACCAGCACGACATGTCTCCTCCAGCGTCACAGTGACAGTCTCTCTCCAAGCCAGGTGCTCCCTTTAGTCTAAACAGCACTCACAGTCCCACTCCTGACCTGCCCTGCTCCTTTTTCTGCAGACTCACACACGCGGCTCTGGCTGCTCTGCTTGGCTCCCTTGCACCATGACATCACATGACTCGGGAACCACCTCCACCAGAGCTGCCCAAACACACTGTAGCAGGCATCTGGATGGTCTTGGCCGGCTCTGGAACGGGCTGAACATCACAGCCATATTTTTTTACTGCCAACTTTTTACTTTTATTGGCATTTACTGTCAGGAGAAAATTGCCTGTTTTTTACTGGCTGCCAGTAAAAATATTCACGGTTGGCAACACTGAAGCAGCCTAGGGTAATAACCATAGCTCCCTCATTAGATACAGTGAAGGAGTGACAAAAAAAAGCCAGAAAAAAGACAACTAATATTGCGTACACACGACTGGACTTTTCGACGGACTAGGTCCGACGGTCTTCCCGACGGACTTTCAGCTGAGGTCCGACGTACTTTCTGAACGAGCGGACTGTGCCACACAAGACGGGACTAAGCCCTCGTACACACGGTCGGAAATTCCGACGGAAAAGGTCCGATCGGATTATATTGTGGGAAAATCCAATCGTGTGTGGGCTCTATTGGACTTTTTCCATTGGAAAAAATTTGAAAGCAGGATCTCAAATTTTCCGACAACAAAATCCGATTGGACTTTTTCCAAGTGCCACGCATGCTCAGATCAAAGTACGAAAGCAAAGTTATTGGCTATTAGCTTGAACGTAGTCCCGTCGTAACGAACGTACGTCATCACGTTCCGATCGATCGGATTTTCCGACAATTTTGTCTGACCGTGTGTATGCAACATCAATTTCGGACAAAATTTTGTGGTCGGAATTTCCGACCATGTGTACAAGGGCTAAGTCCGTTCCAAAGTCCATTTGTTTTGAACGTGATTACGTAAACGGGACTAAACAAGGGAGTTCAATAGCCAGTAGCCAATAGCTGCCCTTACGTTGTATTTGGTCCGTCGGACTAGCACACAGACAAACGGTTTTCACGATTTTTAGTCCGTCGGATAGATTTGAAACATGTTCTATTTCTAGGTACGTCAGATTTTTTTTTTAGAAAAAGCGGTCGGACTAGCCCACATACGATCGGATTGTCCGACGGACTGATCCCGTCGGACCTAGTCTGCCGGAAAGTCCGGTCGTGTGTACGCAGCATAATGCAACCTCCACACCAAGGACTAGTAAATTCTATTACCTTTTTGTTTCTGGGTTTAGAAACACTTTAATTATGTACCCCCCTCTCCCCAAGGTCTTTCACTTATAAAAGTAGGCTTTTATGTTCACATAGTTCCATATACCTCAATTAACATCAATATGTATATTTGTTATGTGTTGAAAAATGAATTGTCCTATTATTTTTCTCCCTGAAGATTTACATAAGAAAGACATGAAAAAGTCATCCAAGCGGGCCAGCCTGCTGCCTCCATACAACCATTCATGCTGTAATTTCCCTAAGATTACCCTGCCAACATTTCTCACAATGAACACACAGCAGCTTCAAGGCCGAGGAATGATTGGCTAAATTGCTTCACTTCTCTTCTCTTCCCTGCCTGGTTATTAATAATCTGCTGCTTCCAGCACATGAATCACTAAGGAACACACAGAGGCAGGGATCACTGTGAGACATCTCAGAGAGCCTCCTGTAGATGCCGAGGGCTAATGATCCAGGGGGAGGATTTGCAGCAGTGTGTCTGTCAGATCTATAATATGAGCGGTACAGAAAGGGAGCTCTGCTCTACTGTGGTATGAAGGATTAGCTGTTCTTTTCCGTCTGCCCCACGCAGGTTGAACAAATAGGGAAAACAGCAGAACTGTTGTGTAAAAAAGGCCAGCTGGTATCTTTGAAGATTCAACCTTGCTGTTGTTCACTGCAATAGTAGAAGCATCATGATGTCCTTGGAGGAAACAGCTGAGGATGTCCCATATCATCGATCTGGTTTTCTGACTAGGTTGCCTGCTTTAAAAAGCTGGGTTTTAAAAACAAAATTGATTCAATTCATTATTTTCCTCAAAATTCTGCAAACAATACCCCGTAATGACAACGTGAAAGAAGTTTGTTTGAAACCTTTTCAAATTTATTAAAAATAATAAACATAAAAAAAATCATATGTACATAAGTATTCACATCCTTTGCTCAATACTTTGTTGAAGCACCTTTGGCACCAGTTACAACCTCATAAGGTACCGTATTTATTGGCGTATAACACGCGCCGACCTATAACACACATCCCAATTTAAGAGGCAAGTTTCAGGATTTTTTTTTTTTTTAAATAAACCACTTTTAAGCAAAATAATGGTCAGTGAGCATCAATACGGCCTGATTAGTGCCCATCAGCAGACTCAATGCAGCCTAATCTATGCCCATCTGCAGCTTCAGTGCAGCCTGATCTGTGCCCATCTGCAGCCTTCCATTTCAGGATTTTGCTTACACAACTTCTCCAATGTCATCAATTTATTTGCTGATGATGTTATTCTGCTGTTAACTGACCCCAATGAAACCCTTATTAATGCCCATAAAGTGTTGCAAGCATTTAGGTGTGACTTGCCTATCAGCCACTCCACCAGGACGCATACGAAAAAAAAATGTTTTTCTTATTTATTTTACCTTTTTATTTTTTTATTTCTACTTTGTTCAAAAATGTGTCACTTTTATTCCTATTACAAGGAATGTAAACATCCCCGATCCCAGACGGGACCTCTTAAATATGAGATCTGGGGTCAAAAAGAACTCAGATCTCATATTTACACTAAAATGCAATAAGAAAACAAAAAACAAATGTTGTCGTCATTTGAAAAGAAAAAAAAATGGCCCTTTAAGAGCTATGTTTTGACGTCGCTTCCGCCCTGCATTGATATGGAGATGGGTGGCCATCTTCCCCTCACTCGTCTCCATGTTAGGCTAGGGCAGTGTTTCTCAATTCCAGTCCTCATGGCCCACTAACAGGTCATGTTTTCAGGATTTCCCTCAGATGAAACAGCTGGGGTAATTACTAAGGCAGTGAAACTGATCAAATCACCTGTGCAAAATAATGGAAAGCCTGAAAACATGACCTGTTAGTGGGCCATGAGGACTGGAATTGAGAAACACTGGGCTAGGGAGAGGATCCAATTGCCTCCACCGCTACTGACAGCTCGGAAAGCGGCAGAGGGCACCGGAGCCCATCGGTAGAAGGGGCCCCTCTCCCGCTGCCAATAAAAGTGATCTTGCGGCGTATAAGGGCGCCGCCCGCTGAAGAAGAGGATACCGGGGTTATGGCAGGTAGCTGCTGCCATAACAATATTTCTCTTTAAAGTACCGACATATAACGACGGCGGGCGGTCCACTGTTAAAGTGTTACTAAACCCAGGACCCTCCATATCTGGTCTTCCACAGTACACAGAACAGAGAGATGCAATTATTTTAGTAAATATAAACTGCTAAATACCTTTTCTCATCAGCAGTATATAGCAGTCTTACCATTTCTATCAGTGTCTGGCTAAAGCTTGTAGAAGGAGTTCTCATTTTACCCTGACTGTCCTATGAGGCTGCAGCACCCCTGACCCTCTGTCTGGACAATGCTGTTTGGCCCTGTGCTGATCACATGCACCCACCCAAGATAAAAAAAAAACTCTCTAGCGATACACACAAAACTGAGCATGCGCAGAGTGACTCCAAAGGCTCTGTACTATTAACAGATGGATTAGAGACAGTGGAAGAAGGGAGGATCAAAGAAGACAGGATCAAACAGCCTTGTTACACAATTCAGAGGATTAACCCCTTAGGCTCCACAGTGAGTATAACCAGCATGATTTACTGCATATACAGACTTATTTTACTGTTGTGGGTTTAGTAATACTTTAAGGGGGCTGAATTTTGGTCAGTGAGAGTAGAAATTGTCTAAGGGTCAGTCTGAGTAAACAGTGCCTTAGGCTTGGTGGTATTGATGGGGGTAAAATAAAAAAATACCTAGCACCTGTGGTTAGAAGGAGGAGGAATATTCCCTATACTTGGTATGAGTGGCAGGAATAGTATTCCACTTTTGATGTCGGTGGGAGGAATACTGCCTGGTATCAGTGGGAAGAATAGTGTCCCAAGGAATGGATAACGGCAAGCCAAAGGTTGCATCCAGCTGCAGTTTGGAGACCACTGAATTAAAGAAAGGTCCAGTTCCAATTTGGAAAAGTTAAACACAGATCATATTAGGGGCGCTGTTACTTTACATAAGCTGCTAGTGGGCCTAATGATATGGAAGTCAGCACTCCCATTAAAATCTATTTTTAACATTTTTATACTGAAGTTTCAACTTCAGTAAAGCTGCCGAAAGTTTTTGCTGAATGCTTTATAAAGCTTCCTGTACATATTGCTTTCACACGCTGATGCCCATTTGTACAACACCTAAGTTTGCCGGACTGGTGGTCTACTTGCTTACACAGAGCATCACTGATGACTGATAGGGGAAGCAATTTAAGTGTCCTATAAGCCAAGATCTTACAGAGCTGTGATGACGATAACAAAGACAGAAGTGTTCACAGACACTAATGCCACATACACACGACCAGTTTTACCGTCAGAATAAACTCTTGCCTACACATGATCACACCAAAGTCGTTTCGAACGTGGTGATGTAAAACACGTATGACGGGCTAGAAAAAGGAAGTTAAATAGCCAGTAGCCAATAGCTGCCCTTGCGTCATTTGTGGTCCGTCGGAAACAGCATACAGACGAATGGTTTTCCCCGTTAGGAATTGATTCCGTCGGAAAGATTTACAACATGTTTTATTTCTAGGTCTGTCAGAATTTTTATTTTTTTTAAAATTCGGTGAAGCCCACACACAATCGGAATATCCGATGAAATGATTCCATCTGACTTTTTCTGCTGGAAAGTCAGACTGTGTCTACACGGCATAAGGGTTCTATTTTTAAAAAATGAATTAAACAAATGTCACAAACATTCATGCAGTCAAGTCATATTCAAACCCTATTTTGCTTAATTGATTTCTTATGGTCGTAAGCTCCATTAAATGACTATAATGTGGTATTTTCCAGAAATTCCCCCAGTCAGTGAATTTACTTCATTATGGCCACTAGATAGAGTTAACGATCATAAGAATTTAACATGTTACTATTTATTCCCCCCCCCCCAAATTATATATATATATATATATATATATATATATATATATATATATACACATACAGTATATATACCGTATATGTATGTATATGTGTGTGTGTGTGTAATTAAAGCCCTACAGTGCCTTGAAAAAGTATTCATAGAACAACACAAAGTGGCACATAATTGTGAAGTGGAAGGAACATGATAAATTGTTTTCAAACTTTTTTACATATAAATATGTGAAAAATGTGCCATGCATTTGTATTCAGCCCCCCCCCCCCCCCCCCCCCAATACTTTGTATAACCACCATCCACTGCAATTACAGCCGCAAGTCTTTTTTTTTGTATGTCTCTACCAGCTTTGCACATCTAGAGAGGGTCTGTGAACAGCAATTTTCAAGTCTTACCACAGATTCTCAATTGGATTTAGGTCTGAACTTTGAATGGCCCATCCTAACGCATGAATATGCTTTGATCCAAACCATTCCATTGTAGCTCTGGCAGTTTGTTTAGGGCCGTTGTCCTGCTGGAAGGTGAACCTCCGCCCCAGTCTCAAGTCTTTTGCAGACTATAACAGGTTTTCTTCTAAGATTGCCCTGTATTTGGTTCCATCCATCTTTCCATCCATCCATCCATCCATCCATCTTCCCATTACATCTGAGCAGCTTCCCTGTCCCTGCTGAAGAAATACATCCCCACAACATGATGCAGCCACCACCATTTTTCCTGGTGGGGATGGTGTGTTCAGGGTGATGTGCACTGTTAGTTTTTCCATACACAAAGCATTTTGATTTTAGGTCAAAAAGTTAACTTTTGGTCTCATCTGACCAGAGCACCTTCTTCCACATGTTTGCTGTGTCCCCCACATGGCTTCTTGCAAACTGCAAATGGGACTTCTTATGGCTTTCTTTCAACAATGGCTTTTTTCTTGCCACTCTTCTATAAAGGCCAGATTATGGGCCGTAGTGCATGACTAAAGGTTGTCCAGTGGACAGATTCTCACCCCTGATCTGTGGACCCGTTACCATGGGCCTCTTGGCTGCTTCTCTGATTAATGCTCTTCTTGCCTGGCCTGTCAGTTTAGGTGGACGGCCATGTCTTGGTAGGTTTGCAGTTGTGCCATACTCTTTCCATTTTTGGATGATGGATTGAACAGTGCTCTGTGGGATGTTCAAAGCTTGGGATTTTTTTTTATAACCTATCCCTGCTTTAAACTTCTCCACAACTTTATCCCTGACTTGTCTGGTGTGTTCCTTGGACTTCACAATGCTGTTTGTTCACTAAGGTTCTCTAACAAACATATGAGGGATTCACAGAACAGCTGTATTTATACTGAGCTTCAATTGCACACAGGTGGACTCTATTTAATAAATAGGTGACTTCTGAAGGCAATTCCTTCCACAAGATTTTAGTGAGGGGTATCAGAGTAAAGGGGGCTGAATACAAAGGCATTTCACACTTTTCAGATATTTGATTTGTAAACAATTTGGAAAACCATTTATCATTTTCCTTCCACTTTACAATTATGTGCCACTTTGTGTTGGTCTATCACTTACAATCCAAATAAAATACCTTTATGTTTTTGGTTGTAACATGACAAAATATAGAAAATGTCAAGGGGTATGAATACTTTTTCAAGGCACTGTAACTGTCCCCAAAGAAAACAATGTATAATATATTAGGGTAGACTAAAAATGCTAAAAGTTCTAATGCGCGGAGATGAGACATTGCCAAAATTAAATAATGCTCTGGGACTCAAGGGGATTAAAGGAGAAAAAGACTCTGGGACTCAAGTAGTTAAGGAGTGAAACTGAACTTTCCATTAAGCAAAATTTCAGCAATGGTGAAAATTGTAGTTCACAAGTGTGGATGCTTTTCTGATGATTGAGGAATCTAACTTTATTTTTTTATGAGCCTACACCAGGGCTGTACAGAGAGCTCACTTTACACAAGCACAGCCACATTGTAGCAGGGAGAGTGTGTTGACCTTGTAAAATGAGCATGTCTTTCATTTGCGGTTTGTTGGTTCCTGATTGCTCTCCATCTACTGCTGCCTGCAGTTTTGTCTCTAGTCCTAGGCTAGCAGGCTGTAAACAGCATTGGCAATATGACTGGCTTGGCCTGGATACTATGGTTGGTGAATAAAATCTCTAATTAAATGTAAAAGTACTGCCCACACAGCAAAGTAAACTTTGGAAGAAGACAGGAGCTTTATAAGGAATTCCAAGATAAACAAGCTATAATAATAAAAAAAGATGGAAACTAAATAGGTTGCCAAATCAGGAAAAAGAAAGTAATAAGAACAATAAATCTCCATAAAATATAACTGATCTCCCACCTATCATTTAAATGTTCCATAAAATATCCTATATGACATTGCTGTCCTAAACAGTATATATTATTTTTAAGCTACGATTTTTTGTAGTTATTAAAGCGGTTTTAAAGGCATTTTTTTTATTTAAATTAAAATAATAAACATTGCTCTGTACAATGGTATTGCACAGAGAAGTCATGAATCTCCTCTTCTGGGGTCCTCCACTGCCATTCTTGTCTTCTCTTCTTCTGTGTTTGCCCCATAGCAAGCACTTGCTATAGGGGAAGACATATCGGCTTGTTCCCAAGTCGGCTGTGTGCCATCAAACGCAGCCACTGTTCCCATCAAACGCAGCCACTCAGCCCATCTAATGCAGCCACTGTGCCCATAAATAGGGATGAGCCGAACACCCACCGGTTCGGTTCGCACCAGAACTTTCGAACGGACCCCAAATTCGAACGAACTTTAGAACCCCTATTGAAGTCTATGGGACTCGAACGTTCGAAATGAAAAGTGCTAATTTTAACGGCTATATGCAAGATACTGTCCTAAAAAGGGTTTGGGGACCTGGCTACTCCCTCAGGGGACATGGGTCAATGCCTAAAATGTTTTTAAAAATGGCCGTTTTGGCGGGAGCACTGATTTTAATGACGATTAAAGTGAAAAAAAATGTGAAATATTCCTTTAAATATGGTGCCTGGGGGGTGTCTGTAGTATGCCTGTGAAGTGCCACGTGTTTCCCGTGTTTAGAACAGTCCCTGCACAAAATGACATTAAACGGAAATAACACCATTTAAAACTGCTTGCGGTTTTAATGTTATATCTGGTTCCTGCAATATGGTTGAAAATCATTGAGAAAAATGGCATGGGTAGCCCTCCCTGCCCATTACCAGCCCCTTTAGGTCTTGTACGCATATTAAGGGGAACCCGGTACCCATATTAAAAAAAGGAAATGCGTGTGGCCCCCAGGCCCTATATACTCAGAACAGCAGTATACAGGCGGTGCAAACAAGACAGGGACTGTGTAGGTTTGTTGTGTTAAGTTGAATCTGTTTGTAATTTTCAACTGGTACATTTTTAAAGTGTAGCTCCAGTCAAAAAAACTATTTTTAAGCTTTTTGGAAAACATAGGGAAGGGTTATCACCCTTGTATAATTTGTTTTGTCGTCCATCTTTTTTCATCTCACTTGCTGTTGTCTCCTTCCGTTTACAAGTAGGGGATGTTTGTAAGTTGGATGTTTGAAAGTAGGGGCCTGCCCTATATGCTCTGCATAAATGGCGGAACAAGGTGTTGGTTTTGCCACAACATTGTAAGCCCTCAAAGTGACTCTTGGTGGGCGCTGGAGCGCCCTGCTGTGAACGATTATATCAAGAATTGTAATTACATGCCATTGTTGATCAGTGGTAGAAAAATTGACCTTTGGTGGTTGTGGTGCTGGTGCCACAACACTATAAGTCCTCACCGTTACTCTGGGTGGGCACAGGAAGGGGCCCTCCTGTGAAATATTATATCAAGAATTGTAATTACATGTCCCTGTTAAACAGGGGCAGAAAAATTTGGCCTTAGGCACTGCTGCTGGTGCCACCACACTGCAACCTCTCCCATATACTCTAGTTTTATTGCAGGAATTAGCCCTGCTGCAAAGCATTGCATCAAAAATTGTACTTAAACGCCCCTGTTAAACAGGGGCAGAAAAATTGGGCCTTAGGCACTGGTGCTGGTGCCACCACACCGCAACCTCTGCCATATACTCTAGTTTTATTGCAGGAATTAGCCCTGCTGCAAAGCATTGCATCAAAAATTGTAATTAAACGCCCCTGTTAAACAGGGGCAGAAAAATTGGGCCTTAGGCACTGGTGCTGGTGCCACCACACTGCAACCTCTGCCATATACTCTAGTTTTATTGCAGGAATTAGCCCTGCTGCAAAGCATTGCATCAAAAATTGTAATTAAACGCCCCTGTTGAACAGGGGCAGAAAAATTGGGCCTTAGGCACTGGTGCTGGTGCCACCACACTGCAACCTCTCCCATATACTCTTGTTTGATTGCAGGAATTAGCCCTGCTGCAAAGCATTGCATCAAAAATTGTACTTAAACACCCCTGTTAAACAGGGGCAGAAAAATTGGGCTGATGGCATCAACCAGAACCAGAAATGTTCTTCCAACATATCAGCGGAGGAGGAAGAGGATAGACAATCAACATAACAGGACAGTCACTCAGCATTAGCATAGGCAGTCTTGAAGGGATGTGATATTTCAAAAAAAATTATTCTGTTACATCAGCTTCAGGTGCTTGGTAGCTGTGGGTGATCCAAGACTGTTTCATCTTGATGAAGGTCAGTCGATCAACTGATTCGGTGGACAGGCGCACCCTGTGATCGGTAACAAAGCCACCAGCAGCACTGAAGGTGCGTTCCGAAAGAACGCTGGATGCAGGACAGGCCAGTAGCTCAATTGCATACTGTGCAAGCTCTGGCCAGTGATCCATCCTCAAGACCCAGTAAGCCAGAGGATTTTCGGTGGGAAAGGTGTCCAAGTCTGACCTTGCCCCTAGGTATTCCTGCACCATGTAAATCAGACGCTGGCGATGGGTGCTGGAACCGATCATACCTTGGGGCTGCGGACTAAAAAATTGTCTGAAAGCATCAGTCAGACAGCCACCTTCTCCACCGCTCCTTCTGACCGATGCCTCAGCAACACGTTGTCCAGGACCAGGAGTTTGTAACCTCCCAGTCTCTGGGAACGCGTTGCACAGACCTTTCTGCAAGGCCTCCCGGAGATGTCTCATCCTCTGCTCCCTCTGCGATGGCAAGATAAGGTCGGCAACCTTACCCTTGTACCGTGGATCAAGGAGAGTGGCCAGCCAGTAATGGTCCCTCTCTTTGATCCCGAAGAATACGAGGATCCTTCCGCAGGCTTTGCAGGATCAGGGAGGCCATGCAGCGTAGGTTAGCTGAGGCATTCGGTCCGGAGTCCTCTGGGTCACTAAGGACAACATGATCTGCAGCTACCTCCTCCCAGCCACGTACAAGTCCACGTGTTTCTTGGGACTGTAAATCATCCCTACAAGACTGCTGCTGCTGCTGCTGCTGATGCTGAGTGCCAGCCTCCACCTCCATGCTGACACAATCATCCTCCTCCTCCTCTTCCTCCTCCTCATCCTCTTCCTGTGTGATGGGTGGCACAGCAGGAACACTGTCTGGATAAAGGGGGCCTTGAGAGGCAAGGAAGTCCTCCTCTTTCTGCCTCTGTTCTGCCTCAAGTGCCCTGTCCATTATTCCACGCAGCGTATGCTCCAAGAGGTGGACAAGAGGTACAGTGTCACTGATGCATGCACTGTCACTGCTCACCATCCTTGTGGCCTCCTCAAACGGTGACAGGACAGTGCATGCATCCCTGATCATGCCCCACTGGCGTGGTGAGAAAAAACCAAGCTCCCCTGACCCTGTCCTGGTGCCGTAGTCACATAGGTACTCATTGATGGCCCTCTGCTGCGTGTGCAGCCGCTGCAGCATGGCCAATGTTGAGTTCCATCTGGTGGGCATGTCACATATAAGGCGGTTCTTGGGCAGGTTCAACTCCTTTTGGAGCTCAGCCAGCCGAGCACAGGCATTAAATGATCGGGGGAAATGCACACAGACTTTCCTGGCCTGCTTCAGGACATCCTGTAAGCCGGGGTACCTGCCCAAGAACCGCTGCACCACCAGGTTAAGGACGTGAGCTACACAGGGCACATGGGTCAGTTGTCCCTGTCGGAGGGCGGAGAGGAGGTTGGTGCCATTGTCGCAAACCACCATTCCTGGCTTAAGCTGGCATGGCGTCAACCACCTCTCGGCCTGCCCCTGCAGAGCTGACAAAACATTCGCCCCAGTGTGGCTCCTGTCCTCCAAACAAACCAGCGCAAGCACGGCATGGCATCGTTTTGCCTGCGTACTTGCGTAGCCCCTGGAACGCCTACGGAGCACCGCTGGTTCTGAGGACAGAGCACTGGAAGAGGCCATGGAGGAAGAAGAAGAGGAGGGGGTGGAGGAGAGAGGTGTGTCACAACCAATAGTAGCATTTTGGAGGCGTGGTGGCGGAACAACCTCCAACACTACTGCACCTTGTCCTGCATCCTTACCAGCTGCCAGAAGAATGACCCAATGGGCCGTGAAAGACAGGTAACTTCCCTGTCCATGCCTGCTGGACCATGAGTCAGTGGTAATATGCACCTTACCGCTGACCGCTCCTGTCCAGCGAGGCAAGGACATTGCCTTCCACATGGCGGTAGAGAGCCGGAATCGCGTTTGGGGACCTGCCACTGAGGAACCGCACATTGTACAAACTCACGGAAGGGGGCCGAGTCTACCAACTGAAAAGGCAGCAGTTGAAGTGCTAGCAATTTAGCCAAGCTAGCATTCAACCGCTGGGCATGTGGATGGCTGGGAGTGAACTTCTTTCGCCGGTCCAGCAGCTGGGGCAGGGACATTTGCCTGCTATAATCGGACGGGGGTGTACCGCTAGCAGAGTTCCCGGAAGCACTTGGCTGTGACACACCTAATTCTACACCTTCATTCCTCTCAGAGCAGGTTTCAGAGAGGACTGAAGGTCTAGTGGGGTTGGAGATGCCAGCTGATGAGGAGCAAGGAGAGGTCCGCTTTGTTCTTTGGTGTGGGTCTTTGAGGTACGCTTGCCAACGAGCTGCATGGCAGGTCAACATATGTCTGGTCAAGCATGTGGTGCCCAAGCTGCTGATGTTTTGGCCACGTGAGATACGCTTGAGACATATGTTGCAAATAGCAGCGGTGCGATCTGATGCACTCGTCTCAAAAAAGGCCCACACCAAAGAACTTTTAGAATAACGCGCAGAGGCAGCGCTCTGCATAGGCGGAGCTCTGCGGTGTGATTCAGTCGGTGTGCTGCCCCTAAGCTGGCCCCCGGAGGGCATCCTGCCTCGTTGGACATGTGCCTCCTCCTCCTCCTCCTCCTCCTCTCTCCTTCCAGGCACCCACGTGGAGTCAGTGCCCTCATCATCCCCTCCCTTCATCGCTGTAGCAAACCTGGCAGTATGCTGCAGCTTGTGGAACATGACTGCCAGATTGCTGTCCTTCTTGAGCATCCCCTCTCTCTGCGCTCACGCTACTGCCTTCCTCTAGCTGAGTGTCATCATCAAAGCCCACAAAACACTGGGCATCCTCCTGGAGCATGTACCCAACACTGTGCTCAAAGAGTTCAGGAGACTCCTCAGGAGGACGTGGTGGGTCTAGGGAAGGAGTCACTGATGATGACATTGAGAGGAGGGAAGACGATGCGTTGGCAGCTGCTTTGCTAGTACCCTGAGCCTGGGTGAGAGAGGATGAGGAGGATGAAGAGGGCTTGGTCATCCACTCTACCAAGTCGTTCGCATGTTGCGGCTCAACATGTCCAGCTGCCGAAAAGAAGGACAAGCGTGTCCCATGGCCACGTGCTGATGACAATGCACCGCGTCCACGACCAGCACTGTTGTCTCTAGACACAGAGCCTGCTTGCCCTCTTTTATCAGCTCGCGCCTGTCTGCCTCTCCTTGCTGGCCTTCCAGACATGGTAATGGCCTGAAGGGAGTTGGGTAAAAAAGCAGTTGGGTAGTGTATATTGTGCTAGAGGCACACAACACCCACTAACTCCTGCAGATGCCTTTATTATAGAACACCAGAGATAAAGGGGTATATACAAATGTATACTGTGCTGTGCTGGAGGCACACACAACTTCCAATAACTCCTGCAGATGGCAAGTGGTCTCAAATAGAGAAGAGCTATGTAGGTGGATATAGCGGTATGTACTGGGTACAGAGCACGCAGACAGCACGCACTAGCTCCTAACACTACTGACTGCAAGCTCTATTATAAAAGATAGATCACTAGCTATATAGGTGAGGTGAATATAGCGGTGTATACTGCGGTCAGGGCACGCAGACAACAACCACTACACAACAGCAAGATCGAAAATCGTCCGAAAACGATCGGTGTGTACTGTGTTGAAGGTACACAGAACACCCACTAACTCCTGCAGATGCCTTTATTATAGAACACCAGAGATAAAGGGGTATATACAGATGTATACTGTGCTGTGCTGGAGGCACACACAACTTCCAATAACTCCTGCAGATGGCAAGTGGGCTCAAATAGAGAAGAGCTATGTAGGTGGATATAGCGGTATGTACTGGGTACAGAGCACGCAGACAGCACGCACTATCTCCTAACACTACTGACTGCAAGCTCTATTATAAAAGATAGATCACTAGCTATATAGGTGAGGTGAATATAGCGGTGTATACTGCGGTCAGGGCACGCAGACAATAACCACTACACAACAGCAAGATCGAAAATCGGCCGAAAACGATCAGTGTGTACTGTGTTGAAGGTACACAGAACACCCACTGCTTCAGACGCCAACACACTACACAAGGCCGCTGCGCTGGCGGCCTTATATAGTGTGGGGCGTGCACTACACAGCCTGAGCTATGATTGGCCACAGGCATCCTGCCTGTGGCCAATCATGGCTCTCCTCGCTGCCGGCACTGCGATTGGCCAAGCATGCAGGGTCACAGTGCATGCTTGGCCAATCATGAGCCAGCAATGCACTGCGCCATTGCAGTGCATTGTGGGCCGTGAGCGCCACACGAATTTGGCGCGAACGGACCAAAATGTTCGGACTTCGCCGAACGGACGAACAGCCGATGTTCGAGTCGAACGTATGTTCGACTCGAACACGAAGCTCATCCCTACCCATAAAACACAGCCTAAGTGCCCATCAATTGCAGCCACTGTGCCCATCAATTGCTGCAACTGTGCCATCAAACACAGCCATTGTGCCCATCAAACACAGCCATTTTGCCCATCAAACACAGCCACTGTGCCATCAAACGCAGCCATTGTGCCCATCAAATGCAGCCATTGTGCCCATCAATTGAAAGAGGAAGGGATGTAGTTTACAGATGACAGGATACATTGTAAGCAGGCATTTTATTGCAGAAGAGATATGCAATGCCTCTTCTGCAATAAAACATACCTTCCTGCCTGCTCACAGTTATCCCTGAATTGTAACACTGGGTTGTGCATGCACAGCTCATCTTATAGTGGCCGGACTGGTCCTGTGTGCCAGTATGACTAGCTCCTGCACATACGCAGGTGTGATCTCATCCCGTACTGGCTAATAAAGATGGCCGAAAACAGACACAAAAAAGGAGATGCCGGCAAGGAAGCATTCGGAAGGTGAGTATCCTCCCTTCCTTCCACTTTAAGTCACAGAGGATGGATATTGGGTGCACCCAAGCAGCACAGACAGTTTGTATTGTCAGTTGTATGCTTGACTTGAGGCACTTTAGAAACATCAACTGTTTTATTCCTCAATTGTTTCTTGTGGATAAGCAGTTTTTTTTTATTGTTATGTATATAAGCTGGCAGGTTTTCTGACTGAAGTTGCAGGTATTTTTTTTTTCCTTTTTAATGGATAAATCATGTCAATTTTATATTGACCTTATATTTTATCATTTTTTGTAATACTGGTAGGGATATTTGTACAAGTAATGGTTCAGACTCTCTGAACTGCATCATGATTGTAGAAACAAATAACTATACATCAGGGACGTGCGGTAAGGTCAGTGGCTGGTGAGTCACTGACTAGTATCAGAGTCAGATACACACAGGTTACATACTCTGCAAACGGTAGAGCGAGAGCAACAATTCTAGCACTAGACCTCCTCTGTGACTCTTAACATGTAACCTGTAAAAAAAATGTAAAGCGTCCCTATGGAGATTAATGCCCCGTACACACGAGAGGGATTAAGTCTGACAGACCTCCAAAGGAGTTCCGCCAGAGTTCCGACGGAGTTCTGGCGGATTTTTCGACCGAACGGACTTGACCACACACCATCACACCAAACTCAGACGGAGTCGAACGTGATGACGTACGACTGGATTCGACGTAGGAAGTTCATAGACAGTAGCCAATAGCTGCCCTAGCGTCGGTATTAGTCCGTCGGAGTAGCACACACACGAGCGAATTTTTCGAAGGGGACCGGGTCCGGCGGAGTTCCGACGGGAAAATTTAAAGCATGCTTCATTTCTAAAGTCCGTCAGACTTTGGCGAATCAAAAGTCCGTTGCAGCCCACACACGATCGGATAGTCTGACGGACTCGGTCCGTCGGAGTTTGGATGTCGAAAAGTCCGCTCGTGTGTACGGGGCATTATAAGTACTGAAGTTTGACGCCATTCCACAAGTGTGCGCAATTTTAACCATTTAAGGACCGGACCAAATTTTCAAACTTGATGTTTACAAGTTAAAATCAATTTTTTTTGCTAGAAAATTACTTAGAATCCCCAAACATTATATATAGATCTTTTTTTTTCTAACACCCAAAAAGAATAAAATGGTGGTCATTGCAATATGTCATTTGAAAAAATTAAAAAATTCAAATGTCCCTTTAAGAGCGGGCGGAATTGATGTTTTGACATATGGAGCCGAGTGGGGGCCATCTTCCCCTCACTCAGCTCCATGCCAAACAGGGGAAAGGACCTGATCGCCTCCGCCGCCTGTGGCTCAGGTAAGTAGCGGAGGGCACCGGAGCACGGTGGGGGGGTGGCCATCTCCCGCCACTGATAAAAGTGATCTCACGGCAAATCTGCCATTGAGACCACTTTTATCTGAAAGCGGACTGCCCGATGAAGAAGTAGATACTGGGGTTATGGCAGCTAGCTGCTGCCATAACAATGATATTCCGCTTCAAATAGCCGCAGTATAATGACGGAGGGCGGTCTGTAAGTGGTTAGGCTCGGTTCACACAGGGGCGACACGACTTCAGGACGACTTTGTGAGGCAACTTGGAGACGACTTGAACACGACTTTTAGACACGACCTGGGGCGACTTACAAGTCGCCCCAGGCCAGGCGACTTTTGCTGTGACCAATCAGAGAATGAGCTCTGAAGGGGGAACTCCACGCCAAATTTCTGAAAAAAATGTGGTGTGGGTTCCCCCTCTGAGAGCATACCAGGCCCTTAGGTCTGGTATGGATTCCAAGGGGAACCCCCTACGCCGAAAAAACGGCGTGGGGGTCCCCCCCAGATCCATACCAGACCCTTATCCGAGCACGCTACCCGGCCGGCCAGGAAAGGGGGTGGGGACGAGCGGGCGGCCCCCCCCTCCTGAGCCGTACCAGGCCGCGTGCCCTCAACATGGGGGGGTGCCTTGGGGAAGGGGGGCGTGCGGCCCCCCCACCCCAAAGCACCTTGTCCCCATGTTGATGAGGACAAGGGCCTCTTCCCGACAACCCTGGCCGTTGGTTGTCGGGGTCTGCGGGCGGGGGGCTTATCGGAATCCGGGAGCCCCCTTTAATAAGGGGGCCCCCGGATACCGGCCCCCCACCCTATGTGAATGAGTATGGGGTACAATGTACCCCTACCCATTCACCTGTAAAATACAAGATACACAAGATAAAATAGTTTATTGCACAGCTCCGGGGGTCTTCGTTCTTCTTCTTCTTCTTCTTCTCCTGGAGATGTTGACTCGACGTTCTCTTCGGCCGCAATGCCAGAGGCGCGCTGCACGATGACTTATGTAGGGCCAAGGGGCGGGGTCATCGGTTGACACATGGGTTGATGTCACATGGTGACTCCGCCCCCTTACGATGTCACAGTCCCGGAGGATGCTGGGACGGCCGCCGTGTGACATCAACCCATGTGACATCAACCCATGTGACATCAACCAATGACCCCGCCCCTTGTCCTTATATAAGTCGCCGCGCAGCGCGCCCCTGGCATTGCGGCCGGAGAGAGTGTCGAGTCAACATCTCCAGGAGAAGAAGAAGAAAAAAAAGAACGGAAGGCGGCGGCGACGGCGACGGCGACAGAAGACCGGGCCACCGCCTGTAAAAGAGCTATAAGAAGGCGCGGTGGCCCGGCAGAAGAACCGAAGAGGTGGACAAGACCCCCGAAGTCGGAAGAAGAGGGCGGCGGCGAGGAAGAAAGCCGGGCTCCTCCGCTAGTAAAAGAGCTAGAAGAAGATAGCGGAGGAGTCCGGCGAGAAGACCCCCGAAGACGGAAGACCCCCGGAGCTGTGCAATAAACTATTTTATCTTGTGTGTTGTGTTTTTTTTTGTACTTTATTTTACAGGTGAATGGGTAGGGGTACATTGTACCCCATACTCATTTACATAGGGTGGGGGGCCAGTATCCGGGGGCCCCCTTATTAAAGGGGGCTCCCGGATTCCGATAAGCCCCCCCGCCTGCAGACCCCGACAACCAGTGGCCAGGGTTGTCGGGAAGAGGCCCTTGTCCTCATCAACATGGGGACAAGGTGCTTTGGGGTGGGGGGGCCGCACGCCCCCCCTCCCCCAAGGCACCCCCCCATGTTGAGGGCACGCGGCCTGGTACGGTTCAGGAGGGGGGGCTGCCCGCTCGTCCCCACCCCCTTTTCTGGCCAGCCGGGTAGCGTGCTCGGATAAGGGTCTGGTATGGATCTGGGGGGGACCCCCACGCCGTTATTTCGGCGTAGAGGGTTCCCCTTGGAATCCATACCAGACCTAAGGGCCTGGTATGCTCTCGGAGGGGGAACCCACGCCAAATTTTTTTCCAGAAATTTGGTGTGGAGTTCCCCCTTCAGAGCTAATAATTCTGTCAAAGTCGCCTCCGTATATACAGAGATCCGACTTGGAGGCGACCTCCATTGAAATCAATGGGTACAAGTCGCCTACAAGTCGGATTGAAGTAGTACAGGAACTTCTTTTTGAAGTCGGAGCGACTTCAGTAGCGTGCATTAAGACGGCTCTCATTCACTTACATTGATTTTTAAATGTTGTCCGACCTGAGGCGACTAGGGGCGACCTGAAGTCGGATCTGAGTCGCCCCTGTGTGAACCGAGCCTTAAAGTGTGACATGTTAGGTATCTATTTACATTATACAAAAAAATTTGGGCTAACGTTAATTTTGTTTTTTTTATTCATGAAACAGTGCACTGGATTTATCCTTGGCCTTGTTTGTACCTGTTGTTAGCCTTCCGATGCTTTTTCCTGCAATAACCAGCTATAGATGGGAGCATGTGGTGTTTTCTTTTGTATCAAGGTTGTGTTTTTTGGTCAGGCAACACACTGGCACCTTTGCAGGCATTGTGCTATATGCTGGGTGTTCAGTGCGCCCTGTACCTTTAAGAAGGGGTGGCTCCCTTTCAGTCCACCTGCTCTCATAGAACCCATTAAGATTTAAAAAAAAAAAAAACCTTCTGCCTTTATAATCACTTTAAACTTAAAGCGTTTGTAACCCTTAAAAAAAAAAAATGGATCTTGTTCCCTTAAAGCGTGTTATACAGCACAATGTGTGTGCTGTGTAATTTGACCCCCTGTATCACCTGAAATAACTGTCTGATCCTGCCTGGTTCTGCCCTCCCCCCTGTAAACTGACCACGGTTTATCATGGCTGCTGAGCATAAACATATGTAAACATATGTAAACATATGAGAGCAGCTCTCCCTTCTCACACAGAAACAGCGTGTGAGGAGGGAGTGGAAAAAAAACAGTTACACTAACACAACACAGTGCCATCTGTCCCCATCGGCACCTATCAGTGCCATCTGTCCCCAGTGCCACCTGTCCCCAGTACCACCTGCCTCCAGTGCCACGTGCCCCCAGTGGCACCTGTCCCCAGTGCCACCTGTCAGTGTCACGTGTCATCTTTGCCATGTATCAGTGTCATCTGTAATCAGTGCCACCTGTCAGTGTCGTGGGCCCTCAGTTATCAGTGTTACGTGTCATCAGTGCCATGTATCAGTGCCATCTGTCATCAGTGCCACGTATTAGTGACATCTGTCATCAGTGCCACGTGTCATCAGTGCCACATGTCACCAGTGCCACGTATTACAGAAAATTTGTGTAGAGTGACGGTGTGTAGAAAACTGGTGTGTCTCATCCACTTGAACAATATAGAAAAAAGGCCTAGTGCAAAACGCACAGCACACACCCCTCAGGATGTTTATTAGACAGACCAGTAATGCCGCGTACATACGATCGGACTATCCGGCGGGAGTCCACCAGACAATCCACCCGTGTGTGGGCTCCGGCGGACTTTTGAAATGAACGGACATGCCCACACACGGAGTAAAGTCCGTTCATTTAGAACGTGGCTCCAGGTAGACGGAACTAGCGAAGGAAGTCAATGTCGCCACCTCCATCGGCACCTCGCTAGCCCTGTCACCTGGTATGAATTTAAAGGGGGACCCCTATGCCAAAAAAACAGCGTGGGGGTCCCCCCAAAGTCCATAGCAGACCCTTATCCAAGCACGCAGCCCAGCCGGTCAGGAAAGGAGGTGGGGAGGAGCGAGAGCCCCTCCTCCTGAGTCGTACCAGGCCGCGTGCCCTCAACATGGGGGGGTGCTTTGGGGAAGGGGGCCCTGCAGCCCCCCCACCCCAAAGCACCTTGTTCCCATGTTGATGAGGACAAGGACCTTTTCCCGACAACCCTGGCCATTGGTTGTCGGGGTCTGCGGGCGGGGGATCATCAGAATCCGGGAGCCCCCCTTAATAAGGGGCCCCCAGATTCTGGCCCCCCACACTATGTGAATGAGTATGGGGTACGATGTACCCCTACTCATTCACCTGGGGAAAAAGTGTTAATAAAAAAACACAACACAGGTTTTTAAAATACTTTTTTGGACAGCTCCGAGGGTCTTCTCCCGTCTTTGGGGGTCTTCTTGTCGGACTCCTCCGCTATCTTCTGCTCTTTTACCGCTAGCTCTTTTACTAGCGGAGGAGCCCGGCTTTCTCCTTCATCGCCGCCGCCGTCCGGGGGTCTTTTTCCGACTTCGGGGGTCTTCTTACGACTTCGGTTCTTCTTGCCAGGCCTCCGCTATCTTCTTACAGCTCTTTTACTAGCTTTGGCCTGGTCTTGTCGCCTTCTTCTTCTTCTCCTTCTCTACTTTTTCTTCTTCTTCCTTCCGATGTTGACACAATGCTCTCTCTGGTCGTAATGGCAGGGACACGTTGTGCAGCGAGTTATATAGGGATAAGGGGCAGGGTCACGGGGTGATGTCACATGGTGATCCTGCCCCTTATGATGTCACAGTCCAGGAGGATGTTGGGACTGTGACATCATAAGGGGTGGGGTCACCATGTGACATCACCCAGTGGCCACCAGGTTGCCTGTATCCTAGTGTCAACCCCCCTCTGTTGTGCACAGAGGAAAGCTATGGCATGTAAGTATTCATTCTGTGGCTATATTTTTTGGCAAATTTCTTTGAGCAGCACATCAATACTCTTTTGTTATGATTGTACTAACATCAATATGTTTACATTGTTGAACATGTATAGATGAGATGACTTTAATGCCTGTGAAAAAGGATGTATAGTCTGAAACATGTTGGCGTCATCCTCAGCGAAATACCTGTTTTAGGCCCTCCTGCGGGCTGATACTATGCTATCTATGCTGATATATTGATTGTTTTGTTTTATAATGTATCTTTATATACATATACATTTTATGGACTTTTTTTCAACAAAATTTATATATTTTAAATACTTACTGGTCTGTCTAATAAACATCCTGAGGGGTGTGTGCTGTGCATTTTGCGCTAGGTCTTTTTTCTATATCAGTGCCACGTATTAGTTCCACCTGTCATCAGTGCCACATGTCATCAGTGCCACATATTAGTGCCATGTGTCATCAGTGTCACGTACCATCAGTACCACGTATTAGTGCCACCTATCATCAGTGCCACATGTCATCAGTGCCACATATTAGTGCCATGTGTCATCAGTGAATGAAGAAAAATTGTCGGTCTTTTTTTCATTTATAGAGCAAAAAATAAAAAACCCAGAGGTGATCAAATACCACCAAAAGAAAGCTCTATTTGTATGAAAAAGGAAAAAAATAATAATTTGGGTACAGTATTACAACACTGAGTAATTGTCATTCAAAGTGTGAGAGCACCGAAAGCTGAAAATTGGTCTGGGCAGAAGGGGGTTTAAGTGCCCAGTAGGCACGTGGTTAATAAAACACATGCAGTGGGGCACATCCTTATTTACCAGAGGGGACTGTATTATCATAATATAGTGGCAGTACAAGCATACCCCGTGATCTTACACCGTACTTTCACTGCACCCAAAATATTGTGCTGAAATGATCACAATAAAAAGACTAGGTTTCCTCAGAATTAGGCTGGGTTCAAACTTATGCAGTGCCAGACATCGTATGTGATTCTCACCACATTGCTGTGCACATCACATGCAATGTCTGTGAATTCAGCCATACAGTTTGTATGTCTGAAATCTCATTTGCACCAATATGGCGCAGGACAATTTTTTTTGGTCCGCATTGGAATCATGTTCAGACCCATGAGATCTGATTCCACAGTTTGCACTGCATTGTGCAAACCGATTTGGGGGTGTCATTACCTTTATATTGACACCCGCAGCGGTTTTCAGAGAGCAATGTGAACTGCCTGCTGGTCAGATGCGAAGAGAGAACCCACACAGGAATCGCGGTGGTTCCTGCATCGCACCAGTGTGAACCAAGCCTTAGTGGCCAGGCAATCTTCTGGGACCTGTGACGTGTCCCAGAAGATTGCAGAGAGGGAGGGGTCGCTTAGGGGGGGAGAGGAGGAGTCGCCTAGGTGGCAAGACGGCATATATACCTTTATTATAGTTGTCATGATATATATGGCTAATGGGACAATTCAGAACACACACACACTGTCTTCACCTCTTCTTTTGCCATGGTCGGCCCCCCACTGGGTCCCCGATTGGTTGATGTGGGTCACGTCTATTCAGCTCCCGGTTAGATCATTCTCCATGGTCACCATTTGGGATAAGCTTTTTTGGATTAACCAACCATAATGGAAGTATGGGGTACCTCATTCGAGGTCACATGCTTTTTCTCCAACTTCAAGCATTACTGAATCTTATGTCTTACTGATATCTACTATTTTTTAGACAATTATGCATACATCTACTCCTGAGGAAGCGAACAGAGCTCGCGAAATGCGACGAGTGCAAAAGATGTCTATGTATATTTATGTACTTTCCAAATTGTATCAAATGTATTATGACTCATGATGATTTTATGTTCCTTAATGTTTATGTCTTTGGAATTGTAATACATTCTAATTAATTTACTCTACTCATTTGTTATGACCTCAGTGATCTACTCAAGTCCCATGGGCTATTTCTTCTTTTTCTATATACAATTTGGGATGGAGTTGTATCACTTTAGGAGGCAGTATCCAGACCGTCCCTTTCTCCTCACTCAAGCTTGTCAAAGCTGCTGGATTTACAACTCCTGCCTTTCCCTCCGGTGGATTCTGCCCCCTTCCGTGATTTTTTCAGAATGTGCTGTAGCACAATGGCAAGTTCCCGGTCATTGTTTCTTTTCACGTAAGACCATTCCAGCTCTCTATCAGCACATGGAAGGCCATGTTGTGGTATTGTTGGGCAAGGCAGTCAGCCACAAGGTCCATGTTACTGCTGACAAGTGGTCCAGAAAGCATGGTCAGACATGATATATTTCGGTCACAGAACACTGGGTAACTCTGCTTGCAACTCAGAAGGATGCAGGACAGGGCTCAGTGCTGTAGCTTGTTGTGCCGGCATGTCTCCATACAGCTAGTAGTGATTATGAGAGAATTGTCAGCTCTACCCCCTCCTCCTCCATGCCCTCCTCTGCTGAATTGCCTTATGAACCACAAGTACTCACTAATAGGGATGAGCTGAACACCCCCCCCCCCCCCCTCCCCATTCGGTTCACACCAGAACATGCGAACAGGCAAAAAATTAATTCAAACACGAGAACACTGTTAAAGTTTATGGGACACAATCACGAAAAGTGCTCATTTTAAAGGCTTGTATGCATGGTATTGTCATAAAAAGTGTTTGGGGATCTGGGTCCTGCCCAAGGGGACATGTATCAATGTAGAAAAAGTTTTAAAAATGTACTTTTTTCGGGAACAGTGATTTTAATAATGCTTAAAGTGAAACAATAAAAGTGTAATATTCCTTTAAATGTCATACCTGTGGGGTGTCTATAGTATGCCTGTAAAGGGGCGCATGTTTGCCATGTTTAGAACAGTCTGACAGCAAAAATGACATTTCTAAAGGAAAAAAAAGTAATTAAAAAATACTCGCGGCTACAATGATTTGTCGTTCCGCAATACACATAAAAGTTCATTGATAAAAACGGCATGGGGATTTCCCCACAGGGGAACCCCGAACCAAAATGAAAAAAAAAATGCGTGGGGGCCCCTCTAAATTCCATACCAGGCCCTTCAGGTCTGGTATGGATATTAAGGGGAAAACACACGACAAAATAAAAAAAAATGGTGTGGGGGTCCCCCTCAAAATCCATACCAGACCCTCCAGTCCTTTATTAATTTCTTAATAAGCCCCAAAGCACCTTGTCCCCATGTTGATGGGGAGAAGGGCCTCATCCTCACAACCCTTGCCTGGTGGTTGTGGGGGTCTGCAGGCAGGGGGCTTATCGGAATCTGGAAGCCCCTTTTAACAAGGGGACCCCCAGATCCCGGCCCCCCCTGTGTGAATTGGTAATAGGGTACAAATGTACCCTTACCATTTCACAAAAAAAGTGACAAAAAGGTTAAAACACACAAGAGACAGTTTTTGACAAGTCCTTTATTAATTTCTTCTTCTTTCATCTTCTTTCTTCTGGTCTTCCTTCTGTGTTCGTGTTCTTCCAACTTCTTCTTCTCCATCTTCTTCTTCCTCTGCTCTTCTTGTCCCGCATCTTGCTTCGGCTTCTTTTCCGCTCTGTCCGCACGATCCGCCTAAGTGGAAGTCTTCTGCCGCATCTTCTGACACTTCTTAAATAACGGAGGGCGGGGCCACCCGGTGACCCAGCCCTCCTCTGACGCACGGGGACTTCTCCCATAGACTTTTAAAGGGTGTTCCGCGGTGTTCACACGGAGGGTAGGAAAATCTGATAAAGCAGGCCAGAAGAGTCTGTAGCCATTTTAGACATTCATACACCGCCAGTGCTTTGTAGGCTGAAATTCAGTGGGAATTCCACCTGTCCGTAAGCTGCCTGATTTATGACATTCCCACCAGGTGGAACTCAACTTTGGCACTGCTGCGGCTGCACATGCAGCAGAGGGCCGTCAATGAGTACCTGTGTGAGCATGGCACGACAGGCTCAGGCCGGCTCAGATTTTTTTCTCCCACGCCAATGACTGCTGTTAAAGGATGCATGCACTGTACTGTCACCATTTGAGGAGGCCACAAGGATGGTGAGCCGTGACAATACATGCATCAGTGACACAATCCCTGTTGTGTTCCTGCTAGAACAGACTCTGGTATTATGGACAGGGCACTCGAGGCAGAGCGCGGGAGGAAGAGGAGGACTTACATTCCTCTCAAGGCCTGCTTTATGTGTAAACCATTCTTGCCACTGATATGAAATATGTGGTTGTGGGGGGTGCTATAAATCTGATCACACTCTAGCTACAACAATATTAAAGAGGAAGTAAACCCTTACTTCCTCTTTGATTCCCTGCAAAGGTAAAGCATAATGGACTACTATGCATCGCATAGTAGTCCATTATGTGTCACTTACCTGACACAGGAGCCAGCAAAGTCAGCGCTGTCCCCTGTAGTCCAGAGCGTCCATCTTCTCGGTGGGTCTCGCTGCTCCGCTGCTGTCATTCGGCGAAGCCGTCACTCCGGCACATGAGCACGAGAGCCGCCACTTGTGGCATATTGCCGTTGACATGCGCCTGCACGCCGCTGTCTACAGTGCATGCCCTGTAGACAGCGGTGCCTGTCTTTTGGCAAATATCTCCTAAACCGTGGAGGTTTAGGAGATATTTCTTGGACCTACAGGTAAGCCTTAATCTAGGCTTGCCTGTAGGTCAAAGTTGGTTGTAAGGGTTTACAACCACTTTAACCACTTGCCGACTGGTGCATGTATATATACACATCGGCAGAATGGCACGGCTGGTCAAATGGGCGTACAGGTACGTCCCTTTGAATTTGCCACCAGCGGCACACGTGCGACCCTGCCATGAGCTCCATGAGTAGTCCGCTGGGATACCTGCGATCGTCTCACGGAGATGCTAATGTAAACAAGTATCTCCCCTTCTGCCTAGTGACACTGTCACTGATCATAGCTATGCTAAGCTATGATCAGTGAAGTGTCATTCGTAGCCAAGCCCCCTAACAGTTAGAATCACTCCCCAGGACACACTTAACCCCTCCCTAGCCCCCTAGTGGTTAACCCCTTCACTGCTAGTGTAATTTTTACAGTAATCAATGCAATTTTATAGCACTGATCACTGTAAAAATGAAAATGGTCCCAAAAATGTGTCTGATGTGTCCGACATAATGTCACTGTCATGATAAAAATCGCAGATCGCCACCATTACTAGTAAAAAATAATTATTAATAAAAATGGCATAAAACTAACCCCTATTTTGTAAACTCTATAACTTTTGCGCAAACCAATCAATAATCACTTACTGTGATTTTTTTTTTACCAAAAATATGTAGAAGAACACGTATCGGTCTAAACTGAGGAAAAAAATAATAGTTTTTTGTATAATTTTTGGGGATATTTATTATAGCAAAAAGTAAAAAAATTTGTTTTTTTCAAAATTGTCGCTCTTTTTTTGTTTATAGCGCAAAAAATAAAAACCTCAGGAGGTGATCAAATACCACCAAAAGAAAGCTGTACTTGTGGGAAAATAAGGACGTATATTTTGTTTGGGAGCTTTTTGTCGCACGATTGCGCAATTGTCAGTTAAAGCGACGCAGTGCAGAATTGCAAAAAGTGCTCTGGTCTTTGGCCAGCAAAATGGTCCGGGGCTTAAGTGGTTAAAGTGCAAAGTGCTAATAAATACATATAATATTCATGACATAAGTGCAAATAGACAATATAGTGAATATTTCATCAAAACTAAAAGTCCATATATTGATTGCGATACGATTTCAATCTTTACACCGCAACCAAAGGAAAAAATAAATCACCAGGTGAATGTGAGTGAAAGGCCTACTCACCAGACCACGGTGACCTCTTTAACTAAAAAGAAGGTCGGTTTACACTGTGTTTTGTGGGTCAGGGATCTTGCTGATGTACCAGTATGGATATAGAGGGGAACCTTGTTTGTCTCCACCACAGTTGCCCTTTAAAAAACAGATAAACACAGGACCATAGTGTAAAACCATTTAATAAAATGTTGATTAAAAAAAAGATAAAGCCAAATGACTGCTTACATGAGTTTTTAAAATAAAACAATAAGTGAAGATAACACACAATTGCACAATTGGTGAGAAATAAACAAAACAAAAAACAAAGTGAGAGCAGCTTGTTGTAAGCAGATGTAAATATAGAAAATAATTAATAAAAATTAATTAAACAGCACTTTCTATAGAGTATGTGATTTAAAGTGCAAGTACTCAAAAGAAATAAACAATCTCAACATTCAAAAAAATATATAGACTCAACATCAGATATACCAGTGCATATCACCAGGCAATCAGGTATCCAAGATTCCATAGTGAAGTATGTTGTGATTTATTTAAAAAAATTCCAATAGAAACCAGTAAAAAAGTTTAAAATTAAAAAAATTCCTAGCAGCTAACACATCACGTGTTTGTTTCCATTGGAACGTTGTAGTAGGATGTGTGGCAGGTGGTGATGGCGGTGGAAAGATCCTTGTTTTACCAGGCCCCGGAATGAATCACAGGTATAAATCACAGAAAATTGAACACATTTTTACAACATTGTATATGCACTTAATCACTTTTTTGAGACGTCAAATACAACCTGTACTACACATTGGTATATCTGATGTTGAGTTTATATATATTTTTGAATGTAGAGATTGTTTATTGCTTTTGAGCACTTTCACTTTAAATCACATACTCTATAGAGAGAGCAGTTTAATACATTTTTATTAATTAATTTACATGAGTTTTAGCCTTGGCCTTTTTCCCGCCATCCTGGTCACGCCACGTCTGGTTTTTGAACACTACAGCGGTGGAACGCATGCTGGACCAACAAGCGGAAGCTAAACGCATGCATTACCCAATTGCCTGGTGATATACACCATTATCAGGCTAAGTCACGAATGTAAGCGGCAATTTGGCTTTATCTTTTTTACTTAACATTTTATTAAATTGTTTTACGTGTAATTGTTTACGTGTCTATCTGTTTCTTAATGGGCAACTGTGGTGGAGAACTTGCCCAGTATACAATTGAGTTGCTGGGCTGCCCTGCATCCAGCGTGCTTTCCGAATGGGCATTCAGTGCTGCCAGAGGTTTTGTGACAGATAAGAGAGCGTGTCTGTCCACAGACTCTGTGGACCGGCTGACATCAAAATGAATCAGTCCTGGATTAGCAGCAGCTATCAAGCCCCTGATTTTTGATGTAGGTTAAATGCTTTCTGGAATCTCTGGAAGACTGTCTAGGCTGCCTAGCTTTGTCAGTGTTGATTTCATCTGGAAGAAAATTTTTGGTGTAGGTGTTTAAAATGATGTATCCATCAGCTGTCTGGTGCTGCCGCCTCCATTGCGAGTAGGGATGAGCTTCGAGTTCGAGTCGAACTCATGTTCTACTCGAACATTGCCTGTTCGCCTGTTCAGCGAACAGTGAACAATTTGGGCTGTTCGCAGCAAATTCGAAAAGCCGGAACACCCTATACAAGTCTATGGGAGAAATCTAAAGTGCTCATTTTAAAGGGTACTATGCAGATTACTGTCCTAAAAAGTGTTTGGGGACCCGGGTCCTGCCCCAGGGGACATGGATCAATGCAAAAAAAAGTTTTAAAAACGGCAGTTTTTTCAGGAGCAGTGATTTTAATAATGATTAAAGTGAAACAATAAAAGTGTAATATTCCTTTAAATTTCGTAGCTGGGGGGTATCTATAGTATGCCTGTGAAGGGGCGCATGTTTCTGGTGCTTAGAACTGTCGCTGCACAAAGTGTCATTTGTGCAGGAAAAAAAGTCCTTTAAAATCACTTGCGGCTAAATTGTCGGGTCTCCGTAATACAGAGAACACTCAATGAGTGTTCTCTGTATTAGCCGACAATTCATTCATTCATTGATTAAAAAAAAAAAAAAAAAAAAAAAAGCGTGGGGGTTCCCCTAAATTCAATTACCAGGCCCTTCAGGTCTGACATGGATATTAAGGGGAACCCCGTGTCAAATTAAAAAAAAAAATTGACGTGGGGGTCCCCCCAAATATCCATACCAGACCCTTCAGGTCTGATATGGATATTAAGGGGAACCCCGCATCAAATTTTTTTAAAAAATTGACGTGGGGGTCCCCCTAAAAATCCATATCAGACCCTTTATCCGAGCACGCAACCTGGCAGGCCGCAGGAAAAGAGGGGGGGGGACGAGAGAGCGGCCCCCCCTCCCTCCTGAACCGTACCAGGCCACATACCCTCAACATTGGGAGGATGCTTTGGGGGTCTGTGACCCCTCAAAGCTCCTTGTCCCCATGTTGATAAGGACAAGGGCCTCATCCTCACAACCCTGGCCGTTGGTTGTGAGGGTCTGCGGGCGGGGGGCTTATCAGAATCTGGAAGCCCCCTTTAACAAGGGGACCCCCAGATCCAGGCCCCCCCCCTGTTTGAAATGGTAAGGGGGTACAAAAGTACCCCTACCATTTCACAAAGAAAGTGTCAAAATGGTTAAATAAGACAAACACACTTTTGAAAAATTCCTTTATTAAAAATGAAAAAAAAAAAAAAAAAAAAGATTCCAGCGGTGCTAATCCACTCTTGCTATCCAGCGACGGATCTCCGGGGTCCAGCGATGGATGATCATATCCAGCGACGGGGGAATCTCTCAGTCCAGCGCTGTCCATACATCGTTCTTCTGTCTCCTCTCCGGAGACACTGCAGAGAGCACAGCGCTGACGTTTCTTATATTGGGAGGGCGGGGCCACCCGTCACCTGACCCCGCCCCTCTGACGCTGGAGAGGGAAGCCAGGGGTTCCCCAGTGACGTGTGGGTGACCCCGCCCCCTCTGATGTAACGGAAACCTGCGTTCGTCCCCCGTCGCTGGATATGATCATCCATCGCTGGACCCCGGAGATCCGTCGCTGGATAGCAAGAGTGGATTAGCACCGCTGGAATCTTTTTTTTTTTTTTTCATTTTTAATAAAGGAATTTTTCAAAAGTGTGTTTGTCTTATTTAACCATTTTGACACTTTCTTTGTGAAATGGTAGGGGTACTTTTGTACCCCCTTACCATTTCAAACAGGGGGGGGGGGCCGGGATCTGGGGGTCCCCTTGTTAAAGGGGGCTTCCAGATTCTGATAAGCCCCCCGCCCGCAGACCCTCACAACCAACGGCCAGGGTTGTGAGGATGAGGCCCTTGTCCTTATCAACATGGGGACAAGGTGCTTTGAGGGGTCACAGACCCCCAAAGCATCCTCCCAATGTTGAGGGTATGTGGCCTGGTACGGTTCAGGAGGGAGGGGGGGCCGCTCTCTCGTCCCCCCCTCTTTTCCTGCGGCCTGTCAGGTTGCGTGCTCGGATAAAGGGTCTGATATGGATTTTTAGGGGGACCCCCACGTCAATTTTTTTTTTTAAATTTGATGCGGGGTTCCCCTTAATATCCATATCAGACCTGAAGGGTCTGGTATGGATATTTGGGGGAACCCCCACGTCAATTTTTTTTTTTTTAATTTGACACGGGGTTCCCCTTAATATCCATGTCAGACCTGAAGGGCCTGGTAATTGAATTTAGGGGAACCCCCACGCTTTTTTTTTAATTTTATTTTTAATCAATGAATGAATGAATTGTCGGCTAATACAGAGAACACTCATTGACTGTTTTGTAGTATTATTTTAATGAGTCTGATTGGTAATTCCCGTCATTAGTAATTAATGTTTTGGGACCCCTTTTTTCTATGATGGCCTACAGATTTATTACATTTAGTGTTTGATTCAAATCTTTCTTTGGGCGGAGCTGGGGCTTTTCTTGGTGTCCTTAGCTCTTTATGTGATTCTGGGGTTGGCAGTATACAGTGTCATTATAAGTAGGGTGAGAGGGAATACTGTGCTTTTTGCAAAGACCGTACCCTGGCTCCCCATTCATTGATTCTCCATAAGACCCTTTTTGTAATGGAGACCTGTTTTCTAGGTAGCGCCAATTAACCCGATAATATTCTTATAATTTCACTCATTGAGTGTTCTCTGTATTACGGAGACCCGACAATTTAGCCGCAAGTGATTTTAAAAGACTTTTTTTCCTGCACAAATGACACTTTGTGCAGCGACAGTTCTAAGCACCAGAAACATGCGCCCCTTCACGTACCGTGGCTACACTTCAGGACCAATATTTAATGCTTTTATGACCTGATGGGTTCATTTTAAAGTTGTTAAAGACCATAATCATTTTGTGTTCTATCATGTAATTATAGATATACCTTTGCATATTAACAATTTCAGGTAACAGACTTAGCCCTTGTACACACGGTCTGAGAATCTGTCAGAATGAGTCTTATCGGACCGTGTCGTCGGATAATCATGTTGGAAATATTTCCCGACCAACTGGGCCGGACGGATCTAATCCGATCATGTGCAGAGCATTTTCATCGGACCAAGTGCACCGCATGCTCAGATCAAATTCCTACATCAAAACTATTGGCTACTAGCCTGAATGTAGTCCCATCGTAATGAAATTACGTGATCACGTTCTGAAAGATCGGATTTTTCGCCAACTTGGCCCGACCGTGTGTATGCAACAGTTTCGAACACAATCCGTCGGACTAAATCCGACGGGCAAAATCCGACGGATTTGGTTGGCAAAATCTCCGACCGTGTGTACGTGGGCTTAGAAGTCAATATTGCATTTAAAGCCCAATTGAATTTTCAGTTTAAAGGCACCTAAATACATTTCAAGTGCATTAAAATAAAAAGGTGTGCAATGTCTTACAGTTTGTTTTCCTTAGAAAGCAGTTACAGCCTGAGTAGAAAGGGCTGTTTCCTGCTAGCCTCCTGCAAAAAGGGACCTCTGCTCTATGTGTGGAAGCAGTGGTCTCTCTGACACCCCTCTGCTGAGTCAGAGCTATAGCTTAGTAGTCAGCAAAGCTTATGCTCCTTGTTAATTGGAGAGCTCTAGCTCTGACTCAACAGGTGCATGTTAGATTCCAACAGGGAAAACTCCTTTCAAACAGAAAACAAAGGCCCTGCTTTACCACGTGTTGGCAGGACACAAGCAATTTTATCCAGGCTGTGGCTGCTTTCAGAAAATGAACTGTAAGGGTGGTCCACACTGGGAATTTGCTGTGTGTTCTTGTGCTAAGCACATGCAGTTCTGTACGGTGCAATTTCAGCCTGTTCATTTTGAATGCAAAGGTGGTGCATGCAATCCGGTGCAGGCAAACACACTGCGCTTGCAACTTGCACTTAGGGTTTCATTAACTTAATATGGATACCCGCTGCAGATCACAACTGCAGTGCGTTTTGAATTTGGGGCAGGAAACATGCATGGCACATGGGTTTCCTTTACCGTGTTCTGGTGTGAACTGTCCCTAGCACTTTGCACACCAAGGTTTGATGCCCCTTAAATGTATATAGCTTATTTAAACTGAACATTTAGTTGGGCATTAGTCTGCAATGTTAATTTCAGATTTTTCATGTAAGAGGATATAAAGGACATTTTAACATCCTTTAATCCCATTTGTATTTCAGTACTGTTCAATAGTCACACCAGATGTGAAAAAGGTAACAACAAGAAAAGGGAAAAAAAGGCTTTAAACAAGTAATGTTGGGTATTAAGAGGTGGAAACAGCACTAGTGCCAGGTAATAACAGTTATTTACTGCCCATGTGGCTTAGGTGGACGTAGACTATGAAGAAATTCAGCAGAAAGTCATTAATAACTGACATTACTCCCTGAAAATGATAGCAGGCCAAATCCACCAAAAAGAGAGAGAGTTTTCTTCACTGAGTAAATTGATATTTTAATGCCATCAACTGTCAGGAATAGATTTATTGGCATTAATAACAGTGATTTGCCACATTTTGCTAGTTAAATTACAGTGCTGCGTAGTTATTCCCTCAATAAAGGCCTGGAGCTGCGCCAGCCAGTTGGGCTTTCTGAACAGGATCTTGGCCTGCTGCCCAAACTGGCATTAAAACTAGAGTCAGAAACATAACAGATGCAAAATCAAAACACAAGGTCGCTCCGGGGATCATACAAAGACAATTAAAGCAAATTACCAGCTATGTTAAAGCAATGTCCTGAACACAGTAGAACTATGTAACCCATATGTAAGGTGCTGGATCACTGTTTTCTTTAAATCCTGCCCTTGTGATCTCCCTAGGCCTAGGTGACTATACATTTAATATAGAACGATAAAGTATATTGGTCAAAGGTACATTGTATGTCTGAGAAAAAAAATTGAGAAAATACTATGGTGTTGCTGTCACATCAAGGGCATGCTTGAAAGATTTTAATCACAATAACTTCACCTCTTCCTTCCTCCTATTTTACAGCAATGTAATGAAGACTATGGTCTGGATTCTTTTATTCATGAAAGCCCAACTAAAATCATCAAAATAAATGTGCAGTCAAATAGTCATGATGCTTACAACATTAATTTGTAGGGCTGTGGAAATTAAAGATTCATTCCTCGATTAATCCTTTATTTAATTTTTGATCGATTAAAAATCTTTAGATTGGTACTCACCTCTCTGCCGACTTCCGGGTCTTCAGGAAGTTCTGTCGGCGATCCGGTCACAGACATCGACATCACTGGACTCCTCCCCCTTCCCTAAGTGCCTCCGTCTGCTAACGAAGGGAAGGGGGGGGAGTCCAGTGACGTTGAAGTTCTGATTGAACGTAACGCGTACGGGGGAGGAGCTATGCATGACGTCACCCGCTGCTGCCCTATGGAACTAACACGATTGTTGGCTTTACATGCTGTGTTTTTATCATCTTTGAGTAGTTTGTGTTTGAATACAAAAATGTAATCTTATACTTAAGCGGTGAGCACTTAGATCTTTTCTTTCTACCCATGACCTGGGGTCCTTGCTGAGATCTAAGGAGACGTGAGAGAAGTTTATGGTCCGTGTTAACCCTTTTGAGTAGTTTGTGTTTGAATACAAAAATGTAATCTTATACTTAAGCGGTGAGCACTTAGATCTTTTCTTTCTACCCATGACCTGGGGTCCTTGCTGAGATCTAAGGAGACGTGAGAGAAGTTTATGGTCCGTGTTAACCCTTTTGATACCTGCTTGCATGACCACCTGTTTGCACAGGGGTCCATGACATAAAGTGAGAGTGATTAGTTAGACCAAAGGTGGAGGGATTATCACGCTACTGTGGGAAAAAAAATTACTTATGTCAATGCAGTATAGCTTGAATTTAAAACGTATTTGTGTGAACTGTGAAGTTAAGTCATGGATTGCAGAAACTAACTAGTGTCGGGTGATTGTATATAGTGTAAACCACATTTACCACTGACTAATGCAGAGTTGCAATGCAAGATCAGCTAAAAGTAGTTGGATCTGTATGTGCGTTATAATTAATCGAAATTATTCGATTAATCGATTTTAAAAAAATTGATTAATCGAACACAAAAATTTTAATCAGTAACAGCCCTATTAATTTGTAATAAGTTTGTAAACAGTTGTGCACACATAGGCTATGAAGTCTGAATCTCCTCTGCTGCATATATATATTTTTAGTGTGTTGCATTCAACTGCATCATGGTAATATTGTTCAGTAGTATCTTGACTTCTAGTGGTGGTTTAGAGCCACTACATCTTGTTTACTTATGTGATTTTAGTATCTCCCTCTGTCCTTTCCTTCTGTTTAGTACTAGTTAGCTTAGTCCTAGCTAAATCCTCCCTGTTTCTTCCATGTTACAGTTGAGGTTGGTACTTTGCAGAGACGGGGCATAGGAAAGTCATTGTCTTTTTACACAATATCCTCTGTACTGCAATTATCCAAAGCACCTTGTGAATGGGGCAGTGAAGTCAGCAAGCGATCATACTGGTCATACAGTCTGGATTTAAAGGGATATGTCATTGCATAAAGTGGCATTTGAAACATAATGCTAAATGTTGTTGAATGGAGACGTTGCTAATAAGTTGTACAGCAACATTTTGCAAATTGGCAGATGCATGCATACTAGCACTGTCTTGCAGGGTTTAAAAAAAAAAAGCGTGGTTTACTACTGCTTTTAGGAGAAGTATGACCAAAGCCATTTTGGCTATACTTCTCCTATGGATCACAGGAGTACAATTTATTCAGCACTCATGTGATCTATTTTCAGCTGACAATGTGCCGAAGCAATACGCTGAGAGTCTGACTGAGTCAGTCCCTCCTGCGCCCCCCAAAGCCCAGCGCTCCAGTGCATATGGGATTGGCAGTGTAGAGAGTTTCTGACTGACAGTCATGGCTCTCTGCTCAGTGCGTATTGTAAATGTATTAACACAATGCGTACCATGTGCAGATTAGTGCATTGCAGTGTCATTTATTAAAAAAAATTATCCTATTGTCATTTATCCCAAAAAGCTAAAAAAAAAAAAACTCGGAAACGCTCAGGAATGGAGTGTTTCCGAGTGCCTCCGAATGCATCCGAGCGGCTCCGTGTGTCACCCGCGCCCCCGCACCTCTGGCCAAATGCGATACTGCATCCCGCAGAAGCTTGAATCCTGCTTGATTTGCAAGACAACGCTTGCAAACCGAGTCAGGATTAAAAAAAAAATAATAGCTCGTATTGCGAAACGCTCATTAACCGCATTACTCGCAATCCAAGTTATTACTGTAAAAAGGTTGAAAACACAGATGTATATATTTCGTTTTCAGTATAACCTACTACCGTTGTTTGACGGCGGCAGAATGGCTCCCCTGCGCGAATCACCGTAGCCGTATGGTGGCCGATTTAAGGGGTTTAGAGCGGAAAGCACAGAGATAGATTGTGTGTTCCTGGTATATAGGAACACGGATCGGTCTCCTCCCCCAGGCAGTCCCATCCCCCTACAGCTAGAACACACTGAGGGAACACATTTAACCCCTTGATCGCCCCCTAGTTGTAACCCCTTCTCTGCCAGTGACATTTATACAGTAATCAGTGGCTATTTTTAGTTCTGATCGCTGTATAAATGTCAGCGGTCCCAAAAAAGTGTCAAAAGTGTCCGATGTGTCCTCTGCAATGTCACAGTCCCGATAAAAATCGCAATTAGTAAAAATAAATAAATAATAAACATGCCATAAATCCATACCCTATTTGGTATCAATATACACTTATTGCGATTTTTTTAACCAAAAATATGTAGAAGAATCAGCCTAAACCAGCCTTTTTCAACCTTTTCAACATAGAGGAACCCTTGAAATAGTTCTCTGGTCTCGAGGAACCCCTGCTAAAAATTAGAAATTCACAACTCATGATATATTCATGTGATGGTCAGTGAGAGGTCATTGGGAAGAATTACTGTACCTCCTTAAAGAAAAAAAATCAATGGTGTCAGTGGTAACTTATCTGAGAGGCAGAAATTGGCCAATATTGAAGGAACCCCTAGCAACCTCTGGAGGAACCCTAGTTGAGAATCACTGGCCTAAACCAAGGAAGACATTTTTTTTGTTAAATTTGGGGATATTTATTATAGCAAAAAGTAGAAAATATTGTGTTTTTTTTTTTTTCAAAATTGTCCTTCTTTTCTTGTTTATAGCGCAAAAAATAAAAACCGCAGGGGTGATCAAATACTACCAAAAGAAAGCTCTATCTGTGGGGAAAAATTAAGTCAATTTTGTTTGGGTACAGCATCACATGACTGCGCAATTATCAGTTAAAACGTCTCAGTTCCGTATCGTAAAAAATGGCCCGGTCAGGAAGGGGTTAAAACACACTTTAGTGCACTAGAAATACAATAACAACCTAATTTATCAATGCTGTAAAAATTCATTGGGAACAGCAGTTGATTTAAAAAATAATCAAGTCCGTAGTACATATAGCATTACAAATACAGTTTATTTTCTTTATATATTTACAGTGCCTTGCAAAAGTATTCGGCCCCCTTGAACTTTTCAACCTTTTGCCACATTTCAGGCTTCAAACATATAAAAATGTTATTTTTTGTGAAGAATCACCAACAAGTGGGACACAATTGTGAAGTGGAACGAAATCTATTGGATTTTTGAAGCTTTTTTAACTAATAAAAAAATGAAAAGTTGGGCGTGCAAAATTATTCGCCCCCCTTGCGTTAATACTTTGTAGAGCCACCTTTTGCTGCGATTACAGCTGCAAGTCGCTTGGGGTATGTCTCTATCAGTTTTGCACATCGAGAGACTGAAATTCTTGCCCATTCTTCCTTGCAAAACAGCTCGAGCTCAGTGAGGTTGGATGGAGAGCGTTTGTGAACAGCAGTTTTCAGCTCTTTCCACAGATTCTCGATTGGATTCAGGTCTGAACTTTGACTTGGCCATTCTAACACCTGGAATATGTTTATTTGTGAACCATTCCTTTGTAGATTTTGCTGTATGTTTGGGATAATTGTCTTGTTGGAAGATAAATCTCCGTCCCAGTTTCAGGTCTTTTGCAGACTCCAATAGGTTTTCATCCAGAATGGTCCTGTATTTGGCTGCATCCATCTTCCCCTCAATTTTAACCATCTTCCCTGTCCCTGCTGAAGAAAATCAGGCCCAAACCATGATGCTGCCACCACCATGTTTGACAGTGGGGATGGTGTGTTGAGGGTGATGCGCTGTGTTGCTTTTACGCCAAACATATCGTTTTGCATTGTGGGCATAAAGTTCGATTTTGGTTTCATCTGACCAGAGCACCTTCTTCCACATGTTTGGTGTGTCTCCCAGGTGGCTTGTGGCAAACTTTAGACAAGACTTTTTATGGATATCTTTGAGAAATGGCTTTCTTCTTGCCACTCTTCCATAAAGGCCAGATTTGTGCAGTGTACAACTGATTGTTGTCCTATGGACAGACTCTCCCACCTCAGCTGTAGTTCTCTGCAGTTCATCCAGAGTGATCATGGGCCTCTTGGCTGCATCTCTGATCAGTCTTCTCCTTGTGTGAGCTGAAAGTTTAGAGGGACGGCCAGGTCTTGGTAGATTAGCAGTGGTCCGATATTCCTTCCATTTCAAAATGATCGCTTGCACAGTGCTCCTTGGGATGTTTAAAGCTTGGGAAATCCGGCTTTAAACTTCTCCACAACAGTATTACGGACCTGCCTGGTGTGTTCCTTGGTCTTCATGATGCTCTCTGTGCTTTCAACAGAACCCTGAGACTATCACAGAGCAGGTGCATTTATACAGAGACTTGATTACACACAGGTGGATTCTATTTATCACCATCAGTCATTTAGGACAACATTGGATCATTCAGAGATCCTCGCTGAACTTCTGGAGTGAGTTTGCTGCACTGAAAGTAAAGGGGCCGAATAATTTTGCACGCACCACTTTTCAGTTTTTTATTTGCTAAAAAAGTTTAAAATATCCAATAGATTTCGTTCCACTTCACAATTGTGTCCCACTTGTTGGTGATTCTTCACAAAAAATTAAAATTTTATATCTTTATGTTTGAAGCCTGAAATGTGGCAAAAGGTTGAAAAGTTCAAGGGAGCCGAATACTTTCGCAAGGCACTGTAGTTATTAAATGTATTTATATAGCATTACCAATTTATACAGCCCTTTGCATACTGTATATTGTATAATCGTATAATTAAACAGAAATAATTGCACTTAGTGTGGAAAATCAATTGTGTCAGGAGCTGCACCATTCACCAGATTACAAGATGATATCAAATGTTATAAACCGAATTTAAGGGCGCATACAAACATAAAACATCTCTATAGAAACAAAGTCCAATATTTCTCAAAAAATGTGAAAATAAATAATTATAAAGAAGTGAGTCCATTCAGACAAGGGTAAATCTAGTCTTCTATCAGCAGGATGCCCGATTCTTAAAAAAACACACGTACCCTTGTGCCCTTCACCGCAGAGTGAACCTCATACCAGACTGTGTTGTAAGGCATGTTGTAATTTAGATGATTCCAGCTTTTAACTGTGAACCACCAGATATTGTATAAACGTATCTGGCTTTTCCAGGGTTCAGAAAAAAACAGCCTTATCTATACTAGCTAAGTCACTTGAAATTTGAAATTTTCATAGCAAAGAGGTAAAAGGCCAAATTGTGCAGTAATAGTTGAGATACGGATAGTAAAGAGTACTTTTAACAGATAATACAGCACATCTCTCCTGACTCTCTCCTGAAATACAATGTACTCACCATATTCAGACAACCAGGCCTTAAGACCCCTTTCACACTGGGGCGTTTTTCAGGCGTTTTTCAAGCGCTTTAGCATTAAAAAAAGTGCTTGTAAAGCGCTTGAAAGAAGCCTCATCTGCAGTCCCAATGTGAAATGTCAGCGCCCGAAAAACGCTCGCAAAGCGCCGCCTAAACTAGCAAGCGCTTTACCAGCGTTTTTCAAGCGTTAATGGGGCGCTTTTAACCCCTGCTAGTCGCCAAATAAAGGGTTAAAAGCGCCCACAAAACGCTGCTGTCAATAGCGTTTTTCAGGCGTTTTTCAGGCGTTTTACAAGCGCTTCCCATTGATTTCAATGGGAAGGGGCGTTTTAGGAGCGTTGTATTCACCGCTCCAAAAGCGCTGCAAAGAAGCTGCTTGCAGGACTTTTTTTGACGCTCTTCCAGCGCAGCAGTGTGAAAGCACTCGGGCTTTTACATTGGCATTGCAGTTGCAGCTTCTTTCAGGCGCTTTTTTTAACGCTAAAACACCTGAAAAACGCCCCAGTGTGAAAGGAATCTTGGTGTGAAAGCACTCGGGCTTTTACATTGGGATTGCAGTTGCAGCTTCTTTCAGGCGCTTTTTTTAACGCTAAAGCGCATGAAAAACGCCTGAAAAACGCCCCAGTGTGAAAGGGGTCTAAGAAAGCTACTTTGGCAGTGTGGATACATAAGCTTTCATAGGCTGATTGAGTCTTCTTCTGTCCATTCCTTTGAAGAGCAGAGAAATGGTTTCTTAACAATATGGCATTTTTATTAATAATTTTTTTTTTAATAGTATATTTTTATCGTGACTGCGGCATCATGGCAGAGTGTGTCCTAGAGAGTGATTCTAACTGTGGGGGGGGGGGGGGGGGGGGGCTGTGTGTGACACAACACTGATGACCGCTCCCGATTACAGGGAGCTGTGATCACATGACAGTGTCACTAGGCAGAACGGGGAAATGCTTGTTTACATTAGCATTTGCCCGTTCTTCCTCTCCGTGAGACAATTGCGGGTATCAGAGACCAGCGGTCTGACTCACGGTGCTCACGCCGGCATGTGCACGCCTGCTATACAGACCTCACAAGATCACATACAATAAGGTGATTTTGCGCAGCGGAACCAACCTGCCGCAGTAAAACTGCGGCGGCTGGTCTGCAATCGGTTAACTGAGAACTATTATTGAGCAAAATGAAACCCAAATAACCCAGTAATGTTCTTGAGTGCATTCTGTAGAGATAACACAGATATCCAAGTGTACAGGTATACAAGTGTTCCTAAGCGGGGTACCCCTTAAAGGAGGTGGCAAAGTGGCTGGCACCTTAATGATAGAGTTGGCTGGCTTGCGATGGGGCCCTTCTGTCGTTGGAGCACAAGAGTCTGTCCCTTTAAGAGTAAATGATGCATAGCTGCGGGGCTACTAAGTGAAAATCAGTCTATGTGTAACTGAGTGTAGCAAGGAGTTAAAACTGTATCTCCTCTCACCACTCCGGCCAGGTGACAGTTCCAGTTCAATACACTTGGCGGTTAGCGTATCCATCCATTAGGTCCTTGAGGGTCAGTCTCTCGGTGCTGGATAGCACAGGTGCAGTATCTGGCAGTCTCGGCTGCAAGTACATTCTCCCGCTGATGTAAGCACCAACAGCAAGATTTCTCTATGCAGCACTCTTTCTCATGCGGCGGTGGTACATCCCACAGCAGGTCATCTCAGCTCGGCTTCCTTTGACGAGAGACCCCTAGTATCTATCCGATGTGAGGGACAGACCATGACAGCATGTCTGTCCTTGTCTTTCTTTTCCCTTGACTGCCTCGATTGCTCTGTTTGCCCGGAAAAAAAAGTGAATCTCTCCTCCTCACAGAACAGAGAATTTTGTCTTCTGTATTTTGGCAGCCATCTGTCCTCCATACACTTGCATTGTGCTCTCCTTCTGAGGAAATCGCAGTAGTCATAGTTTTGCCCAGCAAGTTCTATATTTTCTCCATTGGCTTTTTCGTTCTCCTGCCCTCTGATAGGATCCAGTTCTGGGGGGGGTGGGTGAGCGGGGAAAGAGTCTGCACACAGAGCTGCAGAGTCTCCTCACACAAACACAGCCATCCACGGTACACAGTTTGCTGCAGCGGGGATAGCAGAAGATTGCAGAGCCCGCTGAATCTCTCATTCAGAGAGCAGCTCGGCAGATGGGAGTGGGTGGTGATCAGCAACACGGCTTCACCACCACTGTAGTCAAGGCAAACAAGGTTGACATATCCTCTCTATGTTCCATTCACTCTCCCCTGAACTATTGAGTCTTGCTTTATTCTTTTAGTGGTCTCCACTAGAGTTGGGGCGAGCAGTTTGGCCAGAGAAAAAGTTTGGCCCGAACATTGCCTGTTCGCCCGTTCGGCAAACACTCAAATTTGCGGGGTGTTCGATGGGTGTTCTCCCCACCAAACACCCTGCAATTCACTGCACAGTTCATTCAATGCCCTGATTGGGCAAAGCTTTGCCCAATCAGGGAGCAGTGAATAGCTGGTTGTTAAGGAGCAAGGCTGATGAGTCATCAGCTGTCAATGGGCTACCCCGCTGACAGCTGAATTAAAAAAAGAAAAACAGCACCGGCAATAAAAAATGAAACAAAAAAAACAGTGTGGGGGTCCCCCCAATCCATACCAAGTCTTTTGGGTCTGGCATGGATTTTAAGGGGAACCCTACACCAATTTTTTTCAATGGCGTGGGGCAGGGGTAGGGAACCTATGGCTCGCGAGCTAGATGTGGCTCTTTTGATGACTGCATCTGGCTCATACCTCTCAATCTGTGGATAGCATGGTGTACCGATCCGTGGATTGAGCCCATAGGAAAGGCCGCAGCTTTGGCCTAGCTCCGGATCTGTGGCCATCTTGGTACACCCGGCGGCGGCCTAAGTGAGCGGCACGCTGACGTCATCATCACCCGCCTCAACTGCTCATGGATCTGCCTGCCTGTGTAGTGGTAAGCAAGCAGACAATCATAGGGGAGATGTGGATATTACAGTGGGGGAGATGACGTGGATATTACAGTTATAATTGAAATTAGTCGATTAAAAAAAAAATAGTTTTAAACGTATTGTATGGCTCTCGCGGAATTACATTTTAAAATATGTGGCGTTCATGGCTCTCTCAGCCAAAAAGGTTCCCTGGCATGGGGTCTCCCCCAAAATTCATACCAGACTCTTATCTGAGCATTCAGTCCGGCAGGCTAGGAAAGGGGGGGATGAGCAAGCACCATACCAGGCCACATGCCCTCAACATGGGGGGGTGCTTTGGGGTGGGGGGTTCTGCCTCCCCCTGCCCCAAAACACCTTGCCACCATGCTGAAAGAGACAAGAGCCTCTCCCCACAACCCTGGGTGGTGGTTGAGGGGGTCTGCGGGTGGGGGGCTTATTGGAATCTGGAAGCCCCCTTTAGCAAGCCCCAGATCCCAGTACCCTCCACCCTATATGAATGAGTATGGGGTACATAGTAAAAGAAAAGTAATAAAAACACAATTTCTTAATTAAAAAAGAAAAAAACTGTATCCTCCAATGTAGATTAATTGTCAATCACAACATCAATGTTCAATCGTTTAACAATTGTTATATAGGTGAGGGGCGGAGCCACCTGACAATGTCACCTAGTGGCACCACCCCCTATTGATGTCCCCAAACAATGCATGCCACCAGGTGACATTGCCAGGTGGCCCCACCCATACATATATAAGAACTGTCAAATGTCATGCCAGGCATTCAGCGGCTACTACAGAGCATTTTATTTTCTCTTTTTTGGGTAATGCCTGATGATGAATCTACATTTTTTTATTTATTTTTATAAAGAAATTGTAAAAAACTGCCTCCTGTTTTTATTTATTTTTACACTTTTTGGGTGAATGGGTAGGGGTGCTATGTAGTGGGGGGACCGGGATCTGGGGGCCCTCTTATTAAAGGGGTCTTCCAGATTCGAATAAGCCCCCTGCCCACAGACCCCCACAACTACCGGCCATCAACATGCTTTGTGGTTGGGCGGGGCAGAGTCTGCCCTATTTTGAGGGTTCACTTCCCCCCCTTCCGCTTCTGTGAATAGCAATTTTCAAGTCTTGCCACATATTCTCAATTGGATTTAGGTCTGGACTTTCACTGGGGCATTCTAACACATGAATATGCTTTGATGTAAACCATTTCATTGTAGCTCTAGCTGTGTGTTTAGGGTCATTGTCCTGCTGGAAGTTGAATCTTCACCCCAGTCTCAAGTCTTTTGCAGACTCTAACATGTTCTAAGATTGCCCTGTATTTGGTTCCATCCATCTTCCCATCTACAGCTGCTCCAGAGTTACCATGGGCCTCTTGGCTGCTTCTCTGAATAATGCTCTCCTTGCCCAGCCTGTCAGTTTAGGTGGACGGCCATGTCTTGGTAGGTTTGCCATACTCTTTCCATTTTCGGATGATGGATTGAACAGTGCTCCGTGAGATGTTCAAAGCTTGGTACCTAACCTTATGCTAAATGTCTATACAACTTAATCCCTGACCTGTCTGGTGTGTTCCTTGGCTTTCATGATGCTGTTTGTTCACTAAGGTTCTCTAACAAAGCTCTGAGGGCTTCACAGAACAGCTGTATTTATACTGAGATTAAATTACACACAGATGGACTAGATTTTAGTTAGGGCCATCAGAGTAAAAGGGGCTGAATAAAAATGCATGCCACACTTTTCAAATATTTATTTGAAAAAAAAAATTGAAAACCATTTATCATTTTCCTTCCACTTCACGGTCAAAAGATAGGATAGTACCGCCATTATACAATTGATGAAAATATACAAGACCAGACTGTTGCCAATGCTCAAAACTGGTATGTTTATTTTACTGTACTCTTGGTAGATTACAATTATTTCAGTTAGGTATATACTGTGTGTAGCCTGTATGACTGATAGTCTCCCAAACCCTGTGCATCAACATAAAATCTGGAGAGGAACGATGCATCCAGAAATTACCTACCTCAAACAATCCTCCAACAATCTTCCAACGAATTTAGGCAACAGCTCAAACCCCCCCCCCCCCCCACCGGGTTATCTCTAGCGGTAGTGCTCACAATGTCCAGGATGACTCTCAATTTATGCCTATATCCCCAGTTTATTTATTGCCAATCTATGTACTATTTGGTATCAAAACAGCAACAATCTTTCTGAGTCTTGCCTTGGGGGGTTACCAGTCTAGTTAACTACACCAAAATATCAGAGGTACTATTTTGAATATGTGTTTCTGCTGGTGGTAACCCCATATTTTATTTTTTGATAAATTAGGTGTTACATTTGCTATACTAATTGCTTAGTGCTTTTGGCATTGACATTTCACCAATTTGCTGTTTTTCACTGTTAGATTTATAGATTTCTTCAAGTGATAGAACTGTTAAAGTTCTGCATTCAGCAATTCCTAGAAGAAGCATTAAATCTGCCTGCCAGGACCCCAGCTTGCTCACAATTGATTACTATCTTTTGAGCTTTTCCATATAAGTCATTAAAAGACAGCTGAAGGTTAAGTCCATCATAACTTAATCGCAGAAAAGAAGAGTTTTATCAACATCCTAAACATCAGTTTTGGTATACAGTATACACTGTAGTGTTAGCAGCTGATTATTTTCCGTAAATAGTTAGTGAGTAAAAAAAAAATTCAGTTCCCCCCCCCAAAAAAAAAAAAATATTGCGTTCTTAGGACACCAAAAGCACAGTTGATCCAGAGAAAACTAAATGACCCCAGTTCCTTCCCGATCCCTGATTTCCAACAGCATTCAGGTTACTCACGGAGCAATTTTCTACTGTTGTAGATGCAGCAGCCATAACCCGTTGCAAGGTGGCCTTGACTTAATGGGCTTACCGGTTACCTTCTCTCGGCCTGCTCTTCCACTTCTAGGAGTTCCCAGGGTTGATACCCAACGACTTCAAAGGGGTTTATTTTGCATCAGAACTTTCGCAAACAGTCTCTTAGGGAACAGAGGGCACAGGTGAAGAACTCAGGCACCTTGAACTGCAGGTTTAACACAGTCTCTATTTCCACCCAGAGAGTAACCACCCGCAGCTGGGTAATTTAAGGCTGAACAGATCTCTAGCCAGAGATCATGGCAGTCAGCACGTTGACTCAAAACTTGAACAATCAACTGAGAGTATACATTAACTTTTTTCCGACCGTACCTGGAATGTTTCCCGCTTCCTTTGTGGTACTGGAAAAGTGTGAATTCTTCAATGTCCTTCCCTACTCAGTAACCAGGCACTTCTCAGGATGCCACTTGCCGGCCCTCCTCCGAAGAGTCCTCCTCCAGTCACTTCCACGAGCTGTGGTGTCCCTCCAAGCCGAGAGCACACCTGGCCACTTTGAATCCTCCCTCAGTTACAGCGCCTCGGACCAGCCGTTTCTGAGACTCAGGAACGGACGGATCCCTACCCCAGACCAGACAGGTCTATCAGGGGCCACTGACAGGAACATGTTGCGGGATGTCGAACACCCCATGACCGGGACCCCTCTCGGGGCTATCCGGTCCTGGAACCAGAACATGCCACACGGGTCTCACGAACAACTCCGGAACCCTGAACATGTGACCCACACCTCTTTAACCACTTGAGACCCGCGCTATAGCCGAATGATGGCTACAGCGCGGACCTCCTTTGCCGAGACTACGTCTATTGACGTCATCCCATGCACGAGCGGCCTGCGTGCCCCCTGAGGGGCGCGCGCGCTCTGTGATCGGCGAGTCTATGAGACTCGCTTGATCACTGATCCGAGCAAGGGGTCGATCCCGACCCCTTATCACGTGATCAGCTGTCAGCCAATGACAGCTGATCATGTGATACAACGGAGCCGGTAATCGGCTATTATTCCTCCTCGCGCTGTAAAAAAAAGAGCCGATCACCGGCGGCCGTGATCAGGACATCAGTCCCGATCACGGCCAGTCCTGCCAGTGCCCACCTGCCCCCTGCCAGTGCCACCTCATTAAAAAATAAGTGCCCCCATCAGTGCCACCCAGCAGTGCCCATAGTGCCACCCAGCAGTGCCCACAGTGCCACCCAGCAGTGCCCACAATCTGCCTCAACAAAGGTGCTGCACCCCAGTGCCACATATCTGTGCCCATCAGTGTCATCTACCAGTGCCCATCAGTGCCCAGCAGTGCCGCCCATCAGTGCCCAGCAGTGCCACCTATCAGAGCCACCTATCAGTGCCACCTATCAGTGCCCATCAGTCCCATCTATCAGTGGTACCTATCAGTGCCCCTTGGTGCCACCCATCCGTGCCACCCATCCGTGCCATCTTATCTGTGCCCATCTTTGCCCATCAGTGCCGCCTTATCTGTGCCCATCAGTACTGCCTTATCTGTGCCTATCGGTGCCACCTTATCTGTGCCTATTAGTGCCGCCTTAACTATGCCTATCAGTGCCCACCAGTGCAGCCTATCAGTGCCCACCAATGCAGCCTATCAGTGCCCACCAGTGCAGCCTATCAGTGCCGCCTCATCAGCGCACTTCAATGAAGGAGAAAAATGACCTGTTTGCAAAATTTTATAACAAACTATTAACCACTTGCCGACCGCCGCACGACCGCATGTACGTCCATTTTTTGAAGAGGGATATCTCGGTAACGGCAGCAGCTGCTGCCACAACCGAGATATCCATCTCTTCAGGCGGCGGTCGGCTGTACGATAACGGTCTCCGCGGCGGATTCGCCGCGAGATCACCGCTATCGGCGGCGGGAGAGGTGCCACCCCCCTCCCGCCGCCCTCCCGCACCTTCCGCCGCTTACCGGAGCCGTCGGTAGCGGCAGAGGCGATCGGGTCCTTCCGTCGGCTGGGCATAGAGACAAGTGAGGCTAAGATGGCCCCCACTCGTCTCTATACCATAGGAGGGCGGAAGCGACGTCAAAACGTCACTTCCGCCCATACCTCTTAAAGGTATTTTTTTTTTTAAATGTCAGATTTTCTTTTTTTTTTTTTTTTTTTGCATTTTAGCCCAAATATGAGATCTGAGGACCTTTTGACCCCAGATCTCATATTTAAGAGGACCTGTCATGCTTTTTTCTATTACAAGGGATGTTTACATTCCTTGTAATAGGAATAAAAGTGATCCATTTTATTTATTTATTTTTAAAAAGTGTAAAAATAAATAAAATAAATTAAAATAAATAATAAAAAATTTTTTTTTTTTTTAAAAAACACCCCGTTACGACGAGCTTGCGCACAGAAGCGAGCGCATACGTGAGTAGCGCCCGCATATGAAAACGGTGGTCAAACCACATATGTGAGGTATCGCCGCGATCGGAAGAGCGAGAGCAATAATTCTAGCCCTAGACCTCCTCTGTAACGCAAAAAATGCAACCTGTAGAATTTTTTTAATGTCGCTTATGGAGATTTTTGAGGCTAAAAGTTTGACGCCATTCCACGAGCGGGCGCAATTTTGAAGCGTGACATGTTGGGTATCAATTTACTCGGCATACCATTATCTTTCACAGTATAAAAAAAAATTGGGCTAATTTTACTGTTGTCTTATTTTTTTATTCAAAAAAGTGAATTTTTTCCAAAAAAAGTGCGCTTCTAAGACCGCTGCGCAAATACGGTGTGAAAAAAAGTATTTCAATGACCTCCATTTTATTCTCTAGGGTGTTAGAAAAAAAAATATAAAATGTTTGGGGGTTCTAAGTAATTTTCTAGCAAAAAAAACTGTTTTAAACATGGAAACACCAAGTCCGAAAAAGAGGCCTGGTCCTTAAGTGGTTAAACATGATTTTATTTTTTTGCATCTTTTTTTGTTTGTTTAGCAAAAAATAAAACTCCCAGCTGTAATTAAATACCACCAAAAGAAAGCTCTATTTGTGGGAAAAAAATGATAAAAATTTCATTTGGGTACAGTGTTGTATGCCCACGCAATTGTCATTCAAAGTGCATCAGCGCTGAAAGCTGAAAATTGGTCTGGGCAGGAGGGGGGTTTAAGTGCCCAGTAAGTAAGTGGTTAAGCACCCCCTCCCAGACTCCTCAGTGGGCCCGGCACTCCCGCTGATTGGCTCTGAGAGGGCCGATACCAAAACATGCAACCAGACATGGTTCTAGCCTGTCATGTGCACCTCACCGTTCACATGACCAGGCAGAACTTCCAAACATAGCCTGGCCAGACTGGTGTTAGGCCTACCTACAATAATTAACCCTCAGAACCTTTATTGTCCTGAGGTCAAAAACTAAATTTACAATGCGTGTGACATTTGATCCCAAATGTCATCTGCTACATAGACAGGTACTGGGCTACGACAATATGGAGACAAAGACATTGCTCTGTTTTAATTCCCTCATCTGAGTTGTTAATGTTGAGCTGCAAAATTCTCCTCCTGCCAGCAGTGGGAGAGCCAAATCAACAGTACCCATATACTTCTATGCAAGACATCTGGAATCTTGGAAGGTGTAGTTCGAGGTGTTGTCCATGTAATGGGACAGCAGACTTTCTGCGCTATAGGTCCCATCAGACTGTGGGGTGTAGGAAGAGCCAGGGTTGGCCAATATATTCTTTTGCCCAAAAAAGGTCTGTGCTTCTCGTACCATTGGAGTCAGATAGAGACCTGTCTGTGGGAGTAGGAGACAGAGACAGCTCTAAAGAGCCCATGGCGAGGAATGACATCGCTAAACCACCAATCAAATTCATCAGCCTTGTTGACCTGACAAGATTGCTACCAAGAGACTGGAGTGTTCCCCAGCTTCTTCCTTCTGCCATGTGGATTTCAACTGCATCAGAACCTTACAGAAGGGGCCCCTTCCACTGCTAAACGCCTATCACCATCTTAGGAGTTGAGAGAGCCTCAGGCCAGTTTTGTACTGTCAACAGTAGTCAAGTTACTGCGAGCAGGACCTTTGCGGTACTCTTTCACCATCCCTCCATCCTGCATTCTGTTACTTCTATTTTCTTGACTGCGCCATTACTGCCTATGAACTGCGGCTGTAGTGCACCATCACCACCTCTGATGCAATTTGCTTCCCCTACCACAGACTACATTGCACACCTGTGACTTCACTGCATTCAGACCTAAGGACTATCCTAATTGCGCCAATGATCATCAAAAGGGTTCAATGTTAGCCAGCAGAAGACTAATCTTAGAGATTGCCCCTTCCATCCATTTTACAAGTTTCCCTCATTCTCCTACACTGTTTATGTTGTTTAATTATGACTTTGTTTGCCCAGTCAGTCTAGGCCAGGCATGTCCAAAGGCCGGACCGTGGGCCAATCACGGCCCGCGGTCCGGTTTTGAAAGGCTCGCCTGGTTATCTAAACATATATATCTTTTGTTGCCCCCGATGATCACCCAGGACCGGGGCCACAAAAGATATATAGGCTCAGTCTGGCTGCCTCGGAGATAGAAGGCGGTACAAGTGCTGTGCACACAGGAGTATTTCCTGTTTACACGGCAGCCTCTGGAATGGGAAGTCCGCCATTGGACGACTGTTCTGTCCATCAAAGGAGGCGGGACTTTCTCTTAAAGAGGCCGCTGTGTAAACAGGAGATTCTCCTGTTCTTTGGCGCTCGTCCTGCCCCCTCCATGTCCCCTCCAAGGCTGCACTGATGGCAATGGTGAGTGCATGCCTGGATAATGGTGGGTGCATTCCTGGCTAATGGTGGGTGCATTCCTGGCAATGGTGGCTGCATTTCTAGCAATGGTGGCTGCATTCCTAGCAGTGGTGGGTGCATTCCTGGTAATGGTGGGTACATTCCTGGCAATAGTGAGTTAAATCCTGGATAATGGTGGCTGCAATCCTGGCCAATGGTGGCTGCATTCCTAGCAATGGTGGCTGCATTCCTGGCTAATGGTGGGTGCATTCCTGGCAATAGTGAGTAAAATCCTGACTAATGGTGGGTGCATTCCTGGCTAATGGTGGTTGCATTGCTGGCAATGGTGGCTGCATTCCTGGCAATAGTGAGTGAAATCCTGGCAATGGTGGGTGCATTTCTGGCTAATTCCAGCACACAAAATGGCTACTATTTATGCTGACTTGTATGCCCCACACCTTTTATGCCTAGCTCTCACTGTTAGTCATTTTGTGTGCTGGACTGGGTTATCACTATTATTAGTTTGCTTGTACTAGTGTTGTTATCAACTAATTAAAGAATAATATATTAAGGTTACTCTTATCAGCTGTTTGTTGCCTAGTTTTCAAGATAACCCTAGCATTGGGTAAAAGGAATCATTTGCTGTGTTTTAATTGTATTTGCTTGTATTCTACCTTGTGTGTCAGAGGGGCTAAGGTTTTTGAGGAGGTCGTGGCTAAGAACAGAGTACCCATCTTAATCAGCAGCTCCTTTGAGGGTGACGCTACACTATTATTTCATATTCATTTCAGTATTCATTTATTATAAATATTATTAAAATGTCTAAATTGGTGTACATTTAGAAACACATGGCATCTCTTTTAACCAGTTAAGCCCCAGACCATTTGGCTGCTCAAAGACCAGAGCACTTTTTGCGATTTGGCTCTGCGTTAATTTAGCTGACAATTGTGCAGTCGTGCGACGTGGCTCCAAAACAAAATTGACATCCCTTTTTCCCACAAATCAGGCTTTCTTTTGGTGGTATTTGATCACCTCTGCAGTTTTTATTTTTTGCGCTATAAACAAAAAAAATAGCGACAATTTTGAAAAAAACACATTCTTTTTTACTTTTTGCTATAATAAATATCCCCAAAAAATATATAAAAACACATTTTTTTCCTCAGTTTACGCCAATAAATATTCTTCTACATATTTTTGGTATAAAAAAAATCGCAATAAGCGGTTATTTATTAGTTTGCGCAAAAGTTATAGCATCTACAAAATAGGGGTTAGTTTTATGGCATTATTATTAATATTTTTTTTTTTACTAGGAATGGCGGCGATCAGCGTTTTTTTTTTGTTTTTTATCATGACTGCGACATTATGTCAGACAGATCGGATACTTTTGGCGTGATTTTGGGACCATTCACATTTATACAGCGATCAGTGTAATAAAAAATGCATTGATTATTGTGTAAATGTGACTGGTGAAGGGGTTAACCACTAGGTGGCACTGTAGGGGTTAAGTGTGTCCTAGGGAGTGATTCTAACTGTGGGGGGAGGGGCTATGTATGTGACACGACACTGCTCATCGCTCCCGATTACAGGGAGATGTGATCAGTGTCACTAGGCAGAACAGGGAAATGCCTGTTTACATCAGCATTTCCCTGTTCTTCCTCTCCATGAGACGATCGCAGATATCCCCACAGACATCGGGTCCACGGAACCCGCAATCACATTCACAGAGGTCACGGCGCTCGCACACCCGCAAACCGCTTATCAAAGGGCAATGTCCAGGTACGTTAATCTGCCTGCACATGCCCTTCTGCCGACGTATATTGGCGTGAACCGGTCCGCAAGAGGTACTGTATCAGCTAGAACCAGCTTCTGTGGACTACTCATTTTAAAGTTTTTGTCTTGTATTTAACTTGGGGGGAGAGTGGAATGTACTGGAATCTAGAGGGGAGGAGAGCCATGCATCCCTGCTATCTGCACTCACCTCACCCCCTGCACTCTGCACCCACACCTCACCCCTAGACTCTGCACCCACCTCACCCCCTGCACCCTGCACCAACCTCACCCCTGCACCTAGTGCACCCCTTAACCCTGCACTCTGTACATAGCTCACCCCTGAACCCTACACTCTGTATGTAGCGCACCCATGAACCCTGCACTCTGCACTTAGTGTCCCCCCCAACCATGAACTCTGCACGTAGAGTACCCCTCAATGCAGAATTCTGCACATATCGCACCCCTCAACCTTGCACTCTGCACCTAGCACACCCCCCAACCCTGCACTCTGTAAATAGTGCATCCCTGCACTCTGCACCTAGCACACCCTTGAATGCTGTATTCTGTACATAGTGCACCCTTCAACCCTGTATGTAGCACACCTTTCAACTATGCACTCTTTATGTAGTGCACCCCTCAACCCTGCACTCTGTACATAGTGAACCCCTCAACCCTGCACCCCTCAATGCTAGTGCAGTTTGGCCACACCCGCAATTTGATTCAGAGGTTATGATATGCAGTAACCCCTAGCAAGCAATCAGCGAGTAATAATAATTTTCAGTAACCTCTAGTAACCAATTAATGAGCAGTAATGTTTTGTAACCACTAGCAACCAATGAGCAAGCGGAAATGATGTGCTGTAACCTCTAGCAGCCAATCACGACCTGATCTGCTGCAGTAAACTCATTTTGAGTCTAGCTGGGGGGCCCAATAACAAAGTTTTCCCAGGGTCCAATCAATATTAAAGATGGCCCTGGTCCTGCTCTTTACTAGGCCTGGTTTTTTATTTGGGGATGGGAGTGTCAGAGTAGAAGGGGGTGTGGCTGCCTACACTTGGGCTCAGGGATACCTCCTCTGCTAAACAGGTCCTGTGGGAGGATATAGGGGCGGAGCTATATCATATGTATGCTGCCATGTATTGTATCCATTTTTTTTTGGCTTCTAGAGGCCGAAGCTTAAAAAAACGCTAATAGTCTAAAGTAGTGTGCATGGACACAGGATAACACTATTTAGCTTCTAGAAGCAGAAAAAAATGCCAATAATAAATACTAGGAGCTTAAAAAATGCTAGTTTGCATGGAGCCCTAATGTACGAACATTTTCCTGATGCTGTGTTACAAATCCTTTTTCACAATATTAATGGCCACACCAGTGTCCCTTAATATTTTAGCAATTACCATTTAGCAATTACCAAATTGTGTGAGCTGTACCTCATGGACCATCCAGCCTTCCCTACAGCATTTGTCTTTTTTACTTGGTTGAGGTTGGGCTGTACAGTTCCAGATTTTATAGGGTGACTTTCAGTAAATGCAAAAGCAACCAGTAACTATAAGAACAAAGAAGAGCTATAACCAGCTGTGTGGCAGAGGACTGATACCTAGGGAACAGAGAGTGTTGGGGGGGTTAGTCATGCACATTTCACCAGCTCATCACAGGACAAGCTGAATGCGACTGGTGAAAGACCTTTGGTCACACATTTTTTTAGTTTGCCTGACTTGTAGGATTACAAATATGCTTCCACAGCGGGAAGGAGTAAGCGCTTCAACCCAGGACTTTGGGCCCCACCCAAACTTTAGTTAAAAGACCACTGGCCAGTGGGATAGGGAAGGGCTTTACATCTGTTAGACTCTACAGTGTATTTGCCATCAGTTATGGCTATGCTTTGGCTCAGGAGCATTGGGGTCTGTAATCTGCCTACATATTCTGTGAAATTGTGTTAATCCATATGCAGCCTTACTTGGTAACTGTAACATTCCAAAATGTTATTCCATCTCTCCATCACTGGAGAGATGGAATAACGATGCCACTTTTGGGACAAAATGATCCAATAGTCTCAGCCTGTCTGGGAAGAACATGGAATAAGGTTCGGCTGCCCCCAATTCTTGGAGGTTCGACACCCTTCCCCCTGAAGTTATGGCTATTAAGAAAGCCGTTTTTAAAGGTGATATCCCATAATTACCAGTCTTCTATCGGAGTACGAGGAGGGTTTGCTAGAAAATTGAGGACTACTTCCAAGGCCCATTGAGGAAACCTATTTCTTTTGCGAGGGTGTAGTCTAAGTACCACTCTCATGATGTGCTCCACCAGCAGGTTTGCTGCCCTAATATTTTTGGGTAAAAGCTGAAATGGCTGAAATTTGCACCTTAAGCAAACCTAGGCCAAGCCCCAAAGCCAATCCGGATTGCAGGAAAGACAGGATTTGAGATACATTTGGGTCACTAGGGTCAAACTGACATCCACCTGCAAAGCATGTACACCTATTCCATATTCTGGAGTAGATGGCATTGGTTGACCCCTTTCTGGAACTCTGTAAAGTGCTACTAACCTCTGGAGAACATCCTAACTCTTGTAAGCCCTGCCTTTCAATCTCCATGCCACTAAGGCCAATCACGTTGGTTGCAGATGTAGGATATCTCCTTGCGACAGGAGAGGAGGAGTCACCAGAAGAGTGATCGGTGGGCACACACTAAGATCCATTGCTAGAGAGAACCATGGTCTGTGAGGCCAGTAAGGTAATATTGCGAGGACTGTCAATCTCCTCAGGAATTTCAGGATGAAAGAAATTGGAGGGAAGGCATAGGCCAGTTGCACAACCCAACGATGTGTCAAGGCATCCGTCCCCTCCGCTAGTGGATGAGGGTAGCGTGAGAGGAACCTTGCAGTTGGTTGATGAGGCAAAAAGATCAAGTTCCGTGCCCCCCACTTGTCGATGATCTGTTTGTACACGTCGGGGTGAAGGGACCATTCGTTGGGATGCTTGAATTGTCTGGATAGGCGATCTGCTTCCAAGTCCTGACAGCCTGGAAGATATATGACCCTCAAATCTGGAAGATATTGTTGTGCCAATGTCATGATTGGTTCCACCTCTCTCCAAAGGGATTGGCTGTGTGTCCTGCCTTGTGGCTGTATGTAGGACACTGCTGCCCTGTTGTCTAGACGGAGCAGGACTGGGTGACCCTGTATGTGAGGCAGCAAGGTGGCCAATGCCATGAATGCTGCTCGAAGTTCCAGAATATTGGAAACTAGGCCCTGAGTGGGAATTTCCTCTCTACCCTGGATCTTGAGTTGTTCGCAGGTGGCGCCCCACCCTGCTGCGCTGGCACCTGTGTTAACAATGATCCATGGCTGCAGCCCTAATGGACAATGCTGTTTAGCATTTCTAGTTTTGTCTACCACCAGAGACTCCGGCTGGTGATCCTGACTGGCTGGGCTAGACAAACTCTCTTCCACTGCATCAGGAAGCCTTGTTGGAAAACTGAGTTTCCAGTGAGCCCAGGGGATCATCGGGATACTTGAAGCCATCGTCCCGAGAAGACTCATGCACTGGGATGCTGACATCACTGGTGCAGCCAATGCCTGTTGAAACTTCTCCCTGATTTGGAGGAGTTTCTGAAGTGGCAAAGAAACTGTGGCCACCTGAGTATTGAATTGGGCCCCTAGGTAGACCATATTCTGTGTAGGCTCCAGCTGGCTCTAGTAATGCCTGTCCCCCAATGCAAATCTGAAGAACTGCTAGTATGACTGAAGGATCCGGACATGCTGGTAGGCATCCTGCACGTCCACTGAAATCCTCCAGTCTCCTGGTTGAATAACCTAGATTATGGTATGGAGAGCTATGAAACTAAATACTGTGTGTAATAAAGTGCAAGGTGCTCAATGAAAGATATGGTTGAAAGAGGCAATGTTCAAAGGTCAATATATGTCCAATCCTAGGCAGTATAAAAATGTCCTCTCTGAGCTGGTCCACAGGGGAGGCCTATCACAGACAGACCTCTTTGCTTCCCACATTAATCATAGAATTTTCAACTTTGGGTCTGTCTGACCTTGTTTCCACACCCCAAGGCGCAGGGGGCAGGCAGATGATCTGGTCTCTCCTTGAGGCTGTAATCTAGCCTATATCCCCCCCCCCCCACCCCAACATCTCTTGTAATGATATTCCTCTTGAGTCTGTCAAGAAAGAACGTGGTTGTCATAGCCAATCCTCCATATTGGCCAGGAAGCCCTCGGTTTTCCCTGGCCATTCATTTCAGGATACAGAAGACATTTCCCCTCCACAACATATGCAGACTGAGGCTGCAAGCAGGGGCACTAAAAGGGAAGGCCGGGCAACTCAGGGTGCTCCAGATTCGCTCTAGAGTGATCTTTACCTTGTTGTGTGCGAGAAGGCACTCTACTTACAACATCCATGCCTAAACCTAGAACAAGTTTGCATTTTCTCAGTAGGTCGAGACATTGATCCTACTGCCCCTCCGGTGACAGCTGTTCTATACTTCCTCTAGGCTGTACTGGACATGAGCCTTACCCTATCCTCATTGAGCTTGCAAGTGTTGGCTATATCGGCAATAGCACATTTATTTGGGTCCTTCAGTTTGCACAACGTTTGAAGGCAGTTGTGAGGATTCGGTCACCAAGGAAAAGAGATCTGTTGGTGTTGCTGGATCTCATGTCAGTTCAACTGTTTGTTCCAGTGTTTGGTTTGGGCCATTACCTAAAAGGCAGTATCTATTGCAAGAACTTTAAGCAGAAGGTTGTCTGAGATTCAAGCTCTTGGAGCTTCAAAGAAAATAAAAATAAAATATTGTTTTTCTTTCCAGAAGGAGTAGATTTGGATCTAGATCATCTTGCATCAAAAGTAGCAACAGCCCTCTATTTAACCACTTGCTTACTGGGCACTTAAACCCCCCTCAGTCCCAGACCAATTTTCAGCTTTCAGCACTGATGCACTTTGAATGATAATTGCGCGGGCATACAACACTGTACCCAAATGAAATTTTTATCATTTTTTTCCCACAAATAGAGCTTTCTTTTGGTGGTATTTAATCACAGCTGGGAGTTTTATTTTTTGCTAAACAAACAAAAAAAGATGCAAAAAAAATAAAAAATCATGTTTAATAGTTTGTTATAAAATTTTGCAAACAGGTAATTTTTCTCCTTCATTGAAGTGCGCTGATGAGGTGGCACTGATAGGCTTCACTGGTGGGCACTGATGGGCTGCATTGGTGGGCACTGATAGGCTGCATTGGTGGGCACTGATAGGCATAGTTAAGGCGGCACTAATAGGCACAGATAAGGCGGTACCGATGGGCACAGATAAGGCGGCACTGATGGGCAAAGATGGGCACGGATGGGTGGCACAGATGGGTGGCATGGATGGGCACTGATAGGTACCACTGATAGATGGGACTGATGGGCACTGATAGGTGGCACTGATAGGTGGCTCTGATAGGTGGCACTGCTGGGCACTGATGGGCGGCACTGCTGGGCACTGATGGGCACTGGTAGATGACACTGATGGGCATGGATATGTGGCACTGGGGTGCAGCACCTTTGTTGAGGCAGATTGTGGGCAATGCTGGGTGGCACTGTGGGCACTGCTGGGTGGTACTGCTGGGTGGCACTGTGGGCACTGCTGGGTGGCACCGTGGGCACTGCTAGGTGGCACTATGGGCACTGCTGGGTGGCACTGACGGGGGGCACTAATTTTTTATTATGTATAGTTATGAGGGGGCAGGTGGGCATTGGCAGGGGGCAGGTGGACACTGGCAGGGCTGGCCGTAATCGGGACTGATGTCCCCATCACGGCCGCCGGTGATCGGCTTTTTTTTTCTCCTCGCGCTGTCAGCGCGAGGAGGAATAATAGCCGATTACCAGCTCCGTTATATCACATGATCACCTGTCATTGGCTGACAGCTGATCACGTGATAAGGGGTTGGGATCGACCCCTTGCACGGATCGGTGATCAGGCGAGTCTCGTAGACTCGCCGATCACAGAGCGCGCCGCGCGCGCCCCTCAGGGGGCGCGCAGGCCGCTCGTGCACGGGACTACGTCAATAGACGTAGTCCCGGAAAAGGAGATCCGCGCTGTAGCCGTCATTCGGCTATAGCGCGGGTCTCAAGTGGTTAACAGACATCTGGGCATTGCCCAACTTTCCAGAACATCACACAGGAAAGTCACACAAACTGGTAATTTTCAGAACTTTAAAGAAGTACCTGTCCACAATTGCTCCTTTCAGGTCATCTAATAAACCTTTTGTTATTCCAGATGGAAATTATCAAGGAAAAGAGGTTACTGCCTGGACTCTATTAGGCTTGGTTGTGCATATAGGACAAGGGGTTGCGAGCCCCCGTCAGCGGCGGTGGCAGCGCACTCTACCAGAGCGGTTACAGCTTCATAGGCAGCACATTCAAGAGCATCAAAGGTGTCCATCTCTAGTAGGGATGAGCTTCGTGTTCGAGTCGAACATATGTTCGACTCGAACATCGGCTGTTCGCCCGTTCGGCGAATTCCGAACGTTATGGGCCGTTCGCGACAAATTCGTGTGGCGCTCACGGCCCACAATGCACTGCGATGGCGCAGTGCATTGCTGGCTCATGATTGGCCAAGCATGCACTGTGACCCCGCATGCTTGGCCAATCACAGCACCGGCAGCGAGGAGAGCCATGATTGGCCACAGGCAGGATGCCTTGCTCGTTTTTTTAATAGAGCTTGCAGTCAGCGGTAGGAGCTTGTGCGTGCTGTCTGCGTGCACTGAACCCAGTATACACCGCTATATCCACCTATATAGCAAACTATCTTGCTCGTTTTAAATAGAGCTTGCAGTCAGCGGTAGGAGCTTGTGCGTGCTGTCTGCGTGCTCTGAACCCAGTATACACCGCTATATCCACCTATATAGCAAACTATCTTGCTCGTTTTAAATAGAGCTTGCAGTCAGCGGTAGGAGCTTGTGCGTGCTGTCTGCGTGCTCTGAACCCAGTATACACCGCTATATCCACCTACATAGCTCTTCTCTATTTGAGCCATCTGCCATCTGCAGGAGCTATTGGAAGTTGTGTGTGCCTCCAGCACAATATACACTACCCAATTGATGTTTTTCCCAACTCCCTTCAGGCCATTACCATGTCTGGAAGGCCAGCAAGGAGAGGCAGACAGGCGCGAGCCGATAAAAGAGGGCAAGCAGGCTCTGTGTCTAGAGACAACAGTGCTGGCCGTGGACGCGGTGCATCGTCATCATCAGCATGTGGCCATGGGACACGCTTGTCCTTCGATTCGGCAGCTGGACATGTTGAGCCGCAACATGCCAACGACTTGGTAGAGTGGATGACCAAGCCTCCTCATCCTCTTTCACCCAGTCTCAGGGTACTAGCAAAGCAGCTGCCAACGCATCGTCTTCCCTCCTCTCAATGTCATCATCAGTGACTCCTTCCCTAGACCCACCACGTCCTCCTGAGGAGTCTCCTGAACTCTTTGAGCACAGTGTTGGGTACATGCTCCAGGAGGATGCCCAGTGTTTTGTAGGCTCTGATGATAATACTCAGCTAGGGGAAGGCAGTAGCGTGAATGCAGAGAGAGGGGATGCTCAAGAAGGACAGCAATCTGGCAGTCATGTTCCACAAGCTGCAGCATACTGCCAGGTTTGCTTCAGCGATGAAGAGGGAGGGGATGATGAGAGCACTGACTCCACGTGGGTGCCTGGTAGGAGAGAGGAGGAGGAGGCGGCACATGTCCAACGAGGCAGGATGCCCTTCGGGGACCAGCTTAGGGGCAGCACACCGACTGAATTCCACCGCAGAGCTCCACCTGTGCAGGGCGCTGCCTCTGTGCGTTATTCTAAAAGTTCTTTGGTGTGGGCCTTTTTTGAGACGAGTGCATCAGATCGCACCGCTGCTATTTGCAACATATGTCTCAAGCGTATCTCGCATGGCCAAAACATCAGCCGCTTGGGCACCACATGCTTGACCAGACATATGTTAACCTGCCATGCAGCTCGTTGGCAAGCGTACCTCAAAGACCCACATCAAAGAACAAAGCGGACCTCTCCTTGCTCCTCATCAGCTGGGACCTCCAACCCCACTACACCTTCAGTCCTCTCTGAAACCTGCTCTGAGAGGAATGAAGGTGTAGAATTAGGTGTGTCACAGCCAAGTGCTTCCGGGCACTCTGCTAGCAGTACACCCACGTCCGATTATAGCAGGCAAATGTCCCTGCCCCAGCTGCTGGACCGGCGAAAGAAGTTCACTCCCAGCCATCCACATGCCCAGCGGTTGAATGCTAGCTTGGCTAAATTGCTAGCACTTCAACTGCTGCCTTTTCAGTTGGTAGACTTGGCCCCCTTCCATGAGTTTGTACAATGTGCGGTTCCTCAGTGGCAGGTCCCCAAATGCCACTTTTTCTCACGGAAGGCGATTCCGGCTCTCTACCGGCATGTGGAAGGCAATGTCCTTGCCTCGCTGGACAGGGCGGTCAGCGGTAAGGTGCATATTACCGCTGACTCATGGTCCAGCAGGCATGGACAGGGACGTTACCTGTCTTTCACGGTCCATTGGGCCACTCTTCTGGCAGCTGGGAAGGATGCAGGACAAGGTGCAGTAGTGTTGGAGGTTGTTCCGCCACCACGCCTCCAAAATGCTACTATTGGTTGTGACACACCTCTCTCCTCCACCCCCTCCTCTTCTTCTTCCTCCATGGCCTCTTCCAGTGCTCTGTCCTCAGAACCAGCGATGCTTCGTAGGCGTTCCAGGGGCTACGCAAGTACGCAGGCAAAACAATGCCATGCCGTGCTTGCGCTGGTTTGTTTGGGGGACAGGAGCCACACTGGGGCGGATGTTTTGTCAGCTCTGCAGGGGCAGGCCGTGAGGTGGTTGACGCCACGCCAGCTTAAGCCAGGAATGGTGGTTTGCGACAATGGCACCAACCTCCTCTCCGCCCTCCGACAGGGACAACTGACCCATGTGCCCTGTGTAGCTCACGTCCTTAACCTGGTGGTGCAGCGGTTCTTGGGCAGGTACCCGGGCTTACAGGATGTCCTGAAGCAGGCCAGGAAAGTCTGTGTGCATTTCTGTCGATCATTTAATGCCTGTGCTCGGCTGGCTGAGCTCCAAAAGGAGTTGAACCTGCCCAAGAACCGCCTTATATGTGACATGCCCACCAGGTGGAACTCAACCTTGGCCATACTGCAGCGGCTGCACACGCAGCAGAGGGCCATCAACGAGTACCTGTGTGACTACGGCACCAGGACAGGGTCAGGGGAGCTTGATTTTTTCTCACCACGTCAGTGGGGCATGATCAGGGATACATGCACTGTCCTGTCACCATTTGAGGAGGCCACAAGGATGGTGAGCAGTGACAGTGCATGCATCAGTGACACTGTACCTCTTGTCCACCTCTTGGAGCATATGCTGCATGGAATAATGGACAGGGCACTTCAGGCAGAACAGAGGCAGGAAGAGGAGGACTTCCTTGCCTCTCAAGGCCCCCTTTATCCAAACAGTGTTCCTGCTGTGCCACCCATCACACAGGAAGAGGATGAGGAGGAGGAAGAGGAGGAGGAGGATGATTGTGTCAGCGTGGAGGTGGAGGCTGGCACTCAGCATCAGCAGCAGCAGCAGTCTTGTAGGGATGATTTACAGTCCCAAGAAACCCGTGGACTTGTACGTGGCTGGGAGGAGGTAGCTGCGGATCATGTTGTCCTTAGTGACCCAGAGGATTCCGGCCCGAATGCCTCAGCTAACCAAGCAGCATGGCCTCCCTGATCCTGCAAAGCCTGCGGAAGAATCCTCGTATTCTTTGGATCAAGGAGAGGGACCATTACTGGCTGGCCACTCTCCTTGATCCACGGTACAAGGAGACCTTATCTTGCCATCGCAGAGGGAGCAGAGGATGAGACATCTCCGGAAGGCCTTGCAGAAAGGTCTGTGCAACGCGTTCCCAGAGACTGGGAGGTTACAAACTCCTGGTCCTGGACAACGTGTTGCTGAGGCATCGGTCAGGAGTGGTGGAGAAGGTGGCCGTCTGACCGATGCTTTCAGACAATTTTTTAGTCCGCAGCCCCAAGGTATGATCGGTTCCAGCAACCATCGCCAGCGTCTGATTTACATGCTGCAGGAATACCTAGGGGCAAGGTCAGACTTGGACACCTTTCCCACCGAAAATCCTCTGGCTTACTGGGTCTTGAGGATGGATCACTGGCCAGAGCTTGTACAGTATGCAATTGAGCTACTGGCCTGTTCTGCATCCAGCGTTCTTTCGGAACGCACCTTCAGTGCTGCTGGTGGCTTTGTTACCGATCACAGGGTGCGCCTGTCCACCGAATCAGTTGATCGACTGACCTTCATCAAGATGAATCAGTCTTGGATCACCCACAGCTACCAAGCACCTGAAGCTGATGTAACCGAATAATTTTTTTTGAAATATCACATCCCTTCAAGACTGCCTATGCTGATGCTGAGTGGCTGTCCTGTTATGTTGATTGTCTATCCTCTTCCTCCTCCGCTGATATGTTGGAAGAACATTTCTGGTTCTGGGTGATGCCATCAGCCCAATTTTTCTGCCCCTGTTTAACAGGGGCGTTTAATTACAATTTTTGATGCAATGCTTTGCAGCAGGGCTAATTCCTGCACTACAACTAGAGTATATGGGAGAGGTTGCAGTGTGGTGGCACCAGCACCAGTGCCTAAGGCCCAATTTTTCTGCCCCTGTTCAACAGGGGCGTTTAATTACAATTTTTGATGCAATTCTTTGCAGCAGGGCTAATTCCTGCACTAAAACTAGAGTATATGGGAGAGGTTGCAGTGTGGTGGCACCAGCACCAGTGCCAAAGGCCCAATTTTTCTGCCCCTGTTTAACAGGAGCGTTTAATTACAATTTTTGATGGAATGCTTTGCAGCAGGGCTAATTCCTGCACTAAAACTAGAGTATATGGAAGAGGTTGCAGTGTTGTGGCACCAGCACCAGTGCCTAAGGCTCAATTTTTCTGCCCCTGTTTAACAGGGACATGTAATTACAATTCTTGATATAATATTTCACAGGAGGGCCCGTTCCTGTGCCCACCCAGAGTAACTGTGAGGACTTATAGTGTTGTGGCACCAGCACCACAACCACCAAAGGTCAATTTTTCTACCACTGTTTAACAATGGCATGTAATTACAATTCTTGATATAATCGTTCACAGCAGGGCGCTCCAGCGCCCACCAAGAGTCACTTTCAGGGCTTACAATGTTGTGGCAAAACCAACACCTTATTCCGCCATTTCTGCAGAGCATATAGGGCAGGCCCCTACTTTCAAACATCCAACTTACAAACATCTCCTACTTGCAAACGGAAGGAGACAACAGCAAGTGAGATGAAAAAAGATGGACGACAAAACAAATTATACAGGGGTGATAACCCTTCCCTATGTTTTTCAAAAAGCTTAAAAATCGTTTTTTTGACTGGAGCTACACTTTAAAAATGTACTAGTTGAAAATTACAAACAGATTCAACTTAACACAACAAACCTACACAGTCCCTGTCTTGTTTGCACCGCCTGTATACTGCTGTTCTGAGTATATAGGGCCTGGGGGCCACACGCATTTCCTTTTTTTAATATGGGTACGGGGTTCCCCTTAATATGCTTACAAGACCCAAAGGGGCTGGTAATGGGCAGGGAGGGCTACCCATGCCATTTTTCTCAATGATTTTCAACCATATTGCAGGAACCAGATATAACATTAAAACCAAAAGCAGTTTTAAATGATGTTATTTCCGTTAAATGTCATTTTGTGCAGGGACTGTTCTAAACACGGGAAACACGTGGCACTTCACAGGCATACTACAGACACCCCCCAGGCACGATATTTAAAGGAATATTTCAGTTTTTTTTTCACTTTAATCGTCATTAAAATCAGTGCTCCCGCCAAAACGGCCACTTTTAAAAACATTTTAGGCATTGACCCATGTCCCCTGGGGCAGGAGCCAGGTCCCCAAACCCTTATTAGGACAGCATCTTGCATATTAGCCGTTAAAATTAGCACTTTTAATTTCGAACGTTCGAGTCCCATAGACTTCAATGGGGTTCTAAAGTTCGTACGAATTTGGGGTCCGTTTGAAAGTTCTGGTGCGAACCGAACCGGGGGGTGTTCGGCTCATCCCTAATATGTAGAGAGGTATCATGGTCATCCCAGCATACCTACTCAAACTCTACGAAGTAGACCCAGGTGCCTTGTCATCAGGGGACTTTGTATGAAGAACTATTCAGTCCTCTGTCCCATCCTAATTAGAAGATTGATTTGGCAAGTAGAACCCACCCTGTCAGCTAATTATTTATCACTAGTATGCTGCCATGTTGGCGTCAGGAAAACTGAAAATTTTATCAAATACCGTCATTTTCCTTTCCTGATGACAAACCATGGCAGCATACAGACCCACCCTATACGTTTTGGTATGTAGTGTCAGGAAAGGAAAATTACGGTAAGTATTTGATAACATTTTCAGTTTTTAAAGCGGACCTCCACCCTAAAGTGGAAGGTCCGCTCATCGGAACCCTCCCCCCTCCGGTGCCACAATTGGCACCTTTCAGGGGGGAGGGGGGTGCAAATACCTGTATAATCCAGGTATCTGCACCCACTTACGGGATAACCTAGCCGCAGATGCCCCGTTCTGGGAAACACACAGTTCCCAGGACACATCGGGGACCAGTGGAGACACGCAGCTCGACTCGCGCATGCGCAGTAGGGAACCGAGCAGTGAAGCCGTAATGCTTCACTTCCCGATTCCCTGACCAAGGATGGCGGTGGGAGCACTCGAGAGACAAGCGATTGCTGGTCATCTGCTGCCGACATCGATGGACCCTGGAACAGGTAAGTGTTCATTTATTAAAAGTCAGCAGCTGCAGTATTTGTAGCTGCTGACTTAATATTTTTTTGAAAGGTGCAGCTCCTCTTTAAGCTGGCTACACATCATGCCCCTCAGATTTACCAAAACCACACAATACAAGGTCAAACCTTAGGAGCCTCAATTTGTATGCAATCAGGCAGGCCCCTGCACTACATGCACTACATGGTCCCAGCAAATATAAAGGAAATCAGACAACAAAAGCTGTATGAGATCAAGACAAAGAAAAAAACATTTTATAGAAACTGACAGACCCAGAAAGAGTTCTATAGGCGAGAAGACATTATGCAGTCACAGCTGCTGGATCCGGTCCCCACAGCAGGCATGCCACAAGAGGGATATCGTCTCTGATTAGAGAACACCTCTGCCCCAAAAGACCACCAAAAGGGGCTCTCCACCTTGTTGGTGAGTTTAGCAGCCTAAGATGTGGGACTGCGTGCTGGGAGAGGCTGAACCCAGATGGATTTTGACATAGTCAGCAGGTAAGAGCTTATACTGATTGTAATGGTCTGTAGGTGTTGATCTTTGAGGACAAACAGGAGAATAGGGGAGGTAGCTCTCAGTCAGACTTTTATGGAGCTAAACAGGTCCTGTGGGTGTATATAGGTTCGGAGCTACATCATATGTATGCTGCTATGTTGGCATCAGGAAAAATAAATTTTTGTAGAGTTTGAGTGTTTTTCCATCAGAAAAAAAAAAAGCTGAATAAATGCTCCTAGCTTTTTTTTTTTTTTTTAAAGGAACTGCAAAAAAATGCTAATAAAACACTAAAACTATAAGTGCTACTAAAATCCGCTATTATCAGCATTTTTATCCAGCGTTTTTTTTTTTTAGCTACAGAAAGAACAGCAAAATCTGACAGGTTGTGACATCTAATAAATGTTACCACATAAACACGTAAGATTTATTAAAGCAGTTGTGTTGAATTGTTTTTCCTTTCCTTCATCCTATAGAGTGTCCAGTAGATGGCACTTTTATATAACCATTTTGTTTACTGATGTTTAGTGAGCCGATCTGAAGATTTTTCCGATTTTTATTTTTGTGTGTAGTGCAATCATAAACATTGAATGCACTGACACAGGAGTCGATAAAAGTTCTTCTATATGTTGAGGATGATGCCATATTAATTCTTTCCCCTTGATTTTGTTGGCTTTCTAGATCAATGATGAAATCTATACGAGTTTACAAATTGCCTCTCTATCCATCAAAGCTCCTTCAGGGCCCATTCACACTGTTTTGCTCCATTGTTGTTTAAGAGCCCATATATTTTTCAACACATCAAAACTGCCTAAAAATTGGGAACCAACCAGTTTTTCTGACATAGCACGTCATAAAACATGGTAGTGCATTACTATGCTTTGTAGTGCGTTGGAGGTAAATTGCCCTGGTGCATTGGAATGCTATTGAAAATGAATGACACCTCATTACACTAATGCATTTTAAATAATAGGTGTGAATGTGCCCTTATAGAAAGGCTATATATCTCCATAAGCACATTACTCAGGCTCGTTCATACTACCTGTGCTGCGCTGTGCTGGGTTACTCAACACAGTCCTTGTAAGGACAAGACCAAATTATTTGTGGCAACTTACACCAAAGTCCTGCATTTGTGTATGTTCTGGGAAAAAAGTAATATTTTATCACAGTGCATTGCATTGCGTTACAGTGCTCGGAAAAGCATGATAGACAAATTTAAAAAAATAGGACATGATGCTTAAAGCGGAGGTCCACCCTAAAGTGGACCTTCTGCTCATCGGAACCCTCCCCCCCTCCGGCGCCACAATTGGCACCTTTCAGGGGGGAGGGGGGTGCAGATACCTGTACAGTACAGGTATCTGCACCCACTTCCGGGATAGCTCTCTGCGGAAAGGGGTGTAGATTACGCCCCTTTCCGCAAGTGCCCGTCCCTTTCCGCAAGTGCCCCGCTGCCTGCTGGGAAACACACAGATCCCAGAGGCAGCGGGGACCGTCCTTATTGCGCAGCGCAACTCGCGCATGCGCAGTAGGGAACCGGGAAATGAAGCCGAAAGGCTCCATTTCCTGATTCCCATACCCAAGATGGCGGCGGCAGCACCCGAGAGACGACCTAGAGATCGGCTTCGGGTGCCGACATTGCGGGCGCGCTGGACAGGTAAGTGTCACTATTTTAAAAGTCAGCAGCTGCAGTATTTGTAGCTGCTGGCTTTTAAAAAATAAAAATAAACGCGGAGTCCCGGCGGACTCCCGCTTTAAGAATAAAAGAAAAAGGAACATGCATGCACAGCAAAAATAAAGTAATGCAGTACAGCTCTGTAAAAACTGCACATCAGCATACGTCAAGATGTATGCATTTTACACGTTAATATATATTTTTTTTTTATGAATTAAAACATGCAGATTTACAGGAAAAAGTAATTGACACCATGATCCTGTATTATATACAACAAACACATCTAATTTTCACCAGATCCCATAGACCCCTTTCACATGGCCATTCCGATGGGATCCAAACAGAAGATCAATGTTAGGCTATGGGCAGGGGGATGTAAACGAGTGTGTGTTTGATTACTTCTGAGTCTGTCTGGAAAATAAAACAGGAAAGCTTCACTTTTTTTTTTGGACCTAAATATGATGGATCAAAGGTAAAAATAAATTTTAAATGTATACATGACTGTTTATATCTGCCTGACCATAGACCTGGTCTGTTCAGTTTAGTTTATTCCTTCTGTAGCACTGACCCCCTAAGGAGCTGCTGATATTTGTTTTGGAACTGCACTCTGCCTGTCAACCCCAGAATATAAACTCGACCCCCTAGGCACAACTGTGTGGTAATGTTTGTGTGAGACTCAATGATAAAGAGCAACACAATTGTAACACAATATACTGCAATTTACTGATACCCAGGAATCCTCCACTTCTCCGGCTGTGATAAAAGAATCTCACACAGGTTGTAATTTAACCACATAAACAGTTTACTGGTGTAACTTGGTTAAACACTCTAGTAACAGTGGTAACTCTGATTAAAGAATTGACAGCAATAATAATAATCAAAATGTATGTGAACGCCCGAACTCAGTATTCACTTGAGAGTATATACAGACAGGCTAAGAGTGGAATCTGATCTCAATATGGTAGATCCTTTCTATTGAGCACATTCCACTTCCTCCTCAGAGCATACACACACACCAGAACCTGCAATATGCTATAACATACAATACAGCAGTGTAATGTAACACATATATTTATGTCATATGCTCAATGGCTCCCCCTAGGTTGCACTGCAGTCCTCAGAGTGCACAAGGAAAAGTAAGAAGCGCTTTATGGTGAACAGTAAAGTCTTTGGTCTTCTTTCTTCAACTAGCTTTTAAACTGCAGTATTTGTAATCCAGTAAAGATTATTATAGGTAACTGGGTGCTTGAGTATATAAGGTACTGGTGCAACTCCTCTGTATACTGAAGGGTGCAACACCGCATTCACTTGGTGTTAGAGTAAAACAAAATCTGAAGCCTCACTGTACACAGTCTAATTGAGTGAAAACCTCCCTCTGGGACTACAGGTCCCACTGGCCTTCTGAATCTAGTTTGTGTAGCAATAAAGCGTTACAATGATTTTGGGCAAGAGCCTGCTCACCCCACACAGGGCCCAGATGTTTGCCCTGTTCCGCTTGAGTTGGTTCGGTCTCGCTCCAGGCTGGCGCTGCTTCACCAGTTGACTGGCGACTGTAATGCAGGAACCTTTGGTTTATGTTTGGTCCTCCGATCCGTCTACACGTTGGTTCCAGTACAGCTGTGCTCTGGAACTCTGTATAGGCCTCGCGATTCCACTCCGCGCAGACCAGGCCCCAGTCACACACTCCCTGCTCCCAGCAGGCAGGTCCTCAATGGCGCCCCAGGAGTAAGAGAGTGAAGCATGGCTGCGCTGTGCCTTTTATTTCCCTAGCCAGCAAGCAGTTCTTCCACTTGCCCTTGTGGGTAAGTAAGTGAGCATTGTGGGTAGGTAGTTCCTTGACTGGTAATTTACATATGAGTCACTTCCTCATTAAACTACATAGCCCATAATCCATTGCAGCACTGTCTCTTGAGCATTGAAAGAAAAATGTTTTGACTGCATTAGCATACACAAGGACACTAGAGGGAGCCATTCTCTTACTTGAGAAGCAACACATTGTTCAGTAAAAATGGCTTTGGTAAACCCCTGCGTTACACTTCATTACAAAAAAAGAAAAAAAAAAAAAACGCATGAACACGGATGTCACAAAAGTGCCATTGGTTTTGTTCTGCTCCGATTCACTTATCCCTACATTCACATTTAGCAAAAGTTGATAATTTACAGACGACTGATCCAGCAGCCTCCCAACAGCTGCATTCTGAGGTTGTTGCTTACGTCTTCTGTACTCAACACATTGTGAAATTACTGTCTGAACATGTCACTTTTGCATGTTTCAGCAGGAAGCAAGTTACTTGGGAAGTGCTCTTTAAAGGGCAGCAATACTTAAAAATGATATGGTGGCTAACATAAAAAAAAATATAATAATACTATAGTAGGACGCTTATTTTTCAGCTGACTACCTATCGATAATTTCTTGGCGAGTTTCTAAACCTTCCTTACTTTATCCAAAACTAGAAGAGAAAGTTTTCCTTTACATACAGTACACTTTTAGTGTAAAATACATAGCAATATGAATGAAGAAAAAGGGCCAAGAAATGGATCATAGACTGTGTTGTCAACTGGAGTAGGAAGATGTGTGTTTAATATTATCTTATTGTACATATTTGCATTTAGCTCTACTTCTGTAAAGCTACTATTGACTTAAATATGACTGTACCTTAATATACTTGTTAGAAACTTACTACAAAGAATTGCTTGGAAATAATGTCAAAAAATAATCTTAACACACATCATCTTACGTTACACAAAGCAAATGGATTCAATTAACATGAAATTGGGATATGTTTTTATGTTGCATGCTGCCAAGCTAAGGTCTAATAGTATCACAGCAGGAACAATGGCTGGCTGTGCTCTGTTATTGTATTATTCTCCATGGCTCCTACTGGATGTCAGTGTGACAGAATCTCTGTGACATTTCCGCATATGCTTAGCACACCGTTGGCAGATGTCAAGGTACATTCACAGACCTGTCATTCAGATCTGGAAGTCTCAAACACTTACTTTATAGAATTAATATCACACACTGAGACTCAGCACTGTTGCTCAGCTACAGGTGTCTGGTTCTGCATTGCAATTACAGCTCGGCAATAAAATGTTTCTTGCTTTTTTTTTTTTTTTGCTTTTTTTTCCTAGTTAATTTTAGTTGCCGGGTAAGTGCAGAATTCTCTGGTAAATTGATATACAGTGTACCTCCTAAATTTTGACCTTGTGAAAAAGACACATGGGAAAAGAGAAGACATGCAATCTGCTCTGCAAGTTATGGCAAAAGCGGGCATGACTAAATTGGCCTTGGTGTGGCAAGTATCTTGCTGAAAACTGTCTGGGAGCACAGGTGTGTACAAACAGCGCTAGTGAGGAAATCTGTATAAAACAATGGTAGGCTGAGTGCGGCCACAGCTGTCCACACTGTCAGCAGTCTGCACACTTGTGGGCTCACGGCTGCAGTTACCTGCAAAGTACTTGCTACACCACTGCCAGTTTAGCTTGAAAAAAAACATTATCAACATCAACATATGTCAAGGCGTTTTACGCAGATGTGAATGAGCATTGAAAATACCCACCTATGCCCCCGGCCAGTGCAGCCTACCACCCATCAGTGCCCACAGTGCCACCCATCAGTGCCCACAGTGCCACCTATAAATGTCACCAGTGCTGCCTATCAATGCCACCTACTAGTGCCCATCAGTGCCACCTACCAGTGCCCATCAGTGCCACCTACCAGTGCCCATCAGTGACCAGTGCTACCTATCAGTGCCCATCAGTACCATCCATCAGTGACACCCATCAGGGTCTATAAATGCCATCTTATCAGTGCCTATCAGTGTCGCCTCATCTGTGCCTGTCAGTGCAGTCCATCAGTGCCCATCAGTGCAACCTGTCAGTGCCCATCAGTGCAGGCTCATCAGCGAATATCAATGAAGAAGAAAAATCTCCTGTTTGAAAAATTGTATAACAAACTATGAACCATGTTTTTTTTTTTTTTTTGTTTAGCAAAAAAATAAAAACCCAAGAGGTGATTAAATATCACCAAAGGAAAGCTCTATTTGTATGAAAAAAATTGAGTACAGTGTTGCATGATCACACAATTGTCATTCAAAGTGTGACAGCGCTGAAAGCTAAAAATTGGTCTGGGCAGGAGGGAGGCTTAAGTGCCTAGTAAGCAAGTGGTAAAACAATGAATAGGCAAAGCAGCAGGTTTGCTTTATGGAATTGATATCTGCTTTAATTCCAGTATCTTAAATAACAATGTTAACTGCCTAAAATATAAGGGTAATCAACCACTTTTTAAATAGGTATGAAAAATCTCAATTTAAACTAGGCATAGCTTAGGCCATCTTCAGACTGTGCCAGTAACACTGGTTCTTCAATGGAATCTATCTGAAGTTTAATTGACTGTGTGGCTTTGTGGTCAGATATATAAAAACCTCTTAAATAAACAAAAGGATTAAGCTATCAAGGTAAAGACAAAGAGGGAGAGACAGGAAGAGAATGTAATATTTGTGTTAATCCAATATTTGTCTGCCTGTGAATGCTATACTTTGACCTTTAATCACTGTCATTACTAGGATAAGCATGACAGAATGGAAGGTTATTAGAGAGAATATATGATAGTATCTCAACATCACTCAAGCCAAGAAACAAAGAGCCTCCTGAGAGCAGCATGTTCAGCATAGTAGCCCGAGAGAGAGAGCACATCTTTCTGCTTGACCTTGGCTTATTCACCTAATCCATTTTGCCCAACACAGCCTAATATGATTGGACCCGTGTACACTTAATCATGATGAATATTAGGAAACATATGGAAACAGTAAAGAAAACCTATAATACAAATTTTAGTTACAAATAGATAGCACCCTGATGTGTAGGCAGGGTTACTAGTAAATTTGCCTGACAATTATAGTTGTCTTGGCCAATTGATAGGAGATCAATTGATCCCACCCTAATTCTGGAATTGCTGCACTTCTCTCTTCTTTCACTATATAGCTGGGTATCTGGTGGCATTAGATAAGACAAGGGCCTGCTGGGAGAGCCTATTTATTTGGGTGAGGTCAGGTGATTGGGGTTCTGTGCCACCTGGACGACTGTCTGGGTGGATGTGTGTTGTAGTACCGCGGGCTGCTAGGCCAGAGCCTAAAGCCTATCCTGGGGACATCTGTCTGCTAAGCTGTCTGAGGGCTGTCCAGCACAGGGTTGGGACTGCGGCTTGCAGTCCAACCAAAGTGATGGTTCTGACGGCCAGAGAACCTGTTTTGTTCCGAGGTAGAGGAGAAGCTGTTGCCACTAAGGGACCGTCCACCTTGTTACCAGGGACCAGTGTGAGTAGCTGAAGCAAGTACCAGATCAGTATTCTCACCAACCGGGGATGGTGAAGAATTGGGAAACCTCAGCAGATGTCAAGTCAAGGGACCCAGCTTGAGGAAGATACTCAGTGAGAAGATTGGAAGAGTCAGGAAATCCAGTGGCAGTTGATCAGTGTGTATAAGTGATAGACTGGGAGCTCAGTTGAGTGAAGATCTAAAAAGGAGATTGTGGAGGAAGTGGAAGAGTTCATTACAATCTGTGTTAGAAACTGTTCAAGATTGTTGCCATAGAAGACAGTGTGTCTACACATGCAGATATGGTGTCCAGCTGGGTGCCTTTCCCTGCATGGCTGTCTACCTATAGAAGTCTCGGAGTCTACTAATTAACATTACAACTACTAAAGGATGTCCTGGCCCTGGCCCTAACCCTCTCTCCTACAGTTCTGTTGAAGATAAAATAAATCTCTTTCCATTCAAGAAGTATCTGGCGACCATTAATTTACCTTGGATTGCACCCACCATGCCTCATAACCCAGTCTACACAGAAGGATATCAGCGGTCCCTAACTCTGGAGGTCACCATTAGAGAGGCTCAGGACTTGGCTACATAAAAGAACCACTACCAACTAAATTAAAGCTCACAAATAAGCAAAGGTTCCCATACTTGTTCTACAGTGAAGAGCCATGACTTTTTATGGATTTTTATTATCTGCATTAGTAAACAACACATTCAGTGCTAATTTGAGTTCGCTATTGCCTTGAACTTTGTTTTCCTGTTAACTGCTACTGAATGCTCATTGATTTTTAAATAGTTTTGTAGAGCTACCCCCTGAAGGAGCTGCTGGAAATTGCTTGGATTTATTTTCCCTGTAATTGCCCTGCAGCCAGGCACACAGGAGCACTGTCACTCTTCGGCTTAATAACAAGTCGAGGGGTGCTCTTTTTGGTGTTTTTATTTTTGAAGTAACTGAGAAAGGGTTGAGGGAATAGAGAGGGATACACCAAAAAGAAAGAACTATGTTCAGGTTGAGGACAGTAAACTTCCTGTAGAGTTGTCAGCAGAAATCCTTGCACACAAGCAAGCTGTGGACTTGGCTTTGTAGTAGAAGCAGTTAAAAAAATAAAAGCTTCTTCTTTAGAACAAAAAGAGCAGAGTCCCTTCACAAATTAAATTGATAACAAACTAGATAGACTAAGCTCTTTAGGACACCAGCCGATGTCCCCTTTATACAAACACACAGCTGACTCTCTAGCACAAGAGGGGTGTCAGCAGGCCAAAAGCCTCTAAGATCTCTCACAGCAGTCTGTCCTCACAAGAATCCAAGGAAAGTTGGTTGCCTCCTTCCAATATCTAAGCAACACCTTTCTCCTGTGATACCAGACTAGATCTTTAGATGACAGCCCTTCAGCCAGCTCTCTGTAGCTTCAGCATCCAGGCCCTCAGGTCCTCCACCGGAGGCTTCACGAATAGCAAGCACATGTCAGCGCTGCCCTGGAGAGCAGCAAGCCCTCCAAGCTGTGTTCCTCTTCTCAAGGAAAAGACCCAGCAGCTCTGTGTCTCAGAGTACTTCTACAGACTCCCAGCAGCCTTCAGGGTCATCCTCTCTAGGATATAAATATTCATGCTGCTATTTGAATTACTCTACAAGTTCCAGAGAATTCTACTGCTCTATGGAAAACAGAGGAAACAATCAAACCATCAGCAGCTGAAAACACTGAGCAGACCTAACTAATCATATACAGCTTCACTGATTACAGTGAGCACACCTAAATTTACAGCCACACTTGTTACAGTAAGACGAGGTAAATTTACCCAACAACAAAAATGCAGCTCCACTCTTCACAGTGAGACAAAACGAACTCTACCCAATTCTAATACTTATCTAGGAGGGTGCTACATTTTCATATGGGCACCACAGTGGCAAAGTCAGTAGCATTTTCTCTTAGAAGCACTACCTGCCTGGAGTTTTGCTTTAAAGACATACTGGTAGGTAAATTGGCTTCTGTCAAAATTGGCCCTAGTATGTGCATGTATAAATTGTGAGTTAGGGACCTTAGTTTGTAAGCTCCTTGAGGGCAGGGGCTGATGTGAATGTACAATATACTGTATATGCAAGTGCTGCGTAAATTGGCTGCCCTATATAAGTACCTGAAATAAATACATAATAAAAGTTAAATATGGTGGATCTAAAGGGAGGTTATTGGGATTGGGAGTGCCTATTTTGCAGATAGGCATGTACAGTCATAATATGTCAGCATGCACTTGTATAAACTAATCTTTATAATTAAAACTGTAATGCTTTGGAATCAATTTTAAATATATTTTTAAAGTTTACAAGGCCATTCATTGACGTTTTATGATTTTTTTATTTATTTATATAAATTCTGTATATTACATTAAACATTTATAACAGGTGCACTTACGCCCTGTACTTCTTAATGCTTCCTGGCAGACTGTGTTAATTCACTGTTTAAAGTGTATGTAAACCCTAACAATCAATTTCTCTCCTGTGCTCCTTTTTGGTATGTTAAATATACCATTGAAAGGGTTTTGTTATATCTGTTTGATACATGAAAAAAAAGATTCATCCTGACTGAAATCCAGTGAGTGTTTAACTTCCTGCAGACTAACAATCCCAACTCCCGTGTCATGGAGATGAGGAGAGGGGGAGCTGTTCTGTTGTCCTAACACTTGTCCTAGGGTGACAATGCTGCTCCTCCAGATATATTGTACAGTGAGTGAAAGTTTGCATCCTAGAACAGAAAGTGCATTACTGGCAAAATCACCAGGTGAAAGCAAAGGAAAGGGGTTTGAAAAAAATAAAACAATGCAGCCTTCATATCGAATGACTGATAAGTTGCAATATATTACATTTTTGTTCTTAATGTTACATGCTATATTTTAAGTAGGGGTGAAGGGAATACCTCCTATTCAAGAATGAAAAAAAAAATATTTGCTTATTAAAATGTAATATTTGTTATACATTATAAATACAAAAAAAAATCATATATAAAATAGATATAAATATATAAATATAGATTCCCTTTAAAAACATTGAAAGTGGATTGAACATTTGGCTTCTTCCTAATGTCCATTACCAAACTAACTCACCCCTAAAAATCGGGGCTCCCTTTAGCTTTCACTAAACTTTGGCTTGCAAGAGTTGTATAGGGTCAGTGATGCTACAAGGGAGAAGAGTCAGAACCATACAAAAGAGGGACAAAGAGCCAGGAAAAACAAAGTTAAATCTTCTAATATGTTTTTCCTACCCTGTCAATGCACAAGAGTGGGGTGATTGTTATCTTGAACTC